>NC_056443.1:15119999-15719999 GCF_018296145.1 Oncorhynchus tshawytscha
CCAGCCCAGTCTCGAACCAGGATGTCTTGCTCCCAGGCAGACTAAATAACATTTTTGCCCGCTTTGAGGACAATATAGTGCCACTGACACGGCCCACAACCAAAACCTGCGGACTCTCCTTCACTGCAGCCGACGTGAGTAAAACATTTAAACGTGTTAACCCTCGCAAGGCTGCAGGCCCAGACGGCATTCCCAGCCGCGTCCTCAGAGCATGCGCAGACCACCTGGCTGGTGTGTTTACGGACATATTCAATCAATCCTTATGTTCCCACATGCTTCAAGAGGGCCACCATTGTCCCTGTTCCCAAGAAAGCTAAGGTAAACTACCGTAGCACTCACTTCCGTCATCATGAAGTGCTTTGAGAGACTAGTCAAGGACCATATCACCTCCACCCTACCCGACACCCTAGACCCACTCCAATTTGCTTACCGCCCAAATAGGTCCACAGATGATGCAATCTCAACCACACTGCACACTGCCCTAACCCATCTGGACAAGAGGAATACCTATGTGAGAATGCTGTTCATCGACTACAGCTCAGCATTTAACACCATAGTACCCTCCAAACTCGTCATCAAGCTCGAGACCCTGGGTCTCGACCCCGCCCTGTGCAACTGGGTACTGGACTTCCTGACGGGCCTTCCCCAGGTGGTGAGGGTAGGTAACAACATCTCCACCCCGCTGATCCTCAACACTGGAGCCCGACAAGGGTGAGTTCTGAGCCCTCTCCTGTACTCCCTGTTCAACCACGACTGCGTGGCCATGCACGCCTCCAACTCAATCATCAAGTTTGCGGACGACACTACAGTGGTAGGCTTGATTACCAACAACGACGAGACGGCCTACAGGGTGGAGGTGAGGGCCCTGGGAGTGTAGTGTCAGGAAAATAACCTCACACTCAACGTCAACAAAACTAAGGAGATGATTGTGGACTTAAGGAAACAGCAGAGGGAGCACCCCTCTATCCACATCGATGGGACAGTAGTGGAGAGGGTAGTAAGTTTTAAGTTCCTCGGCGTACACATCACAGACAAACTGAATTGGTCCACCCACACAGACAGCGTCGTGAAGAAGGCACAGCAGCGCCTCTTCAACCTTAGGAGGCTGAAGAAATTCGGCTTGTCACCAAAAGCACTCAAAATTCTACAGATACACAATCGAGAGCATCCTGTCGGGCTGCATCACTGCCTGGCACGGCAACTGCTCCGCCCACAACCGTAAGGCTCTCCAGAGGGTAGAGGTCTGCACAACGCATCACCGGGGGCAAACTACCTGCCCTCCAGGACACCTACACCACCCGATGTCACAGGAAGGCCATAAAGATCATCAAGGACAACAACCACCCGAGCCACTGCCTGTTCAACCCGCTATCATCCAGAAGGCGAGGTCAGTACAGGTGCATCAAAGCAGGGACCGAGAGTCTGAAAAACAGCTTCTATCTCAAGGCCATCAGACTGTTAAACAGCCACCACTAACATTGATTGGCTGCTGCCAACACACTGACTCGACTCCAACCACTTTTATAATGGAAATGGATGGAAATTGATGTAAAATATATCACTAGCCACTTTAAACAATGCTACTTAATATAATGTTTACATACCCTACATTACTCATCTCATATGTCTATGTATATACTGTACTCTATATCATCTACTGCATCTTTATGTAATACATGTATCACTAGCCACTTTAAACTATGCCACTTTGTTTACATACCCTACATTACTCATCTTATATGTATATACTGTACTCGATACCATCTACTGCATCTTGCCTATGCCGTTCTGTACCATCACTCATTCATATATCTTTATGTACATATTCTTTATTCCTTTACACTTGTGTGTATAAGGTAGTAGTTTTAGAATTGTTAGGTTAGATTACTCGTGGGTTATTACTGCATTGTCGGAACTAGAAGCACAAACATTTCGCTACACTCGCATTAACATCTGACAAATATGACAAATAAATTTGATTTGATTTTGTGGGTTCGATTACAGGCTCAAAATGGCCAGAAACAAACACCTTTCTTCTGAAAATCGTCAGTCTATTCTTGTACTGAGAAATGAAGGCTATTCCATGTGAGAAACTGCCAAGAAACTGAAGACCTCCTACAACGCTTTGTACTACTCCCTTCACAGAACAGCACAAACTGGCTCTAACCACAATAGAAAGAGGAGTGGGAGGCCCCGATGCACAACTGAGCAAGAGGACAAGTACATTAGAGTGTCGAGTTTGAGAAACAGACGGCTCCAAAGTCCTCAACTGGTAGCTTCATTAAATAGTACCCGCAAAACACCAGTCTCAACGTCAACAGAAAATACAAACCAAAAATTGGTTAAAATCACTCAGCACTAATAATTTGGACGTGGAATATTAAACAAGTAATAATATATAATAGATTTAATTTGTATAGCACTTTTCCACCTTTATTTAACTAGTCACGTCAGTTAAGAACAAATTCTTATTTTCAATGACGGCCTAGGAACAGTGGGTTAACTGCCTTGTTCAGGGGCAGAACGACAGAATTTTACCTGGTCAGCTCGGGGATTTGATCTTGCAACCTTTCGGTTACTAGTCCAACGCTCTAACCACTAAAAAAGAAAGAATCTCAAAGACGCTCTCATAATAGAAAACAATTACATTTCAGTTAGCCTTTTAACAGTTCTGGGTGGAAGATCTTCCAACGTCATCCACAGAGACCGGAGCAAGTACAACAGATCACATCCTGTGTCCGATCCACACTCCATGTGCACCTTTCTCACCTGCACCTTCCACACCTCTTTCGACTGAGGCCCAGATGAAGGGTTGAGTAGGGTGGAAAACGATGGTCATATGAGTCAGTGGGGAAACAAGTCATAAGTCAAGTCAACTCTTGCCATCCCCAGTCGTAGACTCCTTGGTAAAGACCTCCGAAAAACATGTAGCATCCACCTGGATGAGGCCATGCAGCCACTAAGCTTAGGCCGTATGAAGCTCACTACAGTCAAAAGGGATAGTCCACGTTGGAATAAACTAATCAGGAAAATCTTCTTCAACAGTCAACCCAGAACATTCACATTCATTCAAGCCCTGTCAAGTTGGTTGTTCATCATTGCTAGACAGCCATTTTTAAGTCTTGTCATAGATTTTCAAGCCGATTGAAGTCAAAACTTTAACTCGGCCAGTCAGGAACATTCAATGTTACTCAAGAGTATTTGTTGTTTTAGGTTATTGTCCTGCTGAAAGGTGCATTTATCTCCCAGTGTCCATTGGAAAGCAGACTGAACCAAGTTTTCCTCTAGAATTTTGCCTGTGATTTTATTTTTATCCTTTAAAAAAATTCCCTAGTCCTTTCCAGCTTCCACCCGTTTACGCACCCCTGCACTGGCCACTTTAATAATGGAACACGAGTCACTTTAATAATGTTTACATACTGCTTTACTCATCTTATATGTTTATACTGTATTATATTATACTGTATTTTAGTTAATGCCACTGACATTGCTCAATCTAATATTTTATATTTCTTAATTCATTATTTTACTTTTAGATTTGTGTGTATTGTTGTGAATCATTTTTAGATAGATACCTGTTAGATACCACTGCACTGTTTGGAGCTAGGAACACAAGAATTTAGCTAAACCCACAATAACATCTGCATGTGACCAATAACATTTGATTTGCTAACATGATGCAGCCACCACCATGCTTGAAAATATGAGTGGTTAGGTACTAAGTGATGTTGAGTTGGATTTGACCCAAACATAACACTTTGTATTAAAGTACATGTATTAGTTACTGACTCAAGACATATCAGCTTTTCATTTCAAATGAATATGCACACATTTTGAAAAGCATTATTCCACTTTGACATTATGGAATTTCATTTAATTCATTTTAAGTTCAGGCGGTAAACAGCAAAACTTTTGTTCTTCAGTACAGCTTGAATTTAAAAAATTATTCAATTGAAATGTTGTTACACTGGCCTACACACAATATCCCATAATGTCAAAGTGGAATTATGTTAAGACATTTGTACAAATTAATTATAACTGAAAAGCTGAAATGTCATCAGTCAATAAGCATTCAATCCCTTTGTTATGGCAAGCCCAAATAAGCTCAGCAGTAAATGTGCTTAATAAATCACACAATAAGTTGCATGGAATCATTCTGTGTGCAATAATAGTGTTTAACATGATTTTTGAATGACTACCTCATCTCTGTACTCCACACATATATAAGGTCCCTCAGTCGAGCAGTGAATTTCAAACTCAGATTCAACCACAAAGACCAGGAAGGTTTTCCAATGCCTCACAAAGAAGAGCACCTATTGGTAGATGGGTAAAAAAAAACAAATGCAGACATTGATTATCCATTTGAGCATGGTGAAGTTATTAATTACACTTTGGATGGTGGATTATTTACACCCAGTCACTACAAAGATACAGTCGGTTTTGCTGAATCAGTTGCCGGAGAGGAAGGACACCGCTCAAAGATTTCATCATGAGGCCAAAGGTGACTTTAATGGCTGTGATAGAAAACTCAGGATGGATCAACAACGTTGCAGTTACTCCACAATACTAACCTAAATGACAGAGTGAAAAGAAGGAAGCCTGTACAGAATAAAAATATTCCAAAACATGCATCCTGTTTGCAGCAAGGCACAAAAGTAATACTGCAAAAAATGTGGCAAAGAAAATAGCTTTATGTCCATTATGTTTTGGACAAATCCAACCACTTCATATTTTCAAGCATGGTGGTGGATGCATCATGTTATGGGTATGCTTGTTATCGGCAAGGACAAAGGAGTTATTTATTTTTTTAACATAAAAATAAATGGAATAAAGCTAAGCACAGGAAAAATCCTACAGGAAAACTTGGTTGAGTCTGCTTTCCAACAGACACTGAGACAAATTCATCTTTCAGCAGGACAATCACCTATAACTTAAGCCCAAATCTACACTGGAGAAGCTTACCAAGAAAACTGTGAATTTGTATTAAAAAAAAGAAAAATCGATGGCAAGACTTGAAAATGGCTGTCTAACACTGATCAACAACCAACTTGACAGAGCTTGAAAAATAAAAAATAAAAATAATGTGCAAATATTGTACAATCCAGGTGTGCAAAGCTCTCAGAGACTTCACCAGAAAGACTCACAGCTGTAAATCGCTGCCAAAGGTGATTCTAACATGTATTGACTCAGGGCGTTGAATACATATCAAGTTATGTGTTTTATTTTAAAATAATTATTTACAAACGTTAGAATTTTTATTCCACTTCGAAATTATAGTATGTTGTGTAGATCTTAGACAACAAATGAGAATTCAATCCATTTTAATTCCACATTGGAAAAAGTCAAGGCGGTGTGAAAATGTGGAAAAAGTCAAGGGGTGTGAGGAAATCTGACACCATCCCTATGGTGAAGTGTGCTGTTGATAGCAGAAATGTTCTGTAAATACAGTGCATTCGGAAAGTATTCAGACCCCTTGACTTTTTCTACATTTTGTTAATGAAACCCTTATTCTAAAATCACTTAAATTGATATCCAACCTATTAGTTCCACCACCCTCACATGCGATGACATCTCCTGGTTTCAATGATGTTTCTAGAGACAATCTCTCTCATCATCACTCAATACCTAGGTTTACCTCCACTGTATTCACATCCTACCATACCTTTGTCTGTACATTATACCTTGAAGCTATTTCATCACCCCCAGAAACCTCCTTTTACTCTCTGTTCCAGACGTTCTAGACTACCAATTCTCATTGCTTTTAGCCGTACCCTTATCCTACTCCTCCTCTTTTCCTCTGGTGATGTAGAGGTGAATCCAGGCCCTGCAGTGCCTAGCTCCACTCTTATTCCCCAGGCACTCTCTTTTAATGACTTCTGTAACCGTAATAGCCTTGGTTTCATGCATGTTAACATTAGAAGCCTCCTCCCTAAGTTTGTTTTATTCACTGCTTTAGCAACCTCGTGCAATCTACTGCAAAGATAGGACAGAACTCTGCAGGCTACTATCCAGGTCTGAATTTCTACTTTTAAAAATCCACCTCTCTAAAAACAAGTCTCTCACCGTTGCCGCCTGCTATAGACCACACTCTGCCCCCAGCTGTGCTCTGGACACCATATGTGAACTGATTGCCCCCCATCCATCTTCAGAGCTCGTGCTGCTAGGCGACCTAAACTGGAACATGCTTAACACCCCAGCCATCCTACAATCTAAGCTTGATGCCCTCAATCTCACACAAATTATCAATGACCCTACCAGGAACCTCCCCAAAGCCATAAAAACAGGCACCCTCATTGATATCATCCTAACCAACTTGCCCTCTAAATACACCTCTGCTGTCTTCAACCAAGATCTCAGCGATCACTGCCTCATTGCCTGCATCCGTAATGGGTCAGCGGTCAAACGACCTCCACTCATCACTGTCAAACGCTCCCTGAAACACTTCAGCGAGCAGGCCTTTCTAATCGACCTGGCCGAGGTATCCTGGAAGAATATTGATCTCATCCCGTCAGTAGAGGATGCCCGGTTATTTTTTTGAATGCCTTCCTAACCATCTTAAATAAGAATGTCCAATTCAAGAAATGTAGAACCAGGAACAGATATAGCCCTTGGTTCTCCCCAGACCTGACTGCCCTTATCCAACACAAAAACATCCTACGGCGTTCTACATTAGCATCGAACAGCCCCCGTGATATGCAGCTTTTCAGGGAAGCTAGAAACCATGATTACACAGGCAGTTAGAAAAGCCAAGGCTAGCTTTTTCAAGCAGAAATTTCCTTCCTGCAACACGAACTCAAAAAAGTTCTGGGACACTGTAAAGTCCATTGAGAATAAGAACACCTCCTCCGAACTGCCCACTGCACTGAAGATAGGAAACACTGTCACCACTGACAAATCCACTATAATTGAGAATTTCAAGAAGCATTTTTCTACGTCTGGCCATGCTTTCCACCTGGCTACCCCTACCCCGGTCAACAGCACTGCACCCCCCACAGCAACTCGCCCAAGCCTTCTCCATTTCTCCTTCTCCCAAATCCAGTCAGCCGATGTTCTGAAAGAGCTTCAAAATCTGGACCCCTAGAAATCAGCCGGGCTAGACAATCTGGACCCTTTCTTTCTAAAAATGATCTGCCGAAATTGGTTGCCACCCCTATTATCTATCCTACCCTGCCTTTCTAAGGTCTTCGAAAGCCACGTCAACAAACAGATTACCGACCATTTTCAAATCTCACCATACCCTCTCTGCTATGCAATCTGGTTTCAGAGCTGGTCATGGGTGCACCTCAGCCACGCTCAAGATCCTAAACTATATCTTAACCGCCATCGATAAGAAACATTACTGTGCAGCCGTATTCATTGATCTGGCCAAGGCTTTCGACTCTGTCAATCACCACATCCTCATCGGCAGACTCAACAGCCTTGGTTTCTCAAATGATTGCCTTGCCTGGTTCACCAACTACTTCTCTGATAGAGTTCAGTGTGTCAAATCGGAGGGTCTGTTGTCCGGACCTCTGGCAGTCTCTATGGGGGTGTCACAGGGTTCAAATCTCGGGCCGACTCTCTTCTCTGTATACATCAATGATGTCGCTCTTGCTGCTGGTGAGTCTCTGATCCACCTCTACGCAGATGACACCATTCTGTATACCTCTGGCCATTCTTTGGACACTGTGTTAACAACCCTCCAGGCAAGCTTCAATGCCATACAACTCTCCTTCAGTGGCCTCCAATTGCTCTTAAATACAAGTAAAACTAAATGCATGCTCTTCAACCGATCGCTGCCTGCACCTGCCCAACATCACTACTCGGACTTGGACGGCTAGGACTTAGAATACATGGACAACAACAAATACCTAGATGTCTGATTAGACTGTAAACTCTCCTTCCAGACCCACATCAAACATCTCCAATCCAAAGTTAAATCTAGAAATGGCTTCCTATTTCGCAACAAAGCATCCTTCACTCATGCTGCCAAACATACCCTTCTAAAACTGACCATCCTACCAATCCTCGACTTCGGCGATGTCATTTACAAAATAGCCTCCAATACCCTACTCAACAAATTGGATGCAGTCTATCACAGTGCCATCCTTTTTTTTCACCAAAGCCCCATATACTACCCACCATTGCGACCTGTACGCTCTCGTTGGCTGGCCCTCGCGTCATACTCGTCGCCAAACCCACTGGCTCCAGGTCATCTACAAGACCCTGCTAGGTAAAGTCCCATCTTATCTCAGCTCGCTGGTCACCATAGCGTCACCCACCTGTAGCACGCGCTCCAGCAGGTATATCTCTCTGGTCACCCCCAAAACCAATTCTTTCTTTGGCTGCCTCTCCTTCCAGTTCTCTGCTGCCAATGACTGGAACGAACTACAAAAATCTCTAGCTTTAAGCACCAGCTGTCAGAGCAGCTCACAGATTACTGCACCTGTACTAAGCACATCTATAATTTAGCCCAAACAACTACCTCTTTCCCTACTGTATTTATTTTATTTATTTATTTTGCTCCTTTACACCCCATTATTTTTATTTCTACTTTGCACATTCTTCCACTGCAAATCTACCATTCCAGTGTTTTACTTGCTATATTGTATTTACTTTGCCACCATGGCTATTTTTTGCCTTTACCTCCCTTATCTCACCTCATTTGCTCACATCGTATATAGACTTGTCTCTACTGTATTATTGACTGTATGTTTGTTTTACTCCATGTGTAACTGTGTTGTTGTATGTGTCGAACTGCTTTGCTTTATCTTGGCCAGGTCGCAATTGTAAATGAGAACTTGTTGGCCTTGTTGGCCAACTGGCCTAACTGGTTAAATAAAAAAATAAAAAATGAGGTGGGAAGGAAAAAACATCTACACACAATACCCTATATTGACAAAGCAAAACCAGCGATTACAGCCTCAAGTCTTCTTGGGTATAACGCTACAAGCTTGGCATACCTGTATTTGGGGACTTTCTCCCATTCTTCTCTGCAGATCCTTTCAAGCTCTGTCAGGTTGGATGGGGAGCTTTGCTTCAAAGCTATTTTGAAGTCTCTCCAGAGATGTTCGATCGGGTTCAATTCCGGGTTCTGGCTGGGACACTCAAGGACATTCAGAGACTTATCCTGAAGCCACTCATGTGTTGTCTTGGCTGTGGGCTTAGGGTCGTTGTCCTGATGATAAGTGAACCTTTGTCCCAGTCTGAGGTCCTGGGCGCTATGAAGCAGATTTTTATCAAGGATCTCTCTGTACTTTGCTCCATTCATCTTTCCCCTGATCCTGACTAGTGTACCAGTCCCTGCAGCTGAAAAACATCCCCACAGCATGATGCTGCCACCACCATGATGCTGCCACCACCATGTTTCACCGTAGGGATGGTGCCAGGTTTCCTCCAGACACTTGGCATTTAGGCCAAAGAGTTCAATCTTGGTTTTATCAGACCAGAGAATGTTTCTCATGGTGCGAGTGTCCTTTAGGTGCCTTTTGGCAAACTCCAATAGGGCTGTCATGTGCTTTTTACTAAGGAGTGGCATCCGTCTGGCCACTCTACCATAAAGGCCTGATTGGTAGAGTGCTGCAGAGATGGTTGTCTTTCTGAAAGGTTCTCCCATTTACACAAAGGAACTCTAGAGCTCTG
This sequence comes from Oncorhynchus tshawytscha, assembly GCF_018296145.1. Classification (NCBI taxonomy): domain Eukaryota; kingdom Metazoa; phylum Chordata; class Actinopteri; order Salmoniformes; family Salmonidae; genus Oncorhynchus; species Oncorhynchus tshawytscha. The sequence goes on from NC_056443.1 coordinate 15,129,621, forward strand.
ACAGTCACCATCGGGTTCTTGGTCACCTCCCTGACCAAGACCCTGTTCCCTTGATTGCTCAGTTTGGCCGGGTGGCCAGATCTAGGAAGAGTCTTAGTTGTTCCAAACTTCTTCAATTTAAGAATCAATCAAATTTCAATTAAATGTATTTATAAAGCCCTTCTTACATCAGCTGAAGTCACAAAGTGCTGTACAGAAACCCACCCTAAAACCCCAAACAGCAAGCAATGCAGGTGTAGAAGCACGGAATGAAGGAGACCAGTGTGTTCTTGGGACCTTCTATGCTGCAGAAATTGTTGGTACCTTTCCCCAGATCTGTGCCTCGACACAATCCTGTCTCAGCGCTCTACAGACAATTCCTTTGACCTCATGGCTTGGTGTTTGCTCTGACATACACAGTCAACTGTGGGACCTTATATAGACAGGTGTGTGCCTTTCAAAATCATGTCCAATCAATTGCAATTACCACCGGTGGACTCCAATCGTTGTAGAAACATCAATGAAGATCAATGGAAACAGGTTGCATCGGAGCTCAATATCGAATCTCATAGCAAAGGATCTGAAAACGTAGGTAAATAAGTGATTTCTGTTTTTATTTTTTAATATATTTGCAAACATTTCTAAAAACCTGTTTTCGCTTTGTCATTATGGGGTATTGTGCGCAGATTCATGAGGAATTGTAATTTAATACATTTTAGAATAAGGCTGTAACAAAATGTGGAAAAGTCAAGGGGTCTGAATACTTACCGAATGCACTACACACACACACACACACACACACACACACACTACCGGTCAAAAGTTTTAGAAAACCTACCTAGGGTTTTTATTTTTACTATTTTCTACATGGTAGAATAATAGTGAAGACTTCAGAACTATGATAATAACACATATGGAATCATGTAGTAACCAAAAAAGTGTTAAACAAAACTAAATATATTTTAGATTCGAGATTCTTCAAATAGCCACTTTGCCTTGATGGCAGCTTTGCACAATCTTAGCAATCTCTCAACCAGCTTCATGAGGTAGTCACCTGGAATGCATTTCAATTAACAGGTGTGTGTCACGAGCGTTGTATGAAGGGGACCAAAATGCAGCGTGGTATGTGTTCATGATGATATTTTAATTAAAGAAAGCACTGAACACTGAATACAAAAACAATAAACGAATAACGACCGTGAAGCTATAATAACTGTGCTGACACAAGCAACTAACATAGACAATCACCCACAACCCACAATGACAAAACAGGCTACCTAAATATGGTTCCCAATCAGAGACAATGACTAACACCTGCCTCTGATTGAGAACCATATCAGGCCAAACACAGAAACAGACAAACTAGACATCCAACATAGAATGCCCACTCAGATCATACCCTGACCAAACAAAACATAAACATACAAAGCAAACTATGGTCAGGGCGTGACAGTGTGCCTTGTTAAAAGTTAATTTGTGGAATTTCTATCACATTTCAGGCAAAACCCAGATGCAGACAGTGTCAAAGCAACCAAAGTGTATTACTAATACAGGGGCAGGCAAAACGACAGATCAAGGGCAGGCAGAGCTCAGTAATCCAGATAGGGTTCAAAAGGTACAGAACAGCAGGCAGGCTCATGAGGACCGCCACAGAAATGGAAGACCCAGAGTTAGCTCTGCTGCAGAGGATAAGTTATTAGAGTTACCAGCCTCAGAAATTGCAGCTTCACAGAGTTCAAGTAACAGACACATCTCAACATCAACTTTGCAGAGGAGACTGTAAATCAGGCCTTCGTGGCAAATAAACCACTACTAAAATGACACCAATAAGAAGAAGAGACTTGCTTGGACTAAGAAACATGAGCAATGGACATTAGACCGGTGGAAATGTGTCCTTTGGTCTGGAGTCCAAATTTGACATTTTTGGTTCTAAATGTTGTGTCTTTGAGAGACGTGGTGTGGGTGAACGGATGATCTCTGCATGTGTATTTCCCATCGTAAAGCTTGGAGGTGGTGGTGTTATGGTGTGGGGGTGCTTTGCTGGTGACACTGATTTATTTAGAATTCAAGGCACACTTAACCAGCATGGCTACCACAGCATTCTGCAGTGAGACGCCATCCCATCTGGTTTGTGCTTAGTGGGACTATCATTTGTTTTTCAACAGGACAATGACCTAACACACCTCCAGGCTGTGTAAGGGATATTTTACCAAGAAGGTGAGTGATGGAATGCTGCATCAGATGACCTGGCCTCCACAATCACTCGACCTCAACCCAATTGAGATGTTTTGGAATGAGTCGGAACGCAGAGTGAAGGAAAAGCAGCCAACAAGTGCTCAGCATATGTGGGAGCTCCTTCAATACTGTTGGGAAAGCATTTCAGGTGAAGCTGGTTGAGAGAATGCCAAGAGTGTGCAAAGCTGTCATCAAGGCAAAGGGTGGCTATTTGAAGAATCTCTCAAATGAAATATATTTTTTATAAAATTATAACACTTTTTTGGTTACTACATGATTCCATAAGTGTTATTGTAACGACATTTAGAGGTGGAAGAAGGATCGGACCAAAGCGCAGCGTGGTAAGTGTTCGTGATGATATTTAATTGAAACAAACTGAACACTGAAATACAAAACAATAAACGATGTGAACAAAATGAAAACCGAAACAGTACCATGTGGCCCAAACACTCACACGGAAACAAACACCCACAAACCAAAAGTGAAACCCAGGCTACCTAAGTATGATTCTCAATCAAAGACCCCACACTTCACCACAGCTTTTGTCCGCCTCCTCAACCGCCACCGTGGACTCTTACGAGCGGCGACCCTCGCCGCCGACCTCTGACTGGGGACCCTAGCCATGGGTCCCGAATGGACGGGAGACTCCGGCGGCGCCGGACAGGCGGGAGACTCCGGCGGCTCAGGACAGGCGGGAGACTCCGGCGGCTCAGGACAGGCGGGAGACTCCGGCGGCTCAGGACAGCGCTGGGTATGAGGGAGGCTCTGGCGGCGCTGGACAGGCGGGAGCACAAGTAGGGAGAAGACAGAGAGACCGCCTGGTGCAGGGGGCTGCCACCGGAGGGCTGGTGCGTGGAAGTGGCACCGGATAGACGGGACCGTGCAGGCGCACTGGAGCTCTTGAACACCGAGCCTGCCCAACCTTACCTGGTTGAATGCTCCCCGTAGCCAAGCCAGTGCGGCGAGGTGGAATAGCCCGCACTGGGCTGTGCTGGCAGGGACACCATGCGTAAGGCTGGTGCCATGAACGCCGGCCCGAGGAGACGCACTGGAGACCAGATGAGTAGAGCCGGCTTCATAGCACCTGGCTCGATGCCCACTCTAGCCCGGCCGATACGAGGAGCTGTAATGTACCTCACCGGGCTATGCATACGCACCGGGGACAACGTGCGCTCCACCGCATAACACGGTGTCTGCCCGGTCCCTCTTGCTCTCCGGTAAGCACAGGGAGTTGGCGCAGGTCTCCTACCTGCCTTAGCCACACTCCCAGTGTGCCTTTTTTTGGGGCTGCCTCTCGGGCTTCCTTGCCAGCCGTGTTCCCTCGTATCGCTTGCTCCTCTCTCCGGCTGCCTTGCTCTCCTAGCTGCCTCCACCTGTTCCTATGGGAGGCGATCCCTTCCAGCCAGGATCTCCTCCCATGTGTAGTAGCAACCCTTGCCGTCCAAAACGTCCTCCCATGTCCAGGAGTCCTGACATCGCTGCTGCTGCTGCCCATTACCACGCTGCTTGGTCCTTTTGTGGTGGGTGTTTCTGTAACGGCATTCAGAGGTGGAAGGAGGATGGGACTAAAGCGCAGCGTGGTAAGTGTTCATGATGAATAAAATAACAGAACTATGGTCAGAATGTGACAGTTATTTCATAGTGTTGATGTCTTCACTATTATTCTACAATGTAGAAAATAGTAAAAAATAAAAACCCTTGAGTAGGTGTTCTAAAACCTTTGACTGGTAGTGATATAAAAATACATACATGCATACATACATACATAAATACATACACACAGAACAAAAATATTAATGCAACACCCAACAATTTCAAATATTTTACTGAGTTACAGTTCATAGAAGGAAATCGGTTAATTGAAATAAATTCATTAGGCCCAGAAAATCAGAATTAGTTTTTCCCTACAAAAGGGCTTCATTACAGACAGAAAATACTCCTCAGATGATCCCGCAGGTGAAGAAGCCAGATGTGGAGGTCCTAGGCTGGCATGGTTACACATGATCTGTGGTTGTGAGGCCGGTTGGATGTACTGCCAAATTCGATAAAAATTAAGTTGGAGGCGGCTTATGGTAGTTAAAATAAAATAAAATGATCAGGCAACAGCTCTGTTGGACATTCTTGCATTCTAGCACACTCCCTCAAAACTGGAGGCATATGTGGCATTACGTCGTGTGCAAATTTAGAGTGGCCTTTCATTGTCAACAGCACAAGCTGCACATGTGTAATGATCATGCTGTTTAACATTGATAGGCATCCCGCTAGCGGGACAACTTCCGGTGAAACTGGAGGGCGCGCAATTCAAATAAATAACCATAAAAATTATGGATATTAAACATTTTGGTACATACAAGTGTCTTATATCGGTTGAAAACTTAACTTCTTGTTAATCGAACTGCCCTTTCTGATTTACAGTAGCTAATAGAGCGAAAGCATGCCATGCGATTGTTTGAGGACGGCGCCCCACATCAAAATATTTTTCCATCGGCACAGGTTTCTTAAATTCACAACTAGCGATTAAATATTCATTTACTTTTTGAAAATCTTCCTCTGATTGGTCATCGAAAGCATCCCAACTATAACATGAAGTGTTGTTTTGGTAGATAAAATCCTTCTTTATATCCCAAAAAGTCTTCAGTTGGCACCATCGATTTGAGTAATCCACTCGTTCAACATGCAGAGAAAAGAATACAAAAATCTACCCCTAAACTTTGTTTCAACAAGTCAAAATAAGTTTCTATTTACTCCTCAGATACCCTAAAATGTAATCAAACTATAATATTTATTACAGAAAGAAGTATGTTCAATAGGAAACCCATTTGAGCAGGTGAGTCTTGTCTTCATCGTGCGCCCAAACACGAATTTCCAAGACTATCCCTGTACTAAAACGGATATTTCTTATTCATTTTGGAAGTTACAAGCCTGAAACCTTGAACATAGACTGCTGACACCCTGTGGAATCCATAGGAATAGAATGGAACTTCCAGCGCTGACAGAGATGGCCGCCTCGCTTCGCGTTCCTAGGAAACTATGTCAATGCCACTTAACCAGTTGCGACGAGCAAACCCGTATCCGGGAGCGTAATCATAGCCTCAAACGCATTAGCATAACGCAACGGACATAAATACCCCTAGAAACGTTTCCTATTTATGAAAATCGCAAATGAAATGAAATAAATATATTCAAACACAAGCTTAGCCTTTTGTTAACAACACTGTCATCTCAGATTTTCAAAATATGCGTTACAGCCAATGCTAGACAAGCATTTGTGTAAGTTTATCATGGCATAATGCTATGCTAGGCTCGTCTGGCAGCAGGCAACATTTTCACCAAAATAAGAAAAGCAACCAAATTAAATCATTTACCTTTGAAGAACTTCGGATGCTTTCACTCAGGAGACTCCCAGTTAGATAGCAAATGTTCCTTTTTTCCAAAAAGATTATTTTTGTAGGCGAAAAAGCTCCAGTTTCTTCACCATGCTTGGCTGAGAAATCGACCGAAAAATGCTACAACTATAACGGCAAACCTTTTTCAAAATTTGCTCCATAATATCGACAGAAACACGGCAAACGTTGTTTAGGATCCATCCTCAAGGTGTTTTTAACAAATATATTCGATAATATATCCGTCGAGGCAGTTGGTTTCTCATAAGAAGCGATTGGAAAAATGGCTACCTCAGTATTTTACGCAAGGTTTTCTGTGGGAGACACCATGTGACCACATGCCATATATGGTCCCTTACAGGCATTCTTCAAGGGAAATGCCTAAAAAGACGTCACAATGCTGTAGACACCTTGGGGAAAATGTAAGCTCATTCGTAGCTCATTCATAGCCATATGAGCAGTCATTGGCATGAGGCGGTTTCAAAAAATGCGGCACTTCCTGGTTGGATTTTTATCTGGGTTTCGCCTGTAACATCAGTTCTGTGGCACCCACAGACAATATCTTTGCAGTTTTGGAAACGTCAGAGTGTCTTCTTTCCAAAGCTGTCAATTATATGCATAGTCGAGCATCTTTTTGTGACAAAATATCTTGTTTAAAACGGGAACGTTTTTCATCCAAAAATTAAAATAGCGCCCCCTAAATCCAACTGGTTAATATAATTTTTACATACCCTACATTACTCATCTCATATGTATATACTGTACTCGATACCATCTACTGCATCTTGCCTATGCCATTCTGTACCATCACTCATTCATATATCTTTATGTACATATTCTTCATCCCTTTACACTTGTGTGTATAAGGTAGCTGTTGTGAAATTGTTAGGTTAGATTACTCGTTGGTTACTACTGCATTGTCGGAACTAGAAGCACAAGCATTTTGCTACACACGCATTAACATCTGCTAACCATGTGTATGTGACAAATAACATTTGATTTGATTTGAAAAAAAAAAAAAAAGGAGTTGCATCCTGGGAGCTAGTATTCAGCATTCCCCTATACTTTCCATTGTAAGACCATGGTATCTCAACAAAGAACGATCAGGTTAGTTTCTCTTTGGATTTTCTCCTATTGTGTTATAGTCTACTGCATTATTTTAATAATATTTCTACAAACTTCAAAGTGTTTTCTTTCCAATGGTACCAATTATATGCTTATCCTGGCTTCAGTTCACTTTTGGCACGTCAGTCAGGCGGAAATTGAGAAAAAAGGGGCCTAGCCCTAAGAAGTTATTAATCAGCTTCTTGATATGGCACACCCGTCAGGTGGATGGATTATATTGGCAAAGGAGAAATGCTCATTAACAGGAATGTAAACAAATGTGTGCACAAAATTTGAGCGAAATAAGCTTTTTGTGCATATGGAACATTTCTGGGATCTTTTATTTCAACTTTTGAAACATGGGACCAACACTTTACATTGATATTTCTGTTCAGTACATACATAGATACACACACACAACATTAGGAACACCTTCCTAATATTGAGTTGCACCTCCCATAATTGTAATTGTTGCATTAGCTCGCTGCTATTTCACCGTAATTTCAATACAAACAGGCTAATCACGAATCTACAGCCATCAACATACTGTTGTCCTGCATATCTAATGTGCTTCCTTGTGTCTATCATCAGAATAAACACCAATCAACTGGGATCGCTGGCTGGACAGTCCTTTCTTGAAAAACACAATGCAAGAGAGTTACGAAGTACGATCACATCTGTTACATGTGTCCTACCCACAATGCCTGTGTAAACCGTGGTAACATCCAACCTTTCATATGCAGACAAAGATCCCACTAATTTGCCATGCCTACTTCCATTTACCCGGAGTAAAGAACATGCCAAAATTAAAGCCACCTGAAGACTTAGTCATGATTCTTGCATTTTCAGACCCTGTAATGAAAATATAGTACATTGGTCTCTGCTTTTTTGCAGGTATAATCATGAACACTTCCATCATTTAACATCTTAATTTGTAATGCAAACAGCTCCTATGGTTTAACACCCCCCACAAATGTGCCAGTTACCCACGAATATAAAAGGGATATACCTGCAAGAAAGTGGTAAATAAGGGGCTGTTTTAAAGGGACTCAAACATTGCATTATTCTTTTTTACAGGTAATATACCATATCTTCTGTCTGAAATTAGTAAAAGAGAGAGAGAGATATAGGGATCAAGAGAGAGAGAGCACGCAACAGAGAGCAAGAGAGAGAGCAAGAGAGAGAGCGAGAGAACAGGTGTGCACAAGAGAGACCGAGGGGGAATAAAGAGACAGAAACACCCCACGCCAACCTCTAAGACTGAGGAAAAAGGGAGATTGAGAGGAGGAAAAATGGTGAATGGATAGATGGAGGAAGAAAATAATAACAAAAGAAGAGTCCTGCTAATTTTCTCTTCTATAGAAACACCTAACTCAACCTATACCTCGAAGAGGCTATTCTCACTGACGAACATTTAAGGAGAGAAACCTAAAACTTCTTACCTGGGAATATTGAAGACTCATGTTAAAAAGGAACCACCAGCTTTCATATGTTCTCATGTTCTGAGCAAGGAACTTAAACGTTAGCTTTCTTACATAGCACATATTTGCACTTTTACTTTCTTCTCCAACACTTTGTTTTTGCATTATTTAAACCAAATTGAACATGTTTCATTATTTACTTGAGGCTAAATTGATTTTATTGATGTATTATATTAAGTTAAATTAAGTGTTCATTCAGTATTGTTGTAATTGTCATTATTACAAAAAAAAAAAAAAAAAAAAAAAAAAAAAAAACGCCGATTAATCGCTATCGGCTTTTTTGGTCCTCCAATAATCGGTATCGGTATCGAAAAATCATAAATCGGTCGACCTCTAATTCACATGTGCAGACAACTAAATTGTTTATTTTATCGTTCGTAGATGCATAAGCTAGCTAAATGTAGCTTGCAAAACAATAACATAGCTTACGTTAGCATATCAAACATGAACGTTTTCCCCCTCTCATAGGAATATAAAAGTACAGTTTTAGCGTATTAAAGTTACCTTAGAACAAACCTAGCTTCATTTGATCAAAATCCTGAAAGTCATTATATGAGGTAAGCGCAAAATTGCGATTGAAATGTTTATAATCCCCCTGACAATTTCCGAATGTAACAGGCTGGTCCTGCAATTTCAGGTGAATACTCAATAAAACAAGTCTCAAATATATTGAAAATGTCTATACATTTCAGCTGTTTCAAAAACATTGCTCTGCTATTAGAATTTTTACTGTATCAATGTTGGGCTCAACTAAACAATTTTGTTTTCACTGCCCTGCTAAGAGGGGGGCAACTGTCAGGTGAGTGTCAGAGAAGACCGCCAGAGGTAGCGTTAGAGATGTGCGAAAAACACAAGTTTACATTACAGTAATGTCTCTCAAATCAATACCTCACGAGAATATCTCAAAATTCTCCTTAATTCTTGTCAATGAGAATATACCCTAAAATAAGAAAGATATTGATAGAGGGATAGAAGAATAGAGGGTGGGGGAGTTTTTCAATAACAAGAAAAGAGGAAGGGAGGGAGGAGAGATGGAGAGAAGTCAGAGGAAAGGTGACTTACTGGGACGATAATGACTGGAGGAGTAAAAAGAAGAAAGGAGAGAGGGAAGAGAGGGTGAGAGGTTAAACAATAGTTGGGAGAAGTAAAGAATTCATGGACGTTTAATTTGACCTTCCTGTACTTCTGGTCATGGTTATTGTAGAGACATATGTAAAACTCAGATTATTATTGGATGTAGCAATTATAGCCATGTCATCTAGATATAATAGCAGATTAATTCATTAATTAAAAAAATAATGAATTTTAATAATAGCATATTCCACTCATAGCTTCACAGTTCTATCCTCATAAGTCCTTTTAGACTGACTTCGTCCCAAACGGCACTCTATTCGCTATAAAGTGCAATAGTTTCAAAAGTAATGCACTATATAGGGATTAGTGTGCCATTTGGTACTCAGAGCCTTCATTTCCCTATGGGACCTGGTCAAAAGTAGTACACTAACTATGGAATAAGGTGCCATTTGGGATGCAGCCTCCATTTCTCCTTCCCTGGGGCATTCTAACCCTGTCACTAAACAGTGTCAATGACAGCCCTTGGGCTAGGGCTGGCCTAGTGTCCTACTAGAGAACAGACACAGACACACAGACACAGTAAACACAGATAGGGCTCACACGCGCAAACACACCCCTAACTGCACAGTATTAACATGCCATTCCATAAATGCCTTTAGAGGAAATACACAGAGGAAAAATACAGACAGAGAGAGAGAGAGACAGACAGAGAGGAAGGGTAGAGGCAGAAATTGTGAGATGGAGCGCGACAAAAATGTGTGATGAAAAAGAGTGAAAAAGGCAAAGAAAGTGAGAACAAGGAGAGAGAGAGAAAGAAGGGTGGCAGGGAGACCGAGATAAAGGGGGAGAAAGAGACAGAGATATTGATAGAGGGAGAGGGGGATGAGGGAAGTGTTTATTTAATTTGGGGCCTGAAATTTGATTCGATCCATGCCCTCATTCAAATGACCAACTGACTTAGGCTCAGTTCCAAATGGTCCCCTTTATAGTGCACTACTTTACTGCACGGTTCTGGTGAAACGCAGTGCACTACATAGGGAATATGGTGCAATTTGGGATGCAACCCAACTGTCTGTACTAATGAGGTGAGGAGAGGAGGACAACAACATCAGGAATTGACAGAGTGGGTGTGTGTGTGGACGTGTTTAACTGTACTTTTGGGGACCAGAAGTCCTCACAAGAATAGAAAACAAACAAAAATTTGACCAACTGGGAACATTGTGTTAGTCCCCACAAGGTCAAATGCTATTTCTAGGGGGTTTAGGGTTAGGAGCTATGGTTAGTTTGGGTTAGGAGCTAGGGTTAGGGGCTAGGTTTAGGGTTAGGGAAAATTTTGAATGGGACTGAATTTTGTGTCCCTGCATGGTTAGTTGTACACGACTGTCTGTGTGTAAAAGAGAGAGCGAGCGAGAGGACTCATGTTAGACAGAGAGAGAGGACCCACTAGGGCTGGGCGGTAAAACAGATTTTCATACCATCATACCGTTTCTGTACCATACCGGGGTATATGGTATTTGCGAATGTGCACACAAGGGGTGCTTTAAAAAAAAAGTGTACCCATGGTACATGGTCTGATATACCACGGCTTTCAGCCAATCACCATTCAGGGCTCAAACCACCCAGTTGATATTTTTGAATTTACATCTTAGATTTCTTATAGTTATAATGAACCTATAGTTAGTTATAAGCAGTGGCCTAGCACCCCCACCCCCGGAAAAATGGTATTGCAAACCATGCGGTCGGTAGGGCTGTGACGGTAACTGAGTGATCATGTAACTAACGGTTATGGATGAAGACCGTCATGAAAATAAAACAACCATTAAAGCCAATTTTAAAAACGCCTACATTTATTTAAGGATTGAAAATGTAAAAACATTAACTTTATTTTCATGTAGATAAACTTTACCTAACAGCGGGAGTTTTTTTATTTTATTTTTATTTCACCTTTATTTAACTAGACAAGTCAGTTAAGAACAAATTCTTATTTACAATGACGGCCAACCAAGAGGAAAATGGCCTCTTGCAGGGATGGGGGATTAAAAAAAGGTAGGACAAAACACATCATTACAAGAGAGACACTACAACACTACATAAAGAGAGACCTAAGACAACACAGCATGGCAGCAACATGGTAGCAACACAACATGGTAGTAGCACAAACATGGTACAAACATTGCTGGGTACAGACAACAGCACAAAAGGCAAATAGGAAGAGTCTACAATACATCACACTAAGCAGCCACAAGTGTCAGTAAGAGTGTCCATGATTGAGTCTGAATGTAGAGATGGAGATATAATTGTCCAGTTGGAGTGTTGTTTTGCAGCTCGTTCCAGTCGCTAGCTGCAGCGAACTGAAAAGATGTGTGGACTTTCTTTTATACAATGTTCTGGCTCTGAGGCCTATAATGCGCTAATGTTGTGTCAAATGGACAACAATGCACCAATCCTCTCCAACCTGGTATTGTGTAATTTGATATGGAATCTTTTCTTAATTTATAGACAAATCCATGCTGATCAAGCCCAGTCCTGGCCGATATGCTGCCCTAGGTGAGTAAAAAAAAAAATGCTGACCTCTTATCCCCGCAAAGTATAATGGAAGCCTACACTGTAGCCTACAGTGTCAGCCACAATGCACTTTTATGAATGCCCATGTGGTAGCCTACTGTTTGTAAAACATGCAATTTACCATTAATCCCTATCACTTGGTTACATGTCTGTTAATAGATATATTAAAGAAATTTACCGTTCTCATTCTCAGAGTGGAAACATAGTTTTGGTTTATTTCATACCATAATTTACTCACTGCATGTGAGCAATAAGCGTGTCTGGTTTCTCTGTTCTGTTAATGTTGATGGAGCACGGGGCCTGGGCACGCATAGAAGTAGGCCTACCTAGCCTACTTCTCGCAAATGTAAAATGTAGGAAAGTGCCCAGCTGGGCTTCTCAGTCATTTTTTCTTCACCTCAAACAGTTAGTCAACAATATCATTTTTTTTTATTATAATAGTTCATCAAGGTATTGTAAAAGAAAATTAAACACTCTCCCCCTCTATAATCAGCGTTGCTGATAAATAGGCTATGGACATGTTGCGTGTATTTGTTTCTATTTGAATGATTGTCAACTTAATCTTCATACTATAGCATAGCTGTCCACTTTATACATTCCTTGTCTATTCATTATCTTATAGCCTACTGATGATGATTTAATCTTGTAAAAGGCCTGTTTTCAGTAGTTATTATTTATCTCATTATGGCATCCTCTCTTTGAAGAAGAAATGTCAATGCCACCATAGCTGCAGGAAGTATGGGTGCTGAGAGTGCTGCAGCACCACCGGAAAATACATACATATTGATAAAAATACATAAAAAAATGTGAAAAAAGTTTGCCACTAAAGTAGTGCACTGTTTTTACTAGTCCTGTATTAGCAGACCTAAATAGCCATCTGTAGCACAGGTAAACATTTTTGGTCTGTAGAACATCGTCCTGCGGCTATGAATGCCACTGCCATAAAATGATAAAAGCAGCAGAATTTGTGACGCTATGCGGATATTTCGGAAAAGTGGGAGACAACCCATCAGACTTCATTTTAATGGTTTTGTGCATCGAAATAGGATCTGTATTAAAAACAATTATAAACAGAAAAGCCAATAGACAAGGACAAGGTAGGCATAGGCCTAGATCTTTATTTTGACTCTATTAATGTTCTGTCAATACGAAAAAGCAACAGATCCTCTCCAACCTGACATTTCTTAATTTGTTGATTTAAGTAATAACCTGAACAATCATAATGAAATGTCATGATAATAACAAAGTGGAATGGCTTGTTTCAATTGGGTGTTGGCGGGGGCCTGGGCACACATAGAAGTAGGCCTACCTAGCCTTCTATGTGTACCAGGTGCCCCCACCCCGCCACCTCCCAATTGACCTGGCCAATTACCATAACCTCAAATTCCAAGACTGCCACTGCCCTAACGGTCACCATTTTGAAATACCCTGGTATACAGTATAAACAGTACATCGCCTAAGCCTAGGACCCACCATGTTAGGGAAGGTGGGAGATTTTTTGTTTAAGTTAAAGAAGGGAGGAGGTGGAAGAGTTAGAACAGGGGGATGATAAAGGAGAGATGAAGACAGTCATAACAAGAGAAAGGACTTCTCCTCTACTTATAAGGTTATACATGTAACATTTCAAAGTGCCAAATCTCAATTACATAGCCATGGGGACCAGGGCAAAAAAGTATGAAAAACGTATGCAAGTCACTCTGGATAAGAGTGTCTGCTATAAATGACTAAAATGTAAATGTAGAGAGTGAGTAACTACTGTATAAGAAAGAGAGAGAGAGAAAAGAATACACTTACCATGTTGGCCCCACCAGTCCAGTAAAGGAAGAATCCATCTGGGTCTACCTTCAGAGTAATCAGGGTGGGGTGGCTGCTGTTGGGCTCCTACACACACACACACACAAACACACAGGTTAATACACCGAGATATACACCCTGTGCAATGCACGTTTGACCAACATGTGACCAACCGAGGTTCGACTCTGGGTTTCCTGCATGCCACAAGACTTTGTTAGCCTGCTGAGCTAAAGCATAGGCATTAGCTGGGGAGCTAATGCAAGTCTTCAGGTCTCAGACACAAGTCTCATACCTTGAGTCTTATGTCCAATGCTGGCTATGAGAGGGGTAAAAGAGAGAGAAAAAAACATCAAAATGCTTTATTGTCAGACATTTTCTATTGTTTGTTGCATTGAACACTCTAGGGTGAAGATTCCCCTAGGTTCAGATCTAGGATCAATTTCCCTCCCCCAATCCTAAACTTAACTATTAGTGGGGAAATGAAAGACTGACCCAACATCAGCCAGCATCTAGGGGCAACTTCGCCCTAAACCACATTAGGGTTGGGCGGTATCTAGGATTTCATACATTCATACCATTCCTGTACCATACCAGGGTATACGGTTATATTTATAAACACTGCATACATTTTAAACTATTACTGAAAAGACTGCATGCACAAAAATGTTGTGCTTTGTTAATTTGGCGCAGGTTTCTCGTTATATACTGAACAAAAACATAAACGCAACATGTAAAGTGTTGATCCAATGTTTCATTACCTGAAGTAAGAGATCCCAGAAATGTTCCATATGCCGATAAAGCTTATTTCTCTCAAATTTTGTGCACAAATTTGTTTACATCCCTGTTAGTGAGTATCTCTTTTGGCAAGAAAATCCATCGAAATCCAGCCACTTTTATGCAGTTTTTGTGCAGTTTTGTCATACAACACAGTGCCACAGATGTCTAAAGTTTTGAGGAAGCATGCAATTGGCATGCTGACTGCAGGAATGTCCATCAGAACTTTGCCAGAGAATTGAATGTTAATTTCTCTACCATAAACCGCCTCCAACGTCGTTTTAGAGAATTTGGCAGTACGTCCAACCGGCCTCACAAGCGCAGACCATGTGTAACCACGCCAGCCCAGGGCATCCACATCCGGCGTCTTCACCTGCGGGATTGTCTGAGACCACCCACCCAGCTGATGACACTGAGGAGTATTTCGGTCTGTAATAAAGTCCTTTGGTGGGGGAAAAACTCATTAGGATTGGCTGGGCCTTGCTCCCCAATGGGTGGCCTGGCTCCCAAGTGGATGGGCCTGTGCCCTCTCAGGTCCACCCATGCCCAAGTCATGTAAATTCCGTAGATTCGAACCCATTGAATTGATTTCAATTGACTGATTTCCTTATATGAACTGTAACTCAGTAAAATCGTTGAAATTGTTGCATTTTGCATTTATATTTTTGTTCAGTATAAAATCAGCTGTGATGTTGTGATGTTTCAAAAGGTTCTGAACCTTTCTATTCTCATAGTTTCTACAGATTGTCAATTAAAAGATAATAATAATACTCAGCAAAGGTGTTTATATTGATCGATTGACTAGGACTTTTTTTTTTTTTACAACCAAAAACAAGCTACATATGGGGACTACCAAAACAAGTGATCTCATGATTCTGTCTCTTAACAGCTAAATCTGCACAGCTGGGATGGTTGTATCCCCATTATATAACTTTCTATTGGTTGCAAGAATTGTGTATAATAATTCAAATTGAAAAACTCTACGTTGTGAATCCGGGGTCGTTTTGTGTATCAGTTCATAAACCATGTGTCATGGAATCGTTACAACAAAAATCTCCTCCCAACTATTCTGCAACCTGTATGGTGCAGCTGTCAAATTTTTGGTCCTTAAATTAAACTGGTATACTTTATAATTGATCACCATTTTCTTTAGCCAATTTTGGTCTTTACTGCAGAGTCGACAGACAAGTCCCTTACCTTTCCACTTGCCTCCTCCATTTTTGCGGTAATGCTTCAATCTGTTGGTTGTAATTTTGGAAAGAGCAGATATCTCCATATATTTTTGTTAACTGCATGTGTGACATAACTCCACCAGTCCTATTTATGATATCATTTACAAAGATTATTTGCTGTATATTTTAGAAGTATTGGAATTAGGCCAAGACAGGACTTCAGTAGGCTATCTAAAGGAAATATCAATTGAGAACTTTATGTTTTCTGAAATTTGTTTATCTGGAAGTTTCTGAATGACAAAAATAATTGCAAATTGTTGTGGACCTGTAAACTGATCATTTTAATTCAATAATGTTTTGCATTTACTTTTTCCCGAACCTAAATATGCTGCAATGCCCGTGAATTCTGAAACATTGTCTACTCGGGGAAAAATGGAAACTAAAGTTCAACTACTTACAGTGGTAGCCTACACACTTCAATGCAAAATATCAGCTGTCGGTTCACCTGTATGTTATAAACCGGCTCCCTTTTGGATGCATAGAGCAAAAACTTGAAAGGTGGGGAATTTCTTCTGCAATGATCATGCGAATTAAATAAATAACAGGAAATAGATGACCATTTCTAATTATTTTAGGATGCAAAGATGAGAAAATCAATGTATTTTTTCTCACTAACCAGCAAATGATCACATATTGTTATTATATTTAGCTACCTGTTATTTTTTTTGTTATGAATAAGAGTGTCATCCTATATTCCCAATTTGCACAAGGCTACTAGGCAGTGGTATAAAGTACTTACAGTGGGGCAAAAAAATAGTCAGCCACCAATTGTGCAAGTTCTCCCACTTAAAAAGATGAGA
Source organism: Oncorhynchus tshawytscha (assembly GCF_018296145.1). Lineage (NCBI taxonomy): Eukaryota > Metazoa > Chordata > Actinopteri > Salmoniformes > Salmonidae > Oncorhynchus > Oncorhynchus tshawytscha. The sequence continues at coordinate 15,146,042 of NC_056443.1, forward strand.
GAGGCCTGTAATTTTCATCATAGGTACACTTCAACTATGAGACAAAATGAGAGAAAAAAAATCCTAAAATCACATTGTAGGATTTTTAATGAATTTATTTGCAAATTATGGTGGAAAATAAGTATTTGGTCACCTACAAACAAGCAAGATTTCTGGCTCTCACAGACCTGTAACTTCTTCTTTAAGAGGCTCCTCTGTCCTCCACTCGTTACCTGTATTAATGGCACCCGTTTGAACTTGTTATCAGTATAAAAGACACCTGTCCACAACCTCAAACAGTCACACTCCAAACTCCACTATGGCCAAGACCAAAGAGCTGTCAAAGGACACCAGAAACAAAATTGTAGACCTGCATCAGGCTGGGAAGACTGAATCTGCAATAGGTAAGCAGCTTGGTTTGAAGAAATCAACTGTGGGAGCAATTATTAGGAAATGGAAGACATACAAGACCACTGATAATCTCCCTCGATCTGGGGCTCCACGCAAGATCTCACCCCGTGGGGTCAAAATTATCACAAGAACGGTGAGCAAAAATCCCAGAACCACACGGGGGGACCTAGTGAATGACCTGCAGAGAGCTGGGACCAAAGTAACAAAGCCTACCATCAGTAACACACTACGCCGCCAGGGACTCAAATCCTGCAGTGCCTGACGTGTCCCCCTGCTTAAGCCAGTACATGTCCAGGCCCGTCTGAAGTCTAATTGCAAACAAAGGTTTCTGTACCAAATATTAAGTTCTGCTTTTCTGATGTATCAAATACTTATGTCATGCAATAAAATGCAAATGAATTACTTAAAAATCATACAATGTGATTTTCTGGATTTTTGTTTTAGATTCCGTCTCTCACAGTTGACGTGTACCTATGATAAAAATTACAGACCTCTACATGCTTTGTAAGTAGGAAAACCTGCAAAATCGGCAGTGTATCAAATATTTGTTCTCCCCACTGTATACAAAAAAAGCTAAGAAAAATGTCTACTATGTGGTACATATTATAAGAAGACTGTGCACAGTCATTACAAGCAATGTGATTATAATAAAAATAAATATTGAGTGAAGTACAGCACAGCGTAGCAACATATCATTGTCACAAACGTGAAGGGGGACTAGTCCTTACTGAACCACTTATCAAGTATCGGCTGACATATTTTGTAACATTTTGGACACTTCTACTGAAAGTATTGTATCAAAACTTTTCCATAGGCATTTCATTGTAACCACATCTCAAAAAAGGTATGTGCAGTTTCCAATTTCCAAATTTGCAATATGAGCCGTTTGGCTAACAGAGTAGAGAGAGACAGCCTTCCCATCCAGGTTATTTCCATAAAAAGACAGATCAGTGGATCTGGGGCTATAACTCAATCAAAAGCTTTTGATAAGTAATCAAATATGAGCTCCCAGTAATTTATAATTCTTAAATCAGAGTTACCTATAGGCACAGATCTAGGATCAGCTAAACGTTATCATAAACAAAACTAACGATTAGGGGCAAACATAAAACTGACCTTAGGTCTAGAGCTAACTACTCTGTTATACATTTAAGGAATACTCTACTGTGGAAAAACAAAAGAAAAATCAGTAATCTCCACCCTAATCTTTCTCTTCTTTCTTCCATCCCTTGCTTTCATTTCTCCCTTCCTTTTTTGAAGTGATTTTGATGTGCTTTCTCCTCCCCTCCACTCCACCACATTTCTCTCTCTAGCACGCTCTCTTCAGCCATCTCTTTTTCTCTATCGTTCTGTCTCATCCGTAACCATTTACCGTAAATGGAGGTTTTACTTTCCACCATCTTACAAACACACACACAATTTGCATGTAGAACAGCCTGTTGTGTTTTGCCTAAACGCTTCGTTGGTGATCATCTGTCTAACCACAATTGCCCCCTCCAAGCAGGGCACTGTGAACAGAATTGTCTCGTTGAGTGCCTTTAGAAAGTATTCACACCCATTGACTTTTTCCACATTTTGTTGTGGGATAAAAATGTATTTAATCGTCATTTTTTTGTCAACGTTCTAAACAAAATTCTCTGTAATGTCAAAGTGGAAAACTAATTCTAACATTTGTCAAAAAGATTATGAAACATAAAATACTAATATATCTTGATAACATAAGTATTCAACCCCCTGAGTCAATAAAATGTTAGAATCACCTTTGGCAGCGATTACAGCTGTGAGTCGTTCTGGGTAAGTCTCTAAGAACTTTGCACACCTGGATTGTACAATATTTGCACATTATTCTTTAAAGAAATTATTGGGCAATCGGACTAAGGAAGGTGGGTACCAGGTAGAAAAGTACCACCGGCACCTGGTAACCCAAAGACCCAAGAGAGAGTGGGTAACTCAGAGTCCGATAGCCGAAAAAGAGAGACGGCAATCGGACTAAGGAAGGTGGGTACCAGGTAGAAAAGTACCACCGGTAACCCAGTGTGGACTTAGGTTCTGGGTGGAAAGCGGCCGGGTGACCAGGTGCACATGGGCCTTTTTTGGGTTCCCAGGTGCACAACGTTCATTTTGGGTCACCAGGTGCACGACGGCCGTTTTGGGTTACCAGGTGCACGACGTCCTTTTTGGGTCACCAGGTGCACGCGGTTCGTAAGAGCGCGGCTATCTGCTTTATAGCCCGAGGAAGGGTGCTTAAGTGTGGGTGCCCTGGTTCACCTGGTGTGCGAGGTTGTGGAGGTGGGGGGGGTCCCCTGCTGGAATCATCCCCGGAAATAGAGTGGTGTTACCCGGGTGGTGAGTGAGGGCCTAACTGCCTGAAGGTCCATATTTCCACTGTCCTTAAGGGGGGCAGAGCAGTCAGCCTCTGTGGAGGTGAGCTGCTCTGTCCCCCTTTTTTTAGGCCCATTTCCCCAATCACCAGGCCCAGAGTTGGACATAGTGCAATTTCTGTGATTTATTTACCATACATTTTGGGTTACCAGTTGCACGTTTTCAATCACCAGTTGCACAACAATCAGTATCCATCGTGATATTTTAAACAGTCCATAAAGCACTAAATGAGGGCCCCCACGGAAAGAGGGCCGTAGTAGGGTGCTTCCATAGCGGGCATTAATATGAGAATGACCCTTAAATGCATTTTGGAGCCTATTTTAATTTTTGGGTTCCCAGGTGCACATTTCAGATCACCAGTTGCACAACAATGAGTATCCATCAGAACATGTTAAAGTGTCCATAAATCCCTCAGGACGGCCCCTATGGAAAGACGGCCCTATGAAAGAGGGGGTTACCGTAGTAGGGTACTCCTATAACAGGGCATTAATATGAGAATGACCCTTAAATGCATTTTGGAGCATATTTTAATTTTTGGGTTCCCAGGTGCCTATTTCAGATCACCAGTTGCACGGATGTATATCCTCATCCAGCACTTGGCTACCTTAAGAGAGTCACAGCTACTCCCGTATTTTACGCGCACAGAAGAAAAAAAATAAACCACTCAGGACGGGCCCCCATTGATAGAGGGCCGTAGTAGGGTGCTTCCATAGCGGGCATGGGTATCCACCACCATGCTTGAAAATATGAAAAGTGGTACTCAGTGATGTGTGTGGGATTTGCCCCAACATAACGCTTTGTATTGAGGACAAAAAGTGCCTTGCTGCAGACAGAATGCATTTTTTGAACATTTTTATTATGTACAGGCTTCCTTCTTTTCACTCTGTTAATTAGGTTAGTACTTTATAATAACTACAATGCTGTAGATCCATCCTCAGTTTTCTCCTATCAACGTTTTAAAGTCACCATTGGCCTCATGATGAAACCCCTGAGTGGTTTTCCTTCCTCTCTGCCAATTGTGTTAGGAAGGACTAGAGATCGACCGATTATGCTTTTTCAAACGCCGATAATTGGAGGACCAAATAAAAGTCGTTGCCGATTAAATCGGCCATTTTTTTTTACACGTATTTATTTTTTGTAACAATGACAATTACAACAATACTGAAAGAACACTTCTATTTAAACTTAATATAATACATCAATATAATCAATTTAGCCTCAAATAATGAAACATGTTCAATTTGGTTTAAATAATGCAAAAACAAAGTTTTGGAGAAGAAAGTAAAAGTGCAATATGTGTAATATATGTAAAAAAGCTAATGTTTAAGTTTCTTGCTCAGAACATGAGAACACATGAAAGCTGGGGGTTCCTTTTAACATGAGTCGTCAATATTCCCCGGTAAGAAGTTTTAGGTTGTAGTTATTATAGGAATTATAGGACTATTTCTCTCTATAACATTTCATATACCTTTGACTATTGGATGTTCTTATAGGCACTTTAGTATTGCCAGTGTAACAGTATAGCTTCCGTCCCTCTCCTCGACCCTACCTGGGCTCGAACCAGGAACACATCGACAATAGCCACCCGCGAAGCATTGTTACCAATCGCTCCACAAAAGCCGCGGCAACTACTTCCAAGGTCTCAGAGCGAGTGACGTCACCGATTGAAATGCTATTAGCGCGCACCCCGCTAACTAGCTAGCCATTTCACATCGGTTACACCAGCCTAATCTTGGGAGTCTCGGGAAGTCATAAACAGCTCAACGCTTGAAGCGTGAAGAGCTGCTGGCAAATGCACAAAAGTGCTGTTTGAATGAATGCTTACGAGGCTGCTGCTGCCTACTACCGCTCAGTCAGACAGCTCTATCAAATCATAGACTTAATTATAACATAATAACACACAGAAATACGAGCCTTATGTCAATAATATGGTCAAATCTGGAAACTATCATTTTGAAAACAAACGTTTTTTCTTTCAGTGAAATACGGAACCGTTCCGTATTTTATCTAATGGGTGGTATCCATAAGTCTAAATATTCCTGTTACATTGCACAACCTTCAATGTTATGTCATAGTTACGTAAAATTCTGGCAAATTAGTTCGCAACGAGCCAGGCGGCCCAAACTGTTGCATATACCCTGACTCTGCGTACAATGAACGCAAGAGAAGTGACACAATTTCCCTAGTTTAATATTGCCTGCTAACCTGGATTTCTTTTAGCTAAATATGCAGGTTTAAAAAAATATACTTCTGAGTATTGATTTTAAGAAAGGCATTGATGTTTATGGTTAGGTACATTCGTGCAACGATTGTGCTTTTTTCGCAAATGCGCTTTTGTTAAATCATCCCCCGTTTGGCGACGTTGGCTGTCTATGTTAGGAAGAAATAGTCTTCACACAGTTCGCAACGAACCAGGCGGCCCAAACTGCTGCATATACCCTGACTCTGTTGCACAATACGCAAGACAAGTGACACAATTTTCCTAGTTAAAAGAAATTCATGTTAGCAGGCAATATTAACTAAATATGCAGGTTTAAAAATATATACTTGCATATTGATTTTAAGAAAGGCGTTGATGTTTATGGTTAGGTACACATTGGTGCAACGACAGTGCTTTTTCGCAAATGCGCTTGTTAAATCACCCGGTTGGTGAAGTAGGGTATGATTCAATGATAAATTAACAGACACCGCATCGATTATATGCAACGCAGGACAAGCTAGATAAACTATTAAATATCATCAACCATGTGTAGTTAACTTGTGATTATGTTAAGATGGATTGTTTTTTATAAGATACATTTAATGCTAGCTAGCACCTTACCGTGGCTCCTTGCTGCACTAGCATAACAGGTAGTCAGCCTGCCATGCAGTCTCCTCGTGGATTGCAATGTAATCAAAAATGCCGATTACCGATTGTTATGAATTGTTTTTTTAAATTTTTTAATTTTTTTATTTTTTTTATCGGCCCTAATTAATAGGCCATTCCGATTAATCGGTCGACCTCTAGGAAGGACGCCTGTATCTTTGTCGTGACTTGGTGTATTGATACACCATCCAAAGTGTAATTGATAAATTCACCATGTTGAAACACAGTGCATGCAATTTATTTTTAGCACATTTTTACACGTGAACTTATTTAGGCTTGCCATAGCAAAGGGGTTGAATACTAATTGACACAACATTTTTACAAATTTATTAATTTGTAAAAATGTCCAAAAACATAATTCCACTGACATTATGGGGTATTTTTTTAACCTTTATTTAACTAGGCAAGTTAGTTAAGAACAAATTCTTATTTTCAATGACGGCCTAGGAACAGCCTGTTCAGGGTCAGAACGACAGATTTGTACCTTGTCAGCTCGGGGATTTGAAATTGCAACCTTACAGTTACTAGTCCAATGCTCTAACCACTAGGCTACCACACTACCGCCCCTGTGTGTAGGCCAGTGACACAAAATATCAATTTAATACATTTTAAATTAGGCTGTATCAATAAAATGTGGACAAAGTCAAGAGGTGTGAATACGTTCTGAAGGCACTGTAAATGATAATAACAGAGCAATGTTTTTGAAACAGCTGAAATGTATAAACATTCTCCTGAATTCCCTTTTATTCGAGATTGTTTTATTGAGGTTTTACCTGAAATTGAAGTAACAGCCTGTTACATTCTGAAATTGTAGCAGTAACTGTCATCTGGCTATGGAAGCCCATTCCAACCGAAAATAAAATACATATAGATCATAAATATAAGTTATATTTTTTCATTAGAAGCATCTTGTGGCATCTTTTTTTAATGTCAATTACTATTCAAAAAAATTGATATACGCAAGTCAAACAACATCAGTCAACATTTTGAGATAGTAGATCATTCAAATACAATACGTTTTTTCATTTGTAACATTGTGCGGTGATTTCACAGGTCCCAGAGTGGTGGAGGGGAAATTGTTTTCCAGGGGCCCAGAGATCTGGTAGACTAACCTAACCAGGAAAAACTCTCGGTATAACATAGTAATAAATCAGCTGTGAAAAAAAAAACAGTTTTATATGGGCTATGATGGGACCAGATTTTTTCTAAATCAGGTTATATGATAAAACAAAATAATAAACTCCTGGAAAAACTCCTGGCCCTAAGGAGGATAAAATTCTGTCAAACAAATCAAGAGACGAATCAGTAGAAACAACTGTTTTTTTCATGGGGTGGTAGGTAGCCTAGTGGTTATAGTGTTGGACTAGTAACCAAAAGGTTGCAAGATCGAATCCCCGAGCTAACAAGGTAAAAATCTGTCGTTCTGCCCCTGAACAAAGCAGTTAACCCACTGTTCCTAGGCCGTCATTGAAAATAAGAATTTGTTCTTAACTGACTTGGCTAGTTAAATAAAAGATAAATTTGCAATATATTTTATTAAACCAAACCAAAAGTGCTTGGGCAAATGCCAGATCGCACACACATTTGCAGGCAGCCCTGCTGTGCTGATCTCTGCAACATGAAGAGAAATGAAAAAACATAACTGATATGTATTTTATTTTTGCCGGGAATGGGCTTCCATATATAACAGCTCAACTCCTCAGTGAATTATACCCACGTTTTCAGTCGCAATTTGCTTTTCCCACATGTAGCCTGATTTCCATGATATTGATCAAAATTAAGCATGTGGTAAGGTAGGCCTATTGTATTTATATATTCATATTAGCAGGATAATCGTTCATTTTTGATAGGCTAACGTTACTTGATGAAGACCTGTCGTTAGCTTTAACTAGCAGTAACGCAGTGCTTTAATTAGCGAAGCTAAAATGTAATGAGTGTACAGATGAGAAAATAAACCCTGCACATGCTTGTGAATTGTTGCATTATTCAAGAGTGTAATATGGTTTTGTTGCAATAATTAAGTGTATAATATGGTAGATGCATGAAGAGTTGCATGAAGAGTTCTTGCTTAACTTTAACTAGTAGCTAGCTAGCTAACCCTCTTTCGGCTCGTGATATTCTAGTCGCTAATGGGAATTAAAACGTGTATGTAAATTGAATAGATAACTCTATTCAGTGAGAATACTACCAAAGAAAAAGAGGGTGAGAGAAGAGCGGTAGAGAGAGGAAAAGAGGGGAGGGGACGGGGGAGAGAGGGGCAGAATGTTTTCATTATGTTCACTATAAAAGGTGACGTCTGGGTTTTCAGCACCTCTAATAAACCAGTCATTATACAGGGACAACCAGACTGTGTGTGTGTGTGTGGCTGCTTTGGCAACAAAGGTTGATGACAGTCAATAACCTTTGGACTCTGGTGAGGAGAGGAAAGGGGTTAGAGGGGAAGGGACGACAGGAAAATAATTAAGCGAAATATAAGGAGAGGGAAAGAGAGATGGAGAGGGAAAGAAGTCAAAGTGGTAAAGAAAAAGAGCAAGAGGGAATGAGGAGAGGAAGACAGAGACCGTGAGAATAACAACAAGGGTAGGGAAAGAAATGACACAGAGAAGGAGAGAAAATGACAGACAGAGAGAATGAAAAGAGAAAAAGACAGGGAGGGAGAGACAGATATAGAGCACAAGTAAGGACAAAGAGAGTGGGTACAGGAAATCAAATGTTATTTTTCACGTGCTGAATACAACAGGTATTCTTACCGTGAAATGCTTACTTTACAATCCCATTACCAACAATGCAGTTAAGAAAATAGTGTTAAGAAAATATTTACTAAATAAACTAAAGAAAGATTGTGAGAAAGAGAGGGATGAGGAGGAGGGGGAACAGAGGGGTGGTGAGAAGCAGAATATGTATCTCAATCCCAAAATGCTTCACTTCACATCTGAGTTTGACCTAAGACCTTTCTCTCTCTTTCTTTTCCCCTCTGGCTCAACCACTCTTCCTTCTCCATTCATCTCTCATGTTAACGCCGTGTTTCACTAAGTGGTGTGACTCGCTTAGACAAACAGTGGCAGGTTTCTCCCATTTCCTCCCTCCCTTCCTCTACATTTCTCACCCCTCTGTGAGACTAATGGCTTGATTCACTGTGTGGTGTAACTCTTTAACAAACTCTTTTCTCCCTCCCTCCTTCCTAACTTATTCAGTCATCATGTCAGTCCCTCTGTCTCTCCCTTCATCTCTTTAATCATAAAGAACATTCAGAAGCCTATCTATCTATGATAGACATTTCACTTTCAGATAATCCACTAGAGCTGCATCCCAAATTCTACAATATTCCCATTACAGTGGACTACATTTGAACAAGGCCCATTGAGGGAATATGGTAGTATTGCACAGTAGGGGTCTAAATGTTTAAACAAAAATGGGATTGTTAACGTCCCGCCCAAAAATGGATGACGCAGATGCAGGAAGTAAACAGCATAGTGGGTTAATTTCCGCAACATCTAAGAGCATCGAAGAGCAAGGCTCAACTTTTCTGCTGTTTTGGTGCCCTGGCTACCACGATGTGATCACTGGAAGCGAACCTGTGCAGATACTGTGCGAGTGCGAAGAGTTGCATCTCGCTCATCTCAATATCCTAGCCTATTCATTGATAACAGGCCCTGATTTACTGAAGTTGCGAGACAATGCAAGCCAAGGAATTGCGAGATACAGCATTCCATTGCGAGGTACAGCTTTTGATTGCCGATAGATAGGCCTAGTGCACGGTTCTGACTGCTTCCCTGATGGCCGACAGGCCTATGCTATTCTACTCCCCTCACTCAGCTTTAGGCTAACTTTTCGTGCCAGCTTACAGCTGAATCTAACATCAATTCACTGCACAAGTACTTTGTTTGTTATAATATGCAAACCATAACGCAAAATAAGCTGATTTTAAAGCTGATTGCCACCAAACATTATTACTTCACTTTAAAATCGGTCTCTCTCTCACGTCTCTCCTAAAGATAATCTATTACCTCAGCGAACTGATTGTGTGTGAGAATAGGGCTCCACCACCCTTGTCTCATGAATGTCATTACTGGTTAATAGTGCTGAGAGATTAACCAAAATGTTGGTTATTTTTCGGGGGGTTTTAAATGTCAGACATCCGTTAAATTATTTGAATTCCATTTTGTTCGTACTCAATGCCCACATTGCGCAATGTCTCTAGAGCAGTGGAGGCTCCTCAGAGGATGGGGAGGACCATCCTCCTCAGGGAATTTCATAAAAATAGTGAAACATTTAAAAAAGTTGTCATTCTTTGATAAAACTACAGTACCAGTCAAAAGTTTGGACACACCTACTCATTCAAGGTTTTTCTTTATTTGTACTATTTTCTACATTTTAGAATAATAGTGAAGACATCGATTTTAGATTTTAGATTCTTCAAAGTAGCCACCCATGTCCTTGATGACAGCTTTGCACACACTTGGCATTCTCTAAACCAGCTTCATGAGGAATGCTTTTCCATGTGGGAACTTGAAGGAGTTCCCACATATGCTGAGCACTTGTTGGCTGCTTTTCCTTCACTCTGCAGTCCAACTCATCCCAATCCTTCTCAATTGGGTTGAGGTTGGGTGATTGTGGAGGCCAGGTCCATCACGCTCCTTCTTGGTCAAAAAGCACTTACACAGCCTGGAGGTGTGTTTTGGGTCATTGTTCTGTTGAAAAACAAATGATAGTTCCACTAAGCACAAACCAGATGGGATGGCGTATCACTGCAGAATGCTGTGGTAGCAATGCTGGTTAAGTGTGCCTTGAATTCTAAATAAATCACTGGCAGTGTCATGAGCAAAGCACCCCCACACCATCACACCACCTCCATGCGTCACGGTGGGAACCACACATACAGAGATCATCTGTTCACCTGCTCTGGGTCTCACAAAGACACAGTGGTTGGAACCAAACATCTTAAAATTTGGACTCAGAGCAAAGGACAGATTTCCACCATAACACTTGCTCGTGTTTCTTGGCCCAAGCAAGTGTCTTTTTCTTATTGGTGTCCTTTAGTAGTGGTTTCTTTGCAGCAATTTTACCATGAATACCAGATTCACAGTCTCCTCTGAACAGTTGATGTTGATGTTGAGATGTGTCTGTTACTTGAACTCTGTGAAGCATTTATTTGGGCTGAAATCTGAGGTGCAATTAACTCTAATGAACTTGCCCTCTGCAGTAAAGGTAACTCTGGGTCGACCTTTCCTGTGGCGGTCCTCATCAGAGCCAGTTTTATCATAGCGCTTGATGATTTTTGCGACTGCACTTTAAGACACTTTCAAAGTTCTTGAAATTTTCCAGATGACTGACCATGCCTTAAAGTAATGATGGACTGACATTTCGCTTTGCTTATTTTGAGCTGTTCTTCCCATAATATGGACTAATATGGTATTTTACCAAATAGGGGTTGTATACGGAAGATAGATGTATTGTGACAAGATAGGGCTGATTGGCTCAAACGCATTAAGGAAAGAAATTCCACAAATGAACTTTTAACTAGGCACACCTGTTAATTGAAATGCATACCTCATGAAGCTGGTTGAGAGAATGCCAAAAGTGTGCAAAGCCGTCATCAAGGCAAAGGGTGGCTACTTTGAAGAATCTAAAGTATTTAAAAAAATTGGTTACTACATGATTCCATATGTGGTATTTCGTAGTTTTGATTGTCTTCACTAATATTTTACAATGTAGAAAATAGTCAAAAGAAAGACAAATCCTGGGAATGAGAAGGTGTCCAAACTTTTGACTGGTACTGTAAATTAAAAAATCTTGCATATCTTAATTTATTTCCACAATTAACTAATATGTGTAACAATGTCAGCATAACCTGGATTGGCATTACAACAATTACATTTTTGGCAAGCAATTATTATTTTGGCAAGCAATTCTTGTGATTCATCCTATATTGCCCCTAACATCATTAACCCATAGCAACAGATGTGGGATACATACACACACTCATACACACTCCCAACCCTTCCCCCACAAACAACCACAAGCTCAGATGTTCAACAGTTGTTCCGAGCCCAACTCAAGAGAAGACTTGATGTGCGAATGCATATACAGTTGTAGCTGTTTGAGAAGGCATGCAAAATTGAGCAAGAATGGGGAGATTTGATTAACCAATGTCAAGTCCTAGCTGATGGAGCTCAGATACAACCCCTTCCCCTGAAACACACACATGCTTGTCTCCCGCTGTGACCATTTCCCCAAGCATCTCTGTGCAGTCAGACCATCTGATCATTTTGTGCCACCAGGGCCACAATAATTTGCCCCCACTCTGATTGTCAGAGTGTGACCGATTCCCCATGGGTTACTGCAGCTAGTGTTGCCAGCACTGCCACTACCTAGATGGAATTGGAATTCCAACCGTCTATACAAGGTCTTCAAGGTTCTCATTAGCAGCATTGAGAAATTCCATGTATATTATGCTCAAACATTTGGGGGCTTTGACTTTGTTGGACCAACCCTGCCAGGCAGGCTCAGACTCTTGAGGGGGTGGTGCTGCTTTGATCGCATTTATCTTTCTGTTTTGGCTGTGTATAGCCTCACCAGGATCTTGACCTGACTGTGGTTCGGCGTCGTGAGCAACTTCATTGGGCTAATGCTCACCTCCGATGGCCACTGGTATGCTGGGGAAGTGTCTTCTTCACAGATGAATCCCGGTTTCAACTGTACCGGCCAGATGGCAGAGTGTGGCATTGTGTGGGTGAGCGGTTTGCTGATGACAACATTGGTGGCAGTGGGGTTATGGTATGGGCAGGCATAAGCTACGGAAAGCAGACACAATTACATTTTTTCGATGTCAATTTGAATGCACAGAGATACCGTGACGAGATCCTGAGGCCCATTGTTGTGCCATTAATCTGACGCCATCACCTCATGTTTCAGCATGATAATGCACGGCCCCATGTTGCAATGATCTGTATACAATTCCAGGAATTTGAAAATGTCCCAGTTTTTACATGGCCTGCATACTTACTAGACATGTCACCCATTCAGCATGTTTGGGATGCTCTGGATTGATGTGTACAACAGCGCGTTCCAGTTCCTGCCAATATCTTCACACAGTCATTGAAGAGGAGTGGGACAACATTCCACAGGCCACAATCAACAGCCTGATCAACTCTATGCGAAGGCGATGTGTCGGGCTGCATGAGGCAAATGGTGGTCACACCCGACACTGACTGGTTTTCTGATTCATGTCACAATTTTTTTAAGGTATCTGTGACCAACATATGCATATCTATATTCCCAGTCATGTGAAATCCATAGATTATGGACTAATTAATTTATTTTAATTGGCTGGTTTCCTTATAAGAACTGTAATTCAGTAAAATCTTTGAAGTAGCTGCATTTATATTTTTTGTTCAATGTAGTTAGATTGGTAAAAACAAAGTCAAATTGATTGTATGATTGCATAATTGATTAATGAATGCACACATTGCTGTCTCTGAAAAATGTAGACATAAAACATTTCAAATGTAATGATATTGAACTCAAAAGATGACCAACGATTGAACAGAGTAGTACCTGAATTTATCTGTCTGGATCAAGTGCCATTTTGTGACTTGGCTAATATGCCTTTTTTTTTTGCTATGGTATCGTTTTGGTATCGAGTATCGTGATGGTATCGAGTATCATGACGGTAAGGTTTGGTTTTGAAGTAAAAATTCTGGTATCGTAACACTAGAATATGGTATATGGTACCACCAGATTCGCATTCTAGTGAGGTTCTTGAGTCCGGAGTACACTAAACTGTACTGTCCAGGATCTGTGTGTGTGTGTGTGTGTGTGTGTGTGTGTGTGTGTGTGTGTGTGTGTGTGTGTGTGTGTGTGTGTGTGTGTGACAGAGAGACGAGAGACCAGGGTTCAGGGTTGAACTCACAGAGGTATTTGGTGCAACAGTATGTAGTTGTTCTCTCTCTCTCTCTCTCTCTGTTACACAGAATAATTTTTACTGAATTCAACTGTGATTTATCTAAATTGAGGAGCAGAATGGATAGGGTTGAGGAAGAGGGGAAGGAGCGAGAGATGGAAGAAGGGTGGGAGGGAAGGAGGGAGAGAGAGGAGGGAAAGAGAGGGAAGGGGGTGTAGGTGGGAGGGATGGGGGAAAGAGGGAGGGAGGAAGCGGGATGGAGGGAGAAGGTAGGGAGGGCTGGGAAAGTAGTTTTGGCTCCAGAGAGCACAACAAGCTGAGACAGGAAGTAATTCAGAGTGAAACACACACCACACACACACACATTGACTCACTGTAGATGGAGAAATGTGCTGCATGTCTTTCTACAGTGTGTGTGTGTGTGTGGGCCTGGTATTAACTTGAGACTAGATTCTCTGCTCTTTCCCATTTTCTCAAATCAGATGTCCTTATTTGGGGTCTGAACAACGTGAAATGTTGCTCTCTCGCATTCCCTCTCTTTCCTCTCCCACACTCCTCCTCTTTCTCTGACACTTTTTTTCTCTTTTTCCTTCTCCTACAAGTTAGTCTCCTCATATCAGTTCTGTTTCTCTCTGCAGAGGGAAAGCAAATGAGGAAGGGATATAGGAGGCAAAAGAGGGAGTGGAGAAAGAGAGATGTGAACATTGTCCCTTGCAGTTCGCAAAGTTAATCACAGACCTAGACCTAACAACTTCCTGGGAATTCCCTCAGAGAAAGGAGGAAGAGAGAACGAGGGAGGGGAGAGAGAGAGAGAGAGGAAGATAGTGAAATAGATAAATTAAAGAGAGAGAAAGGAGAGAAAGTAAGAAAGATCGATGAAGTGAGACTGAGGAGGAAGAAAGAAACAGAGAGAGAAGAAAGAGAGTGGGAGAGTGAGAGAAGGAATGTAATGCCATCCAGGACCTCTATACCATGCGGTGTCAGAGGAAGGCCCTAAGAATTGCCAAAGACTCCAGCCACCCTAGTCATAGAATGTTCTCTCCAGCAAGCGGTACCAGTGTGCCAAGTCTAGGTCCAAAATGCTTCTTAACAGCTTCTACCCCCAAACCATAAGACTGATGAACATACAATCAAATGGCCACATGGACTATTTACATTGAACTCCCCCCCTTTGTTTTTACACTGATGTTACTCACCGTTTATTATCTAGGCATAATCATTTTACCCCTACCTACATGTACAAATTAACTCGACTAACCTGTACCGGTACCCCCTGTATATAGCCTCGTTATTTTATTGTATTACTTTTTACTTTAGTTTATTTAGTAAATATTTTCTTAACTCTATTTCTTGAACATTGTTGGTTAAGTGCTTGTAAGCATTTCACGGTAAGGTCTACACCTTCGGTGCATGTGACAAATATATTTTTATTTTATTTGTAGTCTATTCATTCTTTCTGTCTGTTTGCAAAAATATGTTTTCCTATTGACACCATTAAAGCAGTAAAATGCTTCAGGCGCCCTCCTCTAAAATACTGACAATGAAACGTAATATATCTCTCTCTCACACACAGTCCACGGTTGCCAGGCAAGGAGGGGTGAAAATACATGGAAGAGAGAGTAGGGCCAATCCAGTGGGGAGATCTTTGAATTTCCCGTAAAACATACTTGGGTTGTCTTGCTTTATTAAAATACTAAAAAATATTGTTTCCAGATTAACAACAGTCTACCTGAAACAGGAAGTACTAAAATAGTCCTAAAATGTCTTAGAGTTAGGGACATACAAATCTGGCTGTTTCAGCCTAGGCTACATGTCGACATGGTTTGGAAGAGTAGGCCTATGGAATGTTCATTCAGAAACTCAATTCACAAAGTCTGTCTCCCCTATGATGAGATAAAAATTATAATTTGCCATGTGTCATTCCATTGACTCCCACTGTCTATCGAAATCCCTTGGGAAAGCAGTGACAAAATGGTGCTAGAACAGAAAGAGAGAGTAGGCCAAAAGTGTGAAAGAAAAATGGCTTTGGTGGATAGTCAGTCGGGTTGTCTAAAAAACCTGAGTGGTGGAAAAACTTGCTTGACAAGAATTCAAAGGAGAGCAGAGCTAGGCCGATCTATTGCAGGATAGGTATCGGTATGCAGGACAGTCCAATGGGTACATCCCAAATGGCAACCCATTCCCTATATACTGCACTACTTTTGACCAGAGCCAATAGGGATAGGTCAAAAGTATTAGGGCAGGGGTCCCCAACTTGCGGTCTGCGGGTGATTTTATTTGGCCCATCAAGAGATATGTGACCATATATAAATGTAAGCAAGGTCTGAAATGATTGTTTTAGGCAAATATTAATATTATGTTTGGGCGGTCTACAAATTGCTTGTAATTATGTTCCAGTCTCCTGACCACTCCCCCCCCAACAACAACAACAACAACAAAATAGTCCTGCAGCTGAATCTAGTGGATCCCTGGTACAGGGAATAGGGTTGACATGTAGCCTAGCCTATACCAGTCCTGTAGGGACATACCTACCTACAGCCTCTGGCCTGCAGTGTCTATAATAGTAAACTCTAAAGTCCACAAAGTAAGGATTTATCAATAAAATCAACTATGCTACTATTATTTTATAATGAATGCAACTTGAACACTTGTGTGGGGAAAACGAGAAAACTAAATGTAGGCTATAACTCTCTCGCACTCACTCACTCACAAACAAACAAACAAACAAACACGTTTAGAGCCACTAGGCTATATTACTAACCTCATCCCATTTGATAAACTTGCTCCCCCGTTTTAGTATGTCGTGAACCGACACCGGTTTGAGCTGCAGAGCGTGGACTCCTGGCTTCGCCCCGGCCATGGCTCCGGGTCAAAGCCGTGTGGCAACGCCTAAATTCCGGCTGCGGTGACCTGCCCTCGTCGGTGCCCCTTGGTCCTTGGGGCTAAATCCTTTTCCGGGGTGAGCTGTGACTTGCAAAGCTGGAAGTTGCTGTATGAATTAGAAAATACGATAACTTGGTTCCTAATAGCCTAAGTTTGCGTATCCAACTATCCTAAAATAGTTTTAAACGTCACAAGTTGAGAAGAGTCGAGTAGCTACGTTTAATATAGGTCAATATATAGTTTGTTCATGTCTCGTTTAATCGCGTTGTATGGCTGGATAGATCCCTTCCTTAATTTCTTCCTTCCTTCCATCCGCCTATTAATGTCCCCCTCTCTTGCTTTCCTCGAACTTTCTCTTGTTCACACTCGTCCCCCCCGGATTCTTATCTTCTCTTTCTTCCTTCATGTTTTCTAGAAAGGGGGAGAGCAGAGGATAGACAGGGAGAGGAGGAAGATAGGGAAAAACGGACGGGGAGTGTTCTCTCTCTCTTCTGTCCTTCTCTATCTTCTCTCCTTTTCAGTCAGACATTCGACGCGGTCATTCCATTTGGTATTTCTAGAGGCATGTTCTGTGCGTTGGGGACTTAATGTAGAAGTGTGACAAGAACGTTGGAGTTTGTAACGCTCTCAAACTGCCAGCTAACCCACATTTTTGTTGTTGGGCAAAGTTATTTTCTCATTCATGCAGCCTCCTACAACACCTTTAAAAGAATGTTAGCTATGTGCTGTAGCATGTCTTCTAGGTTCAGTATATACAGAACAGAGAAGTGTGTGTGTGCGCGCTTCTGAAACCTCACACACTTTCAGTCAAACAGCAAAAGAAAATCAGAATACCTTTTAATAGAGATAAAAGACGTGCATGACTTCCTTTGTTAAATTATCCTGTTTGGTTTAGTTGTAAAGGGTTACAGCTTGACTTGTAATGTGTGTTGGCATTTGTACGATCTGGTATGAAAGGGAATATCCACTCAACAACTGGTATTTTTTAAATTAGTCCGCTGTTGATACAGTCCCAAAAATGTTTTGCATTTCAGCAGTCAGGTCTTCCAGATATTGGACCTTATTGGATATTGTCACTGGCCACATCATCATGTTGATTTGTTTTGCTAATGAGTTTCCCCTTAAAGGGACATTTCACCTGTCACGACTTCCGCCGAAGTTGGTTCCTGTCCTTGTTCGGGCGGCGGTCGGCGTCGCTGGTCTTCAAGCCATCATCGATCCACTTTTCATTTTCCATCTGTCTTGTCTTCCCACACACCTGGTTTCAACTCCATAATGACATCTTGTGTATTTCACGCTCTGGTCCCCCAATGTCCTTGTCCGGACTGTTTATTGTAAGTGCGTGTGCACGTATTTCTGGTGTGCGACGGGTTTCGCACCCATTGTATTGATTGTTCTGTTTACGGTGATTTTATTTATTAAACTGTGCGGTTGTAAAACAGTTTTGCTCTCCTGCGCCTGACTTCCCTGCCGCCAGTACGCACCCCCTTACATCACCCTGGCTCTGCCACAGCATAATGTCAATACTACATTGATCACAAATATAAACGCAACGTGCAACAATTTCAAAGATTTTACTGAGATTGTTCATATAAGAAAATCAGTCAAATGAAATGAATTAATTAAGCCCTAATCTATGGATTTCACATGACTGGGAATACAGATTTTTAAAATATTTTAATTTTATTTCACCTGTATTTAACCAGGTAGGCTAATTGAGAACAAGTTCTCATTTGCAACTGCGACCTGGCCAAGATAAAGCAAAGCAGTTCAACACATACAACAACACAGAGTTACACATGGAATAAACAAACATACAGTCAATAATACAGTAGAAAAAAAGTCTATATACAATATGTGCAAATGAGGTAGGATAAGGGAAGTAATTGCAATATAGCAATTAAACACTGGAATGGTAGATGTGCAACAGATGAAAGTGCAAGTAGAGATACTGGGGTGCACATGTAACGGATGTGACGAGTATGAAGCAAGGGCCAGCCAACAAGAGCATACAGGTCGCAGTGGTGGGTAATATATGGGGCCTTGGCGACAAAACGGATGGCACTGTGATAGGCTGCATCCAATTTGTTGAATAGAGTGTTGGAGGCTATTTTGTAAATGACATCGCCGAAGTCGAGGATCGGTAGGATGGTCAGTTTTACGAGGGTATGTTTGGCAGCATGAGTGAAGGATGCTTTGTTGCGAAATAGGAAGCTGATTCTTGATTTAATTTTGGATTGGAGATGCTTAATGTGAGTCTGGAAGGAGAGTTTACAGTCTAACCAGACACCTAGGTATTTGTAGTTGTCCACATATTCTAAGTCAGAACTGTTCAGAGTAGTGATGCTGGACGGGCAGGCAGGTGTGGGCAGCGATCGGTTGAGGAGCCTGCTTTTAGTTTTACTTGCATTTAAGAGCAGTTGGAGGCCACGGAAGGAGAGTTGTATGGCATTGAAGCTCGTCTGGAGGTTAGTTAACACAGTGTCAAAAGAAGGGCCAGAGGTATACAGAATGGTGTCGTCTGCGTAGAGGTGGATCAGAGAATCACCAGCAGCAAGAGCGACATCATTGATGTATACAGAGAAGAGAGTCGGCCCGAGATTTGAAGCCTGTGACACCCCCATAGAGACTGCCAGAGGTCTGGACAACAGGCCCTCCGATTTGACACACTGAACTCTATCAGAGAAGTAGTTGGTGAACCAGGCAAGGGAATCATTTGAGAAACCAAGGCTGTTGAGTCTGCCGATAAGAATGTAGTGATTGACAGAGTCGAAAGCCTTGGCCAGGTCGATGAATACGGCTGCACAGTAATGTCTCTTACCGATGGCGGTTATGATATTGTTTAGGACCTTGAGCGTGGCTGTGGTGCACCCATGACCAGCTCTGAAACCAGATTGCATAGCAGAGGAGGGACGGTGGAATTGGAAATGGTCAGTATTCTGTTTGTTAACTTGGCTTTCGAGGATTATAGAAAGGCAGGGTAGGATAGATATAGGTCTGTAGCAGTTTGGGTCTAGAGTGTCTCCCCCTTTGAACGTGACCGTGGTAACTTTCCAATCTTTGGGAATCTCAGACGATACAAAAGAGAGGTTGAACAGGCTAGTAATAGGGGTTGCAACAATTTTGGCAGATAATTTTGCAGCTCTTTCAGAACATCAGCTATCTGGATTTAGGTAAAGGAGAAATGGGGGAGGCATGGGCGAGTTGCTGTGGGGGGTGGAGGGCTGTTGATTGGGGTAGGATTAGCCAGGTGGAAATCATGGCCAGCCGTAGAAAAAATGTTTATTGAAATTCTCAATTATAGTGGATTTATCGGTGGTGACAGTGTTTCCTAGCTTAGTGCAGTGGGCAGCTGGGAGGAGGTACTCTTATTCTCCATGGAATTTACAGTGTCCCAGAACCTTTTTGAGTTTGTGCTACAGGATGCAAATTTCTGCTTTAAAAAAGCTAAATTTGCATCTGTTGATCACAGATACCTTAAAAAATGTAGGGGCGTGGATCAGAAAATCAGTCAGTATCTGGTGTGACCACCATTTGCTACATGCAGCGCAACACATCTCATTTGTATAGAGTTGATCAGGCTGTTGATTGTGGCCTGTGGAATGTTACCCCACTCCTCTTCAATGTCTGTGCAAAGTTGCTGGATAATGGCGGGAACTGGAACACGCTGTCGTACACGTCGAGCCAGAACATCCCAAACATGCTCAATGGGTGGCATGTCTGGTGACTATGCAGACCTTGGAAGAACTGGGACATTTTCAGCTTCCAGGAATTGCATACAGATCCTTGCAACATGGGGCCATGCATTATCATGCTGAAACATGAGGTGATGGCGGCAGATGAATGGCACTTCAATGGGCCTCAGGCTCTCGTCACGGTATCTCTGTGCATTCAAATTGCCATTGATAAAATTCTATTTTTTTCATGTTTGTAGCTTATGCCTGCCCATACCATAACCTCACCGCCACCATGGGGCACTCTGTTCACAAAGTTTGACATCAGCGAACCGCTCTCCCACACAATGCCATACACATCCTGTGCCATCTGCCCAGTACAGTTGAAACAGGGATTCATCTGTGAAGAGCACCCTTCTCCAGTGTGCCAGTGGCCATCGAAGGTGAACATTTGCCCACTGAAGTCGGTTACGACACCGAACTGCAGTCAGGTCAAGACCTTAGTGAGGACGAAGAGCATGCAGATGAGATTCCCTGAGATGGTCTCTGACAGTTTGTGCAGACATTCTTCAATTGTGCAAACCCACAGTTTCATCAGCTGTCCAGGTGGCTGGTCTCAGATGATCCTACAGGTGAAGAAGCCAGATGTGGAGGTACTGGGCTGGCATGGTTACATGTTATCTGTGGTCGTGAGGTTGGTTGGACATACTGCCAAATTCTCTAAAACGACGTTGGAGGCAGTTTATGGTAGAGAAATGAACATAAAATTATCTGGTAACAGCTCTAGTGGACATTCCTGCAATACGTTGGAGTGGGTTGGGGCAATTCTGTTTCTTTCTGTCATTTAGACAATGACGAGTCCAGTTAGCGCTAGTTTATGCTAACTTGCTAGCTAGCAACTAGCAGTAAATGCTAGCCAGTTAGCATAAGCTGCTAGGAGTGCTAGCTAGCAACCTTACTACCAGATATTCTGAGGCAAAATACATTAAAAAGATAACGTAGTATAATTGCAGTTGTAAATGTTTCCGCCAGTGACTGATAGCGTTACAGTTAATGTTACTTTTAGCTATTTTACACAGCATTTTATGTTATTACCAGATAGCTAGCTACATTGTTAAGAGAGAGCTTTTCAATTGGCATCTCTCCCCCTGTTTTCAGTCACAGGTGGGGACTGGAATAGGTGTGAGCAGTGCAGGAGGTGGGCTCATGAGTTATGCTCCAATATTACTGGGGATAGCTGTATTTATTTTGGCAGTTACCCCAGTACTTAAAAAAACAATGCCCCTTTTCTAAAAACAACATTTCATAAAATAACTTTAAAAAAGTGTAAACTGTAGCCATTTATTTCCCTTTATAGTTTATTCATCTAAGAATGACCTTCCTCCACATACCAATTGTTTCACAAACACAATTAGACTTTGTTCTTAGGGGTGGGGCTAGTTACCCCCTAGTACTCTACATGTCCTAATAATTGTAAAGATTGCCCAGGTGTTTTAATCAGCATATGCTTACTTCGATTTTGGCCTTATGCCGATTAAGATAAGCAGAGTAAGGTGTTTACATGACTATTGCATAATCTGCCTACTGCCATAATCAGTTTAATATCGAATTATTAGTGTGAATGTACTCATAGTGTATATATATTATTATTTTTCAAACACTATCTTAGGTCACTGTGAGTGGTTGTGTAAGCTCCTTAAATCAGCACTCCTACTCTTGGATGCTTTATGAATATGGGCCCTTGAGTATTGTGTGATCTTAGGCATGCGCCCACTAATCCTCCCCTCTTTCTCTGTCTGTGTCTCCCTCCTGGAGGACCTGAGCCCATGGTCATGCTGCTGTTCCGACTGCAGTTGTGGACCCTTGGCCTGATTTCAATGGGTGCAGGGATAGGCAAAAATCACAAAATACAATTACCAAATACAGATACAAAATACCATCAATATCAATGTATCAAAATAAACTTGAAAATATTGTGTTTTGCATTTTAAAATATAATATACATATACAGTACTTTAATTAAATACATTACAAAATACATTTGCAAGTAGCCAGCCCAAACAGCAACAACATTCTCAGTAACGGTTACAAAAATGACTGTGACATGTTATTGTTTATCTACCTTAGTTGAGCAAGTCACTTTGGATAAGAGTGTCTGCTAAATTACTAAAATATAAATGTATATAGTGCCTTCAGAAAGTATTCAGACCCCTTGACTCTTTCCACATTTCATTACGTTACAGCCTTATTCTAAAATGGATTAAATAATAAAAAATCTCTGAAATCTGCGCATAATGACAAAGCGAAAACAGGTTTTTAGAAATGTTTGCAAATGTATAAAAAAACAAAAACAGAACTACCTTATTTACATAAGTATTCAGACCCTTTGCTATGAGACTCGAAATTGTGATCAAGTGCATCCTGTTTCCATTGATCATCCTTGAGATGTATCTACAACTTGATTGGAGTCCACCTGTGATAAATTCAATTGATTGGACATGATTTGGAAAGGCACACACCTGTCTATAAGGTCCCACAGTTGACAAGTGTAGGTCAGAGCAAAAACCAAGCCATGAGGTCAAAGGAATTGTCCGTAGAGTTCCAAGACAGGATTGTTCGAGGCACAGATCTGGGAAGGGTACGAAACAATGTCTGTAGAATTGAAGGTGCCCAAGAACACATTGGTCTCCATCATTCTTAAATGGGAGAAATTTGGAACCACCAAGACTCTTCCTAGAGCTGGCCGCCCGACCAAACTGAGCAATCAGGGGAGAAGGGCCTTGGTCAGGGAGGTGACCAAGAATGTCCTTGAGTGGCCCAGCCAGAGCCCAGACTTGAACCCTATCGAACATCTCTGGAGAGAACTGAAAATAGCTGTGCAGCAAAGCTCCCCATCTAACCTGACAGAGCTTGAGAGGATCTGCAGAGACGAATGGTAGAAACTCCCCAAATACAGGTGTGCCAACTTGTAGCATCATACCTAGGAAGACTCGAGGCCGTAATCTCTGCCAAAGGTCGTTCAACAAAGTATTGAGTAAAGGGTCTGAATACTTATGTAACTGTCATATTTCAGTTATTTATTTATTTATTTATTTATGGCAAAAATGTCTATAAACCTGTTTTTGCTCTGTCATTTTGGGGTATTGTGTGTAGATGAGGAAAAACAAGACTGTAACGTAACAAAATGCGAAAAAAGTCAAGGGGTCTAAATACTTTCTGAACTTACTGTATGTGAAAAGGAAAATATCCAAATTAACTGCAAATACTGGCAATTATTATTGGTCTTGTTTCAGGGTGGAGCTCATTAGAATGATACTGTTCATTTTTACATTTACATTTTAGTCATTTAGCAGACACTCTTATCCAGAGCGACTTTTAATTTGTGTATCATAAGATAGCTACGTGAGACAACATTTCACAATTGTATAAAGTACATTTTCCATCAACAAACTATTTATCAACATTTGTACATAAATACATATATTTAATTAATTTGGCAGACTGTCTTATCGAACCATAATGCTATCATTATGATACCAATGGTATAGAAACCAATGGTATATACCAATGGTATAGAAAAAGCACACACAAAAACAATTTGTTCTAAATGTTCTAAATTTCCAGATAGCGGCTCTTTGGCTTGTAAACCATAGCAGAACCCTTTTTGGTACAAAACACTAGGAACATCTTCCAAATATTAAGTTGCACCCCCTTTTGCCCTCAGAACAGGCTGCGCACAATTGGCCCAGCATTGTCCGGTTTTAGGGTTTTGCCAGGGTAGGCCGTCATTGTGAATAAGAATATGTTCTTAACTGACTTGCCTAGTTCATTTCTTCATGTCTTTATTGAACACACTGTGTAAACATTCACAATGCAGGGTGAATAAAGTATGTGAACCCTTGGATTTTATAACTGTTGACCCTCCTTGGAAGCAATAACCTCAACCAAATGTGTTATGTCGTTGCGGATCAGACCTGCACAACAGTCAGGAGGAACAGTCAGGAGGACCATTCCTCTTTACAAAACTGTTTCAGTTCAGCAATATTCTTGGAATGTCTGGTGTGAACTGCCCTCTTGAGGTCATGTCACAGCATCTCAATCGGGTTGAGGTCAGGACTCCAAAAGGCATGTTTTCTTCTGCTGAAGCCATTCTGTTGTTGATTTACTTCTGTGTTTTGGGTTGTCATCCTTTTGCATCACCCAACTTCTGTTGAGCTTCAAATTGGTGGACAGATAAAGACATTTTGCAGGAGAATGTTAGGCTAAACTGGGGAATTCATTTTTATGTCGATGACAGCAAGCTGTCCAGGTACTGAGGCAGCAAAGCAGCCCCAACCCATGATGCTCCCTCCATCATACTTTACTTTTGTGCTGTGCTTTTTTTCTCCACACAGTGTTGTGTGTTCCTTCCAAACAACTCAACTGTAGTTTCATCTGTCCAAAGAATATTTTTACGTATCGTAGACTCGTCAACAGAGATAGCATGTTCCAGAGATTTCTGCAAGTCTTTAGCTGACACTCAATGATTCTTCTTACCCCCATTGAGCATTCTGCACTGTGCTCTTGCAGTCATCTTTGCAGGACGGCCACTCCTTGGGAGAGAAGCAACAATGCTAAACTTTCTCTATTTATAGACATTTTGTCTTACCATGGACTGATGAACATCAAGGCTATTAGAGATACTTTTGTAACCCTTTCCAGCTATTTGCTGGTCTTCTGAGATCTTTGTTTGAGGCATGGTTCATGTCAGGCAATGCCTCTTTATAAGGCAAGGCAGCTCTAACCGACATCTCCAATCTCGTCTCATTGATTGGACTCCAGGTTAGCTGACTCCTGACTCCAGTTAGCTTTTGGAGAAGTTATTAGCCTCGGGGTTCACATACAACATACACTGTGAATGTTTAAATTATGTATTCAATATAGACAAGAAAAATACAATAATTTGAGTGTTATTAGTTTAAGCACACCATGTTTGTCTGTTGTTGTGATGTAGATGAAGATCAGATCAAATTTGATGCCAATTTATACCGAAATCCAGGTAATTCCAAAGGGTTCACATACTTTTTCTTGCCACTGTATGTACACTACTGTTCAAAAGTTTGTGGTCACTTAGAAATGAACTTGTTTTTGAAAGAAAAGCAATTGTTTTGTCCATTAAAATAACAACAAATTGATCAGAAATGCAGTGTAGACATTGTTAATGTTGTAAATGACTATTGTAGCTGGAAACGGCTGATTTTTTAAAGGAATATCTACATAGGCATACAGAGCCCCATTATCAGCAACCACCATTCATGTGTTCCAATGGGACGTTGTGTTAGCTAATCCAAGTTTATAATTTTAAAAGGCATATTGATCGTTAGAAAAACCCTTGTGCAATTATGTTAGCACAGCTGAAAATGGTTATGCTTTTAAAGAAGCAATACAACTGGCCTTCATTAGACTAGTTGAGTATCTGGATCATCAGCATTCGACTACAGGTTCAAAATAGCCAGAAACAAAGTACTTTCTTCTGAAACTCTTCAGTCTATTCTTGTTCTGAGAAATTAAGGCTATTCCATGTGAGAAATTGCCAAGAAATTGAAGATCTCGTACAACGCTGTATACTACTCCCTTCACAGAACAGCGCAAACTGGCTCTGTCCAGAATAGAACGAGGAATGGGAGGCTCCAAGTACATTAGAGTGTCTAGTGTCAAGTCCTCAACTGGCAGATTTATTAAATAGTACCTGCAAACACCAGTCTCAACGTCAACAGTGAAGAGGCGACTCCGGGATGCTGACCTTCTAGGCAGAGTTGCAAAGAAAAAGCCATATCTCAGACTGGCCAATAAAAAAAAAAGATTAAGATGGGCAAAAGAACACAGACACTGGACAGAGGAACTCTGCCTAGAAGGCCAGCATCCCGGAGTCGCCTCTTCACTTTTGACGTGGAGACTGGTGTTTTGCGGGTACTATTTAATGAAGCTGCCAGTTGAGGACTTGTGAGGCGTGTATTGTATTTCTGCAGATTTTGTGCGTTTGTGCATTTGTGTGGCTTTACCATGTTTACTATATACTGTAGGCTATGTTCACTTGTCGGACTGCACAGTCGCCTAAAATATACATTTAGATTTTTTTTAAATGACCACGGTAGATGCTGTGTTTTGGTTGATGGCCAATATTAAAAACAGTCAAATGCATTTGTGAATTCAATCAATTTATTGTTTCATTATTTCAGGCTCCTTTCTCTCCTCTGTGCTGGAGTTCTTTTAAGAATAATGTAGGCTAATGAAGGCAACAAATTGTTGCTTACTGGAACACCCAAATTGTGGTAAACTATTTCAGCACTGTTTCATGCTGTTAGGATTATTTTGGATTATTTTGCTCTTCACTCGCAGTCACTTAGTAGCCTACTCCCGACTGGTCGCGTTGTACAGCCCCATGTTAACAAAAGTTCTCTCTTTCTTATTCTCCTATTTTCTCGCTACATAAAAAAGGTACTGTAGTTAGCCAGATACTTTCCACCTTTCTCTCAGCTATACAGCTATGGATTTTCCTATAACATCCGCCTCCATCCAATCCTTGTTTAGTGTTACTGAATCAAGCGCTGTCTGTCAGATATATAATTTTTTTGTTCATCTTCTAATAGAAACACCATTATATTAACTTTTAAAGGAAGAACCACTGTACATAAACTTCATTATGTAGCACTATATTGGATCACTTCAATATGGTATCACAATATCAGATTAAATGGTGAACTATATAAGGACCAGACAGAGAGAAAAGTCCTGTAGGACTGAGCTCAGGGCAGTCATATTTACAATATCCCGCCGTCCCCTCTCAGGGAAGCGGAGGCAACACCCAGCACAGCAGTTCTGACCTCATTGGCGGGGACAACAATGGCTCGATAGTACCTAGTAAAAAAGTTATAGTTGATGCCCACCTGGCCGAGGCGCAAATGTCATTGAGGGGAACTCCTCGGGGCAGTGCCCACAATGTAGCTACTCCTCTAGTAGAATGCACCACTACAGCAGATGGCAGATGCCGGCTGACCAGCCGATACGATGCAGGAATAGTGTCCATAATCCAATGTGAGAGTCTTTGTAGCGATAGGCTCTGGCCCAGAACTCTCGCCATAGCAAATGATTAGCCGATCAGACTGTCGTAATGTCTGTGTCTTTGTAATGTAAGTGTCCCTGACCTGGCCAGAGCACACTTGGGGGAAAAAACACCCAGCTCACCAGCAGCCGCGGGACGAGCACATGCAGACAAAAGGGCTGGTTCACATCTATAAAACAGGATGTATGGCAAGAACGAGGAGCTCACCGAAAAGGCATGAAGTTCACTCACCCTCTTTAGTGGAAGTAATAGCCAACAGGAATGCCACCTTCATGGATAAGTGCTTCAAAGTCATTGACTCTAGGGGCTCGCGGGCAGCTTAGCGAGTGCTGACAGCACCACGTCAATGTTCCAGTTTGGCAAGTCATAGCCACTTTGATAGGGTCCTCAAACATGCACTCATCACCAACATTAGAAGGTGTCTGTGTTTTGGGTGCTGGCCAGGGGAGTTGAACCATCGCTGGATGATGGAGAATGCCCAGCGGAACCAACAATGAAGCCACCGTCAGTAGGTCGAGTAACTGTTGGTACACCGACATGGCTCGTCCGAGCTGGAAACGGTTGAGGTAGGATAGGATATTGTTACTCTCACCTGAGGTGAGACTTGCACTCATGAGAGTCGAGTCTATGGACATCCCGAGGTAGATTACCTTCCGTGAGGGGGTCAGATGGCTCTTCTCATTTTTTTTCACACAGAAAAGGTACAGCCATTCATCTCTCTTCTCCTTCAGATAGTATATGAGACTAAGGCTGATACTGTAGGTCCTATTCTATACTATCGTACAGTATTGTGCAGTGTATACTATAGCCACAGTAATATAACACTGTTGGTGTCACGATCGCATCGTCATAGAAATGACCAGACCAAGGTGCAGCGCAGTGAGCGTATATTTCTCTTTATTATCAATGTCGCCAACAAAACAAGAAACAACCAAAACGAACGTGAAGCTTACTAGGGCTATACAGGCCACAAACAAAGACAACTACCCACAAAATACAAAAGGAAAAAAGGCTGCCTAAGTATGATTCCCAATCAGAGACAACGGTGAGGCCCAGAACTCGAATGTGGTTAAAGAGGGTCCTCATGTCCGCTGTGGCCTGTTCACTGGATGAGGCCGACTACTATAGGTTGACACTCCATCTGAACTCATTCGGAAACATTCAGTCAACCAGGGTTTCAACACTAAAAGACCCTGAGACATTTGAGGTGCCAGAATTATAGCAGTGGCCAACATCGGAATTTTTTGTTTGTAGCCTTCCATCACTGTATTCAGTGCCCATGGGGACTACACATGCCCCTCTGTTTGGCCTTTAGGCCTGTGAGAACCTGCCAATGCCAACGGCAAACACCTCAGGGTGACTGCAGACTGCCACCCTTATTAGATGTAGTCTGCTGCCTGTGGGCAGAGACACCTCACATTTCTCAAAGTGAAAAGCCATGCTGGAAATGGTTGTTTCTTTTTGTGGGAAGAAGAGATGGGTAGTATATACCCTGCCATATAACAAAATAATATGGCAACTCCAGCTACACAATTCATAAGATGAGCTGTTATGTGAGTTTCTAAGGAAACTAGGATAGTTACTGTCTGTACTGTAAACTAATGTAACAAAACTATAGTAAACCCAGCTATATACTGAAACCCTCAGTGTAATAGATCTGAGATGTGAGTTTCCAGGCGAAAGGATAGTTACTGTCTTAACTGTAAGTACAACAGAAAACTAGTAACCCCAGCTACACAATGTGCAAGACCACAGCGTAATAGCTGAAAAGTGAGTTTAAGGGAAACTAGAATGGTCACTGGACACTAGCATAGTTACTGTATGTAGCCTACTGTAAGTACTGCAACAGAAAAACTATAGTAAACCCAGCTACACACTATGTGAAAAAAACTACATTGTAATCAGTGTCCAATTAAGGGATAGTTACTGTCTGTACTGTAAAGTAGTGCAACAGAACTATAGTAAACGCAGCTATACACTGAAACCATCAGTGAAATAGAGCTGAGATGAAAAACTATCGCAACCCAGCACCTGTGAAAAAACACCAGTGTAATCGCACTATTGTTGGGCTAAACTCAGCCTAATACTGGAAAATGAAGCCAACTGTCACGCCCTGACTGTAGAGATCTTTTTATTCTCTATGGTTGGTTGATCAGGGTACGACTCGGGTGGGAAACTCTATGTTCTGTGTTTCTACGTTTTGGCCGGGTATGGTTCTCAATCAGGGACAGCTGTCTATCGTTGTCTCTGATTGGGAATCATACATAGGCAGCCTTTTTTCCTTTTGTATTTTGTGGGTAGTTGTCTTTGTTATAGTGGCCTGTATAGCCCTAGTAAGCTTCACGTTAGTTTTTGTTGTTTCTTGTTTTGTTGGCAACATTGATAATAAAGAGAAATGTACGCTCCCTACGCTGCACCTTGGTCTGGTCATTTCCACGACGATGGCGATCGTGACACATACAGTGTTATATTACTGTGGCTATAGTATACACTGCACAATACTGTACGATAGTATAGAATAGGACCTAGAGTATCAGCCTTAGTCTCATATACTTTCTGAAGGAGAAGAGAGATGAATGGCTGTACCTTTTCCGTGTGAAAAAAATTAATCCAAGAGTGTAATATACTGTTTATAGTAAACACTGTGCA
Organism: Oncorhynchus tshawytscha; assembly: GCF_018296145.1. Taxonomy (NCBI): domain Eukaryota; kingdom Metazoa; phylum Chordata; class Actinopteri; order Salmoniformes; family Salmonidae; genus Oncorhynchus; species Oncorhynchus tshawytscha. The sequence continues at coordinate 15,175,891 of NC_056443.1, forward strand.
ATAGTAAAGATTACTACGGGCCCAGTATCAGCCTTTCTTTGTCTCATACACTATCTGAAATGATGAAGAGGCAACATGAATGGCTGTAACTTTTCCTTGTGGTAAAATAATTAAGGAACAGTCAGTATCTAGATAATGTGTGAAATGCTTGATAATGTATGTGAAATCAACAGAGGTATATTTTCTGGGTGATTTTTAAATAGTGACTGGCTATCATCAGGCTGCCCACTTGAGAAAGCTTTAAACTGTAACTAGTGCCTGCAACCTGGTTCAGGTTATCAGTCAACCTACCAGGGTAGCTACCATCACCACAGGAATGAGATCATCAACATGTATTGATCACATTACTAATGCTGCAGAAATTTGCTTTAAAGCAGTATCCAAATCCATTGGATGTAGTGATCACAATATTGTAGCCATATCTAGACAACCAATGTTATAAAGGCTGGCCTAATATAGTGTAGGCCTAATATAGTGTATAAGAGGTCATACAATACGTTTTGTAGTGATTCCTATGTTGATATAAAGAATATTTGTTAGTGTGTAACGAGGAGCAACCAGACGCTGCACTTGACACATTTATGAAATTGCTTATTCCAGTTACTAATAAGCATGCATCCATTAAGAAAATGACTGTAAAATATGTTAAATCCCTGTGGATTGAGGAATTTAATGGTTGAGAGGGATGATGCAAAAGGAATGTCAAATAAGTCTTGCTGCACAACCGATTGGCAAACGTACTGCAAATTGAGAAATCATGTGACTAAACTGAATAAAAAGAAGAAACTATACTATAAAACAAAGATGAATGACAGTAAAAACCTTTTGGAGCACCTTAAATAAAAATGTGGGACAAAAAGGTAATATCGGCTCAATCATTCATTGAATCAGATGGCTCATTCATCACAAAACCCACTGATATTGCCAATTACTTTAATTATTTTTTAATTGGCAAGGTTAACAAACCTTAGGCGTGACATGCCAACAACAAACGCTGACACAACACATCCAAGTATAACGGATCAAATTATGAAAGACAAGCATTGTAATTCTGAATTCTGTTAAGTGAGTGTGGAAGAAGTGAAAAAAGTATTGTTTGCCTACTAGAAAGCGTGTGCCCTCACGCCTGGAGGGAAGTCACAACCCAAGAATAGTAAAGCCCCCTTTACTGGCTCATATAGCCGACCAATCAGCCTGTTACCAACCCTTAGTAATCTTTTTGGGGGAAAAATTGTTTAACCAGATACAATGGTATTTTACTATTATTTATTTTCGCCTGCTCCCTCTGACCAGCAGAATAACAACGTGGATGGCAGAGGTTAATACTATCCTCCTATGATGATGTTTTTTAGTGAGTGGTTGTATTCATTATAGTGCACATTAACTTTTTATGGCTGCAGGGGCACTATTGAGTAGCTTGTATGAAAAGGTGCCCATTGTAAATGGCCAGCTCCTCAGTCTCAGTTGCTAATATATGCATATTATTATTAGTATTAGATAGAAAACACTGTAAAGTTTCCAAAACTGTCAAAATATTGTCTGTGAGTATAACAGAACTGATATTGCAGGCGAAACCCTGAGGAAAATCAAAACAGGAAGTGGCTTCTATTTTTAAAACTCCATGTTCCATAGCCTCGCTTTGCTGGATTTAAAGGGATATGAACCAGATTCCTTTTTCTATCGCTTCCTCAAGGTGTCAACAGTATTCAGACATAGTTTCAGGCTTTTATTTTGAAAAATGAACAAGAACGATAAAATCACGTCAAGTGGTCACATGAGTTTTGCTTGCGCAACAGAGTTTGGATAGGTATTGCTTTTCCCTCTCCTACTGTGAAAGACATTTGTGGTTGATATATTTTTGATTATATATTTTAAAAACAACCTGAGGATTGATTATAAAAACGTTTGACATGTTTCTGTGGACATTATGGAAACTATTTGGAATTTGTCTGCATTGTCGTGACCGCTCTTTCCTGTGGATTTCTGAACATAACGCGAAAAACAAACGGAGGTATTTTGGATCTAAAAATAATCTTTATGGAACAAAAGGAACATTTGTTGTGTAACTGGGAGTCTCGTGAGTGAAAACATATGAAGATCATCAAAGGTAAACGATTAATTTGATTGCTTTTCTGATTTTAGTGACTGAGCTACCTGATGCTAAGTGTACTTAATGTTTTATTGTGTGATCGATAAACTTACACAAACGCTTGGATTGCTTTTGCTGTAAAGCATAATTTCAAAATCTGACACGACAGGTGGATTAACAAAAAGCTAAACTGTGTTTTCCTATATTGCACTTGTGAATTCATGAATATAAATATTTATAGTAATATGTATTGTATGTAGCTCTATGCTATTCAGCGGTTGTTGATGACACTTATCTCGATATCGGGATTGCAGCCATAACAAGTTTTTAAACAAGACACACACAAACAGTACTTCAGCATCCTGAGAACGTGCGATGTCCACCAGGGTCTTGGCTGCAGGGTGAATCACATCCAGCATCTTCAGGATGGTCGCCCCGTCGTTGGAGATGGTGGCTATGCCTAAGAGACACATTTCATAAAAATTGTTTACATTTTTGTTGTACAGAAACTTAAATTATTAATAAACCTCTGATCTTTGCCTTTTTACAAAGAAAAGGCCATCTGTTTTACTGCCGTGTCTTTTCTGGGTGGAGGGGGAGCAAGCACCCCTTGATCTATTCTGTTGACCACTGTCAACCTGTTACGGGTTAGGGTTCCCATTTGGGAACGATCCCTTCCGACGTTAACTGGGACGTGGCGCATGGAACGCAAAAATATTCTTAGAAATATTTAACCTCCACACATTAACAAGTCCAATAGCTCAAATGAAAGATAAACACCTTGTTCATCTAGCCAGCAAGTCAGATTTCTAAAATGTTTTACAGCGAAAACATAGCACATATTTATGTCAAACCACCACCAAAGACACAGCTAATTTGAATTAGCCACGTTGAACAAAATATGCAATCAACAACCGCAGGATTAAAAGAAAAATAATTCACTAACCTTTTGAAAATCTTCATCAGATGACAGTAATAGGACATGTTACACAGTACATTTATGTTTTTTTTTCAATAATATGCCATTTATATCCATAAATCTCTGTTTACAATGACGCCATGTTCAAAAATGCTACTCAAATGTCCGGAGAAATGATGATATCTGCCGGAGCTAACGTCAGATAACAAGCAATACACATCATAAACTTTGACTAAATATACATGTTCTACATATAGTTAGAAAGATACACTTCTTCTTAATGCAACCGCTGTGTTACATTTATTTTTAACGTTACAGAATTCGTTCACTAGGCTATAATATGAGACGGCGCTCAGAAATTAGCATTATGTCTCCTCTATCTCGGAGTCCACAGAAACCCATAATTAACACATAAATATTCCCTTACCTTTGATGCTCTTCGATCAGAAGACGTGGAAGGAGTTATACTTACCAAAAACTGCGTTTGGTTTTCAAGTCTGTGTCTTTAGGTTATCAAACACGACAAATTCCGGTCGAAATGCAGGCAAAATTCGAGTGGATGCGCATCAAAACTTCAAAATTACATATTATATGTCGACTAAACTGGTCACTAACTAAGTGCAGAATCGAGCTTTAGCATGTTCTAAACATAGAAAACAATCCTTAGCGTGAACAGACAAACCTACATCGTTTGGTGAATCTTGGAACAAAGAGAGCTCCGGACCCGACGTGCGCATGAAAGTGCATGTATTTTCGTGTGACCCGGAGGTTTCAGCCCGCCAAAACTCGAGGGAGCACGCGATTCTCACAATGGCAGGCCCCACTGAAAGGGGACATCGCGCTGAAGAGATAGAAACTGTTCCCAGATCTGTAGCTGGTTGGGAAGGGTGGGGGCGATGACGTCAAAGTTGTCCCAACTTTTCTGTTGCCAAGAGAGAGTTTGGGAGAATGGCTGCCCTGAGAGTTCTGCTTTACATAGAGACATAATTTGAACGGTTTTAGAAGCTTTAGAGTGTTTTCTATTCAATATTCTTTATGGAACAAAAGGAACATTTGTTGTGTAACTGGGAGTCTCGTGAGTGAAAACATATGAAGATCATCAAAGGTAAACGATTAATTTGATTGCTTTTCTGATTTTAGTGACTGAGCTACCTGATGCTAAGTGTACTTAATGTTTTATCGTGTGATCGATAAACTTACACAAACGCTTGTATTGTTTTCGCTGTAAAGCATAATTTCAAAATCTGAGACGACAGGGTGATTAACAAAAGGCTGTGCTGTGTTTTGTTATATTTCACTTGTGATTTCATGAATATGAATATTTACTAGTAAGATTATTTGACCGTTGCGCTATGCTATTTAGCGTAGTTGATGACAATTATCACGGATCCGGGGGGGGTTCCAAGAGGTTAAGTCTGTCTTCTGTCTGTGAAAGCGTGTGTGATTTCTTCTTTATCCGTCTCTCTCTGTGTGCTCTCTCTCCCTCTTTCCCTGTGCTCTCTATTAGCTCTCTTTCATTTTTGTATACCTGTTCTAGTGTTAGTCTATTCACACTCCCTCCTTCCATCTCGCTATTTTTTATTTAAATTTTATTTATTTATTTTTTGTATTTTTTACTCTACGTGGGTGATGGTACTACATCAGTGACCTTGCTAGCAGCTGAGTTTCTAAAGCAGTTGAAGCCGTACGTGGAGGAGGGTCTCCATCCTCAGACCATTATCAGGGCCTTTCGCAATGCTATGCACCTGGCCGTCAAGAAGATCAAAGACATATCTGTCACCGTCAAGAAGGACGACAAGAATTGAGTTTGAGTGTGTTGTTGCTGGTGTGTGTGTGTGTGTAAGAGGGAGAGATCTTCATTAATGTCAATAAGGATGACAAGCATTAAGTTGGAGGGTTGGTCATCACTCTCATTTTCCTCTCTTCTAACTATCCTCACACTCTCCCTATAAATCCTCCCTCTGTATGTATGTTTTTCTGAGGGGATGGAATAAAGTGGAAGACAAGTTCTGTTGGGCATCAATGCACATTGAAGAATAACGTCTTCATCTTATTTTTCTTCTTCTGGAGAACAGAGGGAACTCCTTGTGAAGTGTGCAGCCACAGCCATGAACTCCAAGCTGATTGCAGGGCAGAAATGTATTTTTATTTTTAATAAAAACAAGGTGATGCAATTAGCTAAACTAAACGGGCACTTACAAAATTACACTAATTGGCCCAAAGGGGGCACTATAGTAATCAACTGAAATTCCAGACCTGGGAGAGGCTATACGTACACCTCTGGTGCCCATATTTATGACGTACAGTACCAGCCAAAGGTTTGTACACCTACTCATTCAAGGTTTATTTTTATTTTTATACTATTTTATGTGCTTAACAAGTTGCATGGACTCTGTGTGCAATAATAGTGTTTAACCTCTAGTGACACCTCATCCCGGGTCCGGGAGCGTAATCATCGACTGACACTAATTGGCATAACGCAACGGACATAAATATTACGAGAAAATATTCCTATTCATGAAAATCACAAGTGAAATATATTGAGACACAGCTTAGCCTTTTGTTAATCACCCTGTCATCTCAGATTGTCAAAATATGCTTTACAGCCAAAGCAAGACAAGCATTTGTGTAAGTTTATTGATAGCCTAGCAAAGCATTATGTCCAGCTAGCAGCAGGTAACTTGGTCACGAAAATCAGAAAATCAATCAAATTAAATCGTTTACCTTTGATGAGCTTCGGATGTTTTCACTCACAAGACTCCCAGTTAGATAGTAAATGCTCCTTTTTTCCAAAAATATTATTTTTGTATAGCTCCGTTTGTTCTTCACATTTGGCTGAGAAATCGACCGGAAATTGCGGTCACGAAAAAGCCGAAAAATATTCCATATTAGCTCCATAATATTGACAGAAACATGGCAAACGTTGTTTATAATCAATCCTCAAGGTGTTTTTCAAATATCTATTCGATAATATATCCACCGGGACAATTGTTTTTTCAGTAGGACCGATTGGAAAAATGTCTACCTCTGTATTTTACGTGAGAATCACTCTGAGAACCATCAGGTGACCACTTACACAATGTAGCCGCTTACGGGCTTCAACATAAATGTGTAAAACTACGTCACAATGCTGTAGACACCTTGGGGAATACGTAGAAAAAGTAATCTGGTTGATAGACCATTCACTGCTCAATAGGGACGCATTGGAATGCAGAGCTTTCAAAACGTGGCACTTCTGGATTGGATTTTTCTCAGGCTTTCGCCTGCAATATCTGTTCTGTTATACTCACAGACAATATTTTTACAGTTTTGGAAACTTTAGAGTGTTTTCCTAAGCTGTCAATTATATGGATATTCTAGCATCTTGTCCTGACAAAATATCCTGTTAACTTTGGGAACGTTATTTTTCCAAAAATGAAAATACTGCCCCCTAGTCACAAGAGGTTAACATAATTATTTTTATGACTATCTCATCTCTGTACCCCACACATACAATGATCTGTAAGGTCCCTCAGTTGAGCAGTGAATTTCAAACAGAGATTCAACTACAAAGACCAGGGAGGTTTTCCAAGGCCTCGCATAGAGATTTATGGTTCCAACCTCCATGTTTCGACTGGTCTAATGTCCATTGCTCGTGTTTCTTGGCCCAAGCAAGTCTACTCTTATTATTAGTGTCCTTTAGTAGTGGTTTCTTCGCAGCAATTCGACCATGAAGGCCTGATTCACGCAGTCTCCTCTGAACAGTTGATGTTGATGTCTGTTACTTGAACTCTGAATCATTTATTTGGGCTGCAATTTCTGAGGCTGGTAACTCTAATGTACTTATCCTCTGCAGAGATAACTCTGGGTCTTTCTTTCCTGTGGCGGTCCTCATGAGAGCCAGTTTCATTATAGTGCTTGAAGATTTTTGCGACTGCAGTGAAATGTTCAAAGTTATTGAAATTGTCCGTATTGACTGACGACAGACTCTTGTTTCTCTTCGCTTATTTGAGCTGTTTTTGCCGTAATATGAACTTAGCCCTATTTGGTAAAGGACCATCTTCTGTACACCAACCCTACCTTGTCACAACACAACTGATTTGGATCAAATGCATTAATAAGGAACGAAATTGCACACTAACTTTTTACAAGGCACATCTGCAGAGGGGAAGGAGGACAACCTGTGCAGCAAGCAGGCACACAAGGTAGCCCACAAGTGATGGTACTCCCCTGTGGTACACATCAGGGTCTACCAACAACCAACCGTGGAATGAACAAACATGAGGAGGAGGATCACCTGGGTGATCCCTGATGTTCCTTGTCTCCCACAGGTCTGGTGTTTGGTCCCCCAGGGGTGATCCTCCTCCTCATGGTTGTTTGTTCCATGGTTGGTTGTTGATAGACCCTGATGTTCCTTGTCTCCCACAGGACCTACTTGACAGTGCCGATGATCCTCCACTGCTGGCGGAGCTGTGTGGTGCTACATCCGCCGGGAGGACCGTTGAGAATATTCTCTGCCGTCAAGCAAGGTAGGGTTAGCAACCTGTTTGGTGGAAACGAGGGAACAAACAAGGCCCAGACCCGCCTGGCCATGGTGCACTCAGAAAACAGGTGATAGATATTTTCAGTGTCAGTGCATCCGTGGGGGCATCATTCTGTACGTGCTATGTGCCGTCTATACGTTAATTCCATAATGGGGAGGCAACCATGAACAGCCATCCATGAGACATCTTTCTGTTTGTTTGTGATGCCGTGGTGTTTGACGTTTAACCATAGCTGTTAGTTGTACGGCTGATCTGGCTCTCAGGTGGGCAATGGTGTTCTTGGAGCAGATGTGGGCCATGATGTCCTTGTACTTTCAGGATGCCTGCCCAACCTGTCCAGCCGTTAGGACACAGTGTGGTCAATGGTGCTGAGTCTGAGGGTTCTGAGGATGGGGGTGGCAAAGTACCGTTCGAAGTACCTGGCTTTCCTGTCTGTCTTGTGGATGTTGGTGACCAAGTTGGATAGTCCCTTTGCCCTAATGATGTTAAGGATGTCTGGGACCCCTTTCCTCCTGTTCTCAACTGCTTTTTACATGGTGCAATGCTTGAGTCGCTCCATCTGGCTCCCCCAGACAAACGTAAACATCATGCATTCTATCTTCTTGCTGGTCGCGCTGTCTGGGGGAAACACTCTGCTTAGGTACAGGAGAATGGGGAGAATGATGGCCTTCAGGACCAGGAGAGGGGCGGCAGGGTAGCCTAGTGGTTAGAGCGTTGAACTAGTAACCAATAGGTTGCAAGTTCAAATCCCTGAGCTGACAAGGTACACATTTGTCATTCTGCCCCTGAACAGGCAGTTAACCCACTGTTCCTTGGCCATCAATGAAAATAAGAATTTACTCTTAACTGACTTGCCTAGTTAAATAAAAGTTAAAATTTTTAAAAAAGCATGTGTAGATTGTGAGAGTCTCCCCTTTCAAAATTTATGAGATATTAGTTTGTAGCTCACACAGTTCTGGTTTTACAGACGATTATGTGATGACTTTGTTGTCCGGAGCCTCTCATGTGTACAAAAAGGTCTCTTTCACAAGCCCCATGTTATGGAAAAGGCACAAACTTTATATTGGCAGATTACGCTGCAGCCACAACGGTAAGTCTCTAGCATAAACACATAGGGAGATATTCAATATACAAAATGACATCACCATGTGACGCATGGGTGCGTCAATCGACTCTAGGGGGTTTTAAGTCATGGATCAAATTCACTGCAAAACACTTGTCTCAAATATAGAGTGCCTTGCGAAAGTATTCGGCCTCCTTGAACTTTGCGACCTTTTGCCACATTTCAGGCTTCAAACATAAAGATATAAAACTGTATTTTTTTGTGAAGAATCAACAACAAGTGGGACACAATCATGAAGTGGAACGACATTTATTGGATATTTCAAACTTTTTTAACAAATCAAAAACTGAAAAATTGGGCGTGCAAAATTATTCAGCCCCCTTAAGTTAATACTTTGTAGCGCCACCTTTTGCTGCGATTACAGCTGTAAGTCGCTTGGGGTATGTCTCTATCAGTTTTGCACATCGAGAGACTGACATTTTTCCCCATTCCTCCTTGCAAAACAGCTCGAGCTCAGTGAGGTTGGATGGAGAGCATTTGTGAACAGCAGTTTTCAGTTCTTTCCACAGATTCTCGATTGGATTCAGGTCTAGACTTTGACTTGGCCATTCTAACACCTGGATATGTTTATTTTTGAACCATTCCATTGTAGATTTTGCTTTATGTTTTGGATCATTGTCTTGTTGGAAGACAAATCTCCGTCCCAGTCTCAGGTCTTTTGCAGACTCCATCAGGTTTTCTTCCAGAATGATCCTGTATTTGGCTCCATCCATCTTCCCATCAATTTTAACCATCTTCCCTGTCCCTGCTGAAGAAAAGCAGGCCCAAACCATGATGCTGCCACCACCATGTTTGACAGTGGGGATGGTGTGTTCAGGGTGATGAGCTGTGTTGCTTTTACGCCAAACATAACGTTTTGCATTGTTGCCAAAAAGTTCAATTTTGGTTTCATCTGACCAGAGCACCTTCTTCCACATGTTTGGTGAGTCTCCCAGGTGGCTTGTGGCAAACTTTAAACAACACTTTTTATGGATATCTTTAAGAAATGGCTTTCTTCTTGCCACTCTTCCATAAAGGCCAGATTTGTGCAATATACGACTGATTGTTGTCCTATGGACAGAGTCTCCCACCTCAGCTGTAGATCTCTGCAGTTCATCCAGAGTGATCATGGGCCTCTTGGCTGCATCTCTGATCAGTCTTCTCCTTGTATGAGCTGAAAGTTTAGAGGGACGGCCAGGTCTTGGTAGATTTGCAGTGGTCTGATACTCCTTCCATTTCAATATTATTGCTTGCACAGTGCTCCTTGGGATGTTTAAAGCTTGGGAAATCTTTTTGTATCCAAATCCGGCTTTAAACTTCTTCACAACAGTATCTCGGACCTGCCTGGTGTGTCTCCTTGTTCTTCATGATGCTCTCTGCGCTTTTAACGGACCTCTGAGACTATCACAGTGCAGGTGCATTTATACGGAGACTTGATTACACACAGGTGGATTATATTTATCATCATTAGTCATTTAGGTCAACATTGGATCATTCAGAGATCCTCACTGAACTTCTGGAGAGAGTTTGCTGCACTGAAAGTAAAGGGGCTGAATAATTTTGCACGCCCAATTTTTTAGTTTTTGATTTGTTAAAAAAGTTTGAAATATCCAATAAATGTCGTTCCACTTCATTATTGTGTCCCACTTGTTGTTGATTCTTCACAAAAAAATACAGTTTTATATCTTTATGTTTGAAGCCTGAAATGTGGCAAAAGGTCGCAAAGTTCAAGGGGGCCGAATACTTTCGCAAGGCACTGTATTAGCATAACTACACAGAACTGCCCCAGTGAACAAGCAACAAGCCTCTGCCCACTGGGGCATGGTTTACAAAGCGCTCTTTGCAATGGACGCTTTATCTTATCACACTGCATCAACCACTGTATTATATCGACTGTCTGAAAGCGTCTTCAGCTAAATGTGACCCTTTGCTAAAGTCTGGGTACAGATTGGTTGTTTTAGATAACATTCCACTCCTTGCCACTCCATTTGCCAAAAAGATTAGCCTTTCAGTAATCTCAACATTCAATATGCAGTAGTGATGTGCAGTTCGCGTTTTAAATCACTCTTTTTACAGACTCAAGAGTCATGATGTTTTTTTGAGTGACTCATTTAATTTTAAGCTTACTGAATGCGCAAATATATATACAGTACCAGTCAAAAGTTTGGACACACCTACTCGTTCCAGGAGTTTTCTTTACTTTCACTATTTTCTACATTGTAGTGAAGAAATCAAAACTATGAAATAACACATATGGAATCATGTAGTAATCAAAAAAGTGTTAACAAATCTAAATATATTTCATATTTAAGATTCTTCAAAGTAGCCACCCTTTGCCTTGATGACAGCTTTGCACACTGTTGGCACTTTCTCAACCAGCTTAACCTGGAATGCTTTTCCTTCACTCTGCGGTCCAATTCATCCCAAACCATCTCAATCAGGTTAAGGTCGGGTGATTGTGGAGGCCAGGTCATCTGATGCAGCACTTCATCACTCTCCTTCTTGGTAAAATATATCTTACACAGCCTGGAGGTGTGTTGGGTCATTGTCCTGTTGAAAAAACAAATGACAGTCCCATGCTCTCATTCAACACCATAGAAGTCTCATTCAAATTTCTATTATTGGTTGACATATAGTAGAACCCCTAGGCAGTGCAACATCATTAATATCTCAATGGGATTTCATTGGGGACTCTGGTGAATACATACAAAGCTCAGATTTCTCACTTCCTGTTTTGATTTCAACTCAGGATTTGCCTGCCATATGAGTTCTGTTATACTCACAGACATCATTCAAACAGTTTTAGAAACTTTAGAGTGTTTTCTATCCAGTGCTAATAATAATATGCATATATTAGCAACTGAGACTGAGGTGCAGGCTGTTTACTTTGGGCAACTTATTCATCCAAGCTACTCTATACTGCCCCCCAGCCATAAGAAGTAAAAATGGGTTCTACTGATAATTGAGATGTACAAACTATGGAATAAGGGGACGATTAGCGGATAAGAGATAAGAGGCAATCCAGTCATTTTGATTAAGACATTAATGAACGAGCTAAGACGGACATAGTTAATATAACTATTTGTTCAGCACTTTTGAAATGTACATTAACAGAATTCAGAACATAGGCTGTTCTTACAGTATTATCCCTGTACACCAAGTCAGAACACTAGGATAAATAAAGGGGGCATATAAGCAGACAATAAATGCTCATGTACATACAATGATGACATTGATCTAAAATCAGTTATAGGCTACATGTGCACCACCAACTTAGAACGGTAGACTAAGTTATGAGGGGGAAAAGGACCAAATTATTAGGGTGAGGCACATGGGCTACTAAAAGCTTTTTACACACCATACACTTAGTATTACATTCTTAACTACAGTATGTGAAAGATGGCGCCGGAGAAGATTGCTGCCGTTTTATTGGCTCTTAACCAACCGTGCTATTTTTTTTTTTTTCGCATTGTTTGTAACTTATATTGTACATAATGTTGCTGCTACCACCTCTTATGACCGAAAAGAGCTTCTGGACATCAGAACAGCGATTACTCACCTCAAATTGGATGAATCATTTTTCTTTAATGAGTTGGACGGGAAGGATATACTCCAAACACCCGAACAGGCCCTCATCCCCGTCATTCGTTGGAGAAAGAAACAGAGATTTTGTGAGGTTCAGGCGACAAGTGGCTAATCTGCCTTTGCCGTCTGTACTGTTAGCCAACGTTCAATAGCTGGAAAATAAATGGGACGAACTGAAAGCACGTATATACTACCAACGGGACATTAAAAACTGTAATATCTTATGTTTCACAGAGTCGTGGCTGAACAACGACATTAATAACATACAGCTGGTGGGTTATACACTCTATCGGCAGGATAGTACAGCAGCCTCTGGTAAGACATGGGGTGGGGGCCTATGTATATTTGTAAACAACAGCTGGTGCATGATACCTAAGGAAGTCTCAAGGTTTTGCTTGCCTGAGGTAGAGTATCTCAGGATAAGCTGTAGACCACACTATCTATCTTGAGAGTTTTCATCTGTATTTTCCATAGCTGTCTACATACCACCACAGACTGATGCTGGAACTAAAACCACACTCAATGAGCTGTATACCACCATAAGCAAACAGGAAAATGCTCATCCAGAGGCAACACTCCAAGTGGGCTGGGACTTTAATACAGGGAAACTTAAATCCGTTTTACCTAATTTCTATCAGCATGTTAAATGTGCAACAAGGGGGAAAAAACTCTTCATTTACTCCACACACAGAGACGTGTACAAAGCTCTCCCTCGCCCTCCATTTGGCAAATCTGACCATAATTCTATCCTCCTGATTCCTGCTTACAAGCAAAAATGAAAGCAGGAAGCACAAGTGTGTCAGTCTATAAAAAAGTGGTTATATGAAGCAGATGCTAAACTACAGGACTGTTTGTTCTGGGAATCTTCTGATGGCATTGAGGAGTAGACCACAATAGTCACTGGCTTCATCAATAAGTGCATCGATAACGTTGGCCCCACAGTGACTGTATGTACATACCCCAACCAGAAGCCATGGATGACAGCTGGATGACAGCTGCCGCTTTCAAGGAGCGGAAGATTACAAGAAATCTCGCTATGCCATCCGACGAACCATAAAACAGGCAAAGACTACAAAGGGAAGCACAGCTGAGAGCTGCCCAGTGACACGAGCCTACCAGACGAGCTAAAAAACTTCTATGCTCGCGTCGATTCAAGTAACACTGAAACATGCATGAGAGCATCAACTATTCCGGACGACTGTGTGATCACGGTCTCCGCAGCCGATGCGAGTAAGACCTTTAAACAAGTCAACATTTACAGGGCCGCAGGGCCAGACGGATTACCAGGACCTGTACTCCGAGCATGCGCTGACCAACTGTCAAGTGTCTTCACTGACATTTTCAACCTCTCCCTGTCTGAGTCTGTAATACCAACATGTTTCAAGCAGACTACCATAGTCCCTGTTCCCAATAACACCAAGGTAACCTGCCTAAATGACGACAGACCCGTAGCACTCACATCTGTAGCCATGAAATGCTTTGAAAGACTGGTTGTGGCTCAAATCAACACCATTATCCCAGAAACCCTAGACCCACTCCAATTTGCATACCGCCCCGACAGATCCACAGATGATGCCATCTCTATTGCACTCCACACTGCCCTTTCACACCTGGACGGAAAGGAACACCTATGTGAGAATGCTATTCATTGACTACAGCTCAGCGTTCAACACCATAGTGCCCTCAAAGCTCATCAATAAGCTAAGGACCTTGGGACTAAACACCTCCCTCTGCAACTGGATCCTGGTCTTCCTGACGGGCCGCCCCCAGGTGGTAAGGGTAGGTAACAATCCACCACGTTGATCCTCAACACTGTGGCCCCTCAGGGGTGTGTGCTCAGTCCCCTCCTATTCTCCTTGTTCACTCATGACTGCACGGCCAGGCACGAATCCAACACCATCATTAAGTCTGCCGATGACACAACAGTGGTAGGCCTGATCACCAACAACAATGAGACAGCCTATAGGGAGGAGGTCAGAGACCTGACCGTGTGGTCAAGGACAACAACATCTCCCTCAACGTGATCAAGACAAAGGAGATGATTGTGAACTACAGTAAAAGGAGAACCGAGCACGCCCCCATTCTCATCGACGGGGCTGTAGTGAAGCTGGTTGAGAGCTTCAAGTTCCTTGGTGTACACATCACCAACAAACTAACATGGTCCAAGCACACCAAGACAGTCATGAAGAGGGTACGACAAAAGCTATCCCCCTCCCCAGGAGACTGAAAAGATTTGGCATGGGTCCTCAGATCCTCAAAAGGGTTTACAGCTGCACCATTGAGAGCATCCTGACAGGTTGCATCCGTGCCTGGTATGGCAACTGCTCGGCCTCCCATCAGTCTATTCTTGTTCTAAGAAATGAAGGCTAAACCGTGCGAGAAATTGCCATGAAACTTAAGATCTCGTACAACGATGTGTACTACTCCCTTCACAGAACAGCGTAAACGGGCTCTAACCAGAATAGAAAGAGAAGTGGGAGGCCCCGATGCACAACTGAGCAAGAGGACAAGTACATTAGAGTGTCTAGTTTGAGAAACAGATGCCTCACAAGTCCTCAATTGTCAGCTTCATTAAATAGTACCTGCAAAACAGAGATCTCAATGTCAACAGTGAAGAGGCGACTCCGGGATGCTGGCCTTCTAGGCAGAGTTGCAAAGAAAAAGACATATCTCAGACTGGCCAATAAAAAGAAAAGATTAAGATGGGCAAAAGAACTCCGAGATGGGACAGAGGAAGATTAGAAAAAAGTGTTATGGACAGACAAATCTAAGTTTGAGGTGTTCGGATCACAAAGAAGAACATTCGTGAGATGCAGAAAAAATGAAAAGATGCTAGAGGAGTGCTGACACCATCTGTCAAGCATGGTAGTTGCAATGTGATGGTCTGGGGGTGCTTTGGTGGTGGTGAAGTGGGACATTTGTACAGGGTCCAAAAGGCACTCACACATCTTATTTGCAGGTGCATGGCAACAATTGAACACGATGAAGGAAAACGGAAGCCGCACACTGCTCTTGGTAGTATCACTGATCTTTAATAAGCTTACGTATCGGCCTCACGGCCTTCGTCAAAAGCTCTGATGAAGGCCGTGAGGCCGATACATAAGCTTATTAAAGATCAGTGATACTACCAAGAGTAGTGTGCGGTTTCCTTTTTCCTACATTTGTACATGGTAAAAGGGATCTTGAAGAAGGAAGGCGATCACTCCATTTTGCAACCCCATACCATACCCTGTGGACAGCGCTTAATTGGAGCCAATTTCCTCCTACAAACAGGTCAATGACCCAAAGCACAGCACCAAACTATGCAATAACTATTTAAGGAAGAACTAATCAGCTGGTATTCTGTCTATAATGGAGTGGCCAGTACAGTCCCCGGATCTCAAGCCTATTGAGCTGTTGTGAGCTGTGGCCCATCTTCGGATGGGACCGCAGTGTCTCCTGACCCCTCCTGTCTCAGCCTCCAGTATCTATGCTGCAGTAGTTTATGTGTCGGGGGGCTAGAGTCAGTTTGTTACATCTGGAGTACTTCTCCTGTCTTATCCGGTGTCCTGTATGAATTGAAGTATACTCTCTCTAATTCTCTCTCTCGGAGGACCTGAGCCCTAGGACCATGCCTCAGGACTCCCTGGCATTGATGACTCCTTGCTGTCCCCAGTCCACCTGGCCGTGCTGCTGCTCCAGTTTCAACTGTTCTGCCTGCGGCTATGGAACCCCGACCTGTTCACCGGATGTGCTCTCTAGAGACAGCAGGAGCGGTAGAGATACTCTTAATGATCGGCTATGAAAAGCCAACTGACATTTACTCCTAAGGTGCTGACTTGCTGCACCCTCGACAACTACTGTGATTATTATTATTTGACCATGCTGGTCATTTATGAACATTTGAACATCTTGGTCATGTTCTGTTATAATCTCCACCCGGCACAGCCAGAAGAGGACTGGCCACCCCTCATAGCCTGGTTCCTCTCTAGGTTTCTTCCTAGGTTTTGGCCTTTCTAGGGAGTTTTTCCTAGCCATGCTTCTACACCTGCATTGCATGCTGTTTGGGGTTTTAGGCTGGGTTTCTGTACAGCAATTTGAGATATTAGCTGATGTAAGAAGGGCTATATAAATACATTTGATTTATTTGATTTGTGGGAGCAGCTTGACCGTATGGTACGTAAGAAGTGTCCATCAAGCCAATCCAATTTGTGGGAGGTGCTTCCGGAAGCATGGGTGAAATCTCTTAAGATTACTTCAACAAATTGACAACTAGAATACCAAAGGTCTGCAAGGCTGTAATTGTTGCAAATGGAGGATTCTTTGACGAAAGCAAAGTTTGAAGGACACAATTATTATTTCAATTAAAAATCATTATTTATAACCTTGTCAACGTCTTGACTATATTTCCTATTCAATTTGCAACTCAGTTCATGTATGTTTTCATTGAAAACAAGGACATTTCTATCTGACCGCAATCTTTTGAACGGTAGCATATATATAATATATATATATATAATATTTATATATCGATTGATTCTTGAAGAATATAACTTATAAATGCCTCATGAGCTTAGTTCAACTGTCATACTCCATGAGAACCCAAAATATAAGCTTGTTTTACTCCAATGTTTGCAAACAAACACTGTATAGCCTCATAACATGGTTAACGCAACAATTTTTATATCATGGATGTAAAAAAAAATCTGTTAACCATGTTATGAGGCAGTCCTTACATCCATAGCTCTGTCTATTAATCTGAGAGTGGTTACATTTCTCCAGGCCCATCCCTCAGCTTTTTACCAAAGTGCCTGTACAGAGTGCCTGTACAGATCCACTACTGCCCTAAATGTTTACATTAAGAATCACAGAGAACATCATATCAAAAAATTATTTTGCTTTCTTGTTGGGCAACCGTTTTGTTATTGTTTCATGAATTTGCCCTTCAAACAGCTACATATTAGAAAGACATCAAAGTGTCACCAACTAAAAGGTAAACAATAGGCCTGTAGCAAATGCAGCATATGGCATTCATTTTTCACATGTAAATAGCACTTTTCAGTAGTGCTCAAAGCATGCCATTCCATGAGCGCAGCATTTATTTTTCAACTTCAATCAATGAGTCAATTTGAGTAGAGTAGGGCTGGCTAATAAGTCCTTAGTTTTTGGGTCATGCTCAGGTAAAACAATTTGGTTAATCTATACTTCCATATTTCCAAGTCCTATTCTTGAAGATCAAGGGGTATAACATGAATTGGAATGACTGGAATTCTGATATACTTTGGTTTCTAATGTAAATATATAATTTAATCGTATTATTATATGTAGTAGAAAGCAATTGGGTTAGAAGAAGCCTACAAAACCAACCCATAAAGTAAAATGTAACATCCATATATGGCCAGCTATGTAAACTTTAACGTTGATTTATCCTGCAATAGATGTTGTTCAATTGGTAACATACATCGATGTCTTCTTCTAATGCCTCTTAAGGGGGAAAGTAATTTAAAAGTAACGGAATGTAATTAGTTTACGTTACTGAGTTTGGGGTAATCCAAAAGGTACGTTACTGATTACAATTTTTGGACATGTAAGAGTAACGGATTACACTTAGAAAGTAACAAACCCAACACTGTCAGCACCCCTACTTCCCAAGGCTATGGAAATTTAGCTTCCCAGGAAAATGTTGTCTGAGGTTGCAACAGTAACAAAGGAGGCGGGGCTTATCGAAGGTTCTGTGTGTACAGTTGGACAATCGGTACCACGTGACCGTTTTCCTGGCTCGCCTTTGTGGCACAAATCGTGATTTTCGAGTCTCTCTATGGACAATAATGGGAGAAAACTGACAAAGACGCATATTTTACGAGGCTTAAACGGATGTATACCATTGTTTTGTGGTGTGGTTCTTTCGCATTTCCGGGAAGATAGGAGACGCCGCCGTTGTTCAGTTTTTAGGACGGGTTTTGTTTATCACGTCTCAATTTGGTTGGTGAGTAGTTATTGGTAAGTCGCTATGTTGCTAAGTTAATTGCTGTGCCTGTTTATTTTTATTCAGAATGCTCGTATTGTTCGTTTTGCTTGACAGTTGAATATAAAAACAAAGTTAAGTAGGTAACTATAAAGGATATAACGTTAGTGATTTTCAGAAAACACACTTTGCATTGTCCGTTAGCTAGCTAACATAACTTTGTTTACTCTGCTAGCCAACAAAGTGCTCTTTTTTTAAATACTAGCATTGCTTTGAACTAGAGCTATCCACTGTGTCACAAGCAACAACTGTTTAGTAACAGTCTGGTATACTTTTGTTTCTATTCCAATATTCAACAAATAAAGCCCATAGACCCACCTTTTCTTACCACTCCGCTACACGCGCGTGTGTTTTTGGTGAAAGAGACTGGAGGGGGCGCGTGTTTGATGTTTGTTCAAGCATACAGGCCACTGTGTTTCTAATGTCGTTTAGCTAGCCTCGCCAGGAAAGTGTTGTTGGAAATACGTTATTTGTCTGCTTGAAGTAACGCGAAAGCACGAGATGCCAGGTACTACTTTCGAACACCCACGGTCAGTTATTACATGGATTTCACAGCCACGCACTTGAACGCTGAGTCTTGCGTTTTGAACGGATTCCTTTCTAAAATCCCATTCACTTAACTAGCCATGCTAGTTTTCCTAACTAGTTGCGTCTCTGACGCATCAATCCATTGTGCCATGTGAATGGAATCCGACTGGTTGTTACATTGCTTTGTGGAGTTCTATAATTTAATATTGCTGTTCCATTTTCCAAAACATGTTCACTGTCGATGTTTTGTGAAATTTAGCTTGCTAGTTAACTCCTTTAGCTAGCGTTCCGTTATGTTTTCCTTGTAGGCCCATCCGTGGTAGTGGTCGCATGGTTATGGTGTTTGTTGCCAGTTAGTATTACCTAGCTAAATCCTCTATTTTAACTAACACTTCGCTAATGTCATGTAACTATTGTTATGTTATAACTTAATGTACAGGTCCTGTGTGTTGTAACCAACCTTGATGTTAGCTAACTAGCCTTTTTGACAAGCTGTGACACTGGTCTATTATAAACTAGCATTTAATCCACCACCACGAATTTAGAAGATTTAGCCAAAGTCTTAGTCGAGAATTAAGCATTTCACAAGGCAGAGAAGAACCCGTGGTGTATTAATTCCGCCGATTGGGCAGGGGTCTAAATACATTTGTCCAATAGAAACCTAAAGTTTTGGTTCTTAAATCGTAAACTGTTATCCTAATGAATACACCAGACTAGTAAAAAAATTAAGGATAATCAGATCGAAAGCCAGTAGCAACCTACAGGTGTAATCCTGGCATTGTGGATTGTAAACACGTGGTTTCATTTGTGACGTTAGATAGCTCTAGCTCATTGTCCAACACTTCATTAGCATGATTTTACTAAGTCACGAGAACAGAAAATGTAACCGTCTGTTAGGACTGATGTTGATGTATTCAACATCACCAAGCAAACGTTGGGTGGGTGTCATGACTAGCATATAAACTTGCCCGTGTTGTAGCTGAGTAGCCTAGCTACTGTAGCACGCTAGATCTCTATATAGCTACAACTGCCTCTTTTATATACACTGCTCAAATAAAGGGAACACTAAAATAACACATCCTAGATCTGAATGAATGAAATATTCTTATTAAATACTTTTTTCTTTACATAGTTGAATGTGCTGACAACAAAATCACACAAAAATTATCAATGGAAATCAAATATATCAACCCATGGAGGTCTGGATTTGGAGTCACACTCAAAATTAAAGTGGAAAACCACACTACAGGCTGATCCAACTTTGATGTAATGTCCTTAAAACAAGTCAAAATGAGGCTCAGTAGTGTGTGTGGCCTCCATGTGCCTGTATGACCTCCCTACAACGCCTGGGCATGCTCCTGATGAGGTGGCGGATAGTCTCCTGGGGGATCTCCTCCCAGACCTGGACTAAAGCATCTGCCAACTCCTGGACAGTCTGTGGTGCAATCAGGTCTGGGGAACGGGCGGGCCAGTCCATAGCATCAATGCCTTCCTCTTGCAGGAACTGCTGACACACTCCAGCCACATGAGGTCCAGCATTGTCTTGCATTAGGAAGAACCCAGGGCCAACCGCACCAGCATATGGTCTCACAAGGGGTCTGAGGATCTCATCTCGGTACCTAATGGCAGTCAGGCTACCTGTGGTGAGCACATGGATGGCTGTGCGGCCCCCCAAAGACATGCCACCCCACACCATGACTGACCCACCGCCAAACCGGTCATGCTGGAGGATGTTGCAGGCAGCAGAACGTTCTCCACGGCATCTCCAGACTCTGTCACGTCTGTCACACGTGCTCAGTGTGAACCTGCTTTCATCTGTGAAGAGCACAGGGCGCCAGTGGCGAATTTGCCAATCTTGGTGTTCTCTGGCAAAAGCCAAACGTCCTGCACGGTGTTGGGCTGTAAGCACAACCCCCCCCCTGTGGACGTCGGGCCCTCATGCAGACACATGCACATTTGTGGCCTGCTGGGGGTCATTTTGCAGGGCTCTGGCAGTGCTCCTCCTTGCACAAAGGCGGAGGTAGCGGTCCTGCTGCTGGGTTGTTGCCCTCCTACGGCCTCCTCCACGTCTCCTGATGTACTGGCCTGTCTCCTGGTAGTGCCTCCATGCTCTGGACACTACGCTGACAGACACAGGAAACCTTCTCGCCACAGCTCGCATTGATGTGGCATCCTGGATGAGCTACTCTACCTGAGCCATTCAAAAGTGACCAATACATCAGCCAGGAAGCTGAGAAGTGGTCTGTGGTCCCCACCTGCAGAACCACTCCTTTATTGGGGGTGTCTTGCTAATTGCCTATAATTTCCACCTGTTGTCTATTCCATTTGCACAATAGCATGTGAAATTTATTGTCAATCAGTGTTGCTTCCTAAGTGGACAGTTTGATTTCACAGAAGTGTGATTGACTTGGAGTTACATTGTGTTTAAGTGTATTTTTTTTGAGCATGTATGTATGTGTGTGTATGTATATATCACACCAGTTTCATTTACTTAGATTTGTGTGTATTGGGTACATGTTGTGAAATTGATAGATATTACTGCACTGTCGTCGCTAGAAACACAGGCATTTCGCTACACCTGCAATAACATCTGTATGTGACCAATACTTTTGATTTGAATGCAATCTTATGCGATTGCTACACTCCCATGCAAGTCTCTAGCTGGCTAGCTATGGGGAACACACTTTTCATGCCACTTCGATACTGAAGTTACTTTTTTGTAGAAGGTTAGGAGACTAAGGTTAGGGTTAGAAAAATTCTCTCCTAACCTGCCAAGAAAATCACTTTGTATTGAGGTGGTGTGAAAAGTGTGTCCCAGCTAGCTACATTGGACTAGTAACTGAAGGTTGCAAGACCGACTCCCTCGAGCTGACACAGTAAAAATCTGTCGTTCTGCCCCTGAACAAGGCACTTAACCCACTGTTCCTAGGCCGTCATTGAAAATAAGAATGTGTTCATAACTGAGTTGCCTAGTTAAATAAAGGTCGAATCAAATTACATAAGCACCATTACATGGCCCGTTGTGTTGACATCATAGACCAGATGTTTTTCCTTGGGCCATGTCACTTAATTATAACGCCAGAGTTTCCTTTAGCAGATAGGTGGCTTTTTGCCATAGTTGTTAAAAAAATAAAAATAAAAAAAAAATTCGTTTTTTTTGAAAACCTAATTAATACAATTTTCCCCATCATCCAGTTGTCTGGGAGAAAAACACATCTCATTTGCAAAATAGGCGAAAGGAAACTATTTATCCTCTGTGGCTATATTATGCTCTCTGGTGTATTTTGAACATTGAGAGCGGGCTCCTGTGGTTGGAATGTTTGGCCTCCTGGGCCCAGGGGTTCGTGGGAGTCTCACCTTTCCACAGAGGGGTCATAATAGTTTGTAGCCCAAACCGTTCGGACTCTACAGGCGATTTTGTGAGAAGACCTAATGTCTCATTGTTCTGCCCTCACAATGTGTAGGCTACAAAGCTTGGCAGACAGTTTACACTCTTCCAGTAAAGAATCAGGGAGGCACTGGTACCGTTAAGTATCTTTAGTAAAATATATTTGGTTTTTAACAGATACAGAAAGGAGAATGTATTCAAAAAAAATCACTATATACTTTCATACAAATAAAGAACAGCGTTTCTATCATGAGCTAGCAACAAGAAAATAAGCCTAGTTAGCCAACATGACTACAGAAATTAGGACAATTTACATCACAGGGAAGGTGCCACAAAACATATACACACACAACATATACACACAAACTAAGTGTCCATACAACTGAATAACTAATACTTTAGCTCTGTCACGAGGAATCTGAACACATTATTTTCGTCCAAAACCCCAAAAAGCTCAATTCTGTCACAAAACATTAGCTAGCATGCTAACACATAATGTTAAGTGAATGGACGATAGTTAGCGCAATTAGCTTAGCAATTTCGGAACATAGAAAACATGTAAATAACATAAATTATAGAAACACAATTTGAATTAGCAAACGCATGTCCTATTAACTCAAAGTACTTAGACGTATCTTTAACCAAGGCCTAGTAAGAGACTATCTCTGTTGTTCTGACAGGAAATAGCTCTGCACCAAGAGTTAGAAAATGTAAAGCTACAGTACTAAACTTCTCCACTAGATGACAACACAGCTGTACAAAGTCTTATTGTCCAATCAGAACACTCATGGTCTGACAAACACCACTCTCTCCGTCTTGCTCTGTCACCTTTCACCGCATTTAATCTGTATATACTGTTCTATACTATGCAACGGTTTCTCATTCACTTAATAGTTATCTTGCATTACTCATCTCATATGTATATACAGTATTCTATACTATTCTACTGTATCTTAGTCCGTTCTGCTCTGACATCGCTCGTCATATGTATATAGTCGTAATTCATTCCTACTTAGATTTGTGTGTATTGGCTATATGTGCAATTTGTTAGCTATTACTGCACTGTTGGAGCTAGAAACACAAGCATTTCGCTACACCTGCAATAAATAACATCTGCTAATCATGTGTATGTGACAAATACAATTTGATTTGATGGAGAAGTGCGACATTAGCTGATGTGGTGGAGAAAAATGGATGTGTCGAACTGCTTTGCTTTATCTTGGCCAGGTCGCAATTGTAAATGAGAACTTGTTCTCAACTTGACTACCTGGTTAAATAAAGGTGAAAAAAAAACAGATCTGTATTTTAAACTGACAGTTTGATGGAGATGTTTTATTATGGTAGTTAGATTTCCACAGGGGCGCGGACATCTGCTCTTAATCCGGCCTTGCACAGGGTCTTAATCCGGCCTTGCACAGGTGTTACCTCCCTCTAAACTAGTACGCTGCTAAAAGGCTAGTGCACTACTTTTGACTTGTGTGTAGCCCTTTATGATTGGAATGATCTTAAACAAAATACATTTATGGAATTGTATTCAATTTGTCATTATCGGGGTTAATGGAACTCTTACAACAACATTGACAAAGCTATACACACATTGCACCCATGTTTATCTAGTTTCATCAGTGAATGGGAGAATCTCCATCACACGATTTTCATTTAACAATTTTGATTGGATTTTTTTCTAGCTCATGGCTGAAAGAAGCACAAACAACAATTTCAGAGGGAAAAATGCTGATGAAATCTGTGTTGCAGATGGAATCCAGACATGTTAAAATCATAAAACAGTTCTGCATTAACTTTTCATGCACACTGGGAACAAACAACACAAGCTTTGCTGTGAAGTCTGGAGTTCATCAAGGTTGTGTGTTATCTGCCTTACTCTTCAACCTGGCAATAGACTCGGTCATCCGGTGAACAACAGAAGATCAGGCGAGACCTTGGCTTCGCCGATGGCCTGGCTCTTTTATCACACATACCAACATCTAGGCCTACAAGAAAAAAACGGACAAGACTCCACTCCAGTGGTTATCAACTGCAGCGAAGCAAAGGTCATGCCCAGGGCTGTTACGGTGACCGTGTGACCGCCTGTGTGGCGGTAATGAGTCATGGCCGCAGTCGAATTCTATGTGACCATTTAATCACTGTAATTAGGCTTCTCTGAGCTCTGATGCTGCCGATGGTCATTTAGTGGACTATCAAACTTGCTAACTGCCTTGTACTCAGCACTATTGTCCCTTTAATCACTCTGACATCAATGTTTTGAAAATCAAATCAAACGCTTAATGAGCTCATGTTCTGCAACATTTCTATGGGCTATGGATTTGCGTGAGAAGTGTTTTGATCGCCTATTAAAAAGCAGATCCCAACAGTTTCCTATAGGCTTGGCCTACTTATTTATGAACCTTCCTAATATTAAGTTATTTGCAACAGCAATATAGCCTACCAGGCTGGCATGAAAATGAACCACGGGAAAAGCGTCATCCGTTCGCCATTTAAGTGCATAGATTACATATTGTTTTCCCCTACACCCCTGTTCCGAGACAGGTGCATGATAACGGTCCATTCTAAATCAAAACTAAGTTCACACATATTATTTAGTATATAAAGACCATATTAAATGTGAGTAGTCAGATGGGTGACAATATTAACTTGTGAATGATGCCCACTGTTGACAAGCAACAGCGCATTTAAAAAAAAAACTTTTTCAAATCAGTCAAACATCTCATGTAGCCTAGCCCATAGGCGTATATCATTTTTTAATGTATTTTTTTGTATTTTACCTTTTTTTCTTTCTCCAAATTACGATCTTGTCTCACCGCTGCAACTCTTCAATGGGGGAGGCAAAGGTTAAGTCATAAACAATCTCTCAAGCACAAGCCCACATGCTAGTGAGTAGCCAGCAAAAAAACACAAAAACATTAATCTATCTATCCCGCCCAATCAGAGCCGTCGGAGATGAGTGGTCCCGAGGTAGCGAAGACGCCGGGGGGCAGGGCGCCGGGGAAGGAAGGCATGGAGGCTGTAGCCAATGGCCATGCAGGAGAGGGTGAACAGGGAGGAGACGATCCCTTCGCTGAGTACATGTGGATGGAGAACGAGGATGCGTACAACAGACAGGTTGGTACACACACAGTAAAATATAATTGTTGCATAAGTATTCACCCCTTTAGGCAATCCTAAATTAAAATGTGGTGACAAGTCACGGGTTACATGGACTCGCTCTGTTTGAAATGAATGACTTCCCCTTCCTCTGTCCCCCATAGACATCTGTAATCTCCCTCAGTCAAGTATTGAGTGTGAAACTTGTTAGGGAGAGGGGGAAGTATTTGGAATTTTGGATGACTGAGGTCCAAAGTAAACTACCTGTTACTCAGGCCCAGAAGCTAGGATTTGCATATGCATGGTAGTATTGGGTAGAAAACACTAAAGTTTCTAAAACTGTTATAATTATGTCTGTGAGTATAACAGAAATGATTTGGCAGGTGCAAACCCAAGGACAATTTTTTTTTTCTGTTGACCTGCCAGCCAATTCCAAGTTGAAGTTATTGAAACCAAAGACTTCTGCCTCCCAAATTGCAGTTCCTATGGCTTCCACTATATGTCCACAGTCTTTATACATGGTTTCAGGCTTGTATTCTGAAGAACCAAAGGGGAATAGTTGTTTATCCTCAGGAAGACCTATGGCAAAACTAGTCTAATTGAGCACGTGACCGAGGGCGTGCGCTGCATTCTTTTCCATTCCTATTGAAAATGGTTTGCTCCGTATGAAATATTGTTTATTTAGATTGGAGTACCTAATAATGAATTAGAAACGTTGTTTGGATAAACTTTACTGGTAACTTTTGGAACTCCTATGTCTGCATTCTGAACGGGTGGATTACTGAACTCAATGACGCCCACTAAACGCACTATTTGGGATATAAAGAAGGAATTTATCAAACAAAACGACCATTCATTGTGTTCCTGGGATTCTTGTGATTGCGATCAGAGGAAGATCTTCAAAGGTAAGTGACTTTATTTTATCGCTGTTTGGGATTTTGTGACCCTTGTTTGGATAATATGCTGTTGTGGGGCGCTGACCTCAGATAATCGAATGTTGTGCTTTCGCCGTAAAGCCTTTTTGAAATCCAACTATGCGGTTAGATTGCCAAGATTCTAAGCTAAAGAATCATGTATGACACTTGTATTATCATGAAGGTTTAATATTACGTTTTCTGTATTTTGAATTTGGCGCTCTGCAATTTCACCGGATGTTGTCGAGGTGGGTCGCTAGCGGGACCCCTGTGCCAGAAAGGTTCAATCACAGATAAAATTCCAAAGGCCAGGGAGCTTTTCGAAAGCCACAAAGAAGGGCAGTGATTGGTAGATGGGTAACGTAATGTCTTTTAACTTCTTATGGTATAGGGGACGCTTGCGTCCCACTTGGGCAAAAAACTGGGAAAATGCAGCGTGGGAAAAAGAAAAAAAAAAGATATAAAAATCAAACTTTCATTAAATCACATGTAAGCTACTCTACACTCGTTGTGAATCCAGCCAACATGTAAGATTTTAAAAAGGCTTTTCGACGAAAGCATAAGAAGCTATTATCTGATGACGGCACAATAGTAAACAAAGAAGGTAGCATATTTCAACCCTGCAGGCGCTACACAGAAATAAAATATAAAACATGCATTACCTTTGACGAGCTTCTTTTGTTGGTACTCCAATATGTCCCATAAACATCACAATTGGTCCTTTTTGTTTGATTAATTCCGTCCATATATATCCAAATGTCCATTTATTTGACTCGTTTGATCCAGAAAAAAACAGCTGCAACGTCACTACAAAACTTAAGTTGCCTATAAACTTTGCCAAAATATTTCAAACTTTTTTTGTAATACAACTTTAGGTATTTTTAAACGTTAATAATCGATCAAATTGTATCGGGTCTATCTGTGTTCAATACAGGAAGAAAACAAACCATGCTACTTTTCACGTCTTGCGCACTCAACAGTGTTACGTTGCTCCTAGATGACCTACTTCTTCATTGCACAAATGAATAATCTCAACCAAATTCCACAGACTGGTGACATCCAGTGGAAGCGGTAGGAACTGAAAACGGCTTCCAAAGAAATATAATTTGCCAATGAGAACTCTGAACAGAGAGAGACCAAAAATAAATAGATTCTGAACTGTTAGTCCTCGGGGTTTTGCCTGCTACATAAGTTCTGTTATACTCAGACATGATTCAAACAGTTTTAGAAACTTCAGTGTTTTCTATCCAAATCTACTAATAATATGCATATCTTATATTCCTGGCATGAGTAGCAGAAAGTTGAAATTGGGCACACTATTTATCCAAAAGTGAAAATGCTGCCCCCTATACCTTAACCTGTAGTGACGCCCAGCCCGTGAACGGGACCGTTATCATCATCTGACACTAATTAGCATAGCGCTACAGACGTAAATCTTCCTAGAAAATATTCCTATTCATGAAAATCACAAGTGAAATATATTGGAACACAGCTTAGCCTTTTGTTAATCACCCTGTCATCTCAGATTTTCAAAATATGCTTTACAGCCAACGCTAGACAAGCATTTGTGTAAGTTTATCATAGCATAGCATTATGCCTTGCTAGCAGCAGGCAAACTTGTCACGGAAATCAGAAAAGCAATCCAATTAAATCGTTCACCTTTGAACTTCGGATGTTTTCACTCACGAGACTCCCAGGTAGACAGCCAAAGTTAATTTTTCCCAAAATGTAATTTTTGTAGGCAAAATAGCTCAGTTTGTTCTTCACGTTTGGCTGAGAAATCGCCCGGAAATTGCGGTCACCACAACACTGAATAATATTCCAAATTAGCTCCAAAATATTGACAAACATGGCAAAAATTGTTTAGAATCCATCCTCAAGGTGTTTTTCTAATATCTATTCGATTAATATATCCGTCGGGACAATTCCTTTTTCTCTAGGACCGATTGGAGTAATGGGTACCTCTGCACTTTACGTGAGAATCTCTCTCGGAGCCACCATGTGACCACGCAATGTGCCCCCATACGGCTATTCTTCAACGGAAATGCGTAAAACTACGTCACAATGCTGTAGACACCTTGTGGAATATGTAGAAAGCGTAAGCTCGTTGATTGTACATTCACAGCCATATAGGGAGTCATTGGAATGCAGCGCTTTCAAAACCTGGGGCACTTCCGGATTGGATTTTTCTCAGGCTTTCGCCTGCAACATCAGTTCTGTTATACACAGACAATATCTTTACAGTTTTGGAAACGTTAGTGTTTTCTATCCAAAGCTGTCAATTATATGCATATTCTAGCGTCTTTTCCTGACAAAATATCCCGTTTAAAACGGGAAAGTTTTTTTTTCTCCAAAAATGAAAATTACTGCCCCCTAACACCAAGGGGTTAAGAAGTTAAGCATGCTCAAGTTAATAATTATCCTGTGGATTATTGTCGTCCTCCTGAACTGAGCTGCAGGACAGGAAGGAAACTGCTCAGGGATGTCACCATGAGGCCATTGGGGATTTTTTTTAAAGGCTACGCAGTCAAATGGCTGTGATGGGAGAGAGCTGCGGAAGGATCAACATTGTAGTTACTCCATAATAATGAGTTTAAAGAATAATACTAATATTCCAAAACGTGCATGTATGCAACAGGGTACTGTTATACTGTAAGAATGTACTTTTTGGCCTAAATGCAAAGCCTTGTTTGGGGCAAATGACGCATAACTGACTCCTTATTTTCATGCATGGCCGCATCATGGTATGGGTATGCTTGACATTGTCAAAGATTAGTTTTTTTGGAATAAACAAGATGTAGCTAAGCACAGGCAAAATCCTAGAGGAAAACCTGCTTCAGTCTGCTTTAAGTGGCCAAGTTTAGTTTGGACATAAATTGCATGAAAATCTATGGCTAGCCATAGATGATCTATATTATATATATTTATTGCTGCCAAAGGTGTTTCTAACATGTCCTGACTAGGGGGTGAATATTTTTCTAATGCAGGTGTATTAGTGTTTTAGTTTTTCATAACTTTTAAAGAAATTGTGGATTTCCCCCAATACTTTGACATTAGTATTTTGTGTAGATTGTTGCCAAATGCATTTTAATCCCACTTTGTAACACTGTAAAATGTGAAGAAATCCAAGGGGAGGTGAATACTTACACACAATATTAATGCTAGGCCAATGCTTCTGACAGCGGTATGAGACAAACTGTTTCTCATTGTTTGGGGGAGGCTAGATTAGCTTCAATATTGTGGTTTCAATCAATGTAATTGTCTGCATTTCCAATCCCCCATATATTTGTGTGTGTATTACATACGCACAGTGCATTTGGAAAGTAATCGGACCCCCTGACATTTTCCACAATTTAAGATACAGCCTTATTCTAAAATGTATTTAAATAAATATTTTTCCTCACACAATACCCCATAATGACAAATCGAAAATATATATATATAATTTTTTTAGAAATGTTTGTGAATGTATTATATAAACTGATACCTTATTTACGTACAGTACTAGTCAAACGTTTGGACACCTACTCATTTATATTTTACTATTTCCTACATTGTAGAATAATAGTGAAGTCAAACTGAAATAACACAATCATGTACTAACAGTGTAAAACAAATCAAAATATATTTGAGCTTCTTCAAAGTAGCCACCCTTTGCCTTGATGACAGGTTTGCACATGTGTGGCATTTTCTCAAACAGCTTCACCTGGAATTATTTTCCAACTGTCTTGAAAGAGTTCCCACATATGCTGAGCACTTGTTGGCTGCTTTTCCTTCCCTCTGCGGTCCATCTCATCCCAAACCATCTGTTGGGAAGAGGTCGGGTGATTGTGGAGGCCAGGTCATCTGATGCAGCACTCCACCAAGCTCCTGCTTGGTCAAATAGCCCTTACACAGCCTGGTAGTAGTGGATTCTTTGCAGTAATTTGACCACGAAGGCCTGATTCACACAGTCTCCTCTGAACAGTTGATATTGAGATGTCTGTTACTTGAATTCTGTGAAGCATTTATTTGGGCTGCAATTTCTGAGGCTGGTAACTCTAATGAACTTATCCTCTGCAGCAGAGGCGACTCTGGGTCTTCCCTCTTTTGCACACCAGTATTTCTAATTGCACATCTATCACTCCAGTGTTAATTGCTAAGTTGTAAGTAATTTGCCACAATGGCCTATTTATTACCTTACTTCATTTGCACACACTGTATACAGATTTTTCTATTGTGTTAATGACTGTACGTTTGTTTAACTCTGTTTTTGTCACACTGCTTTGCTTTATCTTGGCCAGGTCGCAGTTGTAAATGAGAACTTGTTCTCAACTGGCCTACCTGGTTAAATAAAGTCGATCAACCAAACTTCTAAAATATGTATTTTTTTTTTTGCACCATTCTCTAAACCCTGTGTGTGTGTGTGAGCGTGTGAAGCCCAGGAGGCCGTCCGTTTTCTGAGATACTGGAACTAGCGCGCCTGGCATCGACAATCCTACCACGCTCAGTCTCTTTGGTCACTCGTTTTGCCCATTCTGACGTTCAATCAAACAGCAACTGAATGCCTGCTTTATATAGCAATCCATGGCCACGTGACTCACTGTCTGTAGGAGCGAACCATTTTCGTGAACAGGGTGGCTTACCCAATAAACAGGTCTCTGACTGCATATTAACTATTTCCTCCTCTCTTGGAGGAATTTTCAGAGCAGGGGTTCCTAGAGCATTGCTTCTCAGTCTCCCTCCATATACAGTGGGGAGAACAAGTATTTGATACACTGCTGATTTTGCAGGTTTTCCTACTTACAAAGCATGTAGAGGTCTGTCATTTTTATCATAGGTACACTTCAACTGTGAGAGACGGAATCTAAAACAAAAATCCAGAAAATCACATTTGTATGATTTTTAAGTAATGTCATGCAATAAAATGCAAATTAATATGTATTTGATCACCTACCAACCAGTAAGAATTCCGGCTCTCACAGACCTGTTAGTTTTTCTTTAACCTCTCTGCGCACGGAACCCGCTAGCAGGCTGAAATTCCACAACATACGGTGATCGCTACATAAATAATCATATTAAACATTCATGAAAATACAAGTGTCTCACATGTATCGAAAGCCTAGAATCTTGCTAATCCAACTGCGTTGTCAGATTTAAAAAAGGATTTACTGCAAAAGAATGCGATGCGATTTATCTGACCATAGAGCCCCATTAAAAAAAAATATATATATATATATATATTTTAACCAGCACAGGCGTAACAATCACAAACTGCATTAAAATAAATCGTTTACCTTTGACGATCTTCGCCTGTTTGCAATTCCAATGCTCATTGTTACACAATGAATGATCTTTTGTTTGATAAAATCCGTTTTTAGCCTAACACGAAACATTTTGTGAACCGCTTGTGTCGTGAATTCCATCTCGTTCCATTTTCGACGACACATTCCAGGTAAATAACCCACACAGAACGTGACTTTTCCAGTCATGTTTGGTTTCACTGCAATCAACTGGTTTGTTTGTAACACAATCAAACGTGATGGGCCATTTCGCGGGACGTATTGACTGAAAGAAACCGATTTGAAGACAACAAGTCATGACATCATTGTGCACCAATGATTTGCCCGCTGTTTCGTTGATTGACTGTCTTTTAACCCAATGACCACTGATCGTCTTGAAATCTAGCTGGGTAGATAGCCAATGAGCTGAGCTAAACGGCAATACGCCATGTTTATGTGTTGCAAGACCAACCCATGTAGTAAGCTTCAGCGTAAAGTGAGTCGTTCGCTATTGAAGTTTCTTACCGGAAGAAGCTACGCATATTACGCACTGCATTGTTTGGTGAACGAGCAGATTCTGCTGTTTATATATCAATAATTATGGCGACTAATTCAGGGAAAGCTAAATCTAAGTCTAGATATACAATGTACACACAATTTTAGAATAAATTGATTGGGAAGGTGAGACAGAGATTGTTGTAGGATGCTTCATTTAGCGATTGTGGAGGAATATTTTTTTTGAACGGGAGAGGACATTGTTTTGGACTGGTAAGTTCTTATCATGCTAATGCCATTGTTTGAAATTAATAATATAAAGTATTATTTGGAATATAAAAATAAAAAAATTAGAAGCAATATATAAACATGTATTGTCATGAAATGTGAGATGCGTGTGTCTGCCGCCCCACCCCAACCCACATGAAATAGCCTATTTGAGGCTGTTGAGGAAAGGGCAGGACCACATCAAAGGCCAAAGTGAAATGGAGACAGACACAGCTGGTCTGTCATAATATAAAAAAGACAGTAGATCTAGCAGGTTATAATAATATATTCAACCTAATATATTCAACCTTCAACCTTAAACTCTATATATATATATATATATATATATGAGTTTATCTGTTTATTATACCTGTTGATACAGGGCTCATATGTGAAACTATTCTAACTGAACATTTTCTTTCACAGTGACACTGACTCCGAATGGGAGTCTTAGCCGGTGTCCTGTGTGAATTTAAGTATGCTCTCTCTAATTCTGTCTTTCTCTCTCTCGGAGGACCTGAGCCCTAGGACCATGCGTCAGGACTACCTGGCATGATGACTCCTTGCTGTCCCCAGTCCATCTGACCTTGCCACTGTTCCAGTTTCAACTGTTTTGCCTTCGGCTAAGAAACCCTAAACTGTTCATTTTTACTCTTGAGGTGCATAGCCTGGTTTTTGCCTTTCTAGGGAATTTTTCCTAGCCACCGTGCTTCTATACCTGCATTGCTTGCTGTTTGGGGTTTTAGGCTGGGGATATATATATATATCTCTATATCTCTATATCTGTATATCTCTATATATATAGAGATATATAGAGATATATATAGAGATATATAGATATATATATAAATATATATAAATATATATATATATATCTATATATATATATAAATCTCTATATATATATATATATAGAGATATATTTATAGATATAGATATATAGATATATATATATCTCTATATAGATAGAGATATATATATATATATAAATATTGATAGATATATAGATATATATTATATAAATATAAATATATCTCTATATCTCTATATCTCTATATCTCTATATCTCTATATAAATAAATAAATAAATAAATAAATTTGATAGAGGACTGAGGGTCTTCCAAATGTTGAAAGTGTGTAAATAGTTACCCATGTTATTTTTAAGTGTGTGTGTGTGTATTATATATATATATATATATATTTTTTTCCCCATTTTTTTTTTTTCCCCATTTTTTTGGGTGTGTTAGAATACCATTTTGTATATAGTTATTTGTTTCAATGTGTGGGACACCTGGGTGACTTCATGAAAAATGTCATGTATAGCACACTCATTTTGGAAGTTATCATTCTGAAACTTTGCACAAGTTTGTTGCCCTTTTATATTTTTCACTGATTGTCCCCATCATCCTATCTGAATGTTTGTTTTATCTTGTTCATTTTAAAGATGATACAACAATAAATAAAAAAAACATTTTTTTTCATTGTATTATCTAAACCAGATCTATTGTTATATTCTCCTCCCTTAAATTCACATTTACACAAACTTCAGTGTTCTTTCAAATGGTACCAAGAATATGCATATCCTTGGTTCTGTGCCTGAGCTACAGGCTGTTAGATTTGGGTATGTCTTCAGGCGGAAATTGCACAAAGTAGGGGGGGAGCTGCAAGAGGTTTTAAGAAGCCCTCCTGTTCTCCACTCATGGCCTGTATTAACTGCACCTGTTTGAACTCGTTACCTGTATAAAAGACACCTGTCCACACACTCAATCCAACAGACTCTAACCTCTCCACTATGGGCAAGACCAGGGAGCCATGTAAGGACATCAGGGATATAATTGTAGACCTGCACAAGGCTGTGATGGCCTACAGGACAGTAGGCAAGCAGCTTGGTGAGAAGGCAACAACTGTTGGCGCAATTATTAGAAAATGGAAGAAGTTCAAGATGACGGTCAATCACCCCCTGTCTGGGGCTCCATGCAAGATCTCACGTTGTGGGGCATCAATGATCATGAGGAAGGTGAAGGATCAGCCCAGGACTACACAGCAGGACCTGGTCAATCTCAAAGACAGTCTCAAAGAAAACCATTAGTAACACACTATGCCGTCATGGATTAAAATCCTGCGGCGCATGCAAGATCCCCCTGCTCAAGCCAGCACATATCCAGGCCCATCTGAAGTTTGCCAATGACCATGTGGATGTTCCAGAGGAGGAATGGGAGAAGGTCATGTGGTCTGATGAGACACAAATAGAGCTTTTTGGTCTAAACTCCACTCGCTGTGTTTGGCGGAAGAAGGATGAGTACAACCCCAAGAACACCATCCCAACCGTGAAGCATGGAGGTGGAAACATCATTCTTTGGGATGCTTTTCTGCAAGGGGACAGGACAACTGCACCGTATTGAGAGGAGGATGGATGGGGCCATATATCGCGAGACCAACAACCTCCTTCCCTCAGTAAGAGCATTGAAGATGGGTCATGGCTGGGTCTTCCAGCATGACAACGACCCAAAACACACAGCCAGGGCAACTAAGGAGTGCCTCCGTAAAGAAGCATCTCAAGGTCCTGGAGTGGCCTAGCCAGTCTCCAGACCTGAACCCAATAGAAAATCTTTGAAGAGAGCTGAAAGTCTGTATTGCCCAGCGACAGCCCCGAAACCTGAAGGATCTGGAGAAGGTCTGTATGGAGGAGTGGGCCAAAATCCCTGCTGCAGTGTGTGCAAACCTGGTCAAGAACTACAGGAAACGTATGATCTCTAATTGCAAACAAAGGCTTCTGTACCAAATATTAAGTTCTGCTTTTCTGATGTATCAAATACTTATGTCATGCAATAAAATGCAAATGAATTACTTAAAAATCATACGTGACTTTCTGGATTTTTGTTTTAGATTCCGTCTCTCACAGTTGAAGTGTACCTATGATAAAAATTACAGACCTACATGCTTTGTAAGTAGGAAACTCTGCCGATTTTGCAGGTTATCAAATACTTGTTCTCCCCACTGTATATTGAAGAGAAATGCAACATATAAAGTGTTGGTTTCATGAGCTGAAATAAAAGAACCCAGAAGTGCTCTTCACAGACAAATCCCATTTCAACTGTACCGGGCACATGGTAGACGCGCATGGCGTCGTGTGGGTGAGTGTTGACATCAACAAATCAGAGTTCCTTGTGGTCTTGGGGTTATGGTATGGGCGTGCGTGCGTAAGCGATTGACAATGAACACTATTGCATATCGATGGAAATTTGAATGCGCAGAGATACTGTGATGAGTTCCTGAGGCCCATTGACATGCCATTAATTTGCTGCCATCGCTTTATGTTTCAGCATAATGATCTGTACACAATTCTTGGAAGCTGAAAATGTCCTAGTCCTTCCATGGCCTGCATATTCACCAGACATGTCACGCAAGAATAATGTTTTGATGCTCTGGTTCGACGTGTACAGCAGCGTGTTCCAGTTCCCGCCAATATCCAGCAACTTTGCACAGACATTGAAGAGGCGTGGGACAACATTCCACAGGCCTCAATCAACAGCCTGATCAACTCTATGTGAAGGAGATGTCACTCTGCATGAGGCAAATGGGGTTCACACAAGATACTGACTGGTTTTCTGATCTTACGCCCCTACCTTTTTACATTTTTTTTAAAGGTACTGGATCTGTGACCAATTGAAAAAGAAAAGGCGAGCTTCACACTAGGAGCTCAGATGCAATAATTTAACCTAATAACCAACATTTCGACAGACAAGCTGTTTTCATCAGGGTTGTCTCCAACAGATGCATATCTGTATTCTCAGTAATTAGAAATCTAAATATTAGGGCTTAAAACATAAAAACAATTATTGACAGATTTCCTTTCTATGAACTGTAACTCTAAAATCTTATTGTTGCATGTTTTTTATTTTTGTCCAGTGCAGATACTAAACCCTCTCTCCTTTGTCACTGTTAGGTTGAAGAGGAATTGTTGGAGCAGGAGTTCTTGGAGCGTTGTTTCCAGGAGATGTTAGATGAGGAGGACCAGGATTGGTTCATCCCGGCCAGAGACCTCCCCTCAGGGATGGGGCAGCTCCAGCAACAGCTCAACGGCTTGTCAGTCAGTGACAGAGGAAACGCAGAGGAGATGGCGGTGAGCATGGAACACACACACACAGCGTGGAACAAATATATATATATATATATATATCTATATATGTGTATGTCAGTCAGCCAGATCCAGCAACAGCTTAAAGGCCTGTCAGTTGGTAATGGGGGAAACGCAGACAATATGGCGGTAAAGGGAAGTGCTGAAGACACGCACAGCGTCAAACACACACGGCATGTTATGTTTTCTGTGGAAGGTACTACGCAGCGCACAGACCCTCCTCACGCAATCAACTTCGCCAAGATGTGTTGAGTTTCCTTGTAGCGTTATAAAATGTTACCTCAGCTTTATATCCTGTCTCTATCGAGTCTTTTATTAAAGTATGTTAAACAATGTTTCTGTTTGCTGCTTTTCGTTAAATCATGCATAGCTGTTTATATTGCTTAAAATAAATGTATTCATATGGGCAGAATATTATCTACGCTAAACATCTAAACATTCGGACCACCTAATGCACTACCTTCTGCCCCCAGCACAGCCTCAATTTCTTAGGGGCATGGACCCTACAAGGTGTCGAAAGCGTTCCACAGGCATACTCGCCCATTTTGACTCTCCATTTTGACTGTGCTTCCCACAGTTCTCAAGTTGGCTCAATGTACTTTGGGTGGTGTACCATTCTTGATACACACAGGTAACTGTGGAAAAACCCATCAGCGTTGCAGTTTTTGAAACACTCAAACTGGTGCGCATGGCACCTTGTACAATACCCTGTTCAAAGGCACTTAAATATTTTGTCTTGCCCATTCACCCTCTGGCACACACAATGTGGTTTTTAAAATAATTTTCCTCCCCCTACAGCTACATCAAACTCAGTCCTCAGGACCACAAGGGGTGCAGGTTTTAGTTTTTTCCCTATCACTACACAGCTGACTCAAATAATCAACTAATTATCACACTGGGCTCCTGAGGACTGTTTGGGAATCACTGATCTACACGGCTTGGAAGTGGATTTAACAATTGACATCAATAATGGATCAGACTGACCAGGGGAATGCTGTCATTGAAAGAGCAGGTGTTCTTAATGTGTTGTACACTCCGTGTATAACATACTGCATTTTGATCCGTTTTGAAGAAAAAAGTAATGCTGGAAACATTTCTTGGAAAAGGCAGACCTTTGGATGTTTCATGACTAGAAATGGAAACATTGATTTTTAGAGACTAAGTAACAATAGCTTATGATTATAGGGTGAGGCTATACTGGGTTCTCACTGACATCGTCATTCCAGTTCAATCAGTCACAATTATCAGCTTTGGTATTGACATCAGTGAGCAGGCATTCAGAGTGAGGTGTAAGACATTGGTAGGCCTACCAACGGAAAACATTGAAAACAAAAATTATGAAATTCAGACCACAGAAATCTAATGTTTATATAAAATGTCTGCCTTTTCCCCTACATTTTAAAGTCTGAATCAATTTAATATAGTGGACATTCTTGGGCTCGGGTAATATTTCAGTCTCTCTGACTTTTATTTTATTTTGGGTCACCAAAATGAAATGTTACGAGTTTTTATATATAAATTGAAATATTCAGTATAATGAGTTGAACTAAATAGCATTAATTGAAACTTTTATTTAAAATCATATTTTTTAACTGACATGAAGAATTGTCATGTCCCCTAGGCGGTTCACTTAATTTTTACTTGGGAAATTAATATTAAAATGTGCACATAATTAACTTTTTTTTGCCATTAATGCAAACATTTGTTTTGTTTAAAGTATTTTTTAAATCAAATAAATGCATGATTATTGATTTAAAATCACACAATTTTAGCACTGTCCCTCAGTCTACACTCAACCCCGTCACGCCAACCAAACTCCATCAATAATGGTCAGTTCACCCTTATGTGCCATCATTAACAGGAAGTGACATTTTTCAACTGAATGGTACAGAAACAGGCAAGTAATCACATTATGTTATGTTTTTTTAAAGTCCGATGGGGATCGTCGAGCTGACCAACTCAACCCTGTTAGATGAAATAAAGATGGAAAACGAGTACTTATCAATGTGTATTTTCATGGGTTGAAGTATAAATCTATCAATATCATGCACACGTGGTATCCTGTTTTTCTCCACATGAGGAGCAGAGGCCATTTGAGCCCAAAAAAACTCAACCTGTCACGTTTCATTGTAACAGGGTTGTTAACCAGTGACAGGATTGATTTATTTATGAATATCGCATCTAAACAAATTAATTATTCAATATTATACATATTGTTTATATTCACTTATGAAACATGCTGTAATGTTCCATGTGCATTTTATTTTAAAGCATGTAGCCTGGTGGTAGAGTTGGGCAAGACTTCGGTTGTTCTTTTTAAGTCGCTCTAGATCCTAAATTACTCAAGGATTATAGTGTATATATTCTAAGAATCTTTGCTTTAACATTATTCATTGAAACGTCTAGGGAATGACGGCGCCCACATCAGTAGCAGAAAGACAAAGGCAGTGTCAAGCACGTCAAAATGCTGACCCAGAAAAAAGGGAACAATACCTTGAGAGAGCGCGTCAGAGATGGAAAAGAAAGGTTGAGGCAGGGAACAAGATAAAGATCAGTGATTTAAGTGAGAGACCAGTCTAAACAGTGGAACAGCATACACAAGAAGCAAGGAGAGGAAATGAGCATGTGCGATGGAGATGATGCCAAGCCCCATTGACAGCATTGCCCTCCACCTTGAGAATACATCAGGTCATCATCCTTGCTCCTGGTGAGCTGATGTCTCGTGATGTCAGCTGCCTTTGTTCAACAAAGAAGGACCTAAACTGTACATGCTTTAACACACATCACTTCAATTTCAGGCAGAAGGTCCTGGCTGCTCCAGAACAGCCAGCCAATGAGGAAAATCCACAACCTCTAGATGAAATCCAGTGGGGAAATCCAAGTCTTCTTGGGTAGTGGTGTGGAATATGATAACCTGTATTCAGGCAGGCATCATCCTCGGCACGGATGGAATGAGTGTATAAGTGAAATGTATGCATCGTGAGGACCAAACAGATTTTTCTGGCCTTCTCAAGTCGTCATTCTCTGGTATCAGTTGGATGAAGGACTTGATCAAATTTGTCACATGTGCCGAATACAACAAGTGTAGACCTTACAGTGAAATGCTTACTTACTACAAGCCCTTAACCAACAATTCAGTTTAAGAAAATGCCCCCCCTAAAAAAGAAAGAGGTGAGAAAAAGAGAGCAGCAGTAAATAACAATAGCGGGGATATATATACAACACCGGGGTTGCCGGTACAGAGTCAATGAGCGGCGGCACCGGTGTCGACGATTCCACCCCCACAGCGTGTGACATCCCGCCTCGTTAAGAGAGAGATGTGTGGGCCAGACTCTCAGGAAGAAAACCAAGAATGAATGAATATGGTGCTCCAGAGAAGTATAGTCATGCTGACACTAGTGCTGTAGTTAGCTGTTCTAGCATTCTAAACGCCCTTGGAAAATGTTCCTACAGTTTGATGACACGTTGAACTTTTCTGATAACCTGTTGAATGTTAATTACCCTAATGCGTGATGTTTATGTTTGTTTCGATATTTACTGCAGTTTGGTTAATAAAACCCAGATTATTCTAAATATATCTAATGTCCTTATTACGTGGTTGCATACAATGAATGCAATGTTTTGGGGTAAATCTTGGAGGGATTTTGATAGTAAACTAATTTATATGGAAACCAATGTCTCTCTAACCCTTTCACAGTTTTCAACCCTAGTCTCAACCCTGTCAAATGACAATATTTGGTAAATAAAATGGCAAAGAAGAATATGAATTCAGTCTGAAATGTTAAGCACAATGTCAAGAAGATTAGTTCTTTCTGAATTGAAAGCATTTTATTTATATGATGAGCCTGCTGATGATGTGTATTTCAGGGTTTAATATAGTAAATTTGAGGTTTTACATGAATTGTATATTATAATACTTGGTTTGGGGGACACATGAGCATTAGGTAAATGTTGCTTTTATAACAAGTATATTTTTATAATCATATTCCGACAACGTCCATATTATCTGTGACGGGGTTGAAGATAAATGGTGTCCATATCAGACACAAATTGACAATAAAAGGGCTTTAATGCCGGAGTTGGGGAATATGTTTTCTTGAAGGTTTAATATGTACTTAACGTTGTGGGGTGTTCAGAAAATGCATTTTCTCTTAAAATAAAAGTATATTTCTAAAATATATTACCGCAGCTCAAGAATGACCCATCGGTCAAATGAATTTTGTAATGGCCTATGTCGTTTCATTATGATACGGAAAATCTAAGCTATTTCAAAAGAACAGAATCCCTTATTGAGTTGACCTTAATGGCTATTATACTAAAGATCTATCCGAGGTTCAACTTTGAAGGCAAGGGCATCTTTTAAAAATGTTTTGATACTTACCTCATGTCTTGGTAATGAGAATGTAGTCCGTTTGTTTTGAAATCAGTATTTGTCAATCTCCCAATTGATCCCATTTTCAATCAAAAAGTATGCATGAGAGATTCACAAGACTAACACTGTAATAACAGTAATTACAAGGAAATAAAGCTTTTATTTGTTGAAACAGGGTTCAAGTTCATTGTCTAATTTCACAAATAAATGCTTTATTTATTTTTTATTTATGCTTTAAATGCTTTAGGCAAACACTGCCATTAATACAAAGAACACTTATTTTAATGCACACGATTTTGGACAAGTACATTTTGGGGGGGGGATAATGTGTTACATTCCCATGACACCCAAAATACGTTTCTCTTTAAGTCATACTTAAATGTTAAATAATAGGCACACAAACTAAAGTATGCTGCTAATGAACAATAATTAGGCCTAGTTGATTACCTTTGAAACTATCCTCTGAACTGCCGGATCTGAGTAGAAGGGTTGGATAGATGGCTTTGAATAGTCCAGCAATTGAATTGCAAGTTGTTCATATGTTAATAATCCAAATAGTGTGCTTAAAATGAACTTGCACTACTACCCTCAGCATTCATTATTCTTAGAAGAGGTCAGAACAAGCAATGGAATCTGAATTTGTCCTCTGTGCATGGATGGTGCATGAAGGTGAACACCCACAAACATGACCAAAAGAATGTGGACACCTGCTCGTCAATTCCCATTTCAAAATCCTGGGCATTAAATATGGTGTTAGTCCCCCTTTTGCTGCTATAACAGCCTCTACTCTTCTGGGAAGCCAGTAGAACATTGCTGTGGGACTTTCTATTCTGCTACTAGAGCTTTAAGGAGGTCGGGCACTGATTGTGGGCTGTAGGCCTGGCTCGCAGTCGGCGTTCCAAAGGTATTCGATGGGGTTGAGATCAGGGCTCTGTGCAGGCCAGTCAAGTTCTTCCACACCGATCTCAACAAACCATTTCTGTATGGACCTTGCTTTGTGCACGGGGGAATGGTCATGCTGAAAGAGCCCTTCCCAAACTGTTGCCACAAAGTTGGAAGCACAGAATCATCTAGAATGTCATTGTATGCTGTAGCGTAAAGATTTCCCTTCACTGGGAGCTAAGGGGCCTAGTCCGAACCATGAAAAACAGCCCCACACATCATTCCTCTTCCACCAAACTTTATTTTCGGCACTATACATTGGGGAAGGTAGCGTTCTCCTGTCATCCGCCAAACCCAGATTAGTCCATCGGACTGCCAGATGGTGAAGCGTGATTCATCACTCCAGAGAACGAGTTTCCACTGCTCTAGGGTCCAATTGGGGTGAGCTTTACACCACTCCAGCCGACGCTTGACATTGTGCATTTTAGTCTTTGGCTTGTGTGCAGCTAATTGATCATGGAAACCCATTTTTCATGAATCTACAGACGAACAGTTATTGCTCTGACGTTGCTTCCAGAGGAAGTTTGGAACTCGGCAGTGAGTGTTGCGACTGAGGACAGACTATTTTTACGCACTTCAGCCCTCTGTGAGCTTGTGTGGTCTATCACTTTGCATCTGAGCTGTTGTTGCTCCTTGACGTTTCCACTACACAATAACAGCACTTACAGTTGACCGGAGCAGCTCTAGCAGGGCAGAAATTTGACATGAACTGACTTTTTGGAAAGGTGGCATCTTATGACTGTGCCACGTTTTGAAGTCCCTGAGCGCTTCAGTAAGGTCATTGTACTGACAATTGTTTATCTATGGAGATTGCATGGCTGTGTGCTCGATTTTATACATTTGTCAGCAACTGGTATTGCTGAAATTGCAGAATCCACTTTGAAGGCGTATCCACATACTTTTGTGTATATACATGCATGTCGTTTTGGAAGTGCACCGAGTATGATGCTTTCCTATGCCAAAGTTGCCTAATCCTCACTGATGGTTATCTAGAGAATGCTCGGCTTCAGATCCGAAAGGTGAATGTCCTGAAGGAGAAAAGCCTGGAAACCCAGGAAGAAACCAATCAAGTTGTGGACCGTGGTACACATGGATGGCCTGTGTCTATTTGGGGAGAAATGCTCTCTCTGGAAAAACATGAAGTTGATGCATCTACAAAAGAACTAACCGGCATGGCCCCTGTACCTACATCCCTCTCTGAACTCGTCATCCCTGACAGCTATAAGGGCTACAGCGGAGAGCTGTTACTCCAGCAAGACAAAATTCAGATATTTACAGCCACATGCAATTTAGCATCCCTGTGCGACTAAGTACTGGTTTACAGATGGAATATTCAATACAACCCCCTCCTTTAGTATAGATATAGTATAGTCTGTTTTTAGCCTTCAGCCTTTATATAACCATATGAATGAATTTATATACAAAAGTCTGCCCTTATGAGCAAATATTTATATAGGCCTAGGCTACAATATTCTGACTTTGGTGATATTTGAACCAATTTCTGTAAGATGTACATGCATATCGATATTTTGTATGTGTATGTACAGTTGAAGTTGGAAGTTTACATACACCTTAGCCAAATACATTTGTACAATTCCTGACATTTAATCCTATTAACAATTTCCTTTTTTGGGGCAGTTAGGATCACCACTTTATTTTAAGAATGTGAAATAATAATAGTAGAGAATGCTTTATTTAAGCTTTTATTTCTTTCATAACTTTCCCAGTGGGTCAGAAGTTTACATACACTCAATTAGTATTTGGTAGCATTGCCTTTAAATTGTTTAACTTGGGTCAAACGTTTCGGTTAGCCTTCCACAAGCTCCCCACAATAAGTTGGGTGAATTCTGGCCCATTCCTCCTGACAGAGCTGGTGTAAATGAGGCCTCCTTGCTCGCACATGATTTTTCAGGTCTGCCAGCAAACTTTCTATAGGATTGAGGTCAGGGCTTTGTTGGCCACTCCAATACCTAGACTTTGTTGTCCTTAAGCCATTTTGCCACAACTTTGGAAGTATGCCATTTGGAAGACTCATTTGCGACCAAGTTTTAACTTCCTGACTGATGTCTTGAGATGTTGCTTCAATATATCCACAATTTTCCTCCCTCATGATACAAATGTATTTTGTGAAGTGCACCAGTCCCTCCTGCAGCAAAGCACCTCCACAACATGATGTTGCCACCCCCTTGCTTCACGGTTGGGATGGTGTTCTTCGGCTTGCAAGCCTCCCCCTTTTTCCTCCAAACATAACGATGGTTGTTATGGCCAAACAGTTCTGTTTTTGTTTCATCAGACCAGAGGACATTTCTCCAAAAAGTACAATCTTTGTCCCCATTTGCAGTTGCAAACCGTAGTCTGGCGGTTTTGGAACAGTGTTTTCTTC
Source organism: Oncorhynchus tshawytscha (assembly GCF_018296145.1). Classification (NCBI taxonomy): domain Eukaryota; kingdom Metazoa; phylum Chordata; class Actinopteri; order Salmoniformes; family Salmonidae; genus Oncorhynchus; species Oncorhynchus tshawytscha. Next base: position 15,219,903 of record NC_056443.1, read on the forward strand.
CTTGCTGAGCAGCCTTTCAGGTTATGTCGACATAGGACACGTTTTATTCTGGCTATAGATACTTTTGTAACCATTTCCTCCAGCATCTTCATAAGGTCCTTTGCTGTTGTTCTGGGATTGATTTGCACTTTTCTCACCAAAGTACGTTCATCTCTTAAAGACAGAATTGCGTCTCCTTCCTGAGCGGTATGACGGATGCGTGGTCCCATGGTGTTTATACTTGCGTACTATTGTTTGTAGAGACGAACGTGGTACCTTCAGGCATTTGGAAATTGCCCCAAGGATGAACCAGACTTGTGGAGGTCTACCATTTTTTTCTGAGGTTTTAGCTGATTTCTTTTGAATTTCTTGTGATGTCAAGCAAAGAGTGATACAGTGAATTACAAGTGACATAATCTGATGGTAAACAATTGTTGGAAAAATTACTTGTGTCATGCACAAAGTAGATTTCCTAAACGACCTGCCAAAACTATAGTTTGTTAACAGGAAATGTGTAAAGTTGTTGAAAAGAGTTTCAATGACTCCAACCTAAGTGTATATATTGATATACACACACACCCATACAGTTGAAGTCAGAAGTTTACATATACTTAGGTTGGAGTCATTAAAACTCGTTTTTCAACTACTCCACAAATTTCTTGTTAAACTATAGTTTTGGCAAGTTGGTTAGGACATCTATTTTGTGCATGACATGTACTTTTTTTCAACAATTGTTTATTTCACTGTATCACAATTCCAGTGGGCCAGAAGTTTACATACACTAAGTTGACTGTGCCTTTAAACAGCTTGGAAAATTCCAGAAAATTATGTCATGGCTTTAGAAGCTTCTGATTGACACAAATTATGTCAATTATCCTATTGGAGGTATACCTGTGGATATATTTCAAGGCCTACTTCAAACTCAGTGCCTCTTTGTTTGACATCATGGGAAAATCAAAAGAAATCAGCCAAAACCTCACGAAAAAAATTGTAAACCTCCAAGTAATGGTTGCTTTATTGAATGCACTTTGGTGCGAAAAGTGCTAATCAATCTCAAAACAACAGCAAAGGACCTTGAAGTTGCTGGAGGAAACAGGTACAAAAGTATCTATATCCACAGTAAAACGAGTCCTATATCGACAGAACCTGAAAGGCCGCTCAGCAAGGAAAAAGCCACTGCTACAAAACCGCCATAAAAATGTGCAACTCCACATGGGGACAAAGATTATACTTTTTCGAGAAATGTTCTCTGGTCAGATGAAACAAAAATAGAACGGTTTGGCCATAATGACATTGTTATGTTTGAGGCTTTGCAAGCTAAAAGCTTGTGGAAGGCTACCTGAAACATTTGACCCAATTTAAAGGCAATGCTACCAAATACTAATTGAGTATGTAGACTTCTGACCCACTGGGAATGTGATGACAGAAATAAAATAAATCATTCTCTGTACTATTATTCTGACATTTCACATTCTTAAAATAAAGTGGTAATCCTAACTCACCTAAGACTGGGAATTTTTATTAGGATTAAATGTCAGGAATTGTGAAAAACTGAGTTTAAATGTATTTGGCTAAGGTGTATGTAAACGTCCGACTTCAAGTATGTATGTATGTATACATACATCTTCCCACTCATATGAACAAATGTATACTTTTGCAAAAATATATGCAACATTTTCAAAGAGTAACGGTTTATATATGGAAATCAGTCCATTGAAATATATTCATTAGGCCCAAATCTATGAATTTCATATAACCGGGAATACAGATACCTTTTACAAAAAAAAGGGTAGGGGCGTGGATCAGAGAACTTATCTGACGTGACCACCATTTGCCTCATGCAGTGCGACATCTTCGCATAGTTGATCAGGCTGTTGATTGTGGAATGTTGTCCCACTCCTCTCTCAGGAACACGCTGTAGTACATGTTGATTCTGAGCATCCCAAACATGTTTAATAAGTGACATGTCTGAGTATGCAGGCCATGGAAAAACTGGGACATATTCAGCTTCCAGGAATTGTGTACAGATCCTTGCGACATGGAGCAATGCATTATCATGCTGAAACATGAGGTGATCGCGGCGGATAAATGGCACGACAATGGGCCTCAAGAACTCGTCATGGTATCTCTGCATTCAAATTGCCATCAATAAAATGCAATTGTGTTTGTTGTCCGTAGCTTATGCCTGCCCATACCATAACCCCACCGCCACCATGGGGCACTCTGTTGACAACGTTGACATCAGCATACCGCTCTGCGGTTGTGAGGCCTGTTGGACATACTACCAAATTCTTTACTATATTATGCATTGTGGTGATGCTTCTGCATGGAACACACACACATTGGAGAAAACCCATTCACTTATACACACCATATTCTGTTCAACAATGGTCTTCTCATTGTAAAATGTAAATTAGTTTGTACAATTTGAGGGTTCTCACACTTTCTCTCTCTCTCCTTAATCACTCCACTCCTCCGTCCCTCAATCTCCTCCCCCCCTCCATCTATCTCTGCAGAGGAAAAGCAACTTGAACCCTGATGCGAAGGAGTTCGTTCCGGGAGTGAAATACTAGGAGTCCCCCTCAACCTCAGGGAGCATGAACATTCACGCTCACATAACCTTGCAGAGACTCTGGCGGCCTTGACCGCAAAACACACACAGGTCCAGGGTGTGTAGGTAGAAACCTGTAAGGGGGTGGGGGAACTTATTTTCTTTAAGATTTTTATTTTATTTGTTTCAACTTGTAATCTAAAGGACAGGGGCGGGGTATCAGTATCAACAGAGCCCTACAGAGGGCGCTGCTGCATTTACATTCGAGAATGTATCCCAAATAGTACCCTATTCCCTATGTAGTGCACTACTTTTGACCAGGTCCCAGATTCACAAAACATTTCTAAACGCAAAAACTTACGAACTAGGCTGTTTTTATTCTTAAGTGTATTATCTTAAGATTTAATGATTTTCTTATGAACTTCTCAATCTTCTTAAGATGCTTGTTGCTAGGCAACCGATTTAGCAAGCAATGGCAATCATGTTAGCATATTTATTACTGTTCTAAAACTTGGGTTTAAAATGATCAATACTGAAACTTTTAGATGACGTTTGTGTGAAATAAACATGTTCAATTGCTTTTTTACATTTTTTTTTTTAGCTATCTTGGAATTAAGAACATTTCCAATGAAATTTATTTTCAACTTTTTACTTAGGGAGAAAATGTGCAATAACATTTCCAATAACCTTTTTGAGGAATAGCAACTTTGCTTAACTTTCTTCTTAACTACCATTTTGTTCCTTAAGACTTTTCGTCTTAAATCTATATTTAAGGTTTTGTGAATCTGGTCCCAGGGCCCTACCATTGTTGGCCCAGGGCTCTACCATTGTGGGCCCTGATCTAAAGTAGTGCACTCCATAAGAAAATGGGTGCTTTTTCGGATGCATATAAAGGCGTACATATACAGAGAAATTGCAAACTCTTGAGATTTTACAACTTTATTTTTTGCTTGTCATGGTTGCCATGTTGGCACCTAAAAGTTCCATGTGAATACAACAAGCGAATTGCAAATGATACCCTGTTCCACTATAGAGTGCACTACCTAGTAAAAATAGGGTGCCATTTTGAGATCTGCATTTATACTTTTCATGGCGGCCTTGTTGGCGCCAGAATGTTCCACAACGTTACCATTCTAATTGGAATCCAACTACGAATGTAATTATTGTTAACGAACGACGACTGGAGCCAGCGTGGACGACACGGTTGGCCGTTCTAGATTTCTGTAACTACGTACCTCTGGTCACAATATGACATTACTCTTCTGTCTCGTTTCCCGTTATGACATCATCATCATACAGACTCACTCTGTGTAGAGCTGTTTTTATTTCTCATGGGCCTGGTTCCAAACCAATTATTCATATTTCCTATCCCCTACACCCTTTAAACTCAACTCTTGACCTCGAAGCCAGTTCCGCTGCATTTTTTGTTTTTATCTTTCCCTCTAATCAGGGACTGATTTTAGAACTGGGACACCAGGTGAGTGCAATTAATTATCAGGTAGAACAGGAAACCAGCAGGCTCTGACCCTCGTATGGTAAGAGTTGAATACCCCTGCCCTACACCATTGTTCACTCCCTCCTTGTGGGTGAAAAGGTTGAAGTTTTATTCCCCATAGGCTGCGTTTACACAGTCACCTGAATTCTGGTATTTTTTTCCCAGTAATTGGTCTTTTGACCAATCACATCAAATATTTTCCAATCAAATATTTTTCAGAGCTGTTCTGATTGGTCAGAAGACCAATTAGTGAAAAAAATATCAGAATTGGGCTGCCTGTACAAACGCTGCAATATAGTCCTACTTTTAATCAGAACCTGGAGTCCTGATCTAAAGAAGTGCATCATTTGAGGTGTCACGTGATGGGGAATTGGTGTTTGGTTTGTAACTAGGCCGTTCCCTGTTATGCGTCTCAAATGGCACCCTATTCCCTTTATAGTGCACTACTTTTGACCTGTGCTCTGGTCAAAAGTAGTGCACTCAATGGGGAATAGGGTGCCATTGCCTCTCGCAGTATTGAAGGAATGGAAGCATCATGTTGAACTTTGTTGGATCAATAATGTTGATCAATACATTAACAGGTTTATCTGTTAATCGATCTCTTGTTTTTAGAGGAACAAGGTGTTTGTCTCTTGGGTTGCCGTAGCTTGTGGTCAAAACGGGAATGGATGTGTCCCCCAAATAGCACCTTAAGCCCTTTTTTTTTTTTATTTAACCTTTACTTAACTAGGGCCCATAGCACTCCCTATGAGCTCTCAAAGGGTCCTGGTTAAAAGTGGTGCACTACATAGGCAGTTGGGTACCATTTATGAATCACACTAATCTTAACTGTTACGGTGGGGGGAACGCTAGATTAGTGTCTAGGGGAGGTTTAAAATGAATGGGTGGGACTTGAGCGAGGGTTGACTAACCACAGGCCACGTGCACCCTGGGTCAACCAATAGGAATTGTCTGCCAGTTGGATTTACATGAATATAATGGATTTTGAGTTGGAAAAAGTCCCAATGACCCAAAGTACGAATTTCAATACAAAAAGATGAATAAAAATGTGAAACTGCAGGTATGTCTGGTGGTCTTAATAAAAATAAAAAGTGAACTTGTTAAAATCAGTGATTTGATAAAATAAAGAAGTTAATCTCAAGGAAAGGATGTAGGTAAACAAGGGAGTGGGGAAAATAGGTATTGGGGAAAAAAAGGCATGCAGATCTCAACCAGGACCAAGGTCCAAAATAGTTGCTTCGACCTTCCCATTCATCTGAGACACGCTCGCACACAGTGCGAAGGTTTCCTTGAACGTCTTTCAGTGAGATTGGTTTATATGAGGCTGCTCTGTTCTACATCATCACTGCCATTATCACATCATTGGATACATGGACCTTCTACACCCTACTCAAATATAATTGAGAGAAGGTTTATAAGTTACTATTCCTAAGGTTAATGGAGAAATGTATTGTAGAACAGCCCTCATTAGCATAGTTAAATACACTGCTTAAAGGGAACACTAAAATAACACATCCTAGATCTGAATGAATGAAATATTCATTCAAATACTTTTTTCTTTACATAGTTGAATGTGCTGACAACAAAATCACACAAAAATTATCAATGGAAATCAAATATATCAACCCATGGAGGTCTGGATTTGGAGTCACACTCAAAATTAAAGTGGAAAACCACACTACAGGCTGATCCAACTTTGATGTAATGTCCTTAAAACAAGTCAAAATGAGGCTCAGTAGTGTGTGTGGCCTCCACGTGCCTGTATGACCTCCCTACAACGCCTGGGCATGCTCCTGATGAGGTGGCGGATGGTCTCCTGAGGGATCTCCTCCCAGACCTGGACTAAAGCATCTGCCAACTCCTGGACAGTCTGTGGTGCAACGTGGCGTTGGTGGATGGAGCGAGACATGATGTCCCAGAATCAATTGGATTCAGGTCTGGGGAACGGGCGGGTCAGTCCATAGCATCAATGCCTTCCTCTTGCAGGAACTGCTGACACACTCCAGCCACATGAGGTCTAGCATTGTCTTGCATTAGGAGGAACCCAGGGCCAACCGCACCAGCATATGGTCTCACAAGGGGTCTGAAGATCTCATCTCGGTACCTAATGGCAGTCAGGCTACATCTGGCGAGCACATGGATGGCTGTGCGGCCCCCCAAAGAAATGCCACCCCACACCATGACTGACCGACCGCCAAACCGGTCATGCTGGAGGATGTTGCAGGCAACAGAACGTTCTCCACGGCGTCTCCAGACTATCACGTCTGTCACATGTGCTCAATGTGAACCTGCTTTCATCTGTGAAGAGCACAGGGCGCCAGTGGCGAATTTGCCAATCTTGGTGTTCTCTGGCAAATGAAAAACGTCCTGCACAGTGTTGGGCTGTAAGCACAACCCCCACCTGTGGACGTCGGGCCCTCATACCACCCTCAAGGAGTCTGTTTCTGACCGTTTGAGCAGACACATGCACATTTGTGGCCTGCTGGAGGTCATTTTGCAGGGCTCTGGCAGTGCTCCTCCTGCTCCTCCTTGCACAAAGGCAGAGGTAGTGGTCCTGCTGCTGGGTTGTTGCCCTCCTACGGCCTCCTCCATGTCTCCTGATGTTCTGGCCTGTCTCCTGGTAGCGCCTCCATGCTCTGGACACTACGCTGACAGACACAGCAAACCTTCTTGCCACAGCTCGCAATGATTTGCCATCCTAGATGAGCTGCACTACCTGAGCCACTTGTGTGGGTTGTAGACTCAGTCTCATGCTACCACTAGAGTGAAAGCACCGCCAGCATTCAAAAGTGACCAAAACATCAGCCAGGAAGCATAGCAACTGAGAAGTGGTCCGTGGTCCCCACCTGCAGAACCACTCCTTTATTGGGGGTGTCTTGCTAATTGCCTATAATTTCCACCTGTTGTCTATTCCATTTGCACAACAGCATGTGACATTTATTGTCAATCAGTGTTGCTTCCTAAGTGGACAGTTTTGATTTCACAGAAGTGTGATTGACTTGGAGTTACATTGTGTTCCCTTTATTTTTTTGAGCAGTGTATTTTTTAATTCAGAAAGTGCAGAGTTTATTGAAATAATGCATGTATAACTTCAGCAAAATTGTGGAATTTGAAACGACAGATGAAGGGTGTATCATCTATATGTTTTTAATTTGCAGAAAATAAAGATAAAAAATAAATAAACAATATAGATTTAACTTGAAAGATGAAGATAAAGTTAATTATGATGATGGAGGCTAGTCAGCGACTGTTGTACTGGTAGTACACCGGGCTGGAAATGAGTGGCTGGTGAGGAAGAGGATGAATAAGAAACTGATGGGCTGCATCTGAAAAGGCACCATATTCACTAGATAGTGCACTACTTTGGACCATAGATTTTTGTGCACTATGTAGGGAATAGGGTGCCATTTCAAACGCAGCCATGGTGTGTTACTGGGAACGGTATAATACTACCTATGTAGCTATTTACTACAGCTCTGTTCAACATGGGGCCAATTCAGACTAAGGAAATGTCCTATGCACGCCTTTCCAATGCACTTCTCATTATTTGGTATTCAGACATTACAATGTAACTAGGCAAGTCACTTGCCTAAACAAATTCTTATTTACAATGACGGCTACACCGGCCAACCCAATTGTACAGCGCCCTTATTCAGTTGCGTAACTCGCTCTGCAGGTGTGGCTACCTTGTGCATTCTGAATTAATTTAATTCAACCCCTGAAAACATTCCCACTTGCTGGCCAACATATTTTCTCATGGAGTTTTCATTCAATAAGGTTTTCATTACATGTTATCTTAAGCCATCCCTTTAAATACAGTGTACCTTTTAAGTTAGAATTTATTTAGAGAATGGGTTCAGAATATTTGGGATCAATGAAAGAACATGCATCATTCATCACTGTTTCAGCACCAATTGGTAGATTAAAAAAATATTAATCATAAACCAGTTAGGAGAGCCTTTATGCACGAAAGAATAATAGAATTGTATTCCATCTGTAAATATGAATACAATTGTTAAATTACGAGCCTATAGCCACAGAAAAAGGGAGCAAACCTTCCCTCTAGCCATGATTGGCCATGAGTGGGCTGGACATGCAGAGATTTAAAAAAAAAAAAAAAAAAAAAAAAAAAAAAAAAACGTTCAAAGATGGCGCCGACAGAGATGGTCGCCTCGCTTCGCGTCCTTTCGAAATTATGTAATATATTGTTTTTTTAATGTTTTATTTCTTACATTGTTAACCCAGGAAATCTTAAGTCTTATTACATACAGCCGGGAAGAACTATTGGATATAAGAGCAACTTAAACTTACCAACATTATGACCAGGAATTTGACTTTCCTGAAGTGGATCCTCTCTTCGGACCACCACCCAAGACAATGGATCTAATCCCAGCAGCTGACCGAAAACAACGCCGATGCAGAAGGGGCAGACGGAGTGGTCTTCTGGTCAGGCTTCATAAATGGGCACATGCCCACCACTCCTGAGTACACTACTTGCCAATGTCCAGTCTCTTGACAACAAGGTAGAGGAAATTCGAGCAAGGGTTGCCTTCCAGAAAGACATCGGAGATTGTTACATTCTCTGTTTTACGGAAACATGGCTCTCTCGGGATATGTTGTTGGAATCGGTTCAGCCACCGGGGTTCTCCATGCATCCGCCGACAGAGATAAACAGCCCTCTGGGAAGAGGAAGTGAGGCGGGGGTGTATGATTTATGATTAACAACTCATGGTGTAATCATAACATCATACAGGAACTCAAGTCCTTCTGCTCACCCGACTTAGAATCCCCCCCCCTCAAGCGAACACCAAGACGGCCCTCAAGTAACTTCACTGGACTCTATGTAAACTGGAAACTATATGTCTGGACTGCTCTACTCTAACTTCCACGATGCATACGAAGCCCTCCCTGCCCTCCCTTCGGCAAATCCGACCATGACTCCATCTTGCTCGTCCCGGCTTACAGGCAGAAACTCAAACAGGATGTACCCGTAACGAGCACCATTCAGCGCTGGTCTGACCAATCGGAAGCCACGCTTCAATATTGTTTTGATCACACCGACTGGAATATGTTCCGGTAAGCCTCAGAGAACAACATCAATCTATACGCTAAATCGGTGAGTGCGTTTTATAAATAAGTGCATTGGAGATGTTGTACCCACAGTGACTATTAAAACCTACCTTAACCAGAAACCGTGGATGGATGGCGGCATTCGCACAAAACTGAAAGTGCGATCCTCCGCATTTAACCATGGAAAGAGGTCTGGAAATATGGCTGAATATTAACAGTGTAGTTATTCCCTCCACAAACGAGAAATGCCGGTACAGGGACAAGGTGGTGTCGCAATTCAATGCCTCAGACACGAGATGTATGTGGCAGGGTCTACAGGAAATCACAGACTACAAAAACAAAAACAGCCACCTCACGGACACCGACGTCACGCTTCCAGACAAACTAAACACCTTCTTTGCTCGCTTTAAGGAGAAATACAGTGCCACCGTCACGGCTCGCTAACAAAGACTGCGGCCCCCCCTCTCCTTCTCAGTGGCTGACATGAGTAAAACATTTAAACTTGTTAACCCTCACAAGGTTGCTGGCCCAGACGGAATCCCTAGCCGCATGCTTAGAACATGTTCAGACCAGCTGGCTGGTGTGTTTACGGACATATTTAATCGCACCCTATCCCATTCTGTTGTCCCACATGCTTCAAGATGGCTACTATTGTTCCTGTACACAAGAATACCAAGATAGCTGAACTAAATGACTACCACCCCATAGCACTCACTTCTGTCATCATGAAGTGCTTTGAGAGGCTAGTCAAGGATCATATCACCGCCACCTTACCGGCCACCCTAGACCCACTTCAGTTTGCATACCGCCCCAACAGGTTCACAGATGACGCATATCGCCATCACACTGCACACTGCCCTATCCCATCTGGACAAAAATAATACCTGTAAGAATGTTGTTCATTGACTACAGCTCAGCATTCAACACCATAGTACCCGCCAAGCTCATCATCAAGCTGGAGGCCCTGGGTTGTTCATTGACTACAGCTCAGCATTCAACACCATAGTACCCGCCAAGCTCATCATCAAGCTGGAGGCCCTGGGTCTCAACCCCGCCCTGTATAACTGGGTCCTGGACTTTGACGGGCCGCCCCCAGGTGGTGGTAGGAAACAACATCTTCGCTGACCCTCAACACTGGGGCCCCACAAGGGTGTGTGTTCAGCCCTCTGCTGTACTCCCTGTTCACCCACGACTACGTGGCCATGCACGCCACCAACTCAATCATCAAGTTTGCAGACAACACAAGAGTAGTGGGCTTGATCACCAACAATGAAGAGACGGCCTACAGGGAGGAGGTGAGGGCACTCAGAGTGTGGTGTCAGGAAAACAACCTCTCACTCAACGTCAACATAACAAAGGAGAAGATCGTGGACTTCAGGAAAGAGCATTGGGAACAACCCCCTATCCACATCGAAGGGACAGCAGTGGAGAAGATGGAAAGTTTTAAGTTCCTGGGCGTACACATCACAGACACTGAAATGTTCCACCCACACAGACCGTGTGGTGAAGAAAGTGCAACAGTGCCTCTTCAACCTCTGGAGGCTGAAGAAATTTGGCTTGTCACCCAAAACCCTGACAAACTTTTCCAGATGCACAATCGAGAGCATCCTGTCAGGCTGTATCACAGCCTGGTACGGCAACTGCACCGGCCTCAACCATAAGGCTCTCCACAGGGTGGTGCGGTCTGCACAATGTATCACCGGGGGCAAACTAACTGCCCTCCAGGACATCTATGGCACCCAATGTCAAAGGAAGGCCAAAAAGATCAAGGACAACAACCACCCGAGCCACTGCCTTTTCACACCGCTACCATCCAGAAGGCGAGGTCAGTACAGGTGCATCACAGCTAGGACCGAGAGATTGAGAAACAGCTTCTATCTCAAGGCCATCAGACTGCTAAACAGCAATCACTAACTCTCAGAGAGGCTGCTACCTACATTGAGACCCAATCACTGGACACTTTAATAAATGGATCACTAGTCACTCTAAACACTTTAATAATGTTTACATATTAATAATCATGTTTACATACAGTATATGCTAGGTAATGCCCTGCCTTATCTTGGCTCACTGGTCACCATAGCAACACCCACCCGTAGCACGCACTCCAGCAGGTATATTTCACTGGCCATCCCCAAAGCCAACACTTAATTTGGCCGCCTTTCCTTCCAGTTCAGTGCTGCCAACACTGGAACGAATTGCAAAATTCACTGAAGCTGGGGTTTTATGTCTCCCTCTCTAACTTTAAGCATCAGCTGTCAGAGCAGCTTACCTGTACACAGGCAATCTGTAAATAGCACACACAACTACCTCACCCCCATATTATTTCTTACCGTCTTGCTCTTTTGCACCCCAGTATCTCTAATTGCACATCAACATCTGCACATCCATCACTCCAGTGTTAATGCTAAATTGGAATTATTTCCCCTCTAAGGCCTATTTATTGCCTACCTCTTCTACATTTGCACACACATTACATAGATTTTTTTCTATTGTGTTATTGATTATATATAACTGTTTGTTTTTGTCACACTGTTTTGCTTTGTCTTGGCCAGGTCGCAGTTGTAAATGAGAACTTGTTTTCGACTGGCCTATTTGGTTAAATAAAGGTGAAATGAAACACATCTTACATTGCTCATATCACATGTATCTACTGTAATTTATACCATCTACTGCACCTTGCCTATGCCGCTCGGACATCGCTCATCCATATACTTTTATGTACATATTCTCATTCACCCCTTTAGATTTATGTGTATTAGGTTGTTGTTGGGGAATTGTTTGATGAGACTTGTTATATTACTGCACTGTCGGAACTTGAAGCACAAGCATTTCGCTACACTCGCATTAACATCTGCTAACCATGTGTATGTGACCAATAAAATTTGATTTGATTAGTTCGGATTGGTCTGCCAAATAGCATGCTTCTGCCTCTTGGAGCTGGTCAGTATGTGTATGTAATCCTGTCTAACGTGTCTTCTTTAAGAATGTATTGCATAGTAGAACTGCATAAGTTGCTCTCAACTTTCTGGAGGACCGCGTTTTAAAATCAGTGGAATTAGAGTATGATAGCTAAGGAGATGGAGAAAACACCTGTCTCCGGACAGGCTAATGGCATCCATCCATGATGTATACGGGTAAGATAGTCAAGTTAGCTACATTTTCAGATATTACAAGTTTCTTATTTTGAAAAAGTTGTTTTCATTCCAAATTAGAGTACTGTTGGCTAGCTAGCTAATGTTAGTTGGCTGGCTCGCTAGCTAACGTTACATGTATGATATTATTTGTATCTCAGAGCCATTTGCTTTGCTAGTCATTGCCGTATGTTAGCTAGCTAAGATGCTCAGATCAACCCTTAAAGAGATGGGTGGGTCTAAAGCTTAAGAGGGTGTGAACAGTACTGAATGGGTGTAGACAAAGAAAAGCTCCCCAGTAAGTACCAAAACATTCAAATGTCATTTTCTCAAAAGTGAGGTTTCAAGTTTATCAACTTTCAAAGCATAATTACTTTCCCATTGTTCCCCAAATTAAGTTTTGACCATTTTGTAGCTCAGAGTCTGCTTTTATCCAATGTAATAAACACCATTTCAAATTTTGCTACATAAGACCGAATCAAGGCAATCAGTCACAAATTATTAGGGTGAGGCACATTGGCTACTAACAGCTTACTACACAACATACACTTTATTACTTTCTTAGCTACAGTATACATATCTCCCTTGCATATTATATAATTTCTGCAGCATTATACAATACATTTTTGGACTCACCTTGTTGTGCTGTGCTCAGTTGAACAGGAAGGTGGCGCGGCGGTCCTTCGTGGTCAAATTCTGTCAAAGTTTGGCATTCTCTGGATTTATGATGCTTTCAAGACAACTGGGGAAAAAGCAAGGTCAAATCGTGATGACGTCAGTGATCTTCAGGTCAAAGCTCAAGAAAGAGGCCTGAGTTCCCGACTTCAATAACGAATCGGATGACCGTTCAAAACGTATTTTCCCAGACGGAGTTAGTTTTTTTCAGAGTTCCCAATTGTCTTGAACTCACTGATGTCGGAGATTTCCCAGTTCTCAGTTTCCAGTTGTTTTGAGCGTGGCAGAAGTCATGCTGGATTGACAGCATGGCCAATATTGAATGTTTATCCTCTTAAGCTTGTAAAAGAGACCCTTAAACCCAGACTTGGACCACACACCCGCTCCACTGAATAGGAGGCTAATGATTGCTTTGCAATGCTTGCAGTTAGCCACTGATTCCGTCCAAACCGCTCATTGTTGACTTTGCGAACTTCTGTAATGTTTATGGCCGATGAGCACCGATACGTTTTATCTATAATTTCTCTTCATTTTTCTCTTCATTTGAAAAGGATTTGCCAGTATTTTATCGACTTGATTCATGACGATGCTTGCTAGCTACGATTTAGCTAAGATGTTGACATGATCAGTCCAATCAAAGCCGCGTTAGATATAACGTGATTTGACGCCACCCATCTTTTTGGATGGGCACTTATAATGTAACTCTATGGCAGCACCCACGGGGCTTGAATTTGAGCTCTACCCGTAGATTTTGCGGTGACGTAGTGTCCCCATGAGTGACAGAACACTGAGCCAATCATGGCGCAACTAGAGAACACACTCTGTATTTTCTGCTGGCTGCCCCTCCACCACAGAAAGCACTGTGCTAGGCTGAAACACCTGCATTTTGGAGCTGCCTTACTCAAGAAAGCAAAAAAAGAGACCAAGTTTGTATGCAGCTTTATTATATAGATTATTTTTTGTGTGACACATATTAATGCCAAAATAACATGAAAAACAGGCTCTGTCCCACCTGCCCTGAATGTTAAAGACGACAGAGTTTTTCAGGATAAAAAAGAAACGGAATGGAGCTAAGCAAAGGCAAAGTCCTAGAAGATTTAGTCTGCTTTCCACCAGGAACTGGGAGATGAATTCACCTTCCACCAGGACAATATAACCTAAAACACAAAGCCATATAATATATGGGTTGTAATTGCGCTGAAGGGGATGGCTGCCGTTTTATGGGTTCCTAACAAATTGTGCTATTATGTTTGTTTTTTCACCATTGTTTGTAACTTATTTGCACATAATGTTGATGCTACCGTCTCTTTTGACTGAAAATAACTTTTGGATATCAGAACAGCGATTACTCACCTTGAACTGGACAAAGATTTTTTCTTTAATGAGTCTGATGCAAATTCTATAATTTTGCTCAATTCCCACTCATTCGCATGAAAAAAGAAGGAAATACAATCAAATGCAAATTAATTACTTAAAAATCATACAATGTGATTTTCTGGATTTTGTTTTAGATTCCGTTTCTCACAGTTGAAGTGTACCTATGATAAAAATTACAGACCTCTACATGCTTTGTAAGTAGGAAAACCTGCAAAATCGGCAGTGTATCAAATACTTGTTCTCCCCACTGTACATATTCCAACCAGAAGCCATGGATTACAGGCAACATCTGCACCGAGCTAAAGTCTAGAGCTGCCGCTTTCAAGGAGCAGGAAACTAATCCGGACGAACCATCAAACATGCAAACCGTCGATACAGGACTAAGATTGAATCCTACTACACCTGCTCTGACGCTCGTCGGATGTGGCAGGGCTTGCAAACTATTATGGACTACAAAGGGAAACCCAGCCGCGAGCTGCTCAGTGGCGCGAGCCTACCAGAGGTGCTAAATTACTTTTATGCTCTGTTAGGTTCTAAATAAACATTGTAAAAACTCAGATGACTAGTAAAGCTGAAACCAAGTTTATTCCCCACTGGGTCACACAGCTGCATAAGACAAAGATGTATTTACACAAGCACGGGTATTTCATCCTCTCTCCTATACTGAGTCTCCTTACACATCTTGACAGCCAATACATGGCTGTTGCCAGACAGGGCTTTAGTGATGCCTGTTCTTTCTCAATTCATCTGACCTGACCTCGGCCCACATTCCTCACTCCTCCCTATCTCATGGCTGTCCTGTGTACTTGTACCAGACTATGGCCCTTCTCCTTTCCATAGGATACCTGAAGTCTAACGATAACATGTTCTGACAAAATGTAAATGTTCTGCATTCCCCTCTCTCCCTCAGTAACATGAATAATGATGTTTCAAGTTTAGAACCCATCAGTACCCCCTTTTGAACATGAACTCCATACTGTTCAACATGAAATAAACTTGGAAATTACTTATAAATGAACAAAAAATAAAATGTGATTTAACATTCACAGTTGATTATTAGGTTTGCACTGCTGAGACAAATGTCCTCTGATCTATAATTACACTATGCACACTTACGTCCATCTCTCGTCTGATAACTGAGAATGACATTTCAGCTGGAGCTTTTGACTTCCACCATTTTCTCCTTCTGGTTCCTAAGAGAGTGATAGCACAAAACTTGAAAAGCAAAGATAAACACAAAACACAAGTATTAATAATGTATTAAGCTATGCATCATCATATATACAAAGAAAAAACTAAGTTTGATAACATGACGATGTCCACACTCTCTTCACCTGACTATGCCTTCCGGAATTTTTTTCTGCTGGTTTGCACAAAAATGAAGGCCCTAAAAAACCTCCTCATTCTTTCATCCAGTCTTCCCCCATCCGGCAACAGGTTCCAAGAGGTGTTCCCAAGCCATGTAATTTTCACTTCACTCCCCATCTCATTCTTCCTCCATGGCCACCCAATATAAACGTTCTGTGGCCTTAATCAACTTGACCTCATCTTGAGGTAACTCAGCACTGTATATACGTTTCACATCAATGCCCTCAAAAGATGATATCCCAACAATGCTACGAAGGTAACCCCTGCTACTACTAACACTGCCCATGATGCATACCTCAAAATCCCCTCATTTGCGCTCTAGTCCAGTTCCATGCTGTTACTATAGCAACCTTCAATCGTACTTTCTTTGATGAACCCCTCACTGAAAGTTGACAATAGTGTCTGAAATGATCACACTATCTCTGCTACTCCCACCATGATCTGAGTGTGTGACGCTCAATTTAAATTCATAGTAGTCTCTATATTGAACACAGTTAGCTGTCCTTCCTCTCCAGCTAGCTATTTCCTGACATAACTACACAGCAGAGTCGTATTGTTCCCCAGATTCTACTACGACCTTCCTTAATTTATGAACCACACAGATCTCCGCCCCAGTCACATTCCATTCCGCTCTCCCCATTCCATATAATGTTAATGCCTTGGTTTTTGGGACTCCACATACAGTACCAGTCAAAAGTTTGGACACACCTACTCATTCAAGGGTTTTTCTTTATTTGTACTATTTTCTACATTGTAGAATAATAGTGAAGACATCAAAACTATAAAATAACACACATGGAATCATGTAGTAACCAAAAAAGTGTTAAATAAATCAAAATATTCTTCAAAGAAGCCACCCTTTGCCTCGATGACAGCTTTGCACACTCTTGGCATTCTCTCAACTAGCTTCACCTGGAATGCTTCTCCAACAGTGTTGAAGGAGTTCCCACACATGCTGAGCACTTGCTGGCTGTTTTTCCTTCACTCTGCGATCCAACTCATCCCAAACCATCTCAGTTGGGTAGAGGTCATCTGATGCAGCACTCCATCACTCTCCTTCTTGGCCAAATAGCCCTTACACAGTCTGGAGATGTGTTGAGTCATTGTCCTGTTGAAAAACAAACCATATGGGATGGCATATCGCTGCAGAATGCTGTGGTAGCCATGCTGGTTAAGTGTGCCTTGAATTCTAAATAAATCCTCTAACACTGTCACCAGCAAAGCACCATCACATCACCACCTCCGTGCTTCACGGTGGAACCACACACGCAGAGATCATCCGTTCACCTACTCTGCATCTCACAAAGACACAGTGGTTGGAACAAAAAATGAAACATTTGGACTCATCAGACCAAAGGACAGATTACCACTGGTCTGATGTTCATTGCTTGTGTTTCTTGGCCCAAACAAGTCTCTTCTTATTATTGGTGTGCTTTAGTAGTGGTTTCTTTGCAGCAATTCGACATGAAGGTCTGATTCACACAATCTCCACTGAACAGTTGATGTTGAGATGTGTCTGTTACTTGAATTCTGTGAAGCATTTATTTGGGCTGGTAAATCTAATGAACTTATCCTCTGCATCAGAGCTAACTCTGGGTCTTCCTTTCCTGTGGCGGTCCTCATGAGAGCCAGTTTCATCGTAGCGCTTGATGGTTTTTGCGACTGTACTTGAAGACACTTTCAAAGTTCTTGACATTTTCCACATTGACTGACCTTCATGTCCTAAAGTAATGATGGACTGTCGTTTCTCTTTGCTTATTTGAGCTGTTCTTGACAGAATATGGACTTGGTCTTTTACCAAATAGGGCTATCTTCTGTATACCACCCCTACCTTGTCAGAACACAACTGATTGGCTCAAACACATTAAGATGGAAAGAAATTCCACAAATTACCATTTAACAAGGCACACCTGTTAATTGAAAAGCATTGCCGGTGACTACCTCATGAAGCTGGTTGAGAGAATGCCAAGAGAGTGCAAAGCATTCATCAAGGCAAAGGGTGACTACTTTGAAGAATGTCAAATTTAAAATGTGTTTTGATTTGTTTTACCCTTTTTTGATTACTACATGATTCCTTATGTGTTATTTCATAGTTTTGATGTGTTCACTATTATTCTACAATGTAGAAAATAAAGAAAAACCATGGAATGTCTAGGCGTGTCCAAACTTTTGACTGGTACTGTATATGCTCACCTTGGTTTTCCTCATTTATTGAAGAGGGTTATGTGTTTTTTTGATCTGGGTTTGAAAGACAAATAGTGGGTGCGTTCGAGCACATTATTTATTCAGTGTATGGTAATGTGATAGTAGCTTATTCCCGGTGGGATGTTGGCTACATGTTTATATCCTAGGTTTTATGTACAGTGCCTTCAGAAAGCATTCTTAACCCTTGGCCTATTCCACATTTTCTGTTAGTCTGAATAAAAAAAGGATTACATTTATTTATTTAGTTTATTTAACATGTTTTTAGAAGAGTTTGCTAATTTATTGAAAATGAAATATCAAATGTACATACTGTAAGTATTCACACTCCTGAGTCAATACTTTCTATATGCACATTTTGGCAGCGATTATAGTCTTTCTGGGGAAGTTTCTAGTATGAATGGTGAAAATATGTTGTTACAGCCTGAATTTAACATTTTTAAAACGTCTATTTTTTTGGTCACTGACCTTCACACAATACCCCAGAATGTCAAAGTGGAATTTTGTATGTAGAAAATGTTTGAAATTAATTTAAATTAAAAGCATAACAAAAGGCTAAGCTGTGTTTCACTATATTTCACTTGTGATTTCATGAATATGAATATTTTCTAGTAAGATTATTTGACCGTTGCGCTATGTTAATTAGTGTAGTTGCTGACAATTCTCCCGGATCCGGGATGGGTAGTTCCAAGTTAAATGTCTTGAGTCAATAAGTATTCAACCCATTTGTTATGGCAAGCTTAAATAAGTTCATGAGTACAAATGTGCTAAACAAATTACATAAGTTGCATGAACTCATTCCGTGTTCAATAATAGTGGTTAACATGATTTTTGAATGACTACCCCATCTCTGTACCTCACACGTACAATTATTTGTAAGTTCCCTTAATCGAGTGGTGAACTTCAAGCACGGATTCAACCACAAAGTTCAGGGAGGTGCTGAATATCCTTTTGAGCATGATGAATTTATTAATTACACTTTGGATGGTGTAGCAATACACCCAGTCACTAACTCAGTTGCTGGAGAGGAAGGAAACTGCTCAGGGATTTCACCATGAGGACAATGGTGAATTTAAAATTGAGTTTTTTTATTTTTTATTTCACCTTTATTTAACCAGATAAACTAGTCCAAGATAAAGCAAATGCAGTGAGACAGAAACAACACAGAGTTACATGGAATAAACAAGCATACAGTCAATAAAAGAATAGACAAAACATAAAGTATATACAGTGTGTGCAAATGGCATGAGGAGGTATGGCAATAAATAGGCCATAGTAGCAAAGTAATTACAATTTAGCAGATTAACACTGGAGTGATAGATGAGCAGATGATGGTGTGTAAGTAGTGATATTGGTGTGCAAAAGAGCAGCAAAGTAAATAAAAACCATATATGGGGATGAGGTAGGTAGGGTGGGCTAAACAGCAGTATACAATGCATATTGACATTTGAGAGACACATAAAGCGAGGCATAAAGCAATCACAGGTGTTGAGTGGGAGAGCTAGCTAAGTCAACAACAACAGCTAATCAGCTAAGTCAACAACAATAGGTAAAATGGCGATGAATGGGCAGGGAGGGTCGGTTAACTACACACAGGGCCTGATTTCGGGGCTAGGACAGAAACAAAGGTAAACAAAGTGGAGTACTGTGATAAATGAGCAGTCCAGCAGGCATCAGCTATGTAGCCAAGTGATCATAGGGTCCAGTGTACAGCAATAGATGAAACAGGAAAACCGCTAGGTAGTCGTTACTACGCTAGCATGCGGGAGATACGGCGTTTAAAGTTAGCAGTCTGGGGTAAGTAGAAGCGTCTGCTCCGTCATCCGGCAAAGGCCGGTTGAAGGCACAGCTGATGGAATTACGTCTGTGGACCAGTCCTGGTGGTACGGCGGGGCCTTGTGTCGACGAAGGGAATGGGCCAGATGGTGAAAGAGGTATTGTAGTTGTGGGAATTTTGTTTGCTAGCCGGGAGATGCGCCTGGCTCAGGGCTAGCTTCTGGGCTGGGTCACTAAGTTGAAGATAGCTAGCTGTGATGATCAATGGTCCAGGGGTTTATGGCAGGAATCTGGTGTTGTAGTGGAGAAAAACAGTCCGAGGCTGGCAGGTATTATCCATCCTAAATAAAACAGCTGGTGCCTGAGCAGAGGGTAAAGGCCGCTAGCTGTGGCTAACAATGACTAAATGGCTAACGTAAACTCACCCCATTCCGTACAAATGTGCGCAACCGCAACACTCAAACGAGACTACAAAGAAAACTAATGGGACTGTAGCGACTGTGTTGCCTTCAAAATCGGGGGTGTGAACTACGTTTCTATTCAAGCATTGATGGACATTAATCGGCTCTATAGTATTGGAGAAAAGTTGAAAAAAACTGACCTTCCGTTACATCGTGACGTGTCATGTCTTAAGTCTTAACATACAGCACTCACAAAGCAACTATTTCTGTCTTACAATCTCTCTCCACCAGGTGTAGCACTTCTCTCATCCTTTAAAAACAAGAAATGGACAGTGACAGGGGTAAGGGGGGATACCTAGTCATTTTTGCGTCATCATTGCATGCGATCATCATTCTCGAAGTCGCTGTTTACTTCTAAGATCACTTTAGCACCGCCCTAAAAACCCGATTCAAATTCGACACAAACCTTCAAATAGGTATGTAATGACACATTATATAAACTCTTTATAGTGTTTTATTTACATTTTAGAGGCGATAAGGTGATAAGTTGGACAGATCGATCACGCATTAGTGATCACTATCACGCATTAGTTTCGCTTCCCCACTCGCCATTGCCTTCTTGATTCATGCAGAAACGGGCAGCGTGGGGGTCATGTAATTGATTCTGTTGGGAAGGGGAGAAAGCTATAGGATCTAAAAAAATAGCGGATCCATGTCACATTGAGTGAGGCGGGTTACCGGAAGGTATATTTAATTTAAAAATGGAAAAAGAGATTGAAAAATAAATTGGAATATATACAAAAAATATACGAAAAAGACGAAAAATACAAAAAGTAAACGAGAGGACAACAAACTACGTCTGCACTGCTACGCCATCTTGGATACTAACACTTGACTCACACACAATAACTGTCAGTCTTAGAATGATCAAGTGTAAAAATGTTAAAATACTTGTGTTGTATAACATGACTGATCCCTGTGTGTCCATCTCCTCTCCCTGAAGCTCTGAGGGCAGTTTAATGGTTGTTATAGGAGAATTGAGGATGGATTAACAACATTGTGTTTACTCCACAATACTTACACGTTGACCACACCGCTCGCATGGTTCTATTTGTGATGCTTGACACGCTGCAAGTCCCGCCTCTCCCATCTCCTAATTGTTTTTTAGCAGCATATACCCACGTGGGTGATTGAATGATGAACTGAGATCCATACTCCAGTCCAGTTGTTAGTGGTAATGCACCTTAAAGTTGGTTGCCATCTGCCATATAAAGTTCAAAGAAGAAGAAGAAGAAGCCTGAAGGAGGAGAGATTACTAGAAACAAACTCGTTTTACCCTTTTATCTGTGGATTAATTGTTGGAGTACAGGACCTTGTGCATTTCATTTAAAATAACACAAGTAATACTGCAAAAGATGTGGCCAAGAAATTAACTTTTTTTCTTGAATACAAAGCATTATGTTGGGGCAAATACAACACATCACTGATCACCACTCTTCATATTTTCAAGCATGGTGGTGGCTGCATCATGTTATGTGTATGCTTGTCATTGGCAAGGACTGGGGAGTTTTTTAGGGTAAAAAGAAGCGTAATACAGCTAGCTATAAGCACAGGCAAAATCCTAGAGGAAAACCTGATTCAGTCTGCTTTCCAACAGACACTGGGAGACAAATGTACCTTTCAGTAGGACACTAACCTAAAACACAAGGCCAAATCTACACAGGAGTACTTACCAAGACGATATTGAATGTTCCGGAGTTGCGTAGTTACGGTTTTGACTGAAAATCTATGACAAGACTTGATAATGGCTGTCTAGCAATGATCAACAATCAACTTGAAGAATTTAAAAAATAATAATTGTACAATCCAGTTCTGCAAAGCTCTTAGAGACTTCCCAAAAAAACTCAAAGCTGTAATCACCACCAAAGGTGCTTCTACAAAGAATTGACTCATATCTGTATTTCATTTTCAATAAATTTGCAAACATTTCCAAAAACATGTTTTCACTTTGTAATTATGGGGTGTTGATGAGTGAGAAAAAAATGATGTAGTTAATCCATTTTGAATTCAGACTAACACAATATAATGTGTAATAAGTCAAGGGGTATGAATACTTTCTGAAGGCACCGTACATAATAGGCTATAAAACATTTATTCTCTTGATGGAAAAACTGTATTGTGTAAAAAAAAAAGGGATTTTTAAAAAGATGATTGAATAGCCATCAAATATTTAAGACCTACAGCGAGCTCTTTAGCCTGTATTCTGGAATAATTTTCAGCACTAGACAGCTCCTGTAACGACACAGTTAAATTGAACTTTGTAACGAGTGCACTGTGTGGTGTTTTGAGAAATGTGAGTGACATCTTCAACTGTTATTTTTACGATGCATCTTTAAAGCCAGACTCTGTACGTCCCAAATAAAATGTCATTTTTTTATCTGGTTTAATATATCTCAAAATGTATAGATGAAAGAGTAATTTATCATTTGGGTCCCTTCAAAGTGACAAAAATGAAGGTTTTACTAATTATAAGTACAGCAGCTTTGTTTACATATTGAAGGTCAGATTTCTCCAGGTAATTATGACGCATAGGCATATTGATCATTTATCTTGTGCACTTTCTGTCACGCCCTGAACTGTTTCGTCTTGTCAAGTCAACCAGCGTGTTTTTCCGTGCTCCTGCTTTTTCTAATCACTCTTTTGCTAGTCCTCCCGGTTTTGACCCTTCCCTGCCCTGACTCTGAACCCGCCTGCCTGACCATACTGCCTGTCCTGACCTCGAGCCTGCCTGGACTCTGACCTTGTTATGATCTTTTTGCCAGTCCATGACCATTCTCTTGCCTGCCCCTTGGATACTAATACATTTCAGAGACTTGAACTGTCTGCCTCCTGTCTGGGTCTCGCCCTGTGCCCTTATACTTTCTTACTGTTCCTCTGATCCATCCACAACTACAGCAACAATACATACCTATATCAAATTGTATTGTTCCATACACATATTTAGCAGATGTTATTGTGGGTGTATATCACTCTCATTACAAACGAGAGTTGAGTGATACAGAATAAAATTGTAATTTAGCTGACAAAAACATGTAACGGTTAATAATATTGTCTCCTGGCTGTCAGTCCGTCTGAGCATCTGCCTTTCTGTGCGACCATTGACGATGTGCAAGAGCGCAGATCAGAAAACACTGGTGGGCCTGTCAAAGTTGCTTTGATGTTGCTAGCTTAAGATTCTGAATAAAAATTTGACACAATTCCACTTTTCATTCAGCAAGGGATTGAGAATATTTTCCTAGTGCAACACTCGCTAGTTGGACCACATTTCAGACTCCTCAGCACGGCCTGCTGGACACTATGGCCTTTTTTGGGGGACGTCAGCTAACTTCCTGCATTTCAACACATTTTGCCATGATACAAAGAGAAACGTGCAGTTTTATAATGCTACTTGTCATGACGTGGCCCTTTCTGGGTATAGATCATGTCTTCCCCCTCTCTCACTCTCTCCTACACCCAGGTTATGTTATCTCAGGTCGTAAATTCTTGGTGGAGACTCTCTCCCCCTTTTCATGCAGATAGTCCAGAGTGAACAAAGGATTTCACGTGGCCGAACTCCTAAATCCCCAAATGAAAATGAAGCTATATGTCCACTTGTGAGAATGTGGGAAGGGTCCGTGGACACTTAAGGGGATTCATTTCGTGACCTCACGAAGGACAGGAAACACACACAACTACAGTGGGGCAAAAAAGTATTTAGTCAGCCACCAATTGTGCAAGTTCTCCCACTTAAAAATATGAGAGAGACCTGTAATTTTCATCATAGGTACACTTCAACTATGACAGACAAAATTATAATTTTTTCCACAAAATCACATTGTAGGATTTTTAATGAATTTATTTGCAAATTATGGTGGAAAATAAGTATTTGGTCACCTACAAACAAGCAAGATTTCTGGCTCTCACAGACCTGTAACTTCTTCTTTAAGAGGCTCCTCTGTCCTCCACTCGTTACCTGTACTAATGGCACCTGTTTGAACTTGTTATCAGTATAAAAGACACCTGTCCACAACCTCAAACAGTCACACTCCAAACTCCACTATGGCCAAGACCAAAGAGCTGTCAAAGGACACCAGAAACAAAATTGTAGACCTGCACCAGGCTGGGAAGACTGAATCTGCAATAGGTAAGCAGCTTGGTTTGAAGAAATCAACTGTGGGAGCAATTATTAGGAAATGGAAGACATACAAGACCACTGATAATCTCCCTCGATCTGGGGGTCCACGCAAGATCTCACCACGTGGGGTCAAAATTATCACAAGAACGGTGAGCAAAAATCCCAGAACCACACGGGGGGACATAGTGAATGACCTGCAGAGAGCTGGGACCAAAGTAACAAAGCCTACCATCAGTAACACACTACGCCGCCAGGGACTCAAATCCTGCAGTGCCAGACGTGTCCCCCTGCTTAAGCCAGTACATGTCCAGGCCCGTCTGAAGTTTGCTAGAGAGCATTTGGATGATCCAGAAGAAGATTGGGAGAATGTCATATGGTCAGATGAAACCAAAATATAACTTTTTGGTAAAAACTCAACTTGTCGTGTTTGGAGGACAAATAATGCTGAGTTGCATCCAAAGAACACCATACCTACTGTGAAGCATGGGGGTGGAAACATCATGCTTTGGGGCTATTTTTCTGCAAAGGGACCAGGACGACTGATCCGTGTAAAGGAAAGAATGAATGGGGCCATGTATCGTGAGATTTTGAGTGAAAACCTCCTTCCATGAGCAAGGGCATTGAAGATGAAAGTGGCTGGGTCTTTCAGCATGACAATGATCCCAAACACACTGCCCGGGCAACGAAGGAGTGGCTTCGTAAGAAGCATTTCAAGGTCCTGGAGTGGCCTAGCCAGTCTCCAGATCTCAACCCCATAGAAAATCTTTGGAGGGAGTTGAAAGTCTGTGTTGCCCAGCAACAGCCCCAAAACATCACTGCTCTAGAGGAGATCTGCATGGAGGAATGGGCCAAAATACCAGCAACAGTGTGTGAAAACATTGTGAAGACTTACAGAAAACGTTTGACCTCTGTCATTGCCAACAAAGGGTATATAACAAAGTATTGAGATAAACTTTTGTTATTGACCAAATACTTATTTTCCACCATAATTTGCAAATAAATTCATTAAAAATCCTACAATGTGATTTTCTGGATTTTTTTCTTCTCATTTTGTCTGTCATATTTGAAGTGCACCTATGATGATAATTACAGGCCTCTCTCATCTTTTTAAGTGGGAGAACTTCCACAATTGGTGGCTGACTAAATACTTTTTTGCCCCACTGTATATTGATTGCAATTATTCCCGAATGAGTGAGCGTTCAGGTGAGCGTTCAGGTGCAAAGGATTAGCATTTCAATTAATATAATTATCAACTGTGTGTAGTGATCCCTTTTGACTTTCCCGCTTCTTTCTCAGTTCACACCCACTTCCCTTTGTCCACCAAGCCGTCATATCGGCTTAGCCCACTAGGGAATCTTCCCTATCCTTGTTTAAACCAATATCTACTGTTTGTTTGTTTGTTTAAGAATTGATGTGATTATTTAGTTAGTTAGTAAATAAATGATTAAGCCAATTGGTGTATGGATGATTTATATTAAAGGCTGGGTTCGTGTAGGTAACCAACAATTTACAACGTTCAGATGAGACTGACGTGAGGTAAAGAATCATTGCTTAATAGAAGACTAATTGATCAGATATTAAAATATTAACTTTGTAATATGAAGATTTTCCGTGGTGCCACGACTTCCTAGTTATTTACATGATTAGTTTTTATCACACAATAATAATTACAGAGAATTGATTTGATAAAATAACAGTCTTCACTTTTAATGTTGCCAAAGACACAACATACTCTACGCATTTTGTCATGAGATTAAGAGAAAATGTTGCAGTTGTTTTGCTAATTTCCTGCTATTCTACACCTTCTCCAATGGGGCAGGGAGAACATTTTTCCTGGGTTTGTTTACATCATGTCTTGCCTGGGTTTGTTTTGTCACCCCGACAGTTTGACATTTCATAATCACAAATGACTTAAATGAGACTTACTGAGTCTGCCTTTGACACACTTAAGCCTAAATTCCATCGCTATCAGGAATCCGGGCCATGGTCTTTCGTCAGCATGATGTCCCTACATTGTCTTTTCTTTATTTCCTTTATTTAACCTTTATTTAACTAGGCAAGTCAGTTAAGAACAACATCTTATTAACAATGTCGACCTACTCCGGCCAAACCCTAACTCGGACGACGCGGGGCCAATTTTGTGCCTCCGTCTTGCCGCCTCCATGTTAAAATCCAAGCACATTGGTCACCCTTTCACAGTTACTATGATGAGATTTGACTTCAAATATCTTGATTTTGTGAAATTGTGTTAATGTAATGAAAGATTACTTTTTGTGAAAAACGTATGTTACCTGGGTCACTGGCGGTTGCCATGGTGTATCAGTAGTCATGCAATAATCAAAACAACTCAGAAATCTACGACTTCCGAATTCAGTGTGTTCAAGACAACTGGGAACTCTGGAAAAAAAATTGCACCAACTGGGAAAAACTGTTTCGAACCGTCATCCAACTCGGAATTCCAAAATCGTGAATGCGGGACTATGTCTTGAAAGCACCAATACGCCAAGTCGATATTCATGTCATAAGAAGGAATTACCCTCGAACATGCCCACAAATTGTGGAAAACAATAATTCTTACCCATTGACCCCCATTGTAAAAGAGCCAACTTCGTTATCGATGTTTAGTTATACAGAAATAACAAAACATGCAGAAAAGCTGCTGTGTTGTTCAATGTACATGTAACCAGGTGAAAAATCCCAACCTAAGGTTCACAATGCTCCCACATAGGGAAATAGAGCCTGTGAGAAGAGCCTTGTGGCTTCAGGCTATTCGGTGTGGAGAGTGGGAAATGGGACCCGGTGTCCAAGTAGGCTACATGTAGCTATGTGTGTGGAAGACATTTAATCTCAGGTAAGACATTTAGCTAACTTGTTTAGTATAGTCTGTTTGTAACTCCACTCACTACTTCTAGCTGTATAGTCTGTTTGTTTGTGTTGTTGGTCTTGGCCAGCTGAATTTTCCAGTCGGTAGCTAGCTAGCATTCACGTGGCTGCTGCTAGCAAGTCATGAAAAGGGGCATGAGAGAAGCCCAACAATATTACATTTTTCTAAGTAGTGAGAAAGACCAGGAGTAGGCATGTTATACTTTTATTACGTGTAGTTTTACAATTGACTAAAACAAGCACACAAGAAAATTGCATTAGAAAAAGGTAACATTTTTGCTGTGAGCCAACGGGGTAACCTAGCTAACTACAGGTTGTTTTCTCCACAAGCGGGTGGGCCGCAACATTCTATCTAATACTGACTTGGACTATGGTCTTGAGCTTATCTATGGCATCCTTCTGTTCTCTTCCACTCAGGGTCAAGTACTAGGGTCAAGTACTAATGTTAGTTCACGAAATACAAAAAAATATACATTAATTGAGGGGTGTGTTGGGTTTATTTAAGATATGCTTTATAAACTTGATGCAAGTACTTAGGACTGCCATTCTGAGTAGCTAACATAATTATTGCCTTGCGTACGGTATACATTCTGATTATTATTATTATTATTTTACATTAATTGAAAATGATTAGTTGATTCAACAGTGGTCCAGCCAGCCTTTTTCTTGGCTCTCTGCACCATGCCATTGATGGCCTTGATACACTTGTCCATGCCCACCAACTGCAAGACAACACACACACACACACACACACACACACACACACACACACACACACACACACACACACACACACACACACACACACACACACACACACACACACACACACAACACAAACGTATCAGGAGAAGTGGAAGTCTAGAAAAGCTCCTCCTTAGTTGAATAGCTTCACTTACAGTTTTATTTCATCATGCTCAGATCTAGGACCAGCTTATCCTCTCCAAACCATGATGTTAACCAGTAGGAGTGAAAAAAAACTTGTCTTCAGATCAGCATCTGTAGGGGCAACTTCATCCTGCTCAAAGCTGTGTACTAGTAAACTCAGCAAAAAAATAAACAGCCCTTTTTCAGGACGCATGAGGACTGCAGATGTGGCCAGGGCAATAAATTGCAATGTCCATACTGTGAGACGCCTAAGACAGCGCTAGAGGGAGACAGGACTGACAGCTGATCGTCCTCGCATTGGCAGACCATGTATAACAACACCTGCACAGGATCGGTACATCCGAACATCACACCTGCAGGACAGGTACAGGAAGGCAACAACAACTGCCCAAGTTGCACCAGGAACGCACAATCCCTCCATCAGTGCTCAGACTGTCCACAATAGGCTGAGAGAGGCTGGATTGAGGGCTTGTAAGGCAGGTCTTCACCAGACATCACTGGCAACAACGTTGCCTATGGGCACAAACCCACTGTCACTGGACCAGACAGGACTGGCAAAATTGCTCTTCACTGACAAGTTGCGGTTTTGTCTCACCAGTAGTGATGGCCGGATTCGCTTTTATAGTCGAAGGCTTGAGCGTTACACCGAGGCCTGTACTCTGGAGCGGGATCGATTTAGAGGTGGAGGGTCCGTCATGGTCTGGGGCGGTGCCTCACAGCATCATTGGACTGAGCTTGTTGTCATTGCGGGCAATCTCAATGCTGTGCATTACAGGGAAGACATCCTCCTCCCTCATGTGGTACCCTTCCTGCAGGCTCATCCTGACATGACCCTGCAGCACGACAATGTCATACTGCTTGTTCTGTGCGTGATTTCCTGCAAGACAGGAATGTCAGTGTTCTGCCATGGCCAGCTAAGAGCCCGGATCTCAATGCCATTGAGCACTTCTGGGACCTGTTTGATCGGAGAGTGAGGTCTAGGTCCATTCCCCCCAGAAATGTCCGGGAACTTGCAGTGCCTTGGTGGAAGAGTGGGGTAACATCTCACAGCAAGAACTGGCAAATCTGGTGCAGTCCATAAGGAGGAGATGTACTGCAGTACTTAATGCAGCTGGTTACTTAATATTGACTGTTACTTTTGATTTTGACCCCCCCCTTTGTTCAGGGACACATTATTCAATTTCTGTTAGTCACATGTCTGTGGAACTTGTTCAGTTTTAGGTCTCACTTGTTGAATTTTGTTATGTTCATACAAATATTTAAACATGTTTAGTTTGCTGAAAATAAACACAGTTGACAGTGAGAGGACATTTATTTTTTGCTGAGTTTAGTTTAGGGGCTGTACTTTCCATCTTGCGGCACTGTCACAATTACTTTTTACAGACCTAGTTATTTTTCTGACATTGAAATCTGACATTGAAATCTTCTAAAATTCAGCTGCCTCGACGGGCTACACCACCACCAAAGTTTTTTATGACTAACCCAAGATAGACCAGAGCCTGTCATTTCCAATGGGAGGAAATCAATCATAGTGGGCAGAACAAGCAAGGAGGTGGGCAGAGGACGAGCTAGCAAAATCCTATTGATGTGTTTTGGCATTTATTAGGAAACGCCTACTGTGTGAAGTGCACGTGTACAATAACTCAATTCGCTCTTGCCCTCCTAAACAACTACATTTTTTACAACTTTGACAAAGGGTAAAGCCAACAAAACTAATACACTCTTTCACAGATTCTAGTTTTGGAAACAGAAAACTGTGTTAAAATCAAATTTTTCATCAAGGAGAACATTTGCCGGCCACTGGGCTTTCTCACATCTGTGCCACCACTGCAGCCATGACTTCTCTCTCTTCCTGTTTAGATCATGTGAGGCGTCACAGAAGTTTCCCAGCTAAGCAGATCTCTCCACAGATGTGGATGAGCTCTTTGTGACATTTGCTGATGTAAAAAGGGTTTTATAAATACATTTGATTTGATGACATTATACCGTTTAGACTTCGACATTTTGCATCACTTATATATAATCTGTTTTATTGTAGGAGGCTTTCATGACATCCACACCTTGTATTTAATTATTTTAAACCACTCACTATCTATTATAGTATCAGTATCGCAGTATTGCATAATATCCACCAGGTGGCAGAATTACACAAGTAACTGATGGCAAAACTTGAGAGAGAGAGATAAGAAAATTGTGCTGATATTTTGATGATAAAGATCTGGGTACAAGGTGTGTTGAGAGGAGAGTGATTATGTTAACTATAGAAAGAATACAAATAATTCCCCTGTGACATATTGGTGAGAGACACAAGCACTGTCTGCCTTAGCCCTCGATCATAACTCTTAGTTCCATTACATTACACAATAATTGGACGAAGGCGTTTTCTGTACTGGGGGAGTTTTAAGAGACCGACACTCAGTCTGAACATTAACACACGTCACTTGTGGTACAGTTTTGGAAGCATAGCAACCTATTTTAGTATTAAGGTTAGGATTAGTGTTCCCACACAGCCATATCTCCAAGTTACAGCGCATGCTTACGGAAGACAGACAGTGGGACCATTTGTGTTAGCTATCTAATTAGCTATCTGGCATACTCTGAACACCTGTGTGTAATGGAAACATGTTATCACTCAGCTGCCACTGTGATACAGCACAGTAAGTGTTATTTTGCATTTGTGGAATTATTTTGATGTGATATGAAGATAAAGGGCTTTATTTTTTATTTTTTTATTTCACCTTTATTTAACCAGGTAGGCTAGTTGAGAACAAGTTCTCATTTACAACTGCGACCTGGCCAAGATAAAGCATAGCAGTGTGAACAGACAACACAGAGTTACACAGAGTTATGCTTCTAGAACTGTATTGCAATTGAGAACTGATTCAGGTTTATATGGAGTGTTTGGCTGTCGGAGACAGTTTACCTCTGAAAATAACATACAGGACCTTGGACCTCAAGGAGTAACGGTCGGCAAAACCACAAGCCAAACTCTAAGGCTATCTGTCCAGCAACTTGGGTGGTGGACAATGGCATTTCAACACATGAAAGATCAATGTAGATTTATTATTTGGAAATGGACTTTGAAAATATTGCAATGCTAATATATAAACAAAACAAACTTGTAAAAAGTGTGTGTGACCCTGCAAGCCAGCAGTTCAATCAAGCTGCTGTCTTCCTAATCACTGTGTGAGTGAGAGAGAGAGAATATCATGCACACCAGACTGCGCAAGGACACACCGCATGCAGCGCACATTAAAGAGGAGGGAGCGTCGGGTGGCGACTAGCGACCGAAATGTTTTCAGAAGTTAGAACTTTTTTCAAGACCTACTGCCACTTTTTTTTTGTTTCAAAACTGCCTTAAATGTATTTAAATACTTTAAATGACTCACAACGTTGAGAAAATCGCATGGCTTGTGGAAGTAAGTAAAGTTGAAGGAAGTTGAAGGAAGTAAAGTTTGTTGAGAGATGGATACCCACGTAAAAGAGGGACAACTTTACGTTCAACACCAGAGGTTTGGCAAGGTAAGACGAGAAAATATTTTAAAAACTACAAGAACGGGGTGGATGGACTTACTAGGGTCCTTACTGAAAGTTATTAGAAGAAATAGCGCACATATTGATCCAATTA
This sequence comes from Oncorhynchus tshawytscha, assembly GCF_018296145.1. Lineage (NCBI taxonomy): Eukaryota > Metazoa > Chordata > Actinopteri > Salmoniformes > Salmonidae > Oncorhynchus > Oncorhynchus tshawytscha. Next base: position 15,251,504 of record NC_056443.1, read on the forward strand.
CAGTAAGTTATTGTATCCAGCCGAGTTCAAAGGCCCAACCCGACCATCCTGCAACACTTACAAGTTGTAGTCTCCTTCAGAGATCTTGTGCAAAGTCCAATTATCAAAGATGTTCCACATCAAGGGGAAGTTGAGGAGGGACCATTTTAGCACTCTGATTTAGCCTATTGCAACTCCGCATCAATGCTTTGACAGGTTAAGGCCCTACTGTGGCCATTTAACTATTTTAACTGCAACCGACTGGATGGGTATAACAGCAGTCTGAACTTGAACATATAGTAAGTAGCCTATCAGTGTTTCTATTCAATAAGTGTTTGAACTACAAACATTTTTTAAAATCCTGTAGTGTCAGCTGCAAGTTTAGTAGGCCTATTAGTGTGAGTGGGTGCCATGTGCACGCCTGTGTGTTTACTAAGAAGCCCTAACACTCTCTCTCCTCGCTCTCCCTCTCTCCTTGACACTTGTCAAAGACATCCAAATAAACTGTACAAGAAACAGAGTTGGCTTGTGGTTTTGTCTTGCCAGCTAGGCTTCTATGCATATATGCATGGTTGTTTAAACTGAGAGACTAGGAAAAGAGTACAGCACAGTATCAAAAACAACACCAAATCACTCAAAACGATCAACTATTTCTTAGTATGCAATCAGATAACGATGCTATGCTTTTTTGACTCACTGATAAGTGACCTAAGAGACAGTGTTGGCTACAACCCAACTTCCTCTTGTTACTCATTGCTTAACATCCATAGAGTAATCAGGCCTGAAACCGGAGAGCGAGAGAGTTGCACAGCTCTATATGGCTGAATTACTTAAAAAATGTTGTTGGGAATAGAGACCAACAATTCATGTGTCTTACAGATTTACAATTTAGTAATTTAGCAGACAGTATCCATTGCATTTGACTATGGTATGTAAAAACAACCACATACAGTATCACAATCATTGCAAGTAAAACCTATTAGATCAGTGGAGTTGTGCTGTTAATGTTTGTGAATGAGCAGAGTGGACCACCCCTGTATAGCCTGTATAGCCTCAAAACATGGTTCAAACTATGATTTTGATATCATGGATGGTAGGTCCTTGCATCCATAGCTCTGTCTATGAATTTGAGTATGGTTAAATATCTCCAGTTCCATCCTTCAATCTTTTACCAAAACAGTTGCGGGGAAATACTTTGTTATTGTTTCATCTGCGGATTGCTGCTTTAATATGGCAAATAGTTTTCATTGTGCTCTTAAATGTTTAATTTCTGCTCCTTGTAAAAAAATATGTCACAGAGAGCCCTGCAATTGGAATTAAATTGTTGTATTATTTGCAGGAAAATGTCTTACAAAGTTGTCTTGGACAAGAACATGATAGCAAGACATAAGGGTAGCCTAGTTGATTTATAGTCATGGGTATAGGGGACCCTTCAATCAGACAGAGAGGATATTGCTTAGCAGAGACAGACATATCCTGGAGGATTAACTTTCTCTCCAAACTATAGAAGATGAGCTTTGATGGTAAAGTGGTTGTTAAGTTGTAGTGACAGTTGACTTTGGAGTGTAGAGCGCTTTTGGGAGCATTATATCAAGTCCAGTCAGCTGCAGTGGGCCTGAACCACAGACAGTCCCAAATGTCACCCTATTCCCCATATAGTGATCTTGTTAAAAGTAGTGCACTATGTAGGGAATAGGGTGCCATTTGGGATGAACCAAAGGTTTGGTTGAAACTCAGGGTTTGCGTTAGACCTGCCAGAGGTTAGGACGTTTGGAAAGAAGGACATACACACAATATCACTAAGGATGTGCAAAATGTAAGCATTTTCTTAATGTTTAAACAGCGTGTTATTAAAAATATGATTTTTTAAAAAATATTAAATTACGGTTTATTCACAACTCTGATATAGTCCTGTGTAAGGCTGCTAGGGGGCAATGCAGTTCAATCTACCACAGTCCTTGCTACCTACCAGACGGTGCTCACTTTGCTGCTGTCCCCCACCCACTCAGCAACAATGGTGGCTAATGCCATTTTTGGTTCTCTGCTGTGTGCCTCCTGTTCTCAGTTGTCAGTAGGGCTGAGAATTGCCAGGGACCTCACGATATGATATTATTGTGATATTTAGGTGCCGAACGAAACGATATTTATTGCAATTCTCACGATTCTACAGTGCCTTCAGAAAGTATTAATTTACTTTGACTTATTCCACATTTTGTTGCTTTACAGCCTGGATTAAAAATGTATTAAATAGATATTTTTTTTTGTCTCACTCAGCTACACAGAATACCTCATAACGACAAAGTGAAAACAGTGCTGTATTTCACTTCTTTTTTCTTTTTTTTTACTATCTAATTTAAATAAGTATTTCCACCCAAGTCAATACTTTGTAGAAATACCTTTGGCAGCAATTAAAGCTGTGAGTCCTTTCTGGGTAAGTCTCTAAGCGTTTTTCACACCTGGATTGTGCAACATTTGTGACTGACGCCCTTGATTCGGTCTTATCTAGCAAAATTTGAAATGGTTTTTTACATTGGATAAAAGCAGAGACAGAGGGCTACAAAATGGTATGCCATACACTGCATCTGGGGAGCAATAGGAAAGTAATTATGCTGTGAAAATTGATAAACTTGTAACCTCATTTTTGAGAAAATGGCCTTTTAATGTTTTGGTACCTACTGGAGAGCTCTCCCCTCCTCTCTTCAGCCATCCCAACCCATCTCTTTAAGTATTCACATCTGAGGTCATGTGCTAAACCGTGAGTAGTGGTAGTAAAGATTAAGACCAAAAGTAGTAGCCTACAATAAGGAAAAATTCCAGATAAACCGAAAGTGTCCAAATTAAAAATATTTGTTTAACTATTAGATGACGTTTACCCAGACATTTGTCTAAATTGGTGGGTCATATCAGAACTCAGGATAAGACCCAGATGCAGACAACTAGAGTCATAGATGTTTATTGACCCAAACGGTACAGGCAAAAGACAGGTCAAAGGCAGACAGAGGTCCGTAATCAAGGGCAGAGTCAATAAGGTACAGAACAGCAGGCAGGCTCAGGACAGGCAGAGGTTCGTAAATGGTCAGAGTCAGGCAGGTACAGAATGGCAGGCAGCCTCTGGTTCAGGGCAGGCAGAATGGTCAGAGCCAGGGAAACAGAAATTGAGAAAGCAGGGAGACGGGAAAACACACTGATAATATCTGACAAGACAAACTGGCAACAGACAGAGAACACAGGTATAACACAGGGCCGATAAAGCGGGGAAAAGTTTGCGGGACTCCACTGGGAGGGGCAGGTCATGAGTGGACTGCCATACCCTTTGCCCGAGACGATACAGGGGAGCCGGGGTCTGGTGGCGCTCTGTTTGTCATCGATACCTGGAGGTGGTCTTGAGAAGAGCCGACCGGGCTCTCTTCCAGGTCCTGCGACAGCGGCGGACAAAAATCTGGGCCGAGGGTATTCCGACCTCTTCCTCTTGCTCCGGGTAGAACAGGGGGTGATAACCCAGGGAACACTCAAAAGCCGAGAGCTCAGTGGCAGAGCAGGTGAGGTGTTGCGGGTGTATTCAACCCATATGAGTTGCTGGCTCCGGGTGGTGGGGTTGGAGGAGACAAGGCATCGAAGAGTCTTCTCCAGGTCTTGATTGGCTCGGTCCGACTGAGGGTGGGAACCCGGGGGACAAGCTGGCCGACGACCAAATGAGCGTGCAGAATGCCTTCCAGAACCAGGACGAGAACTGAGGGCCCCGGTCTGAGACCATGTGCACCGAGTGTCCATAGATCCGGAAGACGTGCTGCACCATGAGCTGGAAGTTTGGCGGAGGGTAGCTTGGGGACAGGAATGAGGTGGGCGGCTTTGGAAAACTGGTCCACTATTGTCAGGATGGCAGTGTTGCCCTCAGACGGGGTGTTACGGATACAGTTATCCTGTGTGTGTGTGTATCCTGTGTGTGTGTTTCTTGTTCTCTCCTTCTCCCCTCACAGGTGAAAATCATCACTCCCCAATCAGTCAACAATCAATCATCAATCAGAAGACACACCTCCTCCTATTTCCTACCCTATCACAGTTCCTTCCCCATGGTTTAAAAACCCCATCATTTGTTTGCTCTAGAGCTCAATCTCTCTGTAAATGCCATGTCTGTAGGTCTCTGTGTTTCACTCTCGCTTTGTGTCTTAACCTCTCTTTTGTTTGAGCACCTCAATAGCACTTTGTTATCACCTGTGAGTATTGTTTTTGGTTATGGTGTTTGTTTGTTGCTGGTGGGAAAAGGGGGAAACCAAGACAAGTCGCCCATGGGCATACACTACCCGTAGGTGAACTTTGTTAAATACACTATTTAGAACTGGGCAGACCACCCACTGTATTTTTGGTTAGTTAGTTAGCTGTTGTTAAAGTAGGCTAGTCTAGCTTAGGGGTGTTTTTGTATATTTATTGTTTCTTTCCTTGGGTCCAGCTCAGCCCCTTTTCCTGCTCCCCCCCCATTACCGTGTGTTTATAAATAAACCTGGAGTTTGACGGTAGATTTCTGTTGTCGTGGTTATTTCGTTTACACTTTTACTTTGTCACAATAATAATTTGCATGAGTTATGTTACGGGTCTCATTACCATCCCCCCCATAGACTGTCGGGCCAAAAGGGATTCGTAACACGGGGCAAGAACAGTGACGAAGTCCAGGGATATGTGAGACCAGGGACAGTGAGGGACAGGCAGTGGTTGAAGAAGACCAGCCGGAGCTTGCCAAGGACTCTTGTTCTGCACACAGACCGTGCAGGCGGTGACGAATGCGGAGACGTCCGGGACCATGATAAGCCACCAAAAGTGTTGTCGCACAAAGGCCAGGGTCCGACGGGAGCCTGGGTGGCAGGCAAGCCTGGAGGAGTGGGCCCACTCCAGGGCCTAGGAGCGGACAGCGTCAGGCACAAACATCCGGTTATCTGGGCCCCCACTTGGGATTCGGCTGGGAACGCTGTGCCTCACGGTCCTGCTTCTCTATTCCCCAGATGAGTGCCGTCGCAAGAAATTAGGTGGGAAGGATGGTCTCGGGTCCGAGGGTGAAGTTGCAGGGATATAGCGGCCTGACGGCGCATCCGGCTTCATGTACTTGGATCTTAGTCGGTAGGAGAGGGAGAAGTTAAACTAGGTGGAAAGCAGGGCCCATCTAGCTTGCCTGGAATTGAGATGCTTGGCGGTGAGGAGATATTCCAGGTGCTTGTGGCCCATCCACACAATGAACTGATGTTCCGCCCCTCCAACCAGTGTCCCCACTCCTCCAACGCTAGTTCCTCTCTGTGGCATTGAGGTGATGGGAGAAGAAGGAGCAGGGATGTAAATTGAGGTCCAGGGCAGAACGCTGGGACAGGACAGCCCCCACTCCGACATCCAAAACATCGGCCTCTACCACGAACTGACGGGACAGGTCAGAATGAACCAATATGGGAGCATTGGTGAAGCGGGGCTTGAGGTCCCGGAATACCCGGTCAGCAGCTGGGGACATTGTGAACTGAATCTTGGGAGAGGTGAGTACAGACTGGGGAAGCCAGGGTGCTGTAACCCCGGATAAAGTGGCGATAGAAGTTGGCAAATCCCAGGAAAAGTTGCAGCTGCACTCTGGACATAGGCTGGGGCCAGTCCACCCACCGCTCTCACTTTCCCGGAATCCATCTGTATATTCCCTGCAGTGATAATGTAACCAAGGAAGTGGATGGTGGAGCGATGGAATTTGCGTTTCTCTGCTTAGCTAGCTAGATAACAGTAAGCTTCAACTTGAAATGAAAACAACTTTGGCAAAATTAGAAACCTATAATATCTGAAACTGTAGCTACCGTAATTGCTGGACTATTAAGCGCACCTGAATATAAACCGCACGCACTGAATTATAAAAAAATATGTATTTTGTACATAAATATGCCGCACATGTCTATAAGCCGCAGGTGCCTACTGGTACATTGAAACAAATGAACTTTACACAGCCTTTAAATGAAACACGGCTTGTAACAAAAATTAAACAGTAGCCCACCAAGAAAGTCATTGGTCACGATCTTCCTCCTCCTGTGCACTGAAACCACTGAAGTCATCTCCTTCGGTGTCGGAGTTGAATAGCCTCAGAATTGCTTCATCCGATGTTGGATCGTTTTCATTGTCGCTCTCGTCACTTTCATCCGGAGGCAAATACCCCGCTGAGTTCATGCTGCCCCTTCAACACGCAGCAGTCCAGCCTTTCGAAACCCGTTGATGATAGTGGATTTTTTGACAATGCTCCATGCTGTCAGGAACCACTGGCAGACTTGACCATAAGTTGCTCTTCGCATGCGGCCCGTTTTAGTGAAGGATTTCTCCCCACTTGTCATCCAAGCCTCCCACTGAACAAGGAGCGCCACCTTAAATGCACGATTTACACTGATGTCGAGTGGCTGCAAATACTTTGGGCCATCTGCTTTTCTTCCCTCTGAAAGCTTTTGTTGTCTTTTTGCACTGAGTCAGTTCCTCACGCTGCTGTTTCCAACGTCTTATCATCGACTCATTAAGGCCAAGCTCCCGTGCAGCAGCTCTATTTCCTTTTCCAACAGCCAGATCGATCGCCTTCAACTTGAAAGCTGCATCATATGCATTTCTACGTGTCTTTGCCATGATGAGGGTGACAAAATTACTACCGTAATCAGAATGATGGGAAGTTTGAGCGCGCTCGATTTACATCACATTATGTGACGGTGCTCAGTTTTTTGGCGGCATGAATCTTGTGAAAGGGGGAAAAATCCATAAATTAGCCGCGTCATTGTATAAACCGCGAGGTTCAAAGCGTGGGAATAAAGTAGCGGTTTATACTCTGGAAATTACGGTATACTCTAAACCGTCCGTATACATGGATGAACGCTTCACGACAGACTGCAACCCCTTTCATGAAATAAGAAGTTTTAACAAGCTTTTTTTCAGCCACATCCAATACCAGGTGTATCAAAGTCATTCATTATAGCAGGCAGGGAGCAGGTTTAAAACTCTCAACATTCTAGCCAAAAGTCCAGCATGCTGTCAACTGTGCCCAAATGTATTAATTGTGGTTGGGGCCAATTATGGCTAAAAACACTTTGTCTATTGGAATCTTTAACGTGGAAAGAGGGAAAAGTATTATTATAGTATTATTATTTTCACAAGCATAGCAGGATGGGCTTTTAGCTGAACAATAGACAAGTCAACTTTTACTAAAGAATTGTATAATAGCCGAGCTAGGCTTTATTTACAAATTAGTGAGAATGTCTCGCCCCATGTTCAGGAATTGCCTTTTTCTCACTCATCGTAGGTTAAATGAAAACGAAATCTCGAAAATGTTGTTACTTTTTGAACAAAGCAATTTATTATTAATTCATTTAGAATGATATAAAAGCCCCTTAGGATCTGTGAAAATATCTGAGAATATCTAATGGAAAATGCCCCTTAGATATTAATACAGAGTCCACCAATCCTCTAAATTTAATTTTTTGGTGGAGAGTCGCATCAAACTATTTTTAGATATACTGTTAAAAATGGTGTAGGTCTTATTTATTTAAGGAGAATGTTGAAGTTAGAAGCAAAAGCCTACAACTATTTTAGTACTGTTTCGTGCTGCTCTGAGATAAGCACGACACTGATTCTTTAGCAAAATAGCCCAGTACTGTACTGCCGGACATCACATTGTACAGCGCCATATTTTCCGTTCCATCCTAGCAGAAACTCAGAGGGTTTTTGGTTTTTCATGGAATAGAAGCATGATAATATTAATCAAATTAATTAAGGAAGTACCAGTCAAAAGTTTGGATACCTACTCATTCAAAGATATTTCTATATGTTTACTCTTTTCTACATTGTAGAATAATATTAAAGACATCACAACTGTAGGAGGTGTCATGCAAATGTTTGCTATTAACAGGGCAATAGACTTTTTATAACCAGGCTACTGTTGTGAAAATCCCTCAACTTGAAATGTATTCGATGCTTAAGTACTCTAAAGTGTTACATTTCTAACTCAAAACAGCAGTACAGTATTTCTTCATCAACATCTTTATGCTTTAAAATAAAATAATGAGAACAAAGGACATTCAAATGCGAATGTTTATATTTCACTTAAATCTCCATTTGGGTGTTGGTTAGAGAAGATTTAGAAAATTAGGGTGGAGAGATGTTATGCTCTTAATGTAACCTTCATTTAACTAGGCACGTCAGTTATGAACAAATTCTTATTTACAAGGACAGCCTACTCTTTCCCCGTAAATAGCCCAGTACTGTACTGTCGACCATCATTTTCTGTTGCAGCAGGTACCAGTCAAAAATTTTGGACACACCTACTCATTCCAGTATTTTTCTATATTTTTACTATTTTCTACATTTGTAGAATAATAGTGAAGACATCACAACTATGAAATAGCACATGGAATCAGTTAAGAACAAATTCCTATTTACAAGGACAGCCTACTCCTTCCTCCCCAACGGGCCTGCTCTCCCTTTTATAATGAGTTAGGCACTTTCCCATGTTAACTACAGTACAGTGCCTTGCGAAAGTATTCGGCCCCCTTGAACTTTGCGACCTTTTGCCATATTTCAGGCTTCAAACATAAAGATATAAAACTGTATTTTTTTGTGAAGAATCAACAACAAGTGGGACACAATCATGAAGTGGAACGACATTTATTGGATATTTTAAAAAAATGTAACAATTTAACAATTAAACAATTAAAAAATTGGGCGTGCAAAATTATTCAGCCCCTTTACTTTCAGTGCAGCAAACTCTCTCCAGAAGTTCAGTGAGGATCTCTGAATGATCCAATGTTGACCTAAATGACTAATGATGATAAATACAATCCACCTGTGTGTAATCAAGTCTCCGTATAAATGCACCTGCACTGTGATAGTCTCAGAGGTCCATTAAAAGCGCAGAGAGCATCATGAAGAACAAGGAACACACCAGGCAGGTCCGAGATACTGTTGTGAAGAAGTTTAAAGCTTTTTTAAAGATTTGGATACAAAAAGATTTCCCAAGCTTTAAACATCCCAAGGAGCACTGTGCAAGCGATAATATTGAAATGGAAGGATAATCAGACCACTGCAAATCTACCAAGACCTGGCCGTCCCTCTAAACTTTCAGCTCATACAAGGAGAAGACTGATCAGAGATGCAGCCAAGAGGCCCATGATCACTCTGGATGAACTGCAGAGATCTACAGCTGAGGTGGGAGACTCTGTCCATAGGACAACAATCAGTCGTATATTGCACAAATCTGGCCTTTATGGAAGAGTGGCAAGAAAGCCATTTCTTAAAGATATCCATAAAAAGTGTTTAAAGTTTGCCACAAGCCACCTGGGAGACACACCAAACATGTGGAAGAAGGTGCTCTGGTCAGATGAAACCAAAATTGAACTTTTTGGCAACAATGCAAAACGTTATGTTTGGCGTAAAAGCAACACAGCTCATCACCCTGAACACACCATCCCACTGTCAAACATGGTGGTGGCAGCATCATGGTTTGGGCCTGCTTTTCTTCAGCAGGGACAGGGAAGATGGTTAAAATTGATGGGAAGATGGATGGAGCCAAATACAGGACCATTCTGGAAGAAAACCTGATGGAGTCTGCAAAAGACCTGAGACTGGGACGGAGATTTGTCTTCCAACAAGACAATGATCCAAAACATAAAGCAAAATCTACAATGGAATGGTTCAAAAATAAACATATCCAGGTGTTAGAATGGCCAAGTCAAAGTCCAGACCTGAATCCAATCGAGAATCTGTGGAAAGAACTGAAAACTGCTGTTCACAAATGCTCTCCATCCAACCTCACTGAGCTCGAGCTGTTTTGCAAGGAGGAATGAGAAAAAAATTCAGTCTCTCGATGTGCAAAACTGATAGAGACATACCCCAAGCGACTTACAGCTGTAATCGCAGCAAAAGGTGGCGCTACAAAGTATTAACTTAAGGGGGCTGAATAATTTTGCACGCCCAATTTTTCAGTTTTTGATTTGATAAAAAAGTTTGAAATATCCAATAAATGTCGTTCCACTTCATGATTGTGTCCCACTTGTTGTTGATTCTTCACAAAAAAATAGTTTTATATCTTTCTGTTTGAAGCCTGAAATGTGGCAAAAGGTCGCAAAGTTCAAGGGGGCCGAATACTTTCGCAAGGCACTGTATGTATTGTAGACTGCACAGTAGCCTAATTGCCATAACAAAGGGGTTGAATACTTATTGACTCAAGACATTTCAGCTTTTCATTTTTATTAATTTGTAAAAATGAAATTCTACTTTGACATTATGGGGTATTGTGTTTAGGCCAGTGACACTATCAAAATTGTATACATTTAAAACTCAGGCTGTAACACAACTAAATATGGAAAAAGTCAAGGGGTGTGAATACTTTCTGAAGGCACTGCATGATGGGTTGCATGACGCGAATATAGGCTAGTGATGATATGAGAGTCTCAAAAAAAGCTTGTGCTCTGTTCCTTGCCTCAGGCTGCAGACGCTGGTCTCATTAAGTGATCATATTTTCACCCATCAGACTATTCTCAATTTAAATCTTGTCTTTACTAATATGTACTGTATAAAATGTTTTTGATTTAGAATGGCCCATTATCAAATGGGCTGGAACAGGGGGAAAAAAGACATGCACTCAAATAGCAAATGGAGGCTGTATGCACTCAAATAGCAAATGGAGGCTGTTTTCATGCCAGTTCGTTTTTCAATCATGCTGGGTAGACTACTCTGGTTATTTAACTCCATGCATCAACCACTGTTTGAGGACCATGCAGCCTCTTGCTGCGCAATAGGTGATATTCCGCTCATGGCCTCTCGAACCCTTTTGTTGAAGCTTTTGTTGCTTGATTTGGAAACCAAGTAAAATCTGTTCTGGAACATCGATAGTAACATGTTTTCACAACAAAATATATTTAATTAAACTGTTGACAGCCCCTCTCTGTGCACTCGAGAAAGGTTTGAAGGGGAAAGAGTAAGAGATGGAAACACAGTGGTGAGAGATTAAATTTTGTACACCTGTCAGCAACGGGTGTAGCTGAAATAGCCAAATCCACTCATTTGAAGGGGTGTCCACGTACTTTTGTATATACAAATGTAGTTAGCAGTTCAGCTTTGCATGCTAGGCAGAGTGTAAATACAGAAAATCACAGATAAATAGTGGGACCTCAATTTAATCTACACACATCATTTATGTGTGTGCACATTATCTGTGACCAACTGTGAATGAATGGGAAATAGGTGTCTCCTAGTAGTTACCATATATAGGACAGGTTCATTGTCATGGCTGGAATGAAATGAATGGAACCGGTTTCCATATGTTCCATTCATTCCATTCCAGCCATTACAATGAGTCCATCTTCCTATAGCTCCCACTAGCCACTCTGTGCCTTCTACTCTCCCATACTCAGCAGGTCTCACTAACATAGAAACAATGTTTTCACACTATTTATACTGAACACATATTATTGCAGCATGTAAAGTATTGGTCCCATGTTTCATGAGCAGACATTAAAGATCCCAGGAATTTTCCATGCGCACAGTTTATTTCTCTCAAATGTTGTACACACATTTGTGTATCCATCCACCTGACAGGTGTGGCATATTATGAAGCTGAATAAACCGCATGGTTATTACACAGGTCCACCTTGTGTTGGAGACAAAAGGCCACTCTAAAATGTGCAATTTTGTCACACAACGCCACAGATGTCTCAAGTTGAATGAGAGCACAATTGGCATGCTGACTGCAGGAATGTCCACCAGAGCTGTTGCCAGAGAATTGAATGTTAATTTATCTACCATAAGCCACCTCCAATGTCGTTTTTAGAGCATTTGGCAGTACGTCCAACCGGCCTCACAACCGCAGACCATGTGTATCCAGCCCAGGACCTCCACATCTGGTTTCTTCACCTGCAGGATCGTCTGAGACCAGCCACCTGGACAGCTGATGAAACGGGGTTTGCATAACCAAATTATTTCTTCACAAACTGTCATAAACCGTCTCCGGGAAGCTCATGTTTCTGCATGATAATGCACAGCCCCATGTCACAAGGCCCTCTACACAGTTCCTGGAAGCTGAAAATGACCTGCATACTAACCAGAAATATATTACCCATTAAGCATGTGTGGGATGCTTTGGATCGACGTTATGACAGGTTGTTCAAGTTCCCGTTAGTATCCAGCAACTTCGCAGAGCCAATGAAGAGGAGTGGGACAACATTCCACAGGCCACAATCAACAGCCTGATTAAATATATGTGAAGGAGATGTGTCGTGCCGCATGAGGCAAATGGTGGTCACACCAGATACTGACTGTTTTTCAGACAACACCGGGAAGACCTTTGCTAAAACCAGTATCTCATTGTCTCCTCTGCTTCATTAGAAATGGAAGAAGAATTGGTTTGTCCTCTACCCAGCCAGTCAGAATGGCATTGCACGACTAGAGTTCTATGATTGTTCTGGGGGAGGGGCCAGCGACAAGCCCAACACCAAGAAACTCGACAAAAAAGTAGGTTAAAATCCCGGGTCCTCCTTCTTTTTTGTCCTACACCGATGACCACATTAGAAATAAGTGAATTAAAATTATGTAATGTGTCATTCTGGGATTCTTCATTTTTGTACATTGTTTTAAACTGTTCAAATTGTTTTACCCTAAAATCAATCAATCAACTATTCTCCTCAGACATCTGTCTATCAGAGTATCTTTATCTGCCCCGCCCTCACTGAAGCCTGTCCCACTGACAATATAAAATGAATAATAATCTTTCTCTCTCCTGCCCTCTCTCCCCCCCCTACCCTCCTCTTCAGATTATTAGTCTTTCAGAGTGTATCTCTATCCTTCCCACCCTCACTGAAGCCCTTCCCAAAGACAATATGTCTTCCTTCTGTGTGGAGACTAATGACAAAACACATGTGGTCGCTGCTGAGAGGAACGTCAGCACAGAGTGGGTGGAAAAGATGTGTGAGATCGCCTTTGGGGTAAAGACAATGTTTGTGTGTGTGTGTAGGTTCAGTCTGTGCCACTAGATTCTGAGGTCAGTTCCTTAGCTTTCTGGTATTGCAGTGTTCCCACTTGTCCCCTCAGTATACAATGTAGGCTGGATATCAGTTAGAAATATTCACATGCACTGTTGAGGAGAAAAGAAACCAAGGGAATATTTTGCTCTCTCTCTCACTTGTCTCTCTCACGTAGATTATAAAAAGTGCTGAAAAGCATGATTCTTATTTGAGTCTGAATTATAGCACAACTGAAGTAATTAATAACCTCTCTCTCTCTCAGGGGGATAGTGGTAGCAGCACTAGTGTCTGACTCCAACAGAGGACAAACTGATCTACAGATGGCTGAGAATCTCATCTATTACACCAGAGAAGAGGGTAAACACACACACACTATTCCCCCTTGAATTATTGAGTGCATTGACCCGTATAAAAACACTCATGAATGATTTATTACGGGCTGATCATTCCTTAGCAACGTTCATAGCAACTCGACCCTCTAGAGAAAGGGTGGCCATTTTGCTACGATTATCTTTATTAATCAAATCACTTCAGTATTCCAGTTGTCAACACAGCCCTCCCTTCCACAGACACTGGACAACTGTTGACATAGATTTATACGCAGAAGCTGGGAGGGATACAGAAGTAATGTATTTGGTCGTTGAGGAAAAAAAGAGGTGTTTGATTTTACCTTTGTACATTGTTGCATCATCATAATGATGCAATAAACTAACTTTCTGTGGAAGGCTGAGTGACAAACTAAAACGTCAGTTAGAAAAATAATATGCATTTTAAACCTGCAATTTAATTTTTTTCTAGATTTGTTTTATTCTAACAGTGTGAGAAGAGTATTGAAGGCCAGCTTCTACAAAATTCTCCTGCTTTCTCAGTCTGTTCTTCATAGGACAGTCCCTGGCATTGGATTCATCTCTCTTCTAGAGTTAATTCAGTCACTCTATCTTGAGGAAAGTGGAACATTTCTTAAGTAGCCTGATGCTCAGACAGAATGTCAATGTAACTGTCCTCATTGACCTGCATAGCTCCCCTTTTCTCACTCTGTCCTTTCCTCCTATTCTCTTTATTTTCTCCAGTAAATAAGCATTCAAACTCTTCTCTCTTCACTCTCCCTCTTTTGTGAAAGAAAGGGTTGTTTCTGAACAGGGCATAGGTTAAAGGGCATACATCCATCGGACGGACAGGGAGAAAGAACTAAATGTCTATCGCCCCGTAGCATGTCTGTCATCATGAAGTGCTTGCTTTGAGAGGCTATCACCTCCACCTTACCAGACACCCTAGACCCACTACAATTTCCATACTGCCCCAACAAATCCATGGACGACGCAATTGCCATTGCACTCCACACTGCCCTATCCCACCTAGACAAGAGAAATGCATATGTAAGAATGCTGTTTATTGACTACAGCTCAACACTATCGTGCACTCCAAGTTCATCACTAAGCTCAGGGCCCTGGATCTGAACTCAGCCCTGTGCAACTGGGTCCTAGACTTCCTGACGGGCTAACCCCAGGTGGCGAAGGTAGGCAACAACACCTCCGCTACGCTGATCCTCAACACATGGGCCCCACAGGTGTGCATAATCAGCCCCCTCCTGTACTCCCTGTTCACCCTTAACTGTGTGGCCACGCACATCTCCAATTCAATCATCAAGTTTTCAGATGACACAACAGTAAGCCTGATTACCAACAATGACGGGACAGCCTACACGAAGGAGGTTAGAACACTATCCGAGTGGTGCCAGGAAAATAACCTCTCTCTCAACGTCAACAAAATGAAGGAGCTGATCATGGCTAGAGGACACAGCAGAGAGAGCACGTCACCATCCACATCGACGGTGCCACAGTGGAGAGGGTCAGAAGCTTTAAATTCTTCGGCATGCATATCACTGAGGAGCTGAAATGGTATGTTCATACTGACGGCATGAAGTAGAAGGTGCAACAGTGCCTCTTCAACCTCAGGAGGCTGAGGAAATTTGTCTTGGCCCCGAAGACCCTCAAACTTCTACAGATGCACCATCGAGAGCATTCGGCCTGGTTGTATCAGCGCCTGGTACAGCAACTGCACCTCCCGCAACCGCTCTCCAGAGGGTGATGCAGTCAACCCAACGCATCACCAGGGGCACGCTGCTTGCCCTTCAGGTCATCAACAGCACCCGGTGTCACAGGAAGGCCAAGAAGATCATCAAGAATCCCAGCCATTCACCCCGCTACCATCTAGAAGGTAGAGACAGTACAGGTGCATCAAAGCTGGGACCAAGAGACTGATAGAAGCTGTTTATCTCCAGACCATCAGACCGTTAAACAGTCACCACTAGCTGGCCTCCGCCCAGTAAACTGCACTGAACACGCTGTTACTATCCGGCTACCACCCAGTACTCCACCCTGCACCTTAGAGACTGCTGCTCTATGTACATAGTCATTGAACACTGGTCACCAAAAGAGTGGACTCAAGTCACATTGACTTGGACTCAAGTCTGACCTTGAGTCACACATCTGATGACTTGAGACTCAACTTGATAGAAAATAAAATAACTTGAGACTTGACTTTGAGCCCCAAGACTCAGGAGTCGACTAACTTGAGACTGACTTTGAAATTATCTGGCCAGGTTATGTAATGTTTTGTCAGTCATTTTGTGGCTCACTCGGCTCTCTGATTGGACCAGCAAACTGTCAATCAACGTAGGTCAGGTGGAGCGCAAACGTCAAATTGTAGGGAGATCTGGATTGCCATTAATTAATATGCAGCTCTACAAATTGTTTGGTGATCAAGAATATGAACCGTTTACTTTATAAGCTCACCTGCAATGGGGTTTCAAGCAACAATTACTAGCATAGATAAGCCAATAGGCCTTTTGATAAGTCAAAATTGCTGCTTGAAATGTATAATTTATTTTTAAAGCTTGCATTTGGAATTTGTAACAATTAATTATTACATGTTGTGGACAAAATAATGAAAAGGGCTGTCAGGTAGCCTCAATAAATAGACAAAGATTTATAGTTGAACAAGTCATTGCCTGTATAGATTACTTTTTTTACTTGACTTGAAAAATCTTGATTTGACTTGATCTTAGAATACATGACTTGGACTTGACTCGACCCGTTCTACTTGGGTCTCGACCCGTTCTACTTGGGTCTCGACTTGAGACTTGGACCTTGTGACTACAGGACTACTGCTGTACATACCTTTTCTATTCATATACAGTGCCTTCAGAAATATTCATACCCCTTGACTTATTTCACATTTTGTTGTGTTAGTCTGAATTCAAAATATATGTATATTTTTCCATCTTTGGCAGCGATCTAAGTGCTTTGCAAACCTAGATTGAACAATATTTGCATATTATTTTAAAAATTCTTCAAGCTCTGTCGAGTTGGTTGTTGAACATTTGCTAGATTTAAGTCAATCTAACTTGGCTTAGTGTTCAGGAAAACTCAACGTCTTCTTGGGAAGCAACTCCAGTACCTTCGAAAAGTATTCAGACCCCTTGACTTTTCCCACATTTTGTTTCCACAGCCTTATTCAAAAATGTTTTCCCCTCATCAATCAACACACACTACCCCATAATGTCAAAGCAAAAAAAGGTTTTTAGAAAGTTTTGCTTATTTATAAAAAAAATAATGAAATATCACACTTGCATGAGTTTTCAGACCTTTTACTCAGTACTTTGTTGAAGCACCTTTGGCAGCGATTACAGCATTGAGTCTTCTTGGATATGATGCTACAAGCTTGGCACACCTGTATTTTGGGGAGTTTCTCCCATTCTTCTCTGTAGATGCTCTCAAGCTCTGTTATGTTGGATGGGGAGTGTTGCTGCACAGATATGTTCAGGACTCTCCAGAGATGTTCGATCATGTTCAAGTCCGGGCTCTGGCTGGGCCCCTCAAGGAGTCTTGTCCCAAAGCCACTCCTGCATTGTCTTGGCTGTGTGCTTAGGGTCATTGTCGTGTTGGAAGGTTCCAACAGGACCTTCGCCCCAGTCTGAGGTCCTGAGCCCTCTGGAGCAGGTTCTCTCTGTACTTTCCCTCGATCCTGACTAGTCTCCCAGTCCCTGCCGCTGAAAAATATCTCCACAGCATGATGCTGCCAACACCTTGCTCCACAGTAGGGATGGTGCCAGGTTTCCTCCAGGCGTGACGAATGGCATTCAGGCCAAATAATTCAATCTTGGTTCCATCAGACCAGAGAATCTTGTTTCTCAAAACTCCAAGTGGGCTGTCATGTGCCTTTTACAGAGGAGTGGCTTCTGTCTGGCCAATGTACTGTAAAGTCCTGATTGGTGGAGTGCTGTTGAGATGATTGTCCTTCTGGAAGGTTCTGCCATCTTCACAGAGGGACTCTAGAACTCTATCAGAGGTCACCTCGGCCCTTCTTCCCCGATTGCTCAGTTTGGCTGGGCGGCCAGCTCTAGGAAGAGTGTTGGTGGTTTCAAACTTCTCCCATTTAAGAATGATGGAAGCCACTGTGTTCTTTGGGACCTTCAATGCTGCAGGCATTTTTTTCATACCCTTTCCCAGATCTGTGCCTCGACACAATCCTATCTCTGAGCTCTACGGACAATTCATTCGATCTCATGGCTTGGTTTTTGCTCTGACATGCACTGTCAACTTTGGGACCTTATATATATATATATATAAGAGATGTGTGCCTTTCCAAATCATTTTGAATCAATTGAGTTCACCACAGGTGGACCCCAATCAAATTGTAAAAACATCTCAAGAATGATCAATGGAAACAGGATGCACCTGAGCTCAACTTCGCATCTCATAGCAAAGGGTCTGAATACTTGTGAGTAATGTGTTTCTGTTTTTTATATTTAATACATTTGCAAACATTTCTAGCAACCTGTTTTTGCTTTGTCATTATGGAGTATTGTTTGAATATTGCTGAGGAACATTTTGTATTTAATACATTTTAGAATAAGGCTGTAACGTAACAAAATGTGGAAAACATAAATGGGTATGAATAGTTTCCGAAGGCACTGTATATTTGGCCTTGTGTTTTAGGTTATTGTCTTGCTGAAAGGTGAAAGCAGACAACCAGGTTTTCCTCAAAAAATGTGCCTGTACTTAGCTCTATTCCGTTTCTTTTATTCTAAAAAAAACTCCATAGTTCTTGCCGATGACGAGCATACCCATAACATGATGCAGACACCACCATGCTTGAAAATATGAAGTGGTACATAACGCTTTGTATTCAGGATATAAAGTGAATTTCTATGCCACGTTTTTTTGCAGTTTTACTTTAGTGCCTTTTTGCAAACAGGATGTTTTGGAATATTATTTTATTCTATACAGGCTTCCTTCTTTTCACTGTCATTTAGGATAGTATTCTGGAGTAAACTACAATGTTGTCGATCCATCCTCAGTTTTTTCCTATCACAGCCTTTAGAGTCTTGACGCAGTGGTGCATTTATCTAAGTAACATAGTAAAAAATATCACCATAAAAATACAGCAGTTTTTTGCATGGGCTGCATCTCAATCCACTACAGCCGTCTATGGTGGCCTTCCTCATATACAGTGGAAGGTAGCCAAGCTACAGCGGTGTTTGTCAGACCATGAGATCCTGAAAATCGGTTTTCTCGCAAAAAAGTCTTTAGCGTCCGAACGGTTTGGCCTTATTACTATGACCACTCTATGGAAAGGGGGGACTCTCACGGACATGGCAGTGTTCTCCGTTTTGCTCTATGACCCACACAAGTGTCACAGGACTCATCTGAAGGTGACCAGTACTGGTTAAAGTATGGAGGTCGTTTTGTGCCTAACCCAAAAAAGAGGGTAAATATCTATAAAAAAAAAACTTTCATATTTTCTGAGCTTTCTTATGCATCAAATCAAAGTTTATTTGTCACGTGCGCCGAGTACAACAGGTGTAGACCTTACAGTGAAGTGCTTACTTTCAGGCTCTAACCAATAGTGCAAAAAAGGTGTTAGGTGAACAATAGGTAGGTAGAGAAATAAAAACAACAGTAAAAAAGACAGGCTACATACAGTAGCGAGGCTATAAAAGTAGCGAGGTTACATACAGACACCGGATAGTCAGGCTGATTTGAGGTAGTATGTAGATATGGTTAAAGTGACTATGCATATATGATGAACAGAGAGTAGCAGTAGTGTAAAAGAGGGGTTGGTGGGTGGGACCCAATGCAGATGGCCCGGTTAGCCAATGTGTGGGAGCACTGGTTGGTCGGCCCAATTGAGGTAGTATGTAAATAAGTGTATAGTTATAGTGACTATGCATATATGATAAACCGAGTAGCAGCAGCGTAAAAAGAGGGGTTGGGCTCACAATGCAAATTGTCCGGGTAGCCATTTGATTACCTGTTCAGGAGTCTTGTGGATTGGGGGTAAAAACTGTTGAGAGCATTTTTGTCCTAGATGTTGCACTCCGGTACCGCTTGCCATGCGGTAAGAGAGAGAACAGTCTAACTGGGGTGGCTGGGGTCTTAGACAATTGTTAGGGCCTTTCTCTGACACCGCCTGGTGTAGAGGTCCTGGATGGCAGGCAGCTTAGCCCCAGAGATGTACTGGGCCGTACGCACTACCCTCTGTAGTGCCTTGCGGTCAGAGGCCGAGCAATTGCCGTACCAGGCAGTGATGCAACCACTCAGGATGCTCTCGATGTTGCAGCTGTAGAAACTTCTGAGGATCGCAGGACTCGTGCCAAATCTTTTTTAGTTTCCTGAGGGGGAATGGGCTTTGTCGTGCCCTCTTTTCATGACTGTCTTGGTGTGTTTGGACCATTCTAGTTTGTTTTTAATGTGGACACCAAGTAACTTGAAGCTCTCAACCTGCTCCACTACAGCCCCGTCGATGAGAATGGGGGCATGCTCGGTCCTCCTTTTCCGGTAGTCCACAATCATCTCCTTAGTCTTGGTTACGTTGAGGGATAGGTTGTTATTCTGTCAGCACCCGGCCACTCTGACCTCCCTATAGGCTGTCTCGTCGTTGTCGGTGATCAGGCCTACCACTGTTGTGTTGTCTGCAAACTTAATGATGGTGTTGGAGTCGTGCCTGGCCATGCAGTCGTGTGTGAACAGGGAGTAAAGGAGGGGACTGAGCACGCACCCCTGGGGTGCTCCAGTGTTGAGGATCAGTGTGGCAGATGTGTTGCTACCTACCCTCACCAACTGGGGGTGGCCCATCAGGAAGTCCAGAATCAAGCTGCAGAGGGAGGTGTTTAGTCCCAGGATCCTTAGCGTAGTGGTAAGCTTTGAGGGTACTATGGTGTTGAATGCTGAGCTGTAATCAATTAATAACATTCTCACATAAGTGTTCATTTTGTCCAGTTGGGAAAGGGCAGTGTGGAGTGCAATAGAGATTGCATCATCTGTGGATCTGTTTGGGCGGTATGCAAATTGGAGTGGGTCTCGGGTTTCTGGGATAATGGTGTTGATGTGTGAGCCATTACCGACCTTTCAAAGCACTTCATGGCCATGGACATGAGTGCTACGGGTCTGTAGTCATTTAGGCAGGTTGCCTTTGTGTTCTTGGGCACAGGGACTATGGTGGCCTGCTTGAAACATGTTGGTATTACAGACTCAATCAGGGACATGTTGAAAATGTCAGTAAAGACACCTGCCAGTTGGTCAGCACATGCCCAGAGCACACTTCCTGGTAACCCGTCTGGCCCCGCAGCCTTGTGTATGTTGACCTGTTTAAAGGTCTTACTCACGTCGGCTACGGAGAGCGTGATCACACAGTCGTCCGAAACAGCTGATGCTCTCATGCATGCCTCAGTGTTGCTTGCCTCGAAGCAAGCATAGAAGTGATTTAGCTCGTATGGTAGGCTCATGTTACTGTGCAGCTCGCTGCTGTGCTTCCCTTTTGTAGTCTGTAATAGTTTGCAAGCCCTCCACATAAGACGAGCGTTGGGGCCGGTGTAGTTTGATTCAATCTTAGCCCTGTATTGACGCTTTGCCTGTTTGATGGTTCGTCGCAGGGCATAGCAGGATTTCTTGTAAGCTTCCGGGTTAGAGTCCCGCACCTTGAAAGCGGCAGCTCTACCCTTTAGCTCAGTGCGAATGTTGCCTGTAATCCATGGCTTCTGGTTGGGGTATGTACGTACAGTCACTGTGGGGATGAAGTCCTCGATGCAGTTATTGATAAAGCTGATGTGGTGTACTCCTCAATGCCATCGGAAGAATCCCGGGAACATGTTAGCAAAACCGTCCTGTAGTTTAGCATCTGCTTCATCTGACTACTTGTTTTATAGCCCGAGTCACTAGTGCTTCTGCTTTAATTTTTGCTTTTAAGCAGGAATCAGGGGGATAGAGTTGTGGTGATCTAGATTTTTTTTCCCCCCCTGGTTGCACATTTTAACATGTTGATGGAAATGTAGTATAACTATATACACAAGTATGTGGACACCCCTTCAAATTAGTGGGTTTGGCGATTTCAACCACACCCGTTGCTGAAAGGTGTATAAAATTGAACACAACGCCATGCAATCTCCATAGACAAACATTGGCAGTAATTAGTTTCAAGCTCAGTGACTTTCATCATGGCACCTTCATACAGTAGGATGCCACCTTTCCAGCAAGTCAGTTAGTCAAATTTTTGCCCTGCTAGAGCTGCCCGGTCAACTATAAGTGCTTTTATTGTAAAGTGGAAACGTCTAGGACTAACATTGGCTCAGCAGCGAAGTGGTTGGCCACATAGGCTCACAGAACGTGATCGCCGAGTGCTGAAGTGCGTCTGTCCTCAGTTGAAACACTCACTACCAACTTCCAAACTGCCTCTGGAAGCAACGTCAGCACAAGATTTGTTCGTCGGAAGCCTCACTAAATGGGTTTCCATGGCCGAGCAGCCACACACAAGCCTAAGATCACCATGTACGATGCCAAGCGTCGGCTGGAGTGGTGTAAAGCTCGCAGTAAGTGGAAATGCACTCTCTTGAGTGATGATTCACGCTCAACCATATGGCAGTCCGATGGATGGATCTGCATTTGGTGGATGCCAGGAGAACGTTACCTGCCCGAATGCATAGTGCCAACTGTAAAGTTTTGTGGAGAAGGAATAATGGTCTGGGGCTGTTTTCCATGGTTTGGGCTAGGCATCTTAGTTCCAGTGAGGGGAAATCTTAACGCTACGGCATTCAATGACATTCTAGACGATTCTGTGCTTCCAACTTTATAGCAACAGTTTGGGAATGGCCCTTTCTTGTTTCAGCATGACAATTGTGGGACCTGTGTTTTACATTTATAGCCATTACCATATATATGATTAAATATTATCTGATGTTGGTTGTGTGAGGTATCTGCATTTGTGCACTGGAGCATCATTATGAGATTAAACAACTGCTTGCTACTTGCCTGTTTGTGTGTGTGACAAGAACTGAGTAACATGGTGTGACCTGCATGTTGCAAAACTGTAGATAACAGCCCAGCAGATGCTTTGTCCTTGTGTTTGTATGTAACAATATTGAGCACATGGTGTGACATGCTGTATCTTACAAAGTTGTGATGGGGAGGTGTGGTCATCACGAGGTTTAACTGAGATGGAAAAATACTGAACAACACAATAGTAGGAACTGAGCAACTGTTATAACTAGGCTGCGATACCAGAACAGTAAGAATCTATACATCGACAGAGGGAGGACTCCAAGAAGCGCCAAGAGGCGGGGACCCGCCTGAGCGCCTGCGATAGACTGAGCAAGTTTAAACCACGCCCAGCCTCTACTGTGATAGTTCCAACCCGTCTGTTGGCCTATGTCCATCACTGTATAAGAACACTGTTTACATACATCCTGTCAGTTCCCTGTTCTGCCCTGCGTGGTATTAGAGTGAGCCCGTATATACGAAAGTTGCATTTGCCATTTATTACTTAGCTAATAAAAACTACATAGTATACAATCGGTGACTCATTGCTATATTTATCCTGATACCAGATTCGAATTTACGCAACTCTAACACAATGCCCCCGTGCACAAAGCGAGGTCCATAGAGAAATGGTTTGTCAAGATCGGTGTGGAAGAACTTGACTGGTCTACGCACAGCCCTGACCTCAACCCCATCGAACACCATTGGAACGAACTGGAATACCAACTGCAAGCCAGGCCTAATCCCCCAACATCAGTGTCTTTCCTCACTAATGCACTGCTGGCTGAATGGAAGCAAGTCCCTGCAGGAATGTTCCAACATCTAGTGGAAATCCTTCCTAGAAGAGTGGAGGCTGTTATAGTAGCGAAGGGGGGACGAACTCCATATTAATGTCCATGATTTTGGAATGAGATGTTCATTGAGCAGGTGTCCACATACACTACATGACCAAAAATATTCCCTGCATATTAGACAGACACTTCAAAACCTTATTCCTTATGATTTATTTTTGGACTGTCTTTTTTTGGCATTTATGAATGCGTTATTAATTTTGTTTCTGTGGGCTATAATAGGAAAGGCCAAATTCATGATTTTATCAAATACATTTAAATGTATTTTTTTCTAAATCGAAATAGGTAAATTAAGACCATGTTTCATTTAAAATAAAAACAGTGCATGTGTATGTATGATTTTATTTTTCAATCCGGCATTTTAAATTGGAGATATAATCTATTATATACTTCTGGGTTGCACGTGCACCTTAAAAATATTTTATAGAAAGTTGTCCAGCCTTGACTTGATTCAGGTGAGTACTTTTGCAACGCTGAGCCATTGACTATCTGGCTCCATCAGATGGCAGTGTGTGTTTCTTTTGACAATGCACTGGACTACAGCCATATCGTTTTGAACCTAGAAACCTTTTAGATGGGAGTAGGCAAGGAGGAGTCGGCCGAGGTTGGTCAGAAAAGTATGGTAAGTTACTGAGTGAGTGTCTTTGATAACTGCGTAGTTGGTTAGCTCGCTAGCTAAGTGTAAACACTGTGTTTTATATTTGGCTGGCTAAATAATGGACTAACTGCAGTTATCATAAACCAGACAAATACACTTAGAGCTTATGATTTAAAAGGTCTAAAATAAATGCAAGTCTCATGTCCAAAATGATTTTTTTTATTCATGTATATCATACTGTTGTCTTAACTCCAACTCAATCATCAAGTTTGCGGACGACACAAGTGGTAGGCTTGATTACCAACAACGACGAGACGGCCTACAGGGAGGAGGTGAGGGCCCTCGGAGTGTGGTGTCAGGAAAATAACCTCACACTCAACGTCAACAAAACGAAGGAGATGATTGTGGACTTCAGGAAACAGCAGAGGGAACACCCCCCTATCCACATCGATGGAACAGTAGTGGAGAGGGTAGTAAGTTTTTTTTTTAAAGTTCCTCGGCGTACACATCACAGACAAACTGAAATGGTCCACCCACACAGACAGCATCGTGAAGAAGGCGCAGCAGCGCCTCTTCAACCTCAGGAGGCTGAAGAAATTTGGCTTGTCACCAAAAGCACTCACAAACTTATACATATGCACAATCGAGAGCATCCTGTCGGGCTGTATCACCGCCTGGTACGGCAACTGCTCCGCCCACAACCGTAAGGCTCTCCAGAGGGTAGTGAGGTCTGCACAACGCATCACCGGGGGCAAACTACCTGCCCTCCAGGACACCTACACCACCCGATGTCACAGGAAGGCCATAAAGATCATCAAGGACAACAACCACCCGAGCCACTGCCTGTTCACCCCGCTATCATCCAGAAGGCGAGGTCAGTACAGGTGCATCAAAGCTGGGACCGAGAGACTGAAAAACAGCTATCTCAAGGCCATCAGACTGTTAAACAGCCACCACTAACATTGAGTGGCTGCTGCCAACACACTGACTCAACTCCAGCCACTTTAATAATGGGAATTGATGTAAAATCTATCACTAGCCACTTTAAACAATGCAACTTAATATGTTTACATATCCTACATTATTTATCTCATATGTATACGTATATACTGTACTCTATATCATCTACTGCATCTTTATGTAATACATGTATCACTAGCCACTTTAAACTATGCCACTTTGTTTACATACTCATCTCATGTGTATACTGTACTCGATACCATCTACTGCATCTTGCCTATGCCTTTCTGTACCATCACTCATTCATATATCTTTATGTACATATTCTTTATCCCTTTACACTTGTGTGTATAAGGTAGTAGTTTTGGAATTGTTAGCTAGATTACTTGTTGGTTATTACTGCATTGTCGGAACTAGAAGCACAAGCATTTCGCTACACTCACATTAACATCTGCTAACCATGTGTATGTGACAAATAAAATTTGATTTGATAAATATGTATCCCAGACAAGATTAAAGAATGGGACAAAGTGAATATAAGTCAGTGCATGCGTCCGTAGCAGGTTGTATGGATTTGAGTGGTTACATACAATACATGTTGACAGAATGGCAGAATGGCTTCGAGACAGTTGCTGTAAGGTAAGCCCAGGTAAGGCCCTTGCTACCAGAACCACTAAAGACCCCCAGAATTCAGTCAGGATGCTACATCTAAATTACATTCAGTATAACAAAGTCAACAGTGTGAATACTTTCTGAAGGCGCCGTACTGTCCACACCATATACAGTTTATTCGGAAAGTATTCAGACCCTTTTGACCTTTAGCCACATTTTGTTACATTACAGCCTTATTCTAAAATGGATTATATCATTTCCCCCCTCAATCTACACACAATACCCCGTAATTACAAAGTAAAACAGAAATACCTTACTTACATAAGTATTCAGACCCTTTGCTATGAGAATTGAAATAGAGCTCAGGTGATTCTTGTTTCCATTGATCATCCTTGAGATGTTTCTACATCTTGATTTGGACAAGATTTGAAAAATGACACACCTGGCTATAGAAGGTCCCAAAGTTGACAGTGCATGTCAGAGCAAAAACCAAGCCATGAGGTCGAAGGAATTGACCGTAGAGCTCAGAGACAGGATTGTGTCAGCACAGATGTGGGGAAGGGTACCAAAACATTTCTGTAGCATTGAAGGTCCCCAAGAATACAGTGGCCTCCATCAGTCTTAAATGGAAGACGTTTGGAACCACCAAGACTCTTCTTAGAGCTGGCCGCCCAGCCAAACTGAGCAATCGTGGGAGAAAGGTCTTGGTCAGGGAGGTGACCAATAACCCAATGCTCACTCTGACAGAGCTCCAGAGTTCCTCTGTGGAGATGGGAGAATCTTCCAGAAGGTCAACATTCTCTACAGCACTCTACCAATCAGGCCTTTATGGTAGAGTGGCTAGACGGAAGCCACTCCTCAATAAAAGGCACATGACAGCCCGCTTGGAGTTTACTAAAAGGCACCTGAAGGACAGACCATGAGCAACAAGATTCTCTGGTCTGATGAAACCAAGATTGAACTCTTTGGCCTGAATGCTAATCGTCACGTCTGGAGGAAACCTGGCACCATCCCTACGGTGTTGGCAGCATCATGCTGTGGGGATGTTTTTTAGCAGCAGGGATTGGGAGACTAGTCAGGATTGAGGGAAAGATGAAAGGAGCAAAGTACAGAGAGATCCTTGATGAAAACCTGCTCCAGAGCACTCAGGACCTCAGACTGGGGCAAAGGTTCACCTCCCAACAGGACAACGACCCTAAGCACACAGCCGAGACAACGCAGGAGTGGCTTCAGGACAAGTCTCTGAATGTCCTTGAGTGACCCAGCCAGAGCCCGGACTTGAAGCCGGTCGAAGATCTCTGGAGAGACCTGAAAATAGCTGTGCAGTGACGCTTCCCATCCAACCTGATCTGCAGAGAAGAATGGGAGAAACCAAATATAGGTGTGCCAAGCTTGTAGCGTCCTACCCAAGAAGACTCAAGGCTGTAATCGCTGCCAAAGGTGATTCACCAAAGTACTGAGTAAAGAGTCTGAATACTTATGTAAATGTGATATTTGGCAGCCCCCCGCACCCTCTCTAATTCAGAGGGGTTGGGTTAAATTGGGGAAGACACATTTCAGTTGTACAAGTGACTAGGTAACCCCCTTTCCCTAGTTACATACTATTTTTTTTTAAACATTTGCAAAAATGTTTGTCATTATGGGGTATTGTGTGTGTAGACTGATGGAAAAACGATTTGTTCCATTTTAGAATATGGCTGTAACGTAACAAAATGTGGAAAAGGTCAAGGGGTCTGAACACTTTCTGAATGCACTGTATTCATAAAGCATGTTGAGTTGTTTTTATGCATGCCTGCATCCTGGGGAATAGGGGAGCGCATACTTACGTTTGGCCTTGCATGCTCCTGTTCAAGTCCTTTTCATGCACTAAGAGAGGTCGGCATATTTTTCTTCAGAAAAAATGTATGTAATAAGCACAAACGTCACGACACACAGTATTTTGTTCATGAATATTGGTGTATATTTGGTGTTTACTCAAGGTTGTGGTCAAGATTCAGTTATAACTGTATTTTTTAGGATGATATTAACAAGCTTGCTAATCTTTTATATGTGTGAATGACGGCGATCTTCTTGACTGATCCCTGTCCTTTGTATTGTGTGTAGAGAGAGGCGACAACTTGGCCGAACATATTTGTGCTCTACAAATGTTTTGTCTTTTCTTTTGGATGGATTCTGATACATTAAAACAGCCTGATCTCTGAAGTCCACCTCTTCGGTCCCAATCCATCACACACACAACGCAGAGCTACGGCGGTGCAGTAGTACAGTACCAGCTACATTGGTGCCTTCTCGACCCGGATTCATCGCTGAGCAATGTCAGCTCAATCACTGTGGCATTATTGCTCTGGAGACTGTTTACATTATTGAGTTACTCATATCGCCATGTGGCGAAAAGTGGAACTGCAGTATATTTTATTTCTGGTTTCATTTAAACGATGTATTGAGAGGGATGTTTATATTTAACAAACATAAACATGTTTACCAACAGAGATTTGAACATAACAGTGTACTGACCCCCAGCTGGCAGCAGTATTCCAATACAAGTCAGCCGAGAAATGGGACTGCGAATGAAGAACAGGAGAGAACCTATGAACATGAGCCTCTCACAAAAAGCCTCCGTGCATTTGTAACAGTATCCTCAAAGCAAGTAACAGTACAGCTTCATTTGAAGGCTGGGCTGACGCTGGTGTGTGCAGTGACAGTTCTCACATCAGACGCCAGACAAGATGGGCAGACTGCAAGTACCGAGAGGCTCATTCACCTGCTTGAGCGTACCTTAGAGAAGAGCATACCACCTATAATGGTTTCACAGACACAAGCCAAGGCGCCATCTTTCCCTGCCCAGCCCTTCAGGCGTAGGGAATACAGGGTTTGTGGCTCAACAGATCACTCCACTGTGATGCACTGTAGACATGGGAACCTATGCCTCTGGTGATTTCCCCCAGATCATTGGAAGTCAAATTGTTCAAAACAGGATGAAATCTATGCCAAAACCAATGGTGCCCAGCACAGTAGCAGAGAAACCCACCACAGCAGTAAGCGTTAAACTGACACGCCCACAGGTGAAAGTGGTAAATGTGAGTGTTCAATTGTCTGCCGCCAAGAAAGAAAACATGAGTTTGTGCACTGATGAAAAATATTTTAAAAAACAGAAAAATGTTACGTTAGATTGACAAGTGGTTGAGGTTTTACATGGGAAAGTGCAGCTTAAAGGTGCATGCTTGACATTGAATCTATGGACTGTAGATTGAGTGAAATCACTGTGCAGATGTGAAATGGCTAGCTAGTTAGCGGGGTGTGCGCTAATAACATTTCAATCGGTGACGTCACTCGCTCTGAGACCTTGAAGTAGTTGTTCCCCTTGTTCTGCAAGGGCCGCGGCTTTTGTGGCGCGATGGGTAATGATGCTTCGAGGGTGGCTGTTGTCGATGTGTGCAGAGGGTCCCTGGTTCGAGCCCAGGTAGGGGCGAGGAGAGGGATGGAAGCTATACTGTTACACAGAGACCTTTGGAAGCAGGTGCCCTTACTCAGTATTATCAGGCCACTCGTTAGTGGGTTGTGGGGGGAAGAAAATGCACTTACATCGGGTGGATGGTACACACCCTTTACCACACCAATGGACTGTGCACAATTCCTGGAAGCTGAAAATGTCCCAGTCCTTCCATGGCCTGCATACTCACCAGACATGTCACCACCCGTTGAGCATGTTTGGAATGCTCTGGATTGATGTGTACGACAGCGTGTTCAGCCTGATCAACTATATGCAAAGGAGATGTGTCGTGCTGCATAAGGGAAATGGTGGTCACACCATGTACTGACTGGTTTTCTGATCCACGCCCATAAATTTTTTTGAAAGTTGTGACCAACAGATGCATATCTGTATTCCCAGTCATGTAAAATCCATAGACTAGGGCCTAATGAATTCATTTAAACTGACTGATTTCCTTTTATGAACTGTAACTCAGCAAAATCTTTTAAATTGTTGACTGTTGAAGGTCTATATTTTTGTTCAGTGTCTACATTTCTCAAGTCTTCTTTGCTACCTGGACAACTTGGTCTTTGCACCCACCGCGGAAATGGCTCTGCAGCACCTTGAAGTTGTGTTTAGCCGTCTACGTGCCAACAATCTCAAACTAGCACCCAACGAGAACAGTGTGCCGGGGGACCCTGAAAAGGTGGAGGCCATTACCAAGATGAGCCAAGCTCAGCTGATGAAAGTGGACTGATTCACTCACTCTGCACGGAGCCTGAAATCCTTCTTGAGTATAGTATTATTGTCACGCCCTGACCATAGAGAGCCTTTATTTTCTATGGTGGAGTAGGTCAGGGCATGACTGGGGGGGTTAGTCTAGTTTATATTTTCTATGTGGGGTTTTCGTTTTGTTTTCTATATTGGTGATTGGTATGATTCCCAATTAGAGGCAGCTGGTAGTCGTTGTCTCTAATGGGTGATCATATTTAGGTAGCCTTTTTCCACCTGTGTGTTATGGGATAGTGTTTTGAGTTAGTGCACGTAGCATCTCGTTAGTCACGGTTCGTTGTTTGTTTCTTTATTTGTTTTGTTCTAAGTTTTCACTTTAATAAATTATGTGGAAACCATATCGCGGTGCAGCTTGGTCCAACCATTATTCTGACGTACGTGACAATTATATTACCAGCATTTTATTCCTAACTGTTCTGCCATAGCTAAGCCCTTGTTTGTACTCAATGGGGGTCAAAAGAAAAGCAGAAGAGATGGGAAGAGTGACAACAGTGGGATTTTCCAAGTTAACACAATCGGATTGGACTGAGGAGTGTGTCGTTGCATTCCAGAAGCTGAAGGATGCTCTTCTGAACTGTCATGCTGCTTCACCCTGACTTTGAGAGGCTCTTCATTCTCTTCAGGGACACCTCTTTGGATGGTCTCAAAGCTGTGCTTTGTCAATTGCCCGGAGAAGCAAGTCCCATACAGTACCATTCGTAAGCAGACCCTGAGCAAGTAGCAGAGAAGTTATCCAGTACACAGACTTGAATTTCTAGCACTGAAATGGAGTGTGTGTGAGATATTCCGTCATTGGCTTAAGGGGCAACGAGTTCACTATCTGGACAGATAATAACTCGTTAACATACATCATGATGAAAAACCCAAACTGGATGCTTTTGAGCAAACTTTGATCTGAAGTGCATCCCAGGCAGCAAGAATACAGTAGCAGATGCTCTGACCTGCGCAGAGACTGATGAGTGAGTCGTACCAAGAGCACTTTTGCGTGAGGCTGTTGGAATGGTGAATGATGATGTCCAAGATGCCTTCTGGTGAGTTTCATAACCCCAGGAGATAACCTCCTTGACCACTGCTGGGCAAGTTTAGTGAAGCGGTCAGTCACCACCAGAACATAAACTGAGTTCTTCTTACGGTCTTCCACTGTCCAAAAATCCAAACACACCAACTCCATGGGAGAGCAGGTATTAATGATCTCTGATGGGGTCTGGCTGCTGGCTCTGGAGTCTTTGTTAGAACTTATCTCTGGCAGCATTGTACATACTCCTTGATGTCTCTCTCCATTGCAGGCCAGAAAAACACCTGTCTGGCTTGGGCTAGAGTTCTAGCTTGGCCTTGATGTTCTGCAAGGTTGCTTTGAGTCTCAATGCCTCTGGTAAGACGTACTGGAAATATATCCGGTTGTGTGGCTCTCCCTAATGACACGGTACAGAGCTCCCTCTCTTAGGATCAAGCGGTCCCACTGCTTCATCAGTAACAATACTTTGGAAGAAACAGCATATCGGTCACGTCTAGTGGGCCGTTTCTTGTTGAAGATGAAAGAGATAACCTTGTATATCACAGGGTCTTGCAGCTGGAGATCTCAAAATTCCTCATGTTCAGGCAAAGTATCAATACCAGGAGGAAGAAGCTGTTGGATGATGGAACAAAGCTGGATTGTTTGCATCTCAGTTGAGCATTCCCAGTCGGTGCTGACAAGAGTATAGCTATCACTTCAGCAGCAGCCACTCAATGTTAGTGATTGCTGTTCAACAGTCTGTTGGCCTTGAGATTGAAGCTTTTTTTCAATCTCTCGGTCCCAGCTTTGATGCACCTGTACTGACCTCGCCTTCTGGATGATAGCGGGGTGAACAGGCAGTGGCTCGGGTGGTTGTTGTCCTTGATGATCATTCTGGCCTTCCTGTGACATCGGGTGGTGTAGGTGTCATGGAGGGCAGGTTGTTTGACCCCGGTGATGCATTGTGCAGACCTCACTACCCTCTGGAGAACCTTACAGTTGTGGGCGGAGCAGTTGCCATACCAGGCGGTGATACAGCCCGAGAGGATGCTCTCGATTGTGCATCTGTAGAAGTTTGTGGGATTTAGGTGACAAGTCAAAGTTCTTCAGCCTCCTGAGGTTGAAAAGGCGCTGTTGCGCCTTTTTCACCACGCTGTCTGTGTGGGTGGAACATTTCAGTTTGTCCGTAATGTGTACGCTGAGGAACTTAACTTACTACCCTCTCCACTACTGTCCCGTCGATGTGGATAGGGGGGTGCTCCCTCTGCAGTTTCCTAAAATCCACGATCATCTCCTTTGTTTTGTTGAGGTTATTTTCCTGACGCCACATTCCGAGGGCCCTCACCTCCTCCCTGTAGGCCGTCTCGTCGTTGTTGGTAATCAAGCCTACCACTGTAGTGTCGTCTGCAAACTTGATGATTGAGTTGGAGGCGTGCATGGCCACGCAGTCATGGGTGAACAGAGTACAGGAGAGGGCTGACAATGCACACTTGTGGGGCCCCAGTGTTGAGGATCAGCAGACTGGAAATGTTGTTTCCTACCCTCACCACCTTGGGGCGTCCCGTCAGAAAGTCCTGGACCACGCCCCACAGGGCGTGGTCGAGACCCAGGGTCTCGAGCTTAATGACGAGTTTGGAGTGTATTATGGTTTTAAATGCTGAGCTGTAGTCGATGAACAGCATTCGTACATAGTTATTCCTCTTGTCCAGATGGGTTAGGGCTGTGTGATTGCGATTGTGTCATCTGTGGACCTATTGGTGCGGTAAGCAAATTGGAGTGGGTCTAGGGTGTCAGGTAAGATGGAGGTCATATGATCCTTGTCTAGTCTCTCAAAGCACTTCATGATGATGGAGGTGAGGAGGTGGGGTGATAGTCGTTTAGCTGCTAAGCTTTCTGGGAACAGGAAGAATGGTGGCCCTCTTGAAGCATGTGGGAACAGCAGACTGGGATAGCGATTGATTGAATATATCCATAAATACAGCAGCCAGCTGGTCTGCGCATGCTCTGAGGACGCGGCTAGGGATGCCGTCTGGGCTGGCAGCCTTGCGAGGGTTAACACATTTAAATGTTTTACTCACGTTGGCTGCGGTGAAGGAGAGCCCACAGGTTTTGGTAGCGGGCCGTGTCGGTGGCACTTTATTGTCCTCAAAGCGAGCAAAGAAGCTGCTTAGTTAGTCTGGTCCTGTCATGTGGATGCATTTTCTTGGCAAAGGAAAAATATTTACTAACAGGGATGTAAACAAATTTGTGCACAATATTTTAGAGAAATAAGCTTTTGTGCTTATGGAAATTTCCGGGATCTTTTATTTCAGCTCATGAAACATGGAACCAACAATTTACATGTTGCCTTCATACACACATATCCATCTATCTATATACATTACCAGTCAAAAGTTTGGACACACCTACTCATTCAAAGGTTTTTCTTAATTTTTACTATTTTCTACATTGCAGAATAATAGTGAAGACATCAAAACTATGAAATAACACATGTGGAATCATGTAACCAAAAATGTGTTAAACAAATCAAAATATATTCAAAGTAGCCACACTTTGCCTTGATGACAGCTTTGTACTCTTGGCATTCTCTCAGCCAGGATCATGAGGTATTCACCTGGAATGCATTTCAATTAACACATGTGTCTTCAAATGCAATAAGGAAAGAAATTCCACAAATTAACTTTTAACAAGGCACACCTGTTAATTGAAATGCATTCCAGGTGACTACCTATTGATGCTGGTTGAGAGAATGCTGAGAGTGTGCAAAGCTGTCATCAAGGCAAAGGGTGGCTACTTTGAAGAATCTCATATTTTGATTGAACACTTTTTTGGTTACTACATGATTCCATATGTATTTTCTCTCAGGTATCTGCTGTGCGGTGGTGTCTTGTGTCTTCTCTCCCTCTGTCCACCCCCAGTGGCCGAGTGTGGGACCCTGGTGGGGTCGGCCCCGGGGTGGCTCGGAGGCGCCTCAGCTCCCTGACGTACTCCCTCTCCAGTAGGAGCTGCTGCCTTTGGGCCTGGAGCTGGTCCTGAAGTCCCCTCAGGGAGTGGGCTCTCTGGATCAATCAATCAACCAACCAACCAACGAATCAAACCAATCGATCAATCGATCAATGAATCAATGCATCCATCCATCTTTTGGCTATACCTGGATCAGCTGCTGCAGCTCTTCCCTCAGATGCTGGTTTTCCAGGGACACAGCTCTAGTGTGGGACAGTAGGCAGCGAGATGCCTCCTAGGGGGAGGAGAGGGGGTGGGTATGGAGGTGTGTGTTTGTGTACACATGTTCTTGTGGATGTGCGTACGCATGCGTGCATGTCTATGCATGTGTGTGTTACTCACCCTATTAGCGGCGAGGGCCAGGGCCTGTATTTTTTGTTTGGCCTGTGCTTCGTACCTATAATAATAAAAATAATACATTTAAAAAGGAATTTACAGTCATGCACACACTTTTCCCATTTACCTCTCTTTCTCACTGAGGAAGCCAGCCTTCAGGGCCTGCAGGGATTCAGAGTGACGACAGTGCATACTGGTCACCTCCCTCTCTAGCTCTGCTATACGCCCCAGCTGCTGCTGCTGCAAGCTCTGTTACACACACACCATATTAAAGCACACACATGAATAGCCATGTCTATACAGTATACACACACACTCACATATGCATACAGCCATGCAAAGGGTACTAATATAAAATAAGATTATAATAAAATGTGTAATATTAGTAGATCATATATTCTGTACACTAAGTGGTGGTGTGTGAGGAGAGGAAAGGAGAAGTAAGAGGAGATGAGAAGGCAGAGGAGAGAATGAGAAGACGGGTGGGGGTTAGGAGGAAAGGGTGAGGAAGTGTCATACTTTAAATTCTCGGAGCTCAGCAATCTCAATATTTAACAGCGCCAGTTCATTCTCCTTCTCCAGAATCTCCTTCTTCAGCTCTGTTAGGATAGGTTAGATTAGAGTTAGCTTCCTGCTCTCTCCTCACTGGCCCCTGGCACTTCCTGCTGACTCACCATTGGCCTGTTCCTGGTATTTGTCCAGATTCTCCTCCCTCTGTCTCTTCAGGTTCTCCTGCGCCTGGTGGTTTTGGTCGCTAAGGGTGACGATGGCACTCTGACGCTTCTGGGTCCGCTTGGACATGTACGACATGTACTCTTGCTGAGAAGGCGAGAGATGGGGTCAGGAGGAGAGGGATAAGGAATTATATGCATTGTCACTTTACCCCTACCTACATGTACAAATTACCTCAACTAACCTGTACCCCTGCACATTGACTCGGTACCGGTACCTCCTGTATATAGCCTCGTTATTGTCATTTTATTGTGTTACTTTTTAGTTTATTTTATTTAGTAAATATTTTTTAAACTCTATTTCTTGAACTGCATTGTTGGTTAAGGGCTTGTAAAGTAAGAATTTCACAGTAAGGTCTACACCTGTGGTATTCGGCACGTGACAAATCAAATTTGATTTTATAGGGAGGGAGATGGGAAAGAGAGAGATGGGGAGAAAGAGAGTGTCAGCCTTTACTGTCACTCACGCTCTCCATGCGAGTCTGGTTGGCCTCATTCTGTAGGAACTCATTCTCACGCCGTCTGGTACAGCAGCCGCAGTTAAGGGAAGTGAGGAAAGTATTCTTGAGAAGCTATCGCTATCACATGAACAGGGGTGGGTCAATTCTAATTGACGGCAGTTAATTCAGGAGGTAAAATGAAATTCAAATTCCATTATTAAAGAAGGGCATTTTTACAATTATTTTCAATGATAACTGAAATGTAGAAGCTATTTATTTCAAAAGTTTTTAATTCAGACTACTTCCTGATTTAAATGCTTTCAATTCAAATTGTCCCAAATACTGGAACGGAGGGTAACTATTTTAAAGGGCCCTTCACTTAAACAAAAATGGATGCAGATTAATTAACAGTTTACAATTTAGCGGACTTGTGTGTGTCTGTGACAACTAAATCCTGGCTGTCTACCTGCAGTGTGCAAAGTGAAAGCTTTGGGAATCGTCCTGGACTGGGACGCCATCTGCCAGACCTTCTGAACAGGAGGTCTTGTGCGGACAACTTCCAGGAATAGTGTTCATTATGTGGCTTCATCAGTGTCTGCTCTTTGAGGCAGAAACAGACTGCTTGAACTGCATTTGTCTTTATGGCCAAATGCCACATGTTCTGGTTATCATTTGCCCAGTGGGCCTGTATAAATTGAATTGACAGATGTGTTAGAAATGCCTGGGCCGATTTCTGGTTCCACTCTGTCACTGTTGTGAAGTCTGGGATTTAAAGGATACAACTTTTCCACTTTCCTCTTGAGGTTGTTCAAGGTGTCGGTTAGCTTGTCGTACCTGTAGGTTACAGGAGTGAAGTACAGAGTCACATGATGACAGGCAAGCAGACAGACAGGTAGGCATAGAGAGAGAGAGAGAGAGAGAGATAGGCTAGTAGACAGACAGACAGACAGACATGTCTCACTCTCTCTGTAGCAGAGCCTCACTGTCAGACCCAGGGTGTTCTGAGTCCTCTACTCCTTGTCCAGCTGTATCCTGCTTAAGGGCAGACTCTCCTTTCTTCTTAGGGGGCATTCTAGTTGCCTACACACACACACACGTCATCTATAGGGATCATTCTTTGCAGAAACAGTGACATTTGATTGAATGGCATCATCATGTTCCATATCGATGCTTTACCGCTCACCACATCTCACCAGTAGCCTATGTAACGTTAGCCAAGCATGAGCCCACCATACCGCCGCCCACGCTTGCTATCAAACCCGTTAGAAGAGAGCAATGGGGCACCGAAAGCGCTGCAAGTTAGTTAGCTAGCTAACCAATCGCTCGCATCAGTAATGATCACTGATCAGACTACACTCAACGCTGGCTGTGCTGTTCGCATTTGTTGGCTCAGCTCTCTATCAACTTTCCATTGGGTGTAAATATAGCTTTGAATACATCTCTAGTTATAAAGTGTAATTTGATAGCTACAAAAGTAGCAAACATCAAGTTATGTCTCACCTTCACGTTTGTTTAAAACGCTCCCTTGTTGCCAAGACAACTACATAGACAACACATTTCTACAGGGAAGTCACGTTCCCTAAAAATGAAAATAATCAAGGTCGTAAAGACCGCATTTATATAAAAACACGGATCAGTCCGAGCCTGGAGTTACAATGTTACATATGTTCCACTGACCGCATTTGCCCCGCTGCCGAACTTGACCCATCATTACCACGGTTCGGTGATCTGATTTCACATTGCATTACCGTAAAGATCTGCTCAAAAGGGCAACGGACAGACAATCGCTCGACTATCATGCTTCCAGCGGGCGGCTTTGCCTTGCCTGACAGCCGTTTACTTTGGCAATAAACGTCAACATTTGTATTACATACAGCTCGTTTATATAAATACAACATATCTCCTATAAATAACAAATAGCTCGGCATTTTGAAGATTACACGTTTCATATTGACACAGACGAGGAAATAGTATCCTCCATTCCTCACACCTTGCATTTGCGTGCAGGAGGTGAGTGCGCCTGTGCGGGAGTTGAGCTAGCTGAGCAGGGAGAGCCAGCCGTGGCGGCACAGATGGAAAGGATGGAAATGGAGAACTACTCCGGCGCCTGACCTGAGACGGTACTAGGAAACGTTCGGTAGGCTAGGCTACTGCTCCGTTCGGTTGGATTGCTGGAGAGAGGCGAGGCGCACGGTGAAAGCAGGGGCGACACAGACAGAAAATATGGACGGGAGAAGCGAGTTCCTTTGCGGGGTTGTGGAAGGTAAGGACAACGGTCGTCTGGTTATCTGATCTTTTAATGTTCACGGAGAAGTTCATATGAAATACCATGCATAAAAAAAACAATATTTTCAGTGTTTGTAAAGCTTTGAAATGTGGTAGCTATTGTAGCCCTATGATCAGACATAACCTCACATTCATCTTTTATTCTCGTCATCTTCATTTTCTCATCATTGGTGTCCCAGTTAGTTTGCCATCTATCAAGCCTGCTACTCCAGTCCTCGAGTATCACCAAAAGCACACATTTTGTTGTAGCCTCTGACAAAAAAAAAAACACCTGAGGTGCGTTTAGTTCACTTCAACGTTTGCTACCTTGCAGAGCGGTTTGTACTGACAGACACGTTTATCCAAAACGTTCTTGAACAGACTTTGAGGTACGTTTGCTCCCGTTTGGTGAGTGTGTCTTACAGCAATGAGTGACGTATTTAAAGGGCAGTGGCCATGCTGACATCCTACCTCAACCCACAAACCAACCCTTCCCAATTTTCAATTGATCATTCAGTACAGCACCTTTTCCATTCAATTGAATGTTCCATAACCTAAAAACTTACTGAACGCAGCCTTGATTCAATTCA
Source organism: Oncorhynchus tshawytscha (assembly GCF_018296145.1). NCBI lineage: Eukaryota > Metazoa > Chordata > Actinopteri > Salmoniformes > Salmonidae > Oncorhynchus > Oncorhynchus tshawytscha. The sequence continues at coordinate 15,289,439 of NC_056443.1, forward strand.
TTGTGGGCCTAATGTTTATTCGACAAGTTGAATCGGGTGTGCTTGTCCGGGGTTAAAAAGGTGTACTGTTGGGGGTACTTGAGGACTGGAATTGGGAACCACTGAGCTAGTCAGTCAGTCTCTCTCTTGTGTTCTAAGGTGAGAGATAGAGACAATCTGAAAGGAGCATGGAGAAAAACATTGATAGAAAAGATAATGATGTGACTGCACACAGCTGGATCCAGAATACCCCCTCCTCACTACTGACCAGTAGCGGTGCATGGGTAAAATCACTGTGGAACCACAGAGATTTAGAACCACAGAGAGTTACTGCAAGTCGCAAAGAAAAACAGGAGCTGCTTCCACTACTATTCCAGCACCATTTAAATTTCAACATCAATATAATTAAGAATAATAATTAATATAACCTCTGCTTTTTAAAAATGTTTTATTTCACCTTTATTTAACCAGGTAGGCTAATTGAGAACAAGTTCTCATTTACAACTGCGACCTGGCCAAGATTAAACAAAATAGTGCGACACAAACAACACAGAGTTACACATGGAATAAACAAACATACAGTCAATAACGCAATAGAAAAAGTCTATATACAGTGGGTGTAAATGAGGTAAGATAAGGGAGGTAAGGCAATAAATAGGCCATAGTGGCGAAATAATTACAATGTAGCAGTTAAACATGAGTGAAAGATGTGCAGAAGATACATGTACAAGTAGAGATACTGGGATGCAAAGGAGCAAAAAATAAAATAACTAAATAACAGTATGAGGATGAGGTATTTGGATGGGCTATTTACAGATGGGATAGGTGCAGTGATCTGTGAGCTGCTCTGACAGCTGGTGCTTACAGTTAGTGAGGGAGATATGAGTCTCCAGCTTCAGTGATTTAAAAATTATATATTTTTTGTCTGTAGCAGTTTGGGTCTAGAGTGTCTCCCCCTTTTGAAGAGTGGGATGACCGTGGCGGATTTCCAATCTTTGGGGATCTCAGACGATACGAAAGTGAGGTTGAACAGGCTAGTAATAGGGGTTGCAACAATTTTGGCAGATAATTTTAGTAAGAGAGGGTCCAGATACTCTAGCCCGGCTGATTTGTAGGGGTCCAGATTTTGCAGCTCTTCCAGAACATCAGCTTTCTGGATTTGAGTGAAGGAGAAATGGGGAGGCTTGGGCAACTTTCTGTGGGGGGTACAGGGCTGTTGATCGGTGTAGGGGTAGCCAGGTGGAAAGCATGGCCAGCCGTAGAAAAATGCTTATTGAAATTCTCAATTATCGTGGATTTATCAGTGGTGACAGTGTTTCCTAGCCTCAGTGCAGTGGGCAGCTGGGAGGAGGTGCTCTTATTCTCCATGGACTTTACAATGTCCCAGAACTTTTGGGAGTTTGTGCTGCAGGGTGCAAATTTCTGTTTGAAAAAGCTAGCCTTTGCTTTCCTAACTGCCTGTGTATATTGGTTCCTAACTTCCCTGAAAAGTTGCATATCGTGGGAGCTATTCGATGCTAATGCAGTACGCCACAGGATGTGTTTGTGCTGGTCAAGAGCAGTCAGGTCTGGAGTGAACCAAGGGCAATATCTGTTGCCGGTTCTATTTTTTTTTTAATGGGGCAAGCTTATTTAACTTCTTATGGCTGGGGGGCAGTATTGAGTAGCTTGGATGAATAAGGTGCCCAGAGTAAACTGCCTGCTACTCTGGCCCAGAAGCTAAGATCTGCATATTATTAGTAGATTTGGATAGAAAACACTCTGAAGTTTCTAAAACTTTTTGAACGATGCCTGTGAGTATAACAGAACTCTGAAAAAAAAATCCAACCAGGAAGTGGGAAATCTGAGGTTTGTAGTTTTTCAACTCTTTGCCTATCCAAGATGCAGTGTAAATTTGGTCCGATTGCACTTCCTAAGGCTTCCACTAGATGTCAACAGCCTTTAGAACCTTGTTTGAGGCTTCTACTGTGAAGGGGGAGAGACTGAGTGCTGTTTCAACCAAACCAGAGGTCTGGCAGTGCCATGAGCTGAGTCTCACGCACGACCGTGAGAGTTAGCTGCTTTATCGAACAAAACATGCATGTATTGTGTAACATGAAGTCCAATGAGTGTCATCTGATGAAGATCATCAAAGGTTAGTGATTCATTTTATCTCTATTTCTGTTTTTTGTGACCCCTCTCTTTGGCTGGAAAAATGGCTGTGTTTTTCTGTGACTAGGTGCTGACCTATCATAATTGTTTGGTGTGCTTTCGTCGTAAAGCCTTTTTGAAATCGGACACTGTGGTGGGATTAACAACAAGTTTATCTTTAAAATAGTGTAATATACTTGTATGTTTGAGGAATTTTAATTATGAGATTTCTGTTGTTTGAATTTGGCGCCCTGCACTTTCACTGGCTGTTGTCATATCGATCCCGTTAACGGGATTTCAGACGTAAGAAGTTTTAAGATGATGAGGAAAGCACTTTTTAAAGAACAATCAGACATCCTCTACTGATGGAATGAGGTCAATATCCTTCCAGGATACCCGGGCCAGGTCGATTAGAAAGGCCTACTCGCTGAAGTGATTTAGGGAGCGTTTGACAGTGATGAGGGGTGGTCGTTTGACCGCAGACCCATTATGGACGCAGGCAATGAGGCAGTGATTGTTGAGATCCTGGTTGAAGACAGCAGAGGTGTATTTGGAGGGCAGTTTGGTTAGGATGATATCTATGAGGGTGCCCGTGTTTACGGATTTGGGGTTGTACCTGGTAGATTCATTGATCATTTGTGTGAGATTGAGGGCATCAAGCTTAGATTGTAGGATGGCCAGGGTGTTAAGCATGTACCAGTTTAGGTCACCTAACAGCACGAGCTCTGAAGATAGATGGGGGGGGGGCAATCAATTCACATATGGTGTCCAGGGCAGAGGGTGGTCTATTGCAAGCCGCAACAGTGAGAGACTTGTTTCTGGAAAGGTGGATTTTTTTTAAAGTAGAAGCTCAAATTGTTTGGGAAACAGACCTGGATGGTAAGACAGAACTCTGCAGGCTATCTCTGCAGTAGATTGCAACTCCGCCCCCTTTGGCAGTTCTATCTTGTCATTTTTTTGGGGGCCTTCCTAAGCCAGGATTCAGACACGGCTAGGACATCCGTGTTGGCAGAGTGTGTTAAAGCAGTAAATAAAACAAACTTAGGGAGGAGGCTTCTTATATGTTAACATGCATGAAACCAAGGCTTTTACGGTTACAGAAGTCAACAAATGAGAGCGCCTGGGGAATGGGAGTGGAGCTAGTCACTGCAGGTCCTGGATTAACCTCTACATCACCAGAGGAGGAGTAGGATAAGGGTACGGCTAAAGGCTATAAGAACCTGTCTTCTAGTACGTTCGGAGCAGAGAGTAAAAGGAGAAGGTTTCTGGGTTTGTTAGAATAGATTCAAGGCATAATGTACAGACAAAGGTATGGTAGGATGTGAATACAGCAGAGGTAAACCTAGGCATTGAGTGACGATGAGAGAGGTATTGTCTCTAGAGACACCATTTGAACCAGGTGAGGTCACCGCATGTGTGGGAGGTGGAACAAAAGGGTTAGCTAAGGCATATTGAGTAGGGCAGGAGGCTCTACAGTGAAGTAAGACAATAATCACTAACCAAAACAGCAATGTACAAGGCATATTGACATTAGGGAGATGCATGCGTAGCCAAGTGATCATAGGGTCCAGTGAGTAGCTAGGTGACCTGGAGGCACGGTGATTCGGACAGCTAGCAGATGGGCATTCAGGGGATGTTGCGATGGAGGAGGCTATTGGAGAAAAAAAACCTTGGGCGGATTATGTCGGTAGTCCAGTCGTGATGAATCGGCGGGGCTCCATTTCAGCAATGAAAGGGGTCCAGGCCAATTGGCAAAATAGGTATTGTGGCCCAAGGAGTGGCTGATGGACCTCTTCAGCTAGCCGGGAGATGGGCCTAGCATAGGCTAGCTCCAGGCTAATTGGTGCTTGCTTCGGAACAGAAACGTTAGCCAGGAGTAGCCAATCGGATAGCAGCTAGCTAGCTGCGATGATCCAGGTGGAAAGGTTCAGAGCTTGCGGTAGGAATCTGGAGATATGGAGAAGAAGTCCTATGGGTTGAATCGCACTGTGCAGACTGGCAGGAGTTGTCCGGGCTAAAGGTTAGCTGATGACCGCTAGCAGTGGCTAGCTGACTACTAGCTTGTAGCCAGCTAGTTAGCTTCTTTTGGGGGTTCCGGTTCTAAAGTAAAGAAAATAGCAGATCCATACCACATTGGGTTAGGCGGCTTTCAGGAGAGTATGTTGAGGTTAAGAAAAATGTGAAGAAAAAATAAATAAAAAGATTTATACATGGGACACAACAAAGATGCCTGACTGCTACGCCATCTTGGATTTTGATTAGTCTAATACAGTGATAGCTAAAATATACCAAAAACAATTTAGTCCAATCAATGTAAGCTAAATATGATGTGGCTGTCCATGGTTCTGATTTCTGTGTGCGTGCAAGTAGAAAAACATGTTGACTCACCCTACTTGTAGGGAAACACCAATGCCATCCTCCGCTCTTTCATTTTGACCAAACGGTCTATCACTCTGTCATACAGTACAAGCTTACATTTTGTTGTCCTAGGCTACCTGGCTAAAATGCTTGCTAAGCCAACTTCCATTCATGGGCAACATTAGCTAGTTAACGTTGGCCTTCTACATATAGCTACATATTGTACGTCCATCCTCTCAGGCCAGCATCACAACAATGTATGAATTAATGGTTGGATCAGAATCTCTGTTATAATCATTGGCCAGTACGGATAAGTCCAAATCCCTATATCAGTCCATGACCAATTTAGGAACGGGCTAATTTTAGCTAGCTAGCTAGCCACCGGAAGACAACAACACAATGAGATGCAACAATTCAAGTTTTTCTGTCAATGATGTGTGCTCTCAATGGAATTTGATAGGAGTGATGCCAAATCCAAGCTGGCTTCCCTTGACACAATTTTTTGGTGCACCAGGACTATTCACAGTTGAACTCAATGCTGATTGGCAAAAAAATAATAATAAGTTGTCAACGGAGTCCAGATGCTCGCTAGCTTCCCTTCAATACAACCAATGGTAACGTACTCGTTTGGACCAGACAGCTTCAGATAGATGGCCTACACGTAGAGAGAAAGAGGGGCGCTATTTCGCTCGCTTGGATGCTTTCCCCTGTGAGATACATTCAGCCTCTTGTGAATTTAATGATCATTCTGAAACACAGAGCGATGAAAGATATGTTTTTTTTTTCTTTCTAAATCTTCTTGGTAATTTTTTGGGGGAAGCCTGGCTTCCCTTGGTATTCATGCATACACGCTACTGACCCACTTACCTTCTTACACACAAGCATGCACTCAGTCAAAGTTAAAGGTGCTGCATGGTCAATCCACCATCTGCATTGTCCTTGCAGCATTTACTGTGACATGGCCTCTGCAGAAGTCAGGGCATTCCTACTTCTTGCGCTCCGCAGAGCAGCGCATAGCTGTTGTGAAGAAACTTGTCAAGGAGGTGAGTTTGTGTTTATACAGGACTTCCCGCCCTCACCTACCATCAACCAATCATGTTAATGCTGAGTTATACGGCTCCCTCAGCATTGTTACAATATTTTAGAGGCGCATAGCAATGCGTTACTGAGCTCGATTTGGCCTCTGCATGCCTCCGGAGGCTCTGCAATTGCGTCACACCATCCATATGGCGCCTCCGACCATAATTTTGGATCAAGCATAACATGGCTCTTTTAATCACACTACCCAACTAGCACATGTGGTTCTTTTGAAGTTATGGGAAGCTATGTTTTTGGTTTCACATTGGTTGTGAGAACGAAGTCATAGGTTCCCTGACCTGTAAAATGTAACTTATTAAAAACGTTACAAGAACAGAAGTGATAACTTTGCCTGTTCAGGAAACTTTTATTTTTAGGTTGCAGGGAGGTTCTGAGACTGTTTTACTCCGGTTCCTTAAGTTTTCCTGGGAGGTTTTATTAACACTCTGAGAACGGAAATTATAGGTTACTTTTAATGACTGACTTTCTTAACTTGAACTGAATGTTTCAGTAAGACTTTTAGCATGTTACTATCTTAATATGGTTAACTTTTTTAAACTCCAAGCACAGATGGGAAACATTATTCATTCGAACACATTTATTTTTTATTTTGACACGGCATCAGTGAGATTCGAAAACCCATTTCAAAGAAACAAGCACTCATTAAGATCAGGTATGGCTAATTAGTGGGCGTGGCCAACACACATAAACACACTTATGGCCTAAACTCACCATAGGTGAGCATGCAAGTGATTTTATTTTAGAATACATTGTTTTGAATTATAATGACCCAACCGAAGCTGGGCGGAGGGTTGTCTGCTTTGACCTTTCGTTCAATTAGAACATGTTTCTATTTTTGCGTTGGTGCGTTTTGCGTTTTGCGTTGGACTACTGCTGGTGCTGTAGTCACACAAAATAATCTAAATGTTGTCATATTTTTATTTATTTCTAGCTCATTTGAATTGGAAGAGGTAGCTAAGGGTTGAGGCTTTACATACATGCTAAAATGAACCAATTCATTCACTTATGGAAACACAACATCGCAATCAGCAAAAATGATTGGAGATATGGACTATCCTGCTAGCAAAAAGTTACTGCTCCGCCTGGCTGGTCCTTTCCACCTGCCTCACTCTGCTTGCTCCGCCCGCCTGCTTCTTGTGAGTTTTTCATTTAACAAGACAGAGGATAGAGAGTTTTGTTGACGCTGAGAACAGGATGTATACGTCACAGTCTTAACTTTCCATGAACGTTCTTTCTTCATGTTATTAGAATGTAATTTAGAGCTTATTGATGTAATGTGTACAATCCATTTTTTTTATTCACAGAATATTAAACAGAACCATACATTCTGAGAACATCGATCAAGTCACATTTTTGTTTAGTATGTTCCCAGAATCTAATAAAAATGTGACATTAAATAAGAACCACATGGGAACTTGTGGAAGTACTGAAATTCCCACGGAAGAATGTTGTTTCTTAAAACCTCTTAAGGATAGGTGGGACGCAAATGTCTCAACTGGCCAATTGCCAGGGGAAATGAAGAGCGCCAGATTCAAATAAAATTCAAACTTTCATTAAATCACACATGTAAGATACTCAATTCAAGCTACACTCATTGTGAATCCAGCCAACATGTCCGATTTTAAAAATGCTTTTCGGCGAAAGCATAAGAAGCTATTATCTGATAGCCTGCACCAGCAGTGAACAAAGGAGCTAGCATATTTACAACCCTGCAGGCGCTACACAAAACGCTGAAATAAAATGCATTACCTTTGACAAGCTTCTTTTGTTGGCACTCCAATATGTCCCATAAACATCACAATTGGTCCTTTTGTTCGATTAGTTCCGTCCATATATATCCAAAATGTCCATTTATAAAGCGCGTTTGATCCAGATAAAAACAGCTTACAAAAACGCAACGTCACTACAAAATATTTCAAAAGTTGCCTATAAACTTTGCCAAAATATTTCAAACTACTTTTGTAATACAACGTTAGGTATTTTTAAACGTTAATAATCGATCAAATTGTAGACGGGGCAATCTGTATTCAATACAGGAAAGAAAACAATGGATGAAAAACTGTCAAACTCCACCTCTTTCTCAATTTTGAAACAGAAATGTGTGTGCCTTTGGTGGTTTATGTGACGATGATAATTTACTCCCACTCGCCAGAAAAAGCAACTGTTTTAGTTGACACTGGAGGTTCTCAGAATGTTATGTGCTAGCTGGCTATGGACAATGGCGATGCTCCTATTTCTATATGAACAATTGTATGGCATGCTCTGCTTTATTTGCAGATGAGGGGTTGCCTCATAGGCAGGAATTTGTTAGTGTGGTGGAACTGGCCTGAACACTATGTTCACCATTCCATTTCACTTCACCAGTCTGGCATTCCTCCTCACTGAAACGGTCTGTAATGAGGGACACTATTCAAAACGAACGTATCTGCAATCGGAACCAATCACAGGATGAACAACCTAATTCAAAGCACAGTGATTGGCCATGTGGGATTTTGTCCTAAACCCATTGTTTCTGAGGATGCTGATTGGACCGGTCCTTTTCTAACTCATTCCAAACCCCCATCTATTGGGGAAAGGTCATACAGATACGCCAAGTGAAATAGAATGGTGAATGCAGAGATCAGGCTGGTTCCACCAGGGTATGGCCACTTCACCAATGCGTGTCCATGAACAAATACTGTGCATGTACTAACATGAATATAGGTCTGAATGGCAACACTGCTTAATTGTACACTAGCATTAATGTCTCTCTCTTTCGTGTGCTTGTCTGTGTCTCAGGGTTCTATGGGAGGCCCTGGTCTATGGAGCAGAGGAAGGTCCTTTTCCAGTGGTGAGTACTTGGTGACAAACAGAAAGGTAACATACAGATGTAGGATCTTAATTTGATCACCCTGTTGCAGGATAACTTTCCTGCAATGCATGACATTTTAAACGTGCTGTGTACTAGAGGTTTAAAAAGGCTTCTGAAGATTGTAATGTCAGACTTTTATCAATCTATACAAAAATGTCAATTTTAATTTTATCCACATAGTTAACATTTCCGGTTGCTGCGGGTTTATTTTCCTTCTGTAGCAAACTGGCTCAAATTAAGATCCTAAATCTGTATGGTTGACATAGGAGGACATGGAAAGGGATAAGGAGGGAGTGAGTATGATCTGCAGTTGAAACAAAAACAAAGCGGTGGTTGACTTTGTTTTGGTAAAAAGCTGAGGGATGGGCCTGGAGAAATGTATCAACTCTCAAATGTATAGACAGAGCTATTGGTGCAAGGACTTGACTGTCCATGATATCAAAATGATTTCCAGAAACTGACACTAGGTCAATATCACTGTAAAGAACTCTCTCCCTTTATCTCTGTTAGGATGCAGAGGTGGGAGTTGAACACCTATCTGTACGGTCCTAAAGATGATCTGAAACACAGACTACTCTGGAGAGAGGTCTACTCCCCTGAAGAGGAGGGTAAGGGATCTCCCCATCCCTCACTCATCCATCTCTTCATCCCTTCATTTATTTGTTAACATCTCTCTTTTAGTCCACCTTCCCACCCCTCCATCTCCCCATACCCTCATCTCACCTTCTCTCCTCACTCTGTCCTTTTCCCTCCATCTCTCACTTTTGCTTTAAACTAAATGTATCTCTCCTGGTGCTGTCCTTGTTTTCTCCACTCCTCCTCACTCCTCTCTTGCAGGTCAGTTGCGTACTTTGATAGTAGAGTCAGAGAAGAGAGGTCTGAGGTTTGTGTACTCTCTCTCTCCTGGTCAAGACATTGTCTTCTCTTCTGCCTGCGACCTCTCCCTGCTTAAACGCAAGCTACGACAGGTACATACATGCACCTACACACACTTGCATGCGCACACAGGCATGCACACGCATACCTACACCCCTGCCTTACTATCTCTCCTCTCTGTAGGTGTCAAAGTTGGGTTGCCAGGCATTTGCAATCCTTTTTGATGACATAGACCACTCCCTGTGTCAAGCTGACAGTCAAGCCTTCTCCTCATTCGCTCACGCCCAGGTTTCAGTTGCCAATGAGATCTACCGATTCCTGGGAGAGCCGCCCGTCTTCCTGTTTTGTCCAACAGGTGTGTAGTTGAGATGTGTGTAGTGTCCTTTCTCTCTCACACACACACACCACCAACAACAACAAAGTTCCAAAAGAAATAGAGACATTGCAAATGTCATATTATGGCCATATACAGTGTTGTAATGATGTGCAAGAAGTACACCCCTGATAACATGTAAACACAGTTAACGTTCATAGCAGCCACATTTTAAATGTATTTATTTTATTTGACATTTATTTAACCAGGCAAGTCAGTTAAGAACAAATTCTTATTGACAAAGGCAGCCTACCAAAAGGCAAAAGGCCTCCTGCGGGGATGGGGGCTGGGATGTATATTTATATATCCATACCAGCCCCCATCCCCACAGGAGGCCTTTTGGTAGGCTGACCGTTCAAAAGTTTGGGGTCACATAGAAATGTCCATGTTTTTGAAAGAAAAGCACTCATTTTTTGTCCATTAAAATAACATCAAATTGATCAGAAATACAGTGTAGACATTGTTCATGTTGTAAATGACTATTGTAGCTGGACACGGCTGATTAAAAAATATATATATATTTTGAATATCTTAGGCGCGCAGAGCCCCATTTATCAGCAATCATCACTCCTGTGTTCCAATGACATGTTGTGTTAGCTAATCCAAGTTTATAATTTGAAAAGGCTAATTGATCATTAGATAACTCTTTTGCAATTATGTTAGCACAGCTGAAAACTGTTGCCCTGATTTAAAGAGTAATAGAACTGGCCTTTAGACTAGTTGACTATCTGGAGCATCCGCATTTGTGGGTTCGATTACAGGCTCAAAATGGGCAGAAACAAAGACCTTTCTTCTGAAACTCATCAGTCTATTCTCGTTCTGAGAAATGAAGGCTATTCCATGCAAGAAATTGCCAAGAAACTGGCCCGCATCTTAGTCGCCTCTTTACTGTTGACATTGAGACTTGTGAGGCATCTGTTTCTCAAACTAGACAATCTAGTGTACTTGTGCACCGGTGCCTCCCACTCCTCTTTCTAATCTGGTTAGCGCCAGTTTGCGCTGTTCTGTGAAGGTACTGAGAGTACTACACAGCGTTGTACGAGATGTTCAGTTTCTTGGCAATTTAGCCTTAATAGCCTTAATTTCTCAGAACAAGAATAGACTGACTAGTTTCAGAAGAAAGTACTTTGTTTCTGGCTATTTTGAACCTGTAGTCGAATGCTGATCAGGCGAAACAAAACTTTCCAAGCCAGACCGCTACACATAACCGCTACACACAGCCTACATCATTGTCACCACATTAGCTGAAGTAACATCATAGTCAACATAGCTAATAGAACTAAGATGTTAGTAAACCCACTATAATCATGCAGTAACGTTAGTGTACAGTCAGTAAGCAGTTTAGCACTTACACCGGCGGGGCCCCGTGGCAATAAGTTAGTAAAACCAAAAGGATACCTTGACTTGGAAGAGTTCCAGTGTTGTGTTGGATAGTCATAGCCAGCTAGCTAACATAGCATCCCTCTGTTTGAGCAGGGTGTCTGAGTAGGCTAAACTAGCTTGCTGCATTTGCTAGCTAAGTAAGTGAAACTGAAAGTGAAAAAAATGACTTGCTTTTCCTTCATTTTGAATGAAATTCTTCTTTCAGTACTAGATTAATTCTCTGAACCTTTGATTGTTTGGACAACATCTCAGTTCATGCTGCAAGAGCTCTGATAGGTTGGAGGATGTCCTCAGGAAGTTATCATAATTACTATGTAAGTCTATGGAAGTGGGTGAGAACCATGAGCCTCCTAGGTTTTGTATTGAAGTCAATGTACCCTGAGGAGGATACACCATGGTGCTACCCTACAGAGTGCTGTTGAGGCAACTGTAGACCTTCATTGCAAAACATAGTGTTTTAATTTCTTACAGATACGTGGGACGGTAGCGTTCCCACCTGGCCAACATCCGGTGAAATGGCAGAGTGCCAAATTCAAATTTAATTACTATAAATCTTAAACTTCCATGAAATCACAAGTGCAATACATCAAAATAAAGCTTAATTTGTTGTTAATCCAGCCGCCGTGTCAGATTTCAAAAGGGCTTTACGGCGAAAGCAAACCATGCGATTATCTGAGTACAGCGCCCAGCACACACATGCATAACAAAACATTTTCAACCAGGGAGTTGCGACACAAAAGTCAGAAATAGCGATATAATATATGCCTTTCCTTTGAAGATCTTCTGTTTGCACTCAAAGGTCCCAGTTACATTACAAATGGTAATTTTGTTCGATAGTCCTCTATATCCATAAAAACTCAGTTTAGCTGGCGCGCTTCAGTCAATAATCCACTCGGTTTCCCTCCTTCAAAATGCATACAAAATTAATCCCAAACGTTACCAATTAATTTATACAAACAAGTCAATCAAAATGTATAATCAAACCTTAGGTACCCTAATACGCAAATAAACAATACAATTTAAGACAGAGAATCGTTATTGTCTTCACCGTAGAAAAATACCAAAGAACGCCTTCCCATTCACACGCTTGGAAACACTACAGCCAAAATAGAAGCCACCTAGAAAAACTACAATTCCTGGCTCATTTTTCCAAAACCAGCCTGAAACTCTTTCTATAGAACGTTGATATCTAGTGAAAGCCCTAGGAACTGCAATCGGGCATGATTTCGCCCTATTATAAAAGTTCCAGCCATTGAAATCAGTGTTAGGATGATTTTTTTGGGGGGGGGATCGTTTGTCCTCGGTGTTACGCCTGCCATTTCAGTTCTGTTATACTCACAGACATTATCGTAACAGTTTTAGAAATTTTAGAGCGTTTCCTATCCATATCTACCAATTATATGCATATCTTTGCTTCTGGGCCTGAGTAGCATGCAGTTTACTTTGGGCACGCTTTTCATCCGGACGTCAAAATACCGCCCCCTATCCCAAAGAAGTGAATCAATTATTTGCTGACATGAATATATTAAGTATAGTTTAATCTAAAAATGAAAAACGTAAAAATATTTTACAATTTAAAACATTCTGAAAATCACTGAGGATGATGTACCTCCTCTGAAGAGTCTCCACTGCTTCTCTTCTAATTAAGTAATTGCATACTGATATTATGTTACTCTCCTCTTTCCCTCGCTCACCCTCCCTCCACCCTCCCTCTCTCCACTCCTCTCTCTAGAGTACTGTGGCTCTCTATGTTCTCCCAGTGTATCTAAGTCTCCATATTTGATGACTGTTGGAGAGGACCTGCTGCCTAACATCTCTATCATATGGACCGGTGAGACACAGACAGGCTTTCTATCCTTTCTATTTTTTTATATTTTTTTATATTCTGTAAATTACAATGATATGGCATGATAATTCCCAATCTCTATCTCCCTCTTTCGCTCTCCCACTACCTTCCCTCTCTCGCTCTCCCTCCCTCTATGGTCAGATGACATGAAAATAGGGCTTTGGCCATGCACACCAGTGGTGGGTCTGGCGTTGAAAGACAGAAGCATATGCAGAAAAGTACCTCATACCTATGGTAAAATATGGTGGTGGATCTTTGATGTTATGGGGCTATTTTGCTTCCACTGGCCCTGGGGCGCTTGCTAAGGTCAATGGTGTCATTAACTTTACCAAGTAGCAGGACATTTTAGCCAAAAAACCTGGTTTCCTCTGCCATGTGGCTGGCACTTGGCTGCAGTTGTATCTTCCAGCAAGACAATAACCCCAAGCATTAATCAAAATCCGCAAAGAAATTGTTAATTGACCACTCAGTCTCCATACATGAACCCCATTGAAAACCTGTGTGTTGAATCGCATAAGAGCAGACAAAGGATATCAAGGATCTGGAAAGATTCTGTATGGAGGAATAGTTTAAGATCCCTCACAACGTGCTCTACACATTTTACAAAAAGCCACAGGATCAGTGGAAGCAAAAAGGCTGCATAACATAAAAGATCCTCCACCATATTTTACAGTAAAAATGGGCTTCCTCTCTTCTTATGCATCCTTATTTCAACGCTAAACCTACCAATGGTTTGTGTGGCCAAAGAGCTCTATATTCATGTAATCTGACCATAGCACCGGTTATAATTCAAGTGCCAATGCCATTTAGCAAACTCCAGTCGTGGGCAGGAAATAATCTTCATGGAGGAATGATCTAAAGGATCAGACATACCAAGGATACTGAATGCCGAGAGGTACTTAGATGTAGTCTTGTCACGATACCAGAATTTAGACTTTGATACCAATACCAGGATTAGTATCGTGATTCTCGTTACCATAACGATACTCAATACCAAAATGATACCAAAATGGTACCACTGCAAGAAGGCACATTAGCCAAAGTCACAGAATGGGACTTGATCCAAACAGAAACTCAGCTACGGCTCTGTTCAATCGTTGGGCAGCTGATGAGTTCATTATCATTACATTTGACATTTTTTCCATCAACAATTTTCAGAGACAGCCATGTATGCATTCACTTCTTTGGGACTGGGGGGCAGTATTGAGTAGCTTGGATGAATAAGGTGCCCAGAGTAAACTGCCTGCTACTCAGGCCCAGTTGCTAATATATGCATATTATTAGTAGATTTGGATATAAAACACTCTGAAGTTTCTAAAACTGTTTGAATGATGTCTGTGAGTATAACAGAACTCGTATGGAAGGCAAAAACCTGAGAAAAATCCAACCAGGAAGTGGGAAATCTGAGCTTTGTAGTTTTTCAAGTCATTGCCTATCGAATATACAGTGTCTATGGGGTCATATTGCTCTTCCTAAGGCTTCCACTAGATGTCAATAGTCTTTAGAACGTTGTTTGAGGCTTCTACTGTGAATGAGGGGGGAATGAGAGCTGATTGAGTCAGGGGTCTAGCTGAGTGCCATGAGCTGATCATGCGTGCTCACGTGAGAGTTAGCTTGCGTACCATTGCATTTCTACAGACAAAGGAATTCTCTGGTTGGAACATTATTGAAGATTTATGATAAAAACATCCTAAAGATTGATTCTATACTTCATTTGACATGTTTCTACGAACTGTAGTATGACTTTTCTTCTGAACTTTCGCATGGACTTGCCCGCGCCTCGTGAGTTTGGATTGTGTACTAAACGCGCAAACAAAAAGGAGGTATTTGGACATTAATGATGGACTTTATTGAACAAATCAAACATTTATTGTGGAACTGGGATTCCTGGGAGTGCATTCTGATGAAGATCATCAAAGGTAAGTGAATATTTATAATGCTATTTCTGACTTCTGTTGACTCTGCAACATGGCGGATATTTGTATGGCTTGTTTTGTTGTCTGAGCGCTGTACTCAGATTATTGCATGGTGTGCTTTTTCCGTAAAGCTTTTTTGAAATCTGACACAGCCGTAGCATTAAGGAGAAGTTTATCTAAAGGTCCATGCATAACACTTGTATTTTCATCAACATTTATGATGAGTATTTCTGTAAATTGATGAGGCTCTCTACAAAATCACCAGATGTTTTGGAAGCAAAACATTACTGAACGTAACGCGCCAATGTAAACTGAGATTTTTGGATATAAATATGAACTTTATCGAACAAAACATAAATGTATTGTGTAACATGAAGTCCTATGAGTGTCATCTGCTGAAGATCATCAAAGGTTAGTGATTCATTTTATCTCTATTTGTGCTTTTTGTGACTCTCCTTTGGCTGGAAAAATGGCTGTGTTTTTCTGTGACTAGGTACTGACCTAACATAATCGTTTGGTGTGCTTTCGTCGTAAAGCCTTTTTGAAATCGGACACTGTGGCTGGATTTACAACAAGTTTATCTTTAAAATGGTGTAAAATACTTGTATGTTTGAGGAAATTTAATTATGGGATTCTGTTGTTTTGGAATTTGGCACCCTGCAATTTCACTGGCTGTTGTTGAGGTGGGACACTACCGTCCCACATATCCCAGAGAGGTTAATGAATCAATTGTATAATCAGACTTTGGTAAAAAAAACAAATCTAACTATATAACAGCATAATGGTAATCATTTATGATTTTTTTTAAATAAAAACCTTTCGTGAACTAACACTAGCACTTGAGTCTTCCTTCTTGCTAGCTCTGACTTTGCTGATAGCTACCTTTTTTATTGAGGAACAATTTTCTTACTATGACTGTGGTAGGTGGTTGTTTCACCTAGCTGTCTTCAGATGAATGCACTAACTGGAAGTCGCTCTAGAGAAGTGTTTGCTATATGACTCAAATGTAATGATAAATCTCTACTGATAAAGTGGGTAAATAAAGATGTAGCCTTGGCTTATTCACATGACTGCACAGTGTGCGCTGTCTCTTTAATGAGGAATGACGTCATTACTGGGTAGTGAATTGTGTAGCCCAGGGTAGTGAATTGATGATTGCTTCAACTGTAAGATAGCAGCAAAATCACACCGGAGAAGATGGATGACGTTTCACATGCTCCTAACCAACTGTGCTATTTTGTTCGTTTTTTTTGCGTTGTTTGTAACTTTTTACTTATTTTGTACATCATGTTGCTGCTACCGTGTCTTATGACCGAAAATAACTTCTATACATCAGAACAGTGACTACTCACCTCAAACTGGAAAAAGCTTTTTCCTTTAACGAGTCCATGAGTCCGAGTCCATCTATAGTTACCACCACAAACCGATAATGGCACTAAGACCGCACTCAACGAGCTGTATAAGGCCATGAGCAAACAAGAAAATGCTCATCCAGAAGCGTCACTCCTAGTGGCCGGGGACTTTAATGTAGGCAAACTTAAATCCGTTTCACCTCATTTCTACCAGCATGTCATATGTGCAACCAGAGGAGAAAAACAAACTTGAGACCACCCTTACTCCACACACAGAGATGCATACAAGTCTCTCCCCTGCCCTCCATGGCAAATCTGACCATAATGCTATCCTCCTGATTCCTGCTTTACAAGCAAAAACTAAAACAGGAAGTACCAGTGACTCGCTCAATACGGAATTGGTCAGATGACGCAGATGCTACGCTACAGGACTGTTTTGCTAGCACAGACTGGAATATGGTCCGGGATTCATCCAATGGCATTGAGGAATATACCATCTCAGTCACGGGCTTCATCAATAAGTGCATTGACGTCGTCATCCCCACAGTGACCGTACGTACATATCACAACCAGAAGCCATAGATTACAGGCAACATCCGCATTGAGGCTAGAGCTGCCTCTTTTTCAAGGAGCAGGACACTAATCCAGACGCTTATAAGAAATCCTGCTGTGCCCTCAGACGAACCATCAAACAAACAAAGCGTCAATACAGGATTAAGATTGAATCCTACTACGCCGGCTCTGATGCTCGTCGGATGTGGCAGGGCTTGAAAACTATTACGGGCTACAAAGGGAAACTCAACCACAAGCTGCCCAGTGACGCAAGCCTACCAGACGAGCTAAAGGCCTTGCCTCGAGCTAAAGGCTCGAGGCAAGCACCACAGAAGCATACACGAGAGCACCGATGTAGCCGATGTGAGCAAGACCTTTAAACAGGTCAACATTCACAAAGCCAGACAGATTACCAAGACGTGTACTCAAAGCATACGCGGACAAACTGGCAAGTGTCTTCACTGTCATTTTCAACCTCTCCCTGTCTGAGTCTGTAATACTGACATGTTTCAAGCAGACCACCATAGTCCCTGTGCCCAAGGAAGCGAAGGTAACCTGCCTAAATGATTACTGCCCCGTAGCACTCACATCGGTAGCCATGAAGGGCTTTGAAAGGCTTGTCATGGCTCACATTAGCAGTATCCTCCCGGATACCCTAGACCCACTCCAATTCGCATACTGCCCCTACAGAACCACAGTTAACAATCTCTATTGCATTCCACACTGTCCTTTCCCACTTGGAGAAAGGGAACACCTATGTGAGAATGCTGTTCATTGACTACAGCTCAACTTTCAACACCATAGTGCCCTCCCAGCTCATCACTAAGCTAAGGACCCTGGGACTGAACACCTCCCTCTGCAACAGGATCCTGTAATTCCTGATGCGACATCCCAGGTTGTGAGGGCAGGCAACAACACATTCCCCACGCTGACCTTCGATACTTAGTCCACTCCTGTACTTCCTGTCCACCCATGACTGCGTGGCCGAGCATGACTCCAACACCATCATTAAGTTTGCCGAATACACAACGATGCTAGACCTGATCACCGACTACGATGGACAGCCTATAGGAAGGAGGCCTGGCAGTGTGGTGCCAAAAAACAACCTCACCCTCAATGTCAGCAAGACAAAGGAGCTGATCATGGACTACAGGTAACGGAGGCCCAAGCACGCCCCAATCTCCATTGACGGAGCTGAAGTTGAGCGGGTCGAGAGCTTCAAGATCTTCGGTGTCTACATCACTAAGGATCTATCATGTTCCATACACGCCAACGCAGTTGTGAAGAGGGCATGGCAATTCCTTTTCCCCAAAAAAATATTTGTCATGGGCCCTCATATCCTCAAAGTTCTACAACTGCACAATTGAGAGCATCTTGACTGGATGCTTCACCGCTCGGTATGGCAACCGCTTGGTATCCGACTTCAAGGTGTTACAGAGGGTAGTGCGTACTTGGCCGAGCTCCCTGCCATTCAAGACGTCTATACAAAGGCACTGTCAGACGAAGGCCATAAAAATTGTCAGACTCCAGCCATCCAAGTCATAGACTGTTCTCTCTGCTGCCACACAGCAAGTGGTACTGATGCACAAAGTCTGGAACCAACAGGACCCTGAAAAGCTTCTACCCCCAAGTCATAAGCCTGCTAAATAGTTGGTCGGTAGCTATTTGGTTAACTATTTTACTGTCTGCGTTAACCCTTTTTGAAACATTTTTGACTCATCACAAACAGTTGAAGTCGGAAGTTTACATACACTTAGGTTGGAGTCATTAGACTAGTTTTTCAACCACTCCACAAATTTCTTGTTAACAAGTTTTGTTTTATAGTTTTGTAGTTTTGGCAAGTCGGTTAGGACATCTACTTTGTGCATGACACAAGTAATTTTTCCAACAATTGTTTACAGACAGATTATTTCACTGTATCACAATTCCAGTGGGTCAGAAGTTTACATACACTAAGTTGACTGTGCCTTTAAACAGCTTGGAAAATTCCAGAAAATTATGTCATGGCTTTAGACGCTTCTGATTGGATAATTGACATCATTTAAGTCAATTGGAGGTCTACCTGTGGATGTATTTCAAGGCCTGCCTTCAAACTCAGTGCCTCTTAAGAAATCAGCCAAGACTCCAGAAAAAAATTGTAGACCTCCACAAGTCTGGTTCATCATTGGGAGCAATTTCCAAACGCCTGAAGGTACCACGTTCATCTTTACAAACAATAGTACGCAAGTATAAACACCATGGGACCACTCAGCCATCATACTGCTCAGGAGAGAGACGCGTTCTGTCTCCTAGAGTTGAACGTACTTTGGTTCAAAAAGTAAGTCGATCCCAGAACAACAGCAAAGGACTTTGTGAAGATGCTGGAGGATACCGGTACAAAAGTATCTATGTCCACAGTAAAACGAGTCCTTTTTCAACATATCCTGAAAGACCGCTCAGCAAGGAAGAAGCCACTGCTCCAAAACCGCCATAAAGCCAGACTATGGTTTGCAACTGCACATGGGGACAAAGATCATACTTTTTTGAGAAATGTCCTCTGGTCTGATGAAACAAAAATAGAACTGTTTAGCCATAATGACCATCGTTCTGTTTAGAGGATAAAGGGGAGGCTTGCAAGCTGAAGAACACCATCCCAATCGTGAAGAACGGGGGTGTCGGTATCATGTTGTGGGGGTGCTTTGCTGCAGGAGGGACTGGTGCACTTCACAAAATAGATGGCGCATCATGAGGAAGGACAATTATGTGGATATATTGAAGCAACATCTCAAGACGTCAGTCAGGAAGTTAAATCTTGGTCGCAAATGGGTCTTCCAAATGGACAATGACCCCAAGCATACTTCCAAAGTTGTCGCAAAATGGCTTAAGGACAACAAAGTCAAGGTATTGGAGTGGCCATCACAAAGCACGGACCTCAATCCCATAAAAAATGTGTGGGCAGAACTGAAAAAGCGTTTGCTAGCAGGGAGGCCTACAAACCTGACTCAGTTACCCCAGCTCTGTCAGGAGGAATGGGACAAAATTCACCCAACTTATTATGGGAAGCTTGTGGAAGGCTTCTCAAAACGTGTGACCCAAGTTAAACAATTTAAAGGCAATGCTACCAAATTCCAATTGAGTGTATGTTACATACATACTTCTGACCCACTGGGAATGTGATGAAAGACATAAAAGCTGAAATAAATCATTCTCTCTACTATTATTCTGACATTTCACATTTTACAGTATATAAACATTACTGAAGGTACCAGTGTTCAATGATTATGTACTGTACAGGTTTTTCAGTCTCTTGTTCCCAGTTTTGATGCACCTGTACTGTCTCTGCTTTTTAGATGGTAGCAGGGTGAATAGGCTGTGGCTTGGGTGACTGAGGTCCTTGATCATCTTCTTGGCCTTCCTGTGACACTGGGTGCTGTAGATGTCGTGGAGGGCAGGCAGTGTACCCCTGGTGATTCATTGGGCTGACCGCACCACCCTCTGTACCAGACGGTGATACAGCCCGACAGAATGCTCTCAATGGTGGATAAGTAGAAGTTTGTGAGGGTCTTAGGGGTCAAGACAAATTTCTTCTGCCTCTTGAGGTTGAAGAGGCACTGTTGCACCTTCTTCACCACACTGTGTGGATGGACCATTTCAGGTTGTCAAGTGATGTGCACACCAAGGAACTTGAAGCGTTTCACCTTCTCCACTGCGGACTCATCAGTGTGGGTAGAGCGTGCTCTCTTTGCTCTCTTCTGAGGTCCACAATCAGTTCTTTCGTTTTCTTGACGTTGAAGTAGAGGTCAGGGCCCTCACCTCCTCCCTGTAGACTGTCCCATCGTTTTTCATGATCAGGCCTACCACTTTTGTGTCATCTGCAAACTTTAGGATTGAGTTTGTTGCCACGCATTCATGGGTGAACAGGGAGTACAGGGGAGCTGAGCACACATTGTTGTGGGGCCCCTATTTTGAAAATCAGACCTACCTCAAATTTTAGTGGGTCTAGGCTCATGTGTCGGGTAACAGCAAGCTAGCTAAATAGGACAAATTAGCTAGCAACTGCAAGCTAGATAGCTAAATTGCCATAAATGTTTAATGCTTTTTGACCTGTCCCCAAATTAATATAATTGGTTCAGAGTTTGTTTTGATACTTTAATTGATCGTTTGGTGTAGGGGGACAAAATCAATTTGCACACAATGGCACGTGGCCGGTTTGGGTACAGTGTAACAGGACAGAAATATCCTCCTATTTGTATTAATTGCTAATTATTTATATCAAACAAATCGGGTAATTTTTCCATCACACATGTTTACCTTGGATCAGCCTCTCCGAATGGTACTAAAAACAAACAAGAACCAGAAATATACAAAAAATTGCCCATATTAACATAGTGTATTCAGACCCCACAACTGTTTCCACATTTTGTTACGTTACAGCCTTATTCTAAAATGGATTCAATAAAAAATGTTCCTCCTCAATCTACACACAATACCACATAATGACAAAGCAAATAGTTAAATATATATATTTTGTAAATTTAGAAAAGGTACAGAACCTTATTTACAGAGGTATTCAGACCCTTTGCTATGAGACTCGGAAAAATTGAGCTCAGGTGCATCCTGTTTCAATTTATCATCCTTTACATGTTTCTACAACTTGATTGGGTCCACCTGTGGTAAATTCAATTGATTGGACATGATTTGGAAAAGCATACACCTGTCTACATAAGGTCCCACAGTTGACAATGCATGTCTACACCAAGCCATGAGGTTAAAGAAATTGAACAATCGGGGGAGAAGGGCCTTGGTCAGGGAGGTGACCAAGAACCCGATGGTCACTCTGACAGGGCTCCAGAGTTCCTCTGTGGAGATGGGAGAACCTTCCAGAAGGACAACCATCTCTGCAGCACTCCACCAATCAGGCCTTTATGGTAGAGTGGCCAGATGGAGCCACTCCACAGTGAAAGGCACATGACAGCCTGCTCAAGATTTTCTGGTCTGATGAAGCCAAGATTAAACTATTTTGTGCATTTCAGGTAAAATAACAACTCAATGTTTATATCCCAGGACAAATTAGCTAGCAAACGCAAGCTAGCTAAATAGGACAAATTAGCTAGCAAGTGCAAGCTAGATAGCTGAATTGCCATACATGTTTAATGCTTTTTGACCTGTCCCCAAATTAATATAATTGGTTCAGAGTTTTTTATATTTTAACCTGCGTGTTGTGATTGTGTTTGGTGTGGAGGAACAAAATCAATTCATGCACGATGGCTCACGCGCGCAGCTGGTTTAGGTTCAGTGTTAGAGGATCTCATGTCTACAGGTTAATCTGCCTCCCCTAAAGCCTATGCGCATAGGAAGTTGCTATAGACCACTGAATGCTGAACGTCAGTATTTGGACTGTGTGAAATACTCGATAATGTATGTGACATCAACAGAGGGGTATATTGGGGTATATACCCAGGGGTATATTCTGGGTGACCAAAAGATTGACTGGTTGTCACCAAGTTGTCCACTCAAGCAGTAAATAATACTTGCAATCTGGTTCAGGTTATCAGTCAACATACCAGGGTATTTACAAACAGAACTGGAACTAAGTCATCCACATGGATTGACCACATCTTTACTAATGCGCCCAAAATCTTCCCTAAAGCAGTATCCAGACCCATTGGATAGTGATCCATAGTGATCATAATATAATAGCCATATCTAGAAAAAACTAAGTTCCAAAGACTGGACCTAAAGTGGAGTATAAGCAATCATACAAGAGGTTTTGCGATGTCATAGTTGTGAAAAATATTTATTGGTCTGATGTGTGTGATGAGGAACAACCTGACTCCACAATTGAAGTATTTAGGAAATTGGTTTCTTCTGGTTACTTATGCGCCCATCAAGAAACTGACTGTTAGAACTGCCAAATCCCCATGCATAGATGAAGAATTTTAAAACTGTATGGCTGAGAGGAATGAGGCAAAGGGAATAGCAAATAAGTCTGACAACACAGCAGATTGACAAAATATAGTGTCTTCAGAAGGTTTTTTACAAATGTAATTAATTAAATAAAAAATTAAAAGCTGAAATATCTTGAGTCAATTAGTATTCAACTCCTGTGTTATGGCAAGCCATAAGTTCAGGAGTAAACATTTGATTAGGTTAAAAACTAAGTTGCATGGACTCACACTGTGCAATAATAGTGTTTCACATGATTTTGAATGACTACCTCATCTTTGTACCCAACTCATACAATTATCTGTAAGGTCCTTAAGTCGGGCAGTAAATTTGAAACGCTGATTAAACCACAAAGACCAAGGAGGTTTTCCAATGTCTCGCAAAGAAGGGCACCTATTGGTAGATGGGTAAAAATAAAAAAGCAGATATTGAATATCCCTTTGAGCATGGTGGTTATTAATTACACGTTGGATGGTGTATCAATACACAAGTCACTACAACGATACAGGTGTCTTTCCTAACTCAGTTGCCGGAGAGGAAGGGAAACCTCTCAGGGATTTTACGGGTTTAATGGCTGTGATAGGAGAAAACTGAGGATGGATCAACAACATTGTAGTTACTCCACAATACTAACCTAATTGAGTGAAAAGAAGGAAGCCTGTTGAAAATACAATTATTCCAAAACATGATTCCTATTTGCAACAAGGCATTAAAGTAAAACTGCAAAAAAAATGTGACAAAGCAATTCACTTTTTGTTGTGAATACAAAGTGTTATGTTTGGGGCTAATCCAATACAACACGTTACTGACTACCACTCTCCATATTTTCAAGCATAGTAGTGGCTGCATCATGTTATGGGTATGCTTGTAATCGTTAAGGACTGGGGAGTTTTTCAGGATAAAAAAGAAATGGAACTAAGTACAGGCAAAATCCTAGAGGAAGATCTGGTTCAGTCTGCTTTCCACTAGACACTAAGAGATTAATTCACCTTTCAGCAGGACAATAACCTAAAACACAAAGCCAAATATACACTGGAGTTGCATACCAAGAAGACGGTGAATGTTCCTGTGTGACCGAGTTACAGTTTTGACTTAAATCTACTTAAAAATCTATGGCAAAACCTGAAAATGGTTGTCTAGCAATGGTTAACAAGTCATTTGACAGAGCTTGAAGAATTTTTTGAAAATAATAATTGGTGCTTCTGCAAAGTATTGACTCAGGTGTGAGTACCTAATGTAAATTCGATTTCTGTATTTCATTTTTCATAAACGTGGCAACATTTTTTATTTAATAAAACTTTTTAAAAATTTTTTATCCAATTTTGTGATATCCAATTGCAATCCTGTCTCATCGCTGCAATTCCCCAACAGGCTTTGGAGAGGCGATGGTTGTGTCATGCATCCTACAAAACATCACCCGCCAAACTGCGCTTCTTAACACCCGCCCACTTAACCCGGAAGCCAGCTGCACCAATGTGTCGGACGAAACACCATTCAACTGACGACCAAACCCTCACGACGCCTATGGGACTCCCGGTCACTGCCAGTTGTGACACAGCCTGGGATCGAACCAGGAGTCTGTAGTGACGCCTCAAGCACTGCGACGCAATGACTTAGACCACTGCACCACTCGGGAGGCCATATGCAAAAATTTCTTCAAACATGCAGAGCCCCGTCAGTGAGAAGAAGAAAAAAAAACTGGTTGTGTGCATTGTGCTGGATTTGCCACCCCATTCAGGCCAGGCTAATCCATTCCCTCCTTATTTTTCTTCCTTTCCTTTTTTTTCTAAATGTAAAAATATATTCCCCCAACATAAAAACCATGCTTTCAATATAAAAATGTGTTCTCTCAACATAATAACGTGTTCCCTCCTGCCAGTTTATTCATGCGCATGTCCTTATCATGGATTGATCACAGTTAAATGAATTCTACTTCAATCTGGGCTTGAAATAGAAAGATTTTCTTTGTTGTTTGAATATGTTACTGAGAGAAATCTATTTCCAGTTTCAGTGTTTTCATATGCCTCTGAATCATAAGAGCAAATAATGGGTCACGGGCGTGCAAAACCACTCAATTGGGTGCAATGATGCACTCGCATCCCTGCGCTAGTCAGGTATTCCATCTGGCTCTGCTTCATTATCTTAGCTGTTCTACAGTATATCTATACTTTGGGGGAGTTCATTAACTACCTATCCTTCCGATGAAATGGGTGGGATTACACTGAGAAAAGTGCCTTTTTTTCCCCTTTTTGTTGTCACTCCTGTCGGCTCTCATGTGGAGGTTTTTGGCTCAGTCAATTTATCTGCCACTAACGAGCATTGCGATTCTGCAAGTAGAAACGACAGGTTCGTCAGTACCAGGTTGGTACGCAGCACAGTACGTCTTTTGTTCTAGCAAGAGAAGGAACAGCCTCCTACTGTGCTAAGTACCGATCAGCAGTGAGATTTTTCAATCTTAGATTGCTCACAGTGTTCTCCAATCTCAAAAAAACATTTTAGAGAATGTGCCATTATCCTCGCAAGGTGGGGTATTGAAACTGAGGTGTCAATACTTTTGACCTATCTTTTTTATAAAAATGTATAACTTTTTATTGTTTACAAATTTTTGGGGGCATACAATATAGCTCAGTATTTGTATTATTTATTTCTTTTTTGCTAATATTTTTGAAGGGTGCCACTAATTATGGACCTGGCTGTATATGTAATATACACTGCTCAAAAAAATAAAGGGAACACTAAAATAACACATCCTATATCTGAATGAATGAAATATTCTTATTAAATACTTTTTCTTTACATAGTTGAATGTGCTGACAACAAAATCACACAACAATTATCAATGAAAATCTAATTTATCAACCCATGGAGGTCTGGATTTGGAGTCACACTCAAAATTAAAGTGGAAAACCACACTACAGGCTGATCCAACTTTGATGTAATGTCCTTAAAACAAGTCAAAATGAGGCTCAGTAGTGTGTGTGGCCTCCACGTGCCTGTATGACCTCCCTACAATGCCTGGGCATGCTCCTGATGAGGTGGCGGATGGTCTCCTGAGGGATCTCCTCCCAGACCTGGACTAAAGCATCTGCCAACTCCTGGACAGTCTGTGGTGCAATGTGGCGTTGGTGGATTTTTTAAATATTTTTTTTTATTTCACCTTTATTTAACCAGGTAGGCTAGTTGAGAACAAGTTCTCATTTGCAACTGCGACCTGGCCAAGATAAAGCATAGCAGTGTGAGCAGACAACACAGAGTTACACATGGAATAAACAATTAACAAGTCAATAACACAGTAGAAAACAAAGGGGGAGTCTATATACAATGTGTGCAAAAGGCATGAGGAGGTAGGCGAATAATTACAATTTTGCAGATTAACACTGGAGTGATAAATGATCAGATGGTCATGTACAGGTAGAGATATTGGTGTGCAAAAGAGCAGAAAAGTAAATAAATAAAAACAGTATGGGGATGAGGTAGGTGAAAATGGGTGGGCTATTTACCAATAGACTGTACAGCTGCAGCGATCGGTTAGCTGCTCAGATAGCTGATGTTTGAAGTTGGTGAGGGAGATAAAAGTCTCCAACTTCAGCGATTTTTGCAATTCGTTCCAGTCACAGGCAGCAGAGTACTGGAACGAAAGGCGGCCAAATGAGGTGTTGGCTTTAGGGATGATCAGTGAGATACACCTGCTGGAGCGCGTGCTACGGATGGGTGTTGCCATCGTGACCAGTGAACTGAGATAAGGCGGAGCTTTACCTAGCATGGACTTGTAGATGACCTGGAGCCAGTGGGTCTGGCGACGAATATGTAGCGAGGGCCAGCCGACCAGAGCATACAAGTCGCAGTGGTGGGTGGTATAAGGTGCTTTAGTGACAAAACGGATGGCACTGTGATAGACTGCATCCAGTTTGCTGAGTAGAGTGTTGGAAGCCATTTTGTAGATGACATCGCCGAAGTCGAGGATCGGTAGGATAGTCAGTTTTACTAGGGTAAGCTTGGCGGCGTGAGTGAAGGAGGCTTTGTTGCGGAATAGAAAGCCGACTCTTGATTTGATTTTCGATTGGAGATGTTTGATATGAGTCTGGAAGAGAGTTTGCAGTCTAGCCAGACACCTAGGTACTTATAGATGTCCACATATTCAAGGTCGGAACCATCCAGGGTGGTGATGCTAGTCGGGCATGCGGTGCAGGCAGCGATCGGTTGAAAAGCATGCATTTGGTTTTACTAGCGTTTAAGAGCAGTTGGAGGCCACGGAAGGAGTGTTGTATGGCATTGAAGCTTGTTTGGAGGTTAGATAGCACAGTGTCCAATGACGGGCCGAAAGTATATAGAATGGTGTCGTCTGCGTAGAGGTGGATCAGGGAATCGCCCGCAGCAAGAGCAACATCATTGATATATACAGAGAAAAGAGTCGGCCCGAGAATTGAACCCTGTGGCACCCCCATAGACTGCCAGAGGACCGGACAGCATGCCCTCCGATTTGACACACTGAACTCTGTCTGCAAAGTAATTGGTGAACCAGGCAAGGCAGTCATCCGAAAAACCGAGGCTACTGAGTCTGCCGATAAGAATATGGTGATTGACAGAGTCGAAAGCCTTGGCAAGGTCGATGAAGACGGCTGCACAGTACTGTCTTTTATCGATGGCGGTTATGATATCATTTAGTACCTTGAGCGTGGCTGAGGTGCACCCGTGACCGGCTCGGAAACCAGATTGCACAGCGGAGAAGGTACGGTGGGATTCGAGATGGTCAGTGACCTGTTTGTTGACTTGGCTTTCGAAGACCTTAGATAGGCAGGGCAGGATGGATATAGGTCTGTAACAGTTTGGGTCCAGGGTGTCTCTTTGAAGAGGGGGATGACTGCGGCAGCTTTCCAATCCTTGGGGATCTCAGACGATATGAAAGAGAGGTTGAACAGGCTGGTAATAGGGGTTGCGACAATGGCGGCGGATAGTTTCAGAAATAGGGGGTCCAGATTGTCAAGCCCAGCTGATTTGTACAGGTCCAGGTTTTGCAGCTCTTTCAGAACATCTGCTATCTGGATTTGGGTAAAGGAGAACCTGGAGAGGCTTGGGCGAGGAGCTGCCGGGGGCGGAGCTGTTGGCCGAGGTTGGAGTAGCCAGGCGGAAGGCATGGCCAGCCGTTGAGAAATGCTTATTGAAGTTTTCGATAATCATGGATTGGTGGTGACCGTGTTACCTATCCTCAGTGCAGTGGGCAGCTGGGAGGAGGTGCTCTTGTTCTCCATGGACTTTACAGTGTCCCAGAACTTTTTGGAGTTGGAGCTACAGGATGCAAACTTCTGCCTGAAGAAGCTGGCCTTAGCTTTCCTGACTGACTGCGTGTATTGGTTCCGGACTTCCCTGAACAGTTGCATATCACGGGGACTATTCGATGCTATTGCAGTCCGCCACAGGATGTTTTTGTGCTGGTCGAGGGCAGTCAGGTCTGGGGTGAACCAAGGGCTGTATCTGTTCTTAGTTCTGCATTTTTTGAACGGAGCATGCTTATCTAAAATGGTGAGGAAGTTACTTTTAAAGAATGACCAGGCATCCTCAACTGACGGGATGAGGTCAATGTCCTTCCAGGATGGAGTGAGACAAGATGTCCCAGATGTGCTCAATTGGATTCAGGTCTGGGGAACGGGCAGGCCAGTCCATAGCATCAATGCCTTCCTCTTGCAGGAACTGCTGACACACTCCAACCACATGAGGTCTAGCATTGTCTTGCATTAGGAGGAACCCAGGGCCAACCGCACCAGCATATGGTCTCACAAGGGGTCTGAGGATCTCATCTCGGTACCTAATGGCAGTCAGGCTACCTATGGCGAGCACATGGATGGCTGTGCGGTCCCCCAAAGAAATGCCACCCCACACCATGATTGACCCACCGCCAAACCAGTCATGCTGGAGGATGTTGCAGGCAGCAGAACTTTCTCCACGGTGTCTCCAGACTGTCACGTCTGTCACATGTGCTCAGTGTGAACCTGCTTTCATCTGTGAAGAGCACAGGGTGCCAGTGGCGAATTTGCCAATCTTGGTGTTCTCTGGCAAATGCCAAACGTCCTGCACGGTGTTGGGCTGTAAAGCACAACCCCCACCTGTGGACGTCGGGCCCTCATACCACCCTCATGGAGTCTGTTTCTGACTGTTTGAGCAGACACATGCACATTTGTGGCCTGCTGGAGGTCATTTTGCAGGGCTCACCTGCAGAACCACTCCTTTATTGGGGGTGTCTTGCTAATTGCCTATAATTTCCACCTGTTGTCTATTCCATTTGCACAACAGCATGTGAAATTTATTGTCAATCAGTGTTGCTTCCTAAGTGAACAGTTTGATTTCACAGACGTGTGATTGACTTGGAGTTACATTGTGTTGTTTAAGTGTTCCCTTTTATTTTTTTTGAGCCGTGTATTTTATAATATATAATATATTTTATTTTGCTTCTCTCCTCCCAGGTAGTAAGGTAATCTCTAGAGAGCTGAGTGTGGAGGGTCTGTCTGAAGTACAGTCTGTCCTACAGCGCCCTCCTCTGGTGTGGGACAACCTGCATGCAAATGACTACGACTCCAGGTAGGATAAGATGAAATGAGATGAGAAGATAATGTAAGGTCTTCTATATTTTGTCTGTATATTTTGTTTATTGTAAGACATTGTCAGCACCATTTCACCAGGTCAAATTATTGGTACATGCCAATGTACTTGGTGAATTAGGTTAACTCTTATTGTGATTCTGATTCCAGACGTCTCTTCCTGGGTCCCTTCAAGGGTCGCTACCCCCAGCTTGCCACCCAACTCCGGGGCTTGCTACTTAACCCCAACTGTGAGTTCGAGGCCAACTACATACCCCTGCACACGCTGGGGACTTGGTACCGCACTGGGAGGGAGGAGAAGAAGGGTAAGAAAAGGGGTGAGGGAGGAAGGAGGGGAGTGGATGAGGGATGGGGGAGGAAGGGAGGGAGAGGAAAGAGATGAGGGGGAAGGAGGCAGAGGGATGATAGTGGGTGAGGGAGGGAGGAGGCAGGGAGGAGGCAAGGAACATTTTGGACAAATAAGTGACATGGTGTTAGAGAAAAACACACACACACTGGGTACACTGACACTATCAGAGCAGCAGACCCGTAGACTAGCGCTACCCACAGTGACAACATCATAGAGGGATTGGGGGGAGGAAGGAAGGAAGGGGGGTGAAAGGAGGGGGAAGGAGGGAGAGGGATGGGGAGGGGGCAGGGAGGAAGGATAGATGCGAGAGAGGAGGAAGGTTGATGTCAACTAAATAGTTTTGGACAGATAAGTGACAGGGTGTTATAGATAAACACACACTGGGTCCACTATCAGAGCAGTAGACCCTTAGACTGACATTATCCACAGTGACAACATCATAGAGGGATTAGGGAGAGAGAAGGAAAGGAGAAGGGAGAGAGAAGGAAAGAGGGATGCATTCAAGAGGGGAAAGAGAATTTAAGCACAAAAGCATGAGATCGAAAGACAAGTGAGGGGTGAAAAAAAGAAGATATGAAGTGAGTGAGGTCAGAAAGGAAGGATGGAAGAGCGATGTACAGTAAAGGAGAAAGAAGGATAAAGAGACAATTGAGGGAGGGAGTGAGTGAGTGTGAGAGGGGGTGAGTGTGAGAGGGGGTGAGTGTGAGAAAGAAGGGGTGAGTGTGAGAAAGAAGGAGTGAGTGAGAAAGGAGTGAGAGAGATAAAGAGAGGACTGGAGCATGTGAGTGGGCTGAGAATCAGAACACTCAGTGCCTCCACACCCCTAGGGGTAACCGCTATCACCAGGGTTACGATACAATGTTGGGGGTCAGGCCAGTGTGATACATGATCTGACTGGCTCATTATATTTGCTTTGCAAAAAATGTATACATTTTACTCAAGTTCTGACTGAACTACTTTTCACATACATTTTGACAAACCATGTGTGTCATATCAAATCAAAATGGTTAGCAGCGTAGCGAAATGCTTGTGATTCTAGTTCCGACAGTGCAGCAATATCTAACAAGTAATCTAACAATTCCACAACAACTACCTAATACACACAAATCTAAGTAAAGGATTTGTCTGTATCATCATATATGGATGCACAATGACCGAGCAGCATAGGCAAGATGCAATAGATGGTATAAAATACAGTATATACATATGAGATGAGTATTGCAAGATATGTAAACATTATTAAAGTGGCATTATGAAAGTGGCTAGTGATCCATTAGTGTTTTTTTGTGTGTGTGTGAGTGAATGTGTATTTCTCACCATAGTGTGTGTGTGTGTATGTGTTTCTAACAATGATGTGTGTGTGTGAGTGAATGTGTATTCTTCATCTTGGTTTGTGTGTTCCTAACCATGGTGTGTGTACATATATGGTGTGTGTAGATGAGGAGCACCAGTACTGTCCAGAGATGGCGCTGTCTACTGCACTGCACGACTGGATGGAAGAGCTCAGCCAACCACTGCAGCCAGGTTGTGTGTGTGTGTGTGTGTGTGTGGGTGGTACTCAAAAGATCTCAACTCAGCTTGATCTCAACTGTTCATCCTGATGTGGATTCAGATCTGTGTCAATTCTAATTCTACCAATCTACTCATTCTAATTCTATAATTCTCATTTTAATTCTACTCATTCAAATTCTATACTTGTAATTCTATAATTCTACTCATTCTAGTTCTATATGTGTGACTTCTCCACAGGTCGCCAGAGCAGACAGGCAGACCAGAGGTCATCGTGTCAAAAGTCGGGGACCCTAGAGAGTGAAAACTGTCACCCCACCACCAGAGAAGGTCGCCCTAAACCCCCTAGAGAACCTCCGCAGGGGGACAGCCCTCCCCCCTCCAGCCCTGAGGGAGAGGAAGGGGTGAGGAGGGGGGAGAAAGAAGGAAGGAGTGAGGGAGGAGACGGAGAGGAGAGAGAGAAGAAACTCCACAACAACCAGTTCCAACAAGGGCCAGGCCAGCCAAGGAGTCCAGGGGGGGTGCTTTGTGTTGGGAAGGCTCCTCTAAGCGAGTCCCAAATCCGTCTGCTGGTAGGTCTCCACTACCTTCCCCATGAGCACGGCCCATCAGCCCAGAGATTGTTACAGGACCTCACCTGGCTCAAAGAACACTGCCACCTGGTCAGCGCCAATGACAAGAAGGGACCGCCGCAGAAGGTCTGTGTGTCTGTGTGTGTGTGTGTGTGTGTGTGTGTGTGTGTGTGTGTGTGTGTGTGTGTTTGTTTGTGCCCATTTACTGAATCTGATGGCATCTCAACTGTATGTGTGTGTATGTACACTATGTCAAAAAATAACATTGTATTTGTGGCTCAGCGGTCTAAGGCACTGCATCTCAGTGCTAGAGGGGTCACTACAGACACCCTGGTTCGAATCCAGGCTGTATCACAACTGGCTGTAATTGGGAGTCCCATAGGGCGGCGCACAATTGGCCCAGCATCGTTGTAAATAAGAACTAACTTCTTAACTGACTTGCCTAGTTAAATAAAGGATTAAAAAAAAATATATAATTGGTCACATGCATCGCAAACAACAGGTGTAGACTAACAGTGGTGCTTACTGATGGGGCGTTCCCAACAATGCAGAGAGAAACATAGAAAAGAATAGAAAGATAATAACACTGGGAATAAATACACAATGAGTAACGATAACATGGCTATATACACGGTAGACCAGTACCGAGTCGATGTGCAAGGGTACGAGGTAATGTGTGTGCACCTGTGTGTGTGTGTGTGTCTGCATGCTTGTGTGTGTGTGTGCCTTCATGCTTGTGTGTGTGTGTTGCAGGCGGAGGAGTGGCGTGGCCGAGCGGCTGGGTTCCTAGGTGTGTGTGAGGAGATTGCAGCGCTGCATAGTAGTGTTGTGAGTGGAGTGAGCAAGGCCGTGCTGTATGACCTTTACCCTTACGTATGGGACCTCAGAAACACTGCACTGGTGGCCAAGGCCTTCATCTGCTGGCTCGGTGAGTAGAGAAGGGAGGGAGAAGGAGAGCGAGAGAGGGGCTAAGGACAGAAAACACATTTTAAACTTGGATAAAGCATACACTGTAAGATTTACTATACTCTCTTTCTCTCCACCTCTCCCTTTATCTGTCCTCCCCCCTCTCTCTCTTTCTGTCTAAGATGGGCGTGTGTTGAGTGACAGCTCTCCGTTGGGTTCCTGGAGGAACTGCTTCCACTGTGAGTAGAGGTGACTCCTGACCCCTCAACCCTGATCCCTCAACCCCTCCACTGTCTTTGACCCCTGATCCTTCAACCCTGAACCCTCATTGGGTCGTTATGGAATTGGGCATGGTCTTCCTTAAATGCTGTGTGATTGACAGGTGGGTTCTCATCTATGATAGGGTGCGGGACGACCACGGGGGCAGAGTTACTGGGGGTGGAGTCAGAACCCTGGGTGTTCAAAGGGGGAGTGTCCGGAGAGTTGCAGGTAGGACCGTGTGTGTGTCTGTATGTGTATGTGTCAAACAAATCTTATGTCACATGAACGTCTTTAGCAGATGTTATTGTGGGTGTAGCAAAATGCTTGTGTTTCTAGCTCCAACAGTGCAGTAATATCTAACAATACACACAAGGAATGGAATTAAGTATATATAAATATTTGGATGAGCAATGTCAGAGCGGCATAGACTAAGATATAGTGAAATAAGATACAGTATATACATATGAGATGACTGATGCAAAATATGTTAACATTATTAAAGTGGCCAGTGATTTCAAGTCAATGTATATAGGACAGCATCCTCTAATGTGCTAGTGATGGCTATTTAACAGCCTGATGGCCTTGAGATAGAAGCTCTTCAGTCTCTCGGTCCCATTTTGATGCTCCTGTACTGACCTCGCCTTCTGGATGATAGCAAGTTGAACAGGCAGTGGCTCGGGTGTTTGTTGTCCTTGATGATATTTTTGGCCTTCCTGTGACATCGTATGCTGTAGGTG
Organism: Oncorhynchus tshawytscha; assembly: GCF_018296145.1. Taxonomy (NCBI): domain Eukaryota; kingdom Metazoa; phylum Chordata; class Actinopteri; order Salmoniformes; family Salmonidae; genus Oncorhynchus; species Oncorhynchus tshawytscha. The sequence continues at coordinate 15,323,005 of NC_056443.1, forward strand.
TCCTGGAGGGCAGGTACCTTGCCCCCGGTGATGTGTTGGGCAGACCGCACCACCCTCTGGAGAGCCTTGCGGTTGCGTGCGCTGCTTTTGCCGTACCAGGCGGTGATACAGCCTGCCAGGATGCTCTCAATAATGCATCTGTAAAAGTTTGAGGGTTTTAGGTTTCAAGCCAAATTCTTCAGCCTCCTGTTTTATTTTTATTCATTTTTTAAACCTTTATTTAAGTAGGCAAATCAGTTAAGAACAAATTCATATTTACAATCAGGCCTACACCGGCAAAACCAGGACGACGCTGGGCCAATTGTGCGCCGCCCTATGGGACTCCCAATCATAGTCGGTTGTAATACAGCCTTCTTCACCACACTGTCTGTGTGGGTGGACCATTTCAGTTTGTCAGTGATGTGTACGCTGAGAAACTTGAAACTTTCCACCTTCTACACTATGGTCCCGTTGATGTGGATGGGGGGTGCTCCCTCTGCTGTTTCCTGAAGTCCACGATTCACTCCTTAGTTTTGTTGCTGTTGGGTGAGCGTTTATTTTCCTGGCACCACACTCCCAGGTCTCGTCATTTTTGGTAATCAGGACTACTACTGTTGTATCGTCTGCAAACTTGATGATTGAGTTTGAGGCGTGTGTGGCCACGCAGTCATGAGTGAACAGGGAGTACAAGGAGGGGGCTGAGCACACATCCTTGTGGGGCCCCAGTCTTGAGGATCAGCACAGTGGAGGTGTTGTTTCCTACCTTCACCACCTGGGGGTGGCCGGTCAGGATGTCCAGGACCTAGTTGTACAGGGCGGGGTTCAGATCCAGGGCCTTGAGCTTAATGATGAGCTTGGGGGGTACTATGGTGTTGAATGCTGAGCTATAGTCAATGAACAGCATTCTCATTCCGATTGGTCAGACCAGCGTTGAATAGTCCTTAACACGGGTACTTCCTGTTTGAGTTTCTGCCTATAGGAAGGGAGGAGCAAAATGGAGTCGTGATCAGATTTGCCAAAGGGAGGGCGGGGGAGGGCCTTGTAGATATCCCGGAAGTTGGAGTAGCAGTGGTTGAGTGTTTTAGCAGCACGAGTACTACAGTCAATGTGTTGATAGAACTTCGGTAAAGTTTTCCTCAAATTTGCTTTCTAAAAATCCCAGCTACAATAAATTTGGCTTCAGGATATGTGGTTTCCAGTTTGCATAAAGTCCAGTCTGTGTGTATTATGTCGCATAATTTAAACGCATGTATAAGAGAATATATTCATTTAAAATACATTCATTTTCCATGTATTGTGTCTTGCTTACTTTCACGAGCTTGTTTGACATTTTATGTCTGTCCTACAGATGCTTCTACCTATAGGCAGTAACAGTGAACTGTTCAGCCACCCTCCTCCTCTCTTCCCCACCTCACGACTCTACAACATACGACCCTACCACAACAAGGACAAGGTGAGAGGACATTTTCACACACACACACACACACACACACGTCGTTCTGTCAGCTGACTGACTCTGTATTGTATGGTGACTTTCTGTGTGTATACATTATTTTTGTTATATATTATTATGTTATATATTAAGCCCATGACGGTTCTATGGTCGAGAGCTGCCAATACCCTAGACCAGGGACTTGCAACTCCAGTTCTCAGGGGCCTGATTGGTGTCACACTTTTGCCCCAGCCCCAGCTAACACACCTGACTCCAACAATCAACTAATCATGATCTTCAGTTTAGAATGCAATTAGTTTAAATCAGCTGTGTTTGCTAGGGATGGGGAAAAGGTTAAACACCACTCGTATTATACCTCCTGTCCCCTAGGCGGAGCTGTATTGTATGGTGCGCCAGCTTCAACAGGGAGCCCAGGGGAGCCCTAATTCCAGCCCAGCACATCCTGACCTCATCGGAGACAGGTGTGTGTGTGTGTGTGTGTGTGTGTGTGTGTGTGTGTGTGTGTGTGTGTGTGTGTGTGTGTGTGTGTCTGTTCCTATGCTATGAGTCGAGCCAAGCTGTACTGAGCTGGCTTTGTTATGCATGGTTCAGGTCGGCAGAATAGTGTCAAAAGGGTATGTGTCTCTGAGCGTGCAAGCTTGAGGACAAATTATCAACAGTTTGTGTGCCTGTGTATTTATATGCATGTGTGTGTCCCTGCAGGTGTCTGGGGCCCTGCCTGGCTTTGTGTCCTGAGTACAGCATGGTGCTGGAGGATGAGCTAGGTGTGTGTGGGTGTGTGTTGGGTGTCGTAGATGTTCGTTCCTTTGCCAAGCGCTGCCAGACTTGCTGGATGCCCGCCATGAGAGATAAATACCCACCACGCACCGGACATGCCAACTCACAGGTTAGAACAAACAAACACACACACGCAGGTAAGAACACACACATAACACACACACACTCATTCTCTCCCCCATCCCGCTCTCTATCCCTCTCCCCTTCCCTCTCTCCATCTCTCTCTCTCCAACCCGCTCTCCACCCCATCCCTCTTTCTTATGTATTATCTAACTCCAGTTCCCCTCCTGTCCTGTAGGAGGTGTTGCAGCAGATGGAGGAGGACCAAGGGGAATACCCAGACTCTCTTCTCTACCACTTTCCCTCCCAGCTCCGTCTGGACGCTTTGCCTGACCTGGTGGACATCAGTGTGACCCGCTGCCTGCTAACCGCACTCCTCACTGCCCTTAAAGCCAATGGTGAGAGTGTGTGTGTGGCGATGGATTGAGTGAGTGTGGTGTGTGTGTAAGTGGACGTCAGTGTGAACCCGTTGCCTGCTGACAGCTTTATTTACTGCACTGAAAGCCCACTGTGTGTGTGTGGGTGGGTGTGTGTGTGGCGATGGGTTGAGTGAGTGTGGTGTGTGTGTGTAAGTGGACGTCAGTGTGAACCCGCTGCCTGCTGACAGCTTTATTTACTGCACTGAAAGCCCACTGTGTGTGTGTGTGGGTGAGTGTGGTACATGCAGACATTGCCTTTTGAGGATAACTGTTTAGGCCCAGGTATAAAAAGTTACAATGATTTATTGAATTATTTATTGGTTATAGTATCCCCTGCGTATATACTTGGACAGTGAAGCTAAAACGTATAATTTGGCTCTATACTCCAGCATTTTGGATTTGAGATGTTTCATATTAACACCTTTTTATTTTAGGATATTTTCATGCAAATCTGTTTTACTATTTAGAAATGAAAGCACTTTATGTATCTAGTCCCCCTATTTGAAGGTGTCATCAGTTCAAATTCACTTATGTAAGGGAAAACGCAGACATTCTGTACATTACCTTGGAAATAATGGACGACGTAGTGGCGCAAGGTCGGAGCCGAGTCCCTTTGCGGAGTAAATTTTTCCAAGGTAATGTGCATAACTGAGGCGTTTGGCCCGCGAATACCACAGTTGGCAAAGAAAATAATACTGAAGCACACATTTAGTGGTAGAAATAAATATTTTGTGTTGATATTTACATTTTTAAAAGGCAATTCATACTTCTTCATATTTTGGTTGCTAGAGAAGCGACCCAGTATTTTGATATTTATGTCGCAGCCCAGTTGTTTGTTTTATATGTTCTGTTGCCATGCTTGGTGGAAACGTTATTGTCCCTTGCTTCCTAGCTAGCCAACTAGCTACGGCTAACACAGTCACCTCTGCAACCAGAATTACAGCGAAGTAGCTGCGTTAGAGTTTGTTTAAGCTGTTTTCTATTTACATTCATTTGGATACATCCGTAACAATGAGCTGATGATGCTTGATTTTGCCTGGCATAGCTAGAAAAGTTTTTCTTCTCGTCAGGACACTCAGCACTGTTCATTATGAGGAGATCGCATTGCATATCAAACTCTAGGCTAGAAGCTAGCTAAATTGTTTGTTGCTAGCAAACCTGCCAATATGACTGCCAAATTAAAAAATAGTAGTTGCTGACAACAGCTGGTCAAACTAGAAACATTTGGGAATATTTGACAGCAAAGTGCCACTTGCGTCATGACTGCAACAGTAGGGACCAGAGAAATTCATGTTCATCACTCACCATCTTAGATCATCAGATGCTCAAAAACAAATAAATGCTGCTGGCTATCTACGTTTTTCAAATCAAATCAAATTTTATTGGTCACATACACATGGTTAGCAGATGTTATTGAGAGTGTAGCGAAAATGCTTATGCTTCTAGATCTGACAGTGCAGCAGTATCTAACAGGTAATATCTAACAATTTCACAACAATACCTAATATCTAACAAATAACGCAACAAAACCTAATACACACAATTTAGTAAAGGAATGGGATAAGAATATATAAGTATAAAATATATGGATGAGCAGTGACAGAGCGGCTAAGATGCAATAATAGCAAAGAATGTATAGTGAAGGATACAGTATATACAGTTGAAGTCGGAAGTTTACGTACACCTTAGCCAAATACATTTAAACTCCATTTTTCACAACTCCTGGTATTTAATCCTAGTAAAGATTCCCTGTTTTAGGTCAGTTAGTATCACCACTTTACTTTAAGAATGTGAAATGTCAGTATAATAGTAGAGAGAATGATTGATTTATTTAAGCTTTATTTCTTTCATCACATTCCCAGTGGGTCAGAAGTTTACAAATACTCAATTAGTATTTGGTAGCATTGCCTTTAAATTGTTTAACTTGGGTCACACGTTTTGGGTAGCCTTCCACAAGCTTCCCACAATAAGTTGGGTGAATTTTGGCCCATTCCTCCTGACAGAGCTTGTGTAGGCCTCCTTGCTTGCACACGCTTTTTCAGTTCTGCCTGCAAATTTTCTATGGGATTGAGGTCAGGGCTTTGTGATGGCCACTCCAATACCTTGACTTTGTTGTCCTTAAGCCATTTTTCCACAACTTTGGAAGTGGGCTTGGTGGTCATTGTCCATTTGGAAGACCCATTTGCGACCAAGCTTTAACTTCCTGACTGATGTCTTGAGATGTTGCTTCAATATATCCACATACTTTTCCTCTCTCATGATACTATCTATTTTGTGAAGTGCACCCTCCTGCAGCAAAGCACCCGCACAACATGATACTGACACCCCCGTTCTTCACGGTTGGGATGGTGTTCTTCGGCTTGCAAGCCTCCCCCTTTTTCCTCCAAACATAATTATGGTCATTATGGCCAAACAGTTCTATTTTTGTTTCATCAGACCAGAGGACATTTCTCCAAAAGTACAATCTTTGTCCCCATGTGCAGTTTCAAACCGTAGTCTGGCTTTTTTATGGCTTTTTCATGGCGATATATTGATATTGACTTGCCAAAACTATAGTTTGTTAACAAGAAATGTGTGGAGTGGTTGAAAAACGAGTTTTAATGACTCCAACCTAAGTGTATATAAACTTCCGACTTCAACTGTACATATGGCATGAGTAATGTGAGATATGTAAACATTCTTAAAGTGGTATAATTAAAGTGGCATGTGTTCCATTTATTAAAGTGGCCAATGATATCAAGTCTGTAGGTAGGCAGCCGCCTCTCTGTGCTAGTGGTGGCTGTTTAACAATCGGATGGCCTTGAGTTTGAAAAACAGCTTCTATCTCTCTGTCCCAGCTTTGATGCACCTGTACTGACCTCGCCTTCTGGATGGAAGCGGGGTAAAACAGGTAGTGGCTCAGGTGGTTATTGTCCTTTATTATTGTTTTTGCCTTCCTGTGACATCTGGTTTTGTAGGTGTCTTGGAGGGCAGGTAGTTTGCCCCAGTGATGCGTTGTGCAGACCGCACCACCCTCTGAAGAGCCCTGTGGTTGTGGGCTTTGCAGTTACCGTGCCAGGTGGTGATACAGCCCGACAGGATGCTCTCAATTGTGCACCTATAAAAGTTAGTGAGGGTTTTCAGTGACATGCCACATTTTTTGTCCTTCTTCACCACACAGTCTGTGTGTGTGGACTATTTCAGTTTGTGGGTGATATGTACACCGAGGAACTTCAAACTTTCCACCTTTTCCACTGCTGTCCCATCAATGTGGATAGGGGGGTGCTCCCTTTGCTGTTTCCTGAAGTCCACGATCATCTCTTTTGTTTTGCTGACATTGAGTGAAAGGTTATTTTCCTCACCTCCTTCCTATAGGCTGTCTCGTCGTTGTTGGTAATCAAGCCTACCACTGTTGTGTCGTCTGCGAACTTGATGATTGAGTTGGAGACGTGCATGGCCACACAGTCGTGGGTGAACAGGGAGTACAGGTGGGAGCTGAGAACACACCCTTGTGGGGCCCCAGTGTTGAGGATCAGCGGAGTGTAGATGTTGTTTCCTACCTTCACCACCTGGGAGTGGCCCGTCAGGAAGTCCAGGACCCAGTTGCACAGGGTGGGGTCGAGACCAAGGGTCTCAAGCTTAATGATGAGTTTGGAGGGTACTATGGTATTGAATGCTGAGCTGTAGTCAATAAACAGCATTCTTATATAGGTATTCCTCTTGTCCAGATGGGATAGGGCAGTGTGCAGTGTGATGACGATTGCATTGTCTGTGGACCTATTGGGGCAGTAAGCAAGTTGGAGTGGGTCTGGGGTGACAGGTAGGATGGAGGTGATATGATCCTTGACTAGTCTCGCAAAGCACTTTATGGTAACAGAAGTGAGTTCTACGCGGCGATAGTCGTTTAGTTCAGTTACCTTAGCTTTATTGGAAACAGGAACAATGGTGGCCATCTTGAAGCATGTGGGGACTGGGATAGGGGTTGATTGAATGTGTCCGTAAACACACCAGCCAGCTGGTCTGCGCATGCTCTGAGGACGTGGGCTGACAGCCTTGCGAGGGTTAACACGTTTAAATGTTTTTCTCACGTGGGCCACAAATCGGGTTTCCTCATAGGACCTGCATTTGTGCAGTTGTTGGTTAGAAGCTCTAACTTTACAGCAAGTGCAGTCTGCATGAGTAGGCGCATATTGCATCATGATTGCAAGGTGTCCCGATATCTTTTCCAACTTTCCCATTATCTGGTTTTAATGTCCATTCTAGAATGCATTCTAGCCAATCAGAAACGAGTTTTCAACAATGCTGTGTGATGGGTTCTGACTTCGAAACTAGAAATATTGTTAATCCTCAAGTATCCTATGGAAATCAGAAGTGCCACACTCTGGTTTCTACACCAGAAGTTTATGGTTATGTGTAAGGATCAAGACAAGAGACCGAGGACAACCATCCAGCTCACCAACAGATCTACACGGGATCTTCTCTGGAGGCGAGCGAAGAATTGAGAGTTCCTCATCAAGCAAAATTTGAGGTTCATGAGGATCTGACCTCAGCGGATAAAGTGACAAGAGAGAAACTGTGGCTGCAGCTCAAAAGGCAGGGAAAACTTCTTATTTTTTATCGGTGCAAGAGTGATCATCGATGGGAAAGAAATGCGTCCAAATCTGAACATTTGAGAGAGAGCCAGTCTAACTCGGACAGAACTGGCAGGCCAAAAAACTGCCTAGTTCCCAGGTGAAAAGCTGCCTTTTATTATAAAAAATGTACACAAACACTTAAATGAGAAAAGGCTGACCTAAGAACTGGTAAACTGAACACTAACTATAGGTAAATAACTGCTTATTGTAAAGTCTACACAATGTCTCCCCCTTGTGGGAGTAAGAATTATTTGGTAACTTTATGACCTATATTTGTTTGTTTTTGTTGGAGAGGATAATAATGGGATGGAAATCCTTTTGAGTTACATACCCTTAGGAAAAGCTTATGTTAGCATAACAATGTTATTGGTTGAATTTGGTCTTTATCTCTTTGTTCAATTAATGTCAGGGGTATTTTTAATATACTCAAATGTAAGACTATGTTCCTGTATTGCAAATGGTTTAATGCAGACTTTTACATTCTACAAGAGACTCATGCGTGTTCTTCCGATCTGTCTTTTTGGAAAAATCAATGGGGTAACGGTATCTGGCTATCATATGGCAACAACCACTCTGCAGGTATAGCAGTTTTAAGAGGTGCTTTTAAAGGGAAGGTCATCAGTAGTAAGACTCACCACTCTGGACGTTGATTAATTTTGCCAGTGAATTTCAACAATGAAACTTTTTTACTAGGGAATATTTATGCATCCAGCAACAAACAAAACAACAGGATATTATTTCAAGAATTTGAAGAAGCGTTATTGGATATCAAAATGATCTTAGGTGGAGATTTTAATTCTGTATCTAATGTGATGACTGACAGATATCCCCCTCCTAACAGATCCAGCATTGTTAATCCTGAGTTTAATAATCTATGTCTCGGTCTTGGATTAGTCGATATTTTCATATCTAAATATCCTGATAGAAAGGACTTCACTTGGAGTAACAAGGACATGTGCAGACAGTCAAGAATGGACTTCTGGTTCATTTCTAATTCATTAGATAATACTGTAGTCAAGGAATCAATTCTTACTGATCATAAAGTTATATTCTTATCTTTAAATATTAATGGATCTGAAGCTAAACCGAATCGGAGTTATTGGAAACTCAATAGTAGACTGTTGGAAGATGATCATTTCAAGATGAATGCCAAAGATAATATACAAGACAATTGGAGGAAAGCCCAACTATTTAAGTCTTCTGGGAAATATTGGGAATGAATGAAGTATGAAATAAGACAAACAGCCATGAAGAGAGGTAAAGAAATCGCTGAACTTAAAAGATTGAGGGAAGATAAACTTAAGGAAATACTTTCCCTAATCTCTATGGAGGACCTTGATGAAGAAGGAAAGGGTCAGTTATTCTCTTTACAACTAGAAATGGACTGAATGTATGAAGAGAGCAAAAGGGGCATTTGTAAGATCAAGGGGGAGATGGTTGGAGGAAGGTGGAAAAAAAATATATATACTTTTGCAATTTAGAGAAAAAAAAATCTGAATTTACATTATTCACAAGCTTAATATAGATGGCAAAGGAAATGAAAACCCCCAAAGATATTTCAAAATATGTTTCAGAATTCTATGGTAACCTTTATACCAGTAATGCCTGTCTTACTAGTGACATATCTGCCTTTCTAGACTCTGTCAAAGACTATGCAAAATTCATAGCTAAAGTCTTCCAAAAGTCTTGATGAAATTATTTCTATCAATGAAATATAAAAAATGTATCAGCAAGTTAAAAGAGAACAAATCTCCAGGGAATTCTTTAACATTTTCAGGAGGATATTGTGGAATTTATATTTCATGTTTTTAAGGAGGCAATTGATTTTGGGGTCCTGCCTGTTTCCTTGACACAAGGCCTCATTTCTGTAATACCCAAACCAAACAGAGATTCTATATGATGTTAGGAAATTGGAGACCAATCACATTAATAAACAATGATGGAAAGCTACTTGCATCTATCTTTGCAGAAAGATGGAAGCCTTGACCAAATCATTGATGATACCCCAGTCTGGTTTTATGAAGGGCAGACATATATGTAATAATATTTGAGTAGTTTTGGACTTGATAGACTACAATGAGCACATTATTGTAGATAGCTTTATTTTATTTGTAGACTTTTACAAGGCATTTGATACAGTTTAACAATGTTCTTTTTGAGACTTTTCGATTTTGGGGTTTTGGTCAATATTTTCAAAGTGTAATTAAGACACTTTACAATAATAGTAACAGCTCTGTTAAATTATCCCATGGAACTTCACAGATCTTAGACATGGAAATAAACAAGGATGCCCAATTTCTCCTTTCTTATTTTTATTGGTCACACAAGTTATGGTGCTTCATATAAATAAGGATAATTTTAGGAGTATTCAGATACAGTGGGGCAAAAAAGTATTTAGTCAGCCACCAATTGTGCAAGTTCTCCCACTTAAAAATATGAGAGGCCTGTAATTTTCATCATAGGTACACTTCAACTATGACAGACAAAATGAGAAAAGAAATACAGAATCACATTGTAGGATTTTTAATGAATTTATTTGCAAATTATGGTGTAAAATAAGTATTTGGTCAATAACAAAAGTTTGTACAAACACAATGTACCAAATTGTTGTTAGAGTTGTCCCTAAAGGTACTATTCTTCTTTTAGGAGAATATAACAATACTCCAAGTGCAACTGTTGAATACGTTTTTTAATTTTTTATTTATTGTACCTTTTATTTAACCAGGCAAGTCAATTAAGAACAATACAATCTTGTTTTCAATGACGGCCTAGATAACAAAAATGGCTGGTGGCTTTGGTCAACTATTTCAAGCTCGAGTGCTATCCTGGTTGAGTCAACATTGATGTAGATGCACTGTCTAGAAGACCGCACCCCTGCAGCAATCAAGAGGATGACTGGATTGAAGTTCCAGGTCTTGGTGTCAAAGCCAACTGTCGGACCATTGCTATGGAGGTGACACCGTCTGACATCCAAAACTATGCAGCCGTGATGTTAGGAGTCACCCCAGAAACATTGCCTAATGCCCACGTGAACCTCATAGGTTCACATAGTCCTTACCTGTCTCAACTGGATGTTGCAGAGCTTGAGAGAGCCCAGCAGAGTGATCCTGGGATATGTCATGGGAGCTGTGAAAACAGGAAATGACCAATGTGCCCCACTAGAGTTGGAGTGTATAGACTTCCTCTCTCTGAAGAATGACAGTGTGCATTAGTAACATCACTCTAATGACAGATCACTTCACTCGCTATGCCCACTAAAGACCAGAAAGCCAGCACTGTGGCCAAGGTGCTTTGTTAAATGTCCATTATGGCCTGAATTCCTGCATCAACTCTGATCAGGGACTATGAAAGTAGACTCATCCAACCCGGAAGCCAGCCGCACCAATGTGTCAGAGGAAACACCGTGCACCTGGCAACCTTGGTTAGAGCGCATTGCGCCCGGCCCGCCACAGGTGTCGCTGGTGCGAGATTAGACAAGGATATCCCTACCGGCCAAACCCTCCCTAACCCAGACGAGGCTAGGCCAATTGTGCGTCGCCCCACGGACCTCCCGGTCGCGGCCGGTTACGACAGAGCCTGGGTTATTGGCTGAGTCTCTGGGTTCACGCTGCAGTACAGTGCCAGCTGTGCCACCAGAGACTGGTGCGGCCTTAACCACTGCGCCACCCGGGAGGCCCACCAATAGGAACTCTTGGATGGAGATATGTCAACAGCATAAATCGCCCGTCTCGGTTTCTGCCCTGGCATTTGATGAAGATGAGGAGGCAGTTCTGGGCCTCGCTATAGGAGAGGATGAAGGTGAAGGAATAAATGAAGATGAAGGAAGCTTGGAAGAGGAAATGGGATCCTCTGAAGCTCCAGTGTTGGATTTTCCCTGGAGCAATGCCAGTACACAAGTCCTTCCCTCTCAGCACAAGTTGAACCGGAGTGCCCCTCTGAAGATGAAAGTGAAGTGACCTCTGGAGGATAATTAAATGGCCCTAGTGTGCAACAGTCTCTTGTGTCAAGCCCTAGTTTAGAGGAGTCACTAACCCCAAGCCCTAGCTCTGACGAGTCAGTAGTCCCTGGCCCCAGTTCAGAAATCTTGCAATCCCTTGGCCCCAGTTCAGATTAGTTTTTAGTCCCAGTTCCCTCAGAGAAGAGACAGACTAAACCAATGGTTAGACTCACTTATGACCAGCTATCAGTCATACACAGAGGAGTCTCTCTTGCTGCAAATTTCACCTCATTACAGAGTGTTTTCTTGCACCACACACATCTCATATTTCTGAGAGTTTTTTTGGTTTGAGGGTGTTTTTATATGCCTGTGCTTTACTGTTGCATAGTGTTAAGTGAGCTTATAGCTCAAGGTGTGTTGTAAACTGTGTTATACCTTTTAATTCATTGTGATGCTTAATCTTATGTATAACTTCCCTGACATCAGGTTTTCCTAGTGAGGGATGAATGTAACACCCTGTAAAGACTTGGTGTAGTTTATTATGTGTGGCAATGCTCATGTCCGTGTTCTGGAACTGCCCGCGTCCCCGTACAGGACTGTCTGCATCCACGTGTAATGTGGCTGCAAGGATATTGGCAGGGTACACGTAGGTTGGGTTGAGGTGATCTTGTGGAACAACGACAGAGTTCCCTAAGAGTGTTGAGACACTGAAGTTTATTGTTCATTTAGCTTTTTGTTTAATAGTCAGGGGTAGTATGAGTGTAGCCAGCTACTTTTCGCTCGCTATTCTTTTAATTTTGTGGTTCATAGGAATTGCTAGTCAAGCTTGTCTGTACAGCTAGCTAATGTTAGCTAGCTAGCTACTCTACCAGCAGCGTCCTACCACTACATCACCGGCTGCCAGCAGTCCTACAAGTTACAGCTCGGCACAAATGGACCTCTCCAGTTGTTTCTTCCACCTGTTAAATTCCATGGAATGCTTGGCCCTCTCGTTGATGGATGCTAGCTAGTTCTCCTATCTTCACTGGATGGACTTTAACTTTGATATTTTAACCCCTCTGTGTCCTAGGACATGGATCACATTTAAAATATTATTTTCTGTTGGGTTTTTTTTGAAAGCTCTCAAGTGTTTTAACTTTACTATCTGCCTACTTTTAGGTACAGTGACTTCAGAAAGTATTCATACTCCTTAACTTGCCCTGGTCTACTAACTGCTAGCCCATGCTAACTGCTTGCTTGCTAACCCGGCCTGCTAACTGCTAGCTTGCCCTGGTCTACTAGTTGCTAGTTTGTTTAGCTCCGGCCTACTAACTGTTAGCTTGTTAGCCTGCTAACTGTCTGAATCGCCATGACCCCAGCCAGCCCAACCACTCACTGGACCGATATGTTCACTTGGCTGCGCATGCCTCTCTCTAATATCAATATGCCTTGTCCATTACTGTCATGGTTAGTGATTACCGTCTTATTTCACTGTAGAGCCTCTAGCCCTGCTCAATATGCCTTAACCAACAATGTTGTTCCACCTCCAACATATGCAATGACATCACCTGGTTTAAACATCTCTAGAGACTATATCTCGCTCTTCATTATTCAATGCCTAGGTTTACCTCCAATGTACTCACCTTACCTTTGTCTGTACACTTTGCCTTGAATCTATGCTATCGTGCCCAGAAACCTGCTCCTTTTACTCTCTGTTCTGAACGTGCTAGACAGCCAGTTCGAATAGTCTTTAGCCGTACCCTTATCCTACTTCTCCTCTGTTCCTCTCGTGATGTGGAGTTTAATCCAGGTCCTGCAGTGCCTATCTCCACTCCCAGGTGCTCTCATTTGTTGACTTCTGTAAACGTAAAAGCCTTGGTTTCATGCATGTTAACATTAGAAGCCTACTCCCTAAGTTTGTTTTACTCATTGGTTTAGCACACTCTGCCAACCCATATGTCTTAGCCGTGTCTGAATCCTGGCTTAGGAAAACCCCCAAAAACCCTGAAAACATTTTCCGCCAAGATAGAACTGCCAAAGGGGGCGGTGTTGCAATCTACTGCAAAGATAGCCTGCAGGGTTCTGTATTACTATCTAAGTCTGTACCCAAACAATTTGAGCTTCTACTTCTAAAAATTCACCTTTCCAGAAACAAGTCTCTCACTGTTGCCGCTTGCTATAGACCTCCCTCTGCCCCCAGCTGTGCCCTCGATACCATATGTGAACTGATTGCCCCCATCTATCTTCTGAGCTCGTGCTACTAGGTGACCTAAACTGGGACATGCTTAACACCCCGGCCATCCTACAAACTAAGCTTGATGCCCTCAATCTCACACAAATTATCAATGAACCTACCAGGTACAACCCCAAATCAGTAAACACGGGCACCCTCATAGATGTCATCCTAACTAATTCGCCCTCCAAATACACCTCTGCTGTGTTCAATCAAGATCTCAGCGATCACTGCATCATTGCCTGCATCCGTAATGGGTCTGCGACCAAACGACCACCCCTCATCACTGTCAAACACTCCCTGAAACATGTCTGCGAGCAGAACTTTCTAATCGACGTGGCCAGGGTATCCTGGAATAACATTGACCTCATCCCGTCAGTAGATGATGCCTGGCTATTCTTTAAAAGTGCCTTCCTCACCATCTTAACCTGTTGGTGTTAGGGGGCAGTATTTTCATTTTTGGGGAAAAAACGCTCCTGTTTTAAACAGGATATTTTGTCAGGAAAAGATGCTAGAATATGCATATAATTGACAGCTTTGGATAGAAAACACTAACCTTTCCAAAACTGTAAAGATATTGTCTGTGAGTATAACAGAACTGATGTTGCAGGCGAAAGCCTGAGAAAAATCCAATCCGGAAGTGCCCCAGGTTTTGAAAGCGCTGCGTTCCAATGACTCCCTATTCAGCTGTGAATGTACCATCAACGAGCTTACACTTTCTACGTTTTCCCCAAGGTGTCTACAGCATTGTGATGTAGTTTTACGCATTTCTGTTGAAGAATAGCCGTAGGCAGCCACATTACGTTAGTGGTCACATGGTGGCTCCGAGAGAGATTCTTGCGTAAAATACAGAGGTAGCCATTACTCCAATCGGTCCAAGTGAAAAACGAATTTTCCCGACTGATATATTATCGAATAGATTAGAAAAACAGCTTGAGGATGGATTCTAAACTACGTTTGCCATGTTTCTGTCGATATTATGGAGCTAATTTGGAATATTTTTCGGTGTTGTGGTGACCACAATTTCCGGGCGATTTCTCAGCCAAACGTGAAGAACAAACGGAGCTATTTTGCCTACAAAAATAATATTTTGGGAAAAATTAACTTTGGCTGTCTACCTGGGAGTCTCGTGAGTCAAAACATCCGAAGTTCATCAAAGGTAAACGATTTAATTTGATTGCTTTTCTGATTTCCGTGACAAGTTTGCCTGCTGGTAGCAAGGCCTAATGCTATACTAGGCTATGATAAACTTACACAAATGCTTGTCTAGCGTTGGCTGTAAAGCATATTTTGAAAATCTGAGATGACAGGGTGATTAACAAAAGGCTAAGCTGTGTTCCAATATATTTCACTTGTGATTTTCATGAATAGGAATATTTTCTAGGAAGATTTATGTCCGTTGCGTTATGCTAATTAGTGTCAGATGATGATAACGGTCCCGTTCACGGGATGGGGTGTCACTAGAGGTTATTAAATAAGCATGCCCCCCTCAAAAAATGTAGAACTAGGAATAGATATAGTCCTTGGTTCACGCCAGACCTGTCTGCCCTTGACCAGCACAAAAACATGCTGTGGCGTTCTGCATTAGCATCGAGTAGCCCCCGTGATATGCAACTTTTCAGGGAAGTTAGGAACAAATATACACAGGCAGTTAGAAAAGCTAAGGCAAGATTTTTAAAACAGAAATTTGCATCCTGTAGTACTAACTCAAAATAGTTCTGGGACACTGTAAAATCCATGGAGAATAAGAGCACCTCCTCCCAGCTGCCCAATGCTCTGAGGCTAGGAAACACTGTCACCACCGATAAATCCACTATAATTGAGAATTTCAATAAGCATTTCTCTACGGCTGGCAATGCTTTCCACATGGCTACCCCTACCCCGGTCAACTGCCCGGCACCCTCCACAGCAACCCGCCAAAACCCCGATCATTTCACCTTTACCCAAATCCAGATAGCTGATGTTCTGAAAGAGCTGCAAAATCTGGACACCAACAAATCAGCCGGGCTAGACAATCTGGACCCTCTCTTTCTAAAATGATCTGTCGAAATTGTTGCAACCCCTATTACTAGCCTGTTCAACCGCTGCCGCGGTCATCCCCCTCTTCAAAGGGGGTGACACTCTAGACCCAAACTGCTACAGACCTATATCTATCCTACACTGTCTTTCTAAGGTCTTCGAAAGCCAAGTTCACAGATTACTGACCATTTCGAATCCCACCATACCTTCTCCGCTATGCAATCTGGTTTCAGAGCTGGTCATGGGTGCACCTCAGCCACGCTCAAGGTTCGAAACGACATCATAACCACCATCGATAAGAGACATTACTGCGCAGCCGTATTCATCGACCTGGCCAAGGCTTTCGACTCTGTCAATCACAACATTCTTATTGGCAGACTCGACAGTCTTGGTTTCTCAAATGATTGCCTCGCCTGATTTACCAACTACTTGTCTGATAGAGTTCAGTGTGTCAAATCGGAGGGCCTGTTGTCCGGACCTCTGAAAGTCTCTATGGGTGTGCCACAGGGTTCAATTCTCTGGCTGACTCTCTTTTCTGTATACATCAATGATGTTGCTCTTGGTGCTGGTGATTCTCTGATCCACCTCTACGCAGACGACACCATTCTGCATACTTCTGGCCCCTCCTTGGACACTGTGTTAACTAACCTCCAGACGAGCTTCAATGCCATACAACTCTCCTTCAGTGGCCTACAACTGCTCTTAAACGCAAGTAAAATTAAATGCATGCTTTTCAATCGATCACTGCCCGCACCTGCTCGCCCGTCCAGCATCACTACTCTGGACGGCTCTGACTTAGAATACATGGACAACTACAAATATCTGGGTGTCTGGTTAGACTGTAAACTCTCCTTCCAGACTCACATTAAGCATCTCCAATCCAAAATTAAATCTAGAATTGGCTTCCTATATCGCAACAAAGCATCCTTCTCTCATGCTGCCAAACATACCCTCGTAAAACTGACCATCCTACCCATCCTCGACTTCGGGGATGTCATCTATAAAATAGCCTCCAACACTCTACTCAACGAACTGGATGCAGTCTATCACAGTGCCATCCATTTTGTCACCAAAGCCCCATACACTACCCACCATTGCGACCTGTACGATCTCGTTGGTTGGCCCTCGCTTCATACTCGTCGCCATACCCACTGGCTACAGGTTATCTACAAGTCTCTGCTAGGTAAAGCCCCGCCTTATCTCAGCTCACTGGTCACCATAGCAGCACCCACTCGTAGCACGCGCTCCAGCAGGTATATCTCACTGGTCACCCCCAAAGCCAATTCCTCATTTGGTTGTCTTTCCTTCCAGTTCTCTGCTGCCCGTGATTTGAACGAATTGCAAAAATCTCTGAAGCTGGAGACTCACATCTCCCTCACTAGCTTTAACCTGTTGCGTCGAGCCATCCCGGATCCGGGATCGTGAATACAGGCTCAAGCTCATTACCATAACGCAACGTTAACTATTCATGAAAATCGCAAATGAAATGAAATTAATATGCTAGCTCTCAAGCTTAGCCTTTTGTTAACAACACTGTCATCTCAGATTTTCAAAATATGCTTCTCAACCATAGGAAAACAATCATTTGTGTAACAGTAGCTAGCTAGCGTAGCATTTAGCGTTAGCATTAGCGTTAGCATTCAGCAGACAACAGTTTCACAAAAACCAGAAAAGCATTCAAAGAAAATCATTTACCTTTGAAGAACTTAAGATGTTTTCAATGAGGAGACTCTGTTAGAAAGCAAATGTTCAGTTTTTCCTGAAAGGTTATTTGTTTAGGAGAAATCGCTCCGTTTGGTGCGTCACGTTTGGCTACCAAAAAAAAAAAAAAAAAAATCCAGTCATAAAAACGCCTAACTTTTATCCAATGAACTCCATAATATCGACTGAAACATGGCAAACGTTGTTTAGAACCAATCCTCAAGGTGTTTTTCACATATCTCTTTGATGCTACATTGTTCGTGGAAATGTGCTTTCTGTCCTGAATCCCAGGAGAAAATGCCCGCAACTGAAGATTACGCACCAATTTAGACAAAGGGCACCGGGCGGACCCCTGGAAAATGTAGTCTCTTATGGCCAATCTTCCAATGATATGCCTACAAATACGTCACAATGCTGCAGACATCTTGAAGAAACGACAGAAAGCGCAGGCTCGTTCCTGGTGCATTCACAGCCATATAAGGAGACATTGGAAAACAGAGCTTCAAAAATTCTACCCATTTCCTGGTAGAAGTTTCATCTTGGTTTCGCCTGTAGCATGAGTTCTGTGGCACTCACAGATAATATCTTTGCAGTTTTGGAAACCTTAGAGTGTTTTCTTTCCAAAGCTGCCAATTAAATGCATACTCGAGCATCTTTTCGTGACAAAATATTGCGCTTAAAACGGGCACGTTTTTTTATCCATAAATTAAAAGAGCGCCCCCTATATCCAAGAAGTTAAGCACCAGCTGTCAGACCAGCTTACAGATCACTGCACCTGTACATAGCCTATCTGTAAACTGTCCATCTATCTACCTACCTCATCCCCATACTGGTATTTATTTATTTTGCTCCTTTGCACCCCAGTATCTCTACCTGCACATTCATCTTCTGCCAATCTACCATTCCAGTGTTTAATTGCTATATTGTAACTACTTCGCCACCATGGCCTATGTATATCCTTAACTTACCTCATTTGCACTCACTGTATATAGACTTTTTGTTTTCTTTTGTTATACTGTATTATTGACTGTATGTTTTGTTTATTCCATGTGTAACTCTGTGTTGTTGTATGTGTCGAATTGCTACGCTTTATCTTGGCCAGGTCGCAGTTGCAAATGAGAACTTGTTCTCAACTAGCCTACCTGGTTAAATAAAGGTGAAAAAAAAACTTATTCCACATTTTGTTTTGTTAAAACCTGAATTCAAAATGGATTAAATAGATTTTTAATCTGACCTACAGTACCAGTCAAACGTTTGGACACACATACTCATTCAAGGGTTTTTCTTTATTTGTACTATTTTCTACATTGTAGAAATGTAGAATACTAGTGAAGACATATAACTATGAAATAACACATATGGAATCATATAGTAACCAAAAAAGTGTTAAACAAATAAAAATATAAAGGCTTAAAAATTGACCGACTGCATCCACCCAAGTCATAGACTGTTTTCTCTGTTACTGCATGGTAAGCGTTACCGATGCACCAAGTCAGGAACCAACAGGACCCTCAACAGCTTCTACCCCCAAGCCATAAGTCTGATAAATATTTAGTTAAATAGTTAACCAAATAGCTACCCGGACTATCTGCATTGACCCCAGTCCTACCTACCTACAAGTTATGGAAATATGCTCTTTTTTAGTATTTCTCCAGTAGGTTTCCTCAAGTAGAAAGCCTTCACTTCTATTTCAAAGATAATAAATCAAAAATACTATAGTAAATATAATAGTATACTACAATCTGCAAAAACACTACATTAATTACTATAGTATATACTACAGTTTTATTTTACTACTATATTTATACTATTGTTCACTGTAGTATGTAGAACCCTTCATAGAAGGTTCTAGGAAGAAATGTAAGATGATAAAATGGTTCCTGGTAGAATCGTTTTATAGAGGGTTCTTGGAAGAACTCTTCAAAAGGTTCTACCTAGCACCAAAAAAGGTTCCCCTATGGGGACAAACCGAAAAAACCTAGAGTGTAGGGCGGCAGGTAGCCTAGTGGTTAGACCGTTGGACAGTAACCGCAAGATTGCTACTTTGAATCCCAGAGCCGACTAGGTGAAAAATATATCGATCTGCCCTTTGAGCAAGGCACATAACCCTAATTGCTCCAGGGTCGGCGTCAATAATGGCTGATTCCTGGCAGATTTCCATTTCAGATTGCCATTTCACACCACAGACTTGTACAGGTTACACACTTGTACATGTGTGAAACAGGACAAATGTAATATGGTGCCATTTGGGAGGTAACCTTTGTCTTTCTGGTTGTTCTAGTTCAGGGGTGTCAAACTCATTCCACGGATGGCTGAGATTTTTTGTTTTGTTTTTTCCTTCATGGAATGAGTTTGACACGTTCCACTTTCTCTTCTCTGCTCGCTCTCATATTTCTATCAACAATCATCTTATTCACTCTTTGTCTCTGTGTGTGTGTGTGTGTGTGTGTGTGTGTGTGTGCACGTGTGGTGTGTGTGTGTGTTACAGGTTCTCATGGTGTGTTCTGTGAGATGCAGCCTACAGATCGCATGAGGCTGGACTTCCTGACTAAACTAGGCTTCCTGGAGATCATCAGAGGAGAGGCACGACACAGAGAGGGAGTGGTACTGGGCAGGCTGCTCTGAACACACACACACTCACACACACACAGAAATGTACACACAAGAGGTGTAATGGTTTGCCAAACCCACGGTTCGGTATATACATGATTACTCATCAAAACTACATTTAAAATAAAGTGCAATATGCGTGTGAAATCAATGTGTAAAAATGGCTCAGACATTGTATAGGTCTATGCTAATACTGTTTTTCTTACAAAGAGAAAAAGATGTTCACTTGTGTGACTCTCATAAAGAGAGCATGTCTGTAGCACAGTACTTCTCATCTCCCACTCCGAGGTAATGTGATGGGCTGTCACTGTTAAGTAGCTCTGTATACCTGGAGGTCCATTCAACTGTGGTAAGCATAACAGAGTGTGAATTGGCAAATTAATTTGTTGACCTCACCACCCGCCATTGTACAGAACTAGTTCCCGGCTGCGCCTCACAAAATGACAGTTTTTAAGTGCACCAATTAAGATCACAATTTTGATTACAACGTGTGCATAGGCTGTCGTTGTTTTAAGGGAATAGCCAGAAATGTGTTTTTTTTCAGTATAGAATTACTCGAGGCATACATCGCAGCGTAGACATAGCATATATATTTCAAAAAATTTATTCATTAAAGTTCACAGTACGACCCGAGGTCCCTGTACTGCCACCGTTACACCCCAATACACACCCATACATGCACGCGCTCACCCATTCATTTGCATGCATGCACGCACACACACACAGCACATGCTCAAAAACACACATATACTCATATAAATACTGTGGAGTACAAAAGGAACAATATAACTACTGTAAGCTTAATCACACACAGGTGATACAGGGTAATGGATTACACAGTGCTGTCTTTACACACACGAAAACACATGAAAAGACAGAGGGCAAACATTCACACGAACACACACAAACACATATGCGAACACATATGAACACACATAAGGCTGAGGGTTATATGGATGATGAAGACAGGCACAAAACCAATATGTGCATCAGATGGCACACAGACACAAACACACACACTGATAAATCCTACTCAGCGTAGGACATATAGCATCATTCATCACGTCCTTTTATTTCTATCTTCTAGAAGCACAAGAACAACAACGCATCCTTTAAACATTTTATACCTGAGACATGTCTTCACTAGAAACCAAGAATGTAATTTTCTACTGAGGAGACTTGGGCTGGGATTCAATCCGATCCTGCTTGTAGACAATGCAGCTTTTAAAGGTAATATCCCCACGTTTGCGGAGATCGCATTCAAGGGATTGGCGCGGACCCTGGAACTGACCATATATGTAGCTTTATTACTTTCTTGTGTGTTTTTGTTCTACTTGACTTTTTTTATAGTACTACTAACTTGAGGAAAAAGCTGCAACATGGAAATGACTTTTAAACAACAACCACGCTGCAACAAGTTTCGGATTGAATCCGGCCTTGGTTGAGAAGACTGTCATCGGTCTATGTCTTTTACCTTTATTCAATTTAATGAGAATAATACACTTTATTTATAGAGTTAGGTCACAGATGGAAGGGATTTAGTTATCAAAATCTTTGGCTAGGTGAGTGCTTGAGAACACTACAAACATGTCAGGTTTTTTCTCTCGATCACTTCCTAACCATTCGTCTCCTATCTGTGTGAGTACTTTTCTAGAACAGCAGCGCTTACTATTCATTGTCCTTGTATCACTGTCTCTGTCCCAAATGACACCCTATTCCATATTTAGTGCACTATGGTCAAAAGTAGTGTACTATGTAGGGAATAGGGGGCCATTGGGACGGAGCCTTTGTCTTTGCTTCAGTGAACAATGGTTGTTTTGTAATGAGGTCTGTTGTTAGATGTGTATAGCCAATGTTCATTCCATTTAAAGGCAATGGTCCCAGAGATCACATTCACGGTAAAAGCTGCAGAGGTTGGTTCAATGAGAAATTACCTTTAAATGTCAAACGTGCTACAACGCAGTTTCGGACTGAATCCCGACCTGACTGTTCATTCAGGGTGTGTGAGGGTTAAACTATCATGTTACTGTGTAGAAAGAAGTCTGTTTACAAATTACTGAAGTAATACCAATGTTTTAAAATGTAACATTTTATAAAAATGTTTTTTGTGTTGACACTATTAAAATATTTTTCCCTCTCCTTGTGCCTTTCAGTGTCTTGTGCCTTTTTGTCTTCCATCATGTCATGAAGTTATCTCTTTAAGAAATTTATTTTTTGTCATTTTTTTCACATCTACAGTTCCTTCACAAATTCTTCATACCCCTTATTGCACATTTTCGGCAAGGACTCCCAAGTCCCTGCCGATGACAAGCATACGCATAACATGATGCAGCCACCTCCATGCTTGAAAATATGAAGTGGTATTCAGTGACGTGTAGTGTTGGATTTTCCCCAAACATAACGCTTTGTATTCAGGACAAAATGTGTATTTCTTTGCCACATTTTTAGCAGTATTACATAAGTGACTTGTTGCAAACAGGATGCATGTTTTGGAATATTTTTCATTCTGTGCAGGCTTTCTTTTCACTCTGTCATTTAGGTTAGTATTGTGTAGTAACTACAATGTTGTTGATCCATCCTCAGTTTGATCAGATCACAACCATTAAACTGTAACTGTTTTAAAATCACCATAGACCTCATTGTTGAAATCTCTGAGTAGTTTCTTTCCTCTCTGTCAACTGAGTTAAGAAAGACTCCTGTATCTTTGTAGTGACTGAGTGTATTGACACACCTTCCAAAGACCAATAACTTCCCTATTCTTAAAGGGATATTCAACGTCTGCTTTTTAAAATGTTAAACATCTACCAATTTGTGCCCTTCTTCGTGAGGCATTGAAAACCTCCCTGGGGGGCTGGGGCAGTCGCTTGGCCAGGAGCTAGGGCTGGCTCCAAGGCTGGGTCCAGGGGAGAGAGTTTGTGTGTCTGTGGAGGTATCAGCATGGCTGTCTGAGGAGGGGGTAGGAGTGGACATGGTGGAACTGGAAGAACATCTGGTGTCGCCCAGAGGGGCTGTGGGGACTCAGCAGAGAGCTGGAGAAGAAATGATCAAGAAGTCATTATTTACATTATATCTGTCGGTCTGTGTGGCTATAACTGTCTGGCTGGCTGGCTGGCTGGCTGATTGATGCAGTCAGTCAGTCGGTCTGTGTCTGTCTTCTAAAGCTACGAAGTGATATAAATTCTGTGTTGGCTGTGTGGGGAAAAAATTGAAGAATTAGTCTGGTAGATGATTGTATCTAGTAGATTTAAATATAACTTAATGCTTTACATTGTGTGATTTACGTCATCCCTTCCACCACTTGTGTATCACCCACATGTAGAGGAGCAGGAGAGCCAGGGAGAATGTGCGAGTCAAAACAACCA
Source organism: Oncorhynchus tshawytscha (assembly GCF_018296145.1). Lineage (NCBI taxonomy): Eukaryota > Metazoa > Chordata > Actinopteri > Salmoniformes > Salmonidae > Oncorhynchus > Oncorhynchus tshawytscha. The sequence continues at coordinate 15,346,147 of NC_056443.1, forward strand.
GCCTGAAGACACGAGGCATGGGGAGGAATATCCTAATACAGCTTAAAGGGATGGAGGGGAGGGGACAGGAAAACATAATAATAGATGCCATTTAGCAGATGCTTTTATCCATAGTGCCTTTCAGTCATACGTGCATACATTTTACATATGGCTGGTCCTGGGAATCAAACTCACTATCTTGGTAATGTAAGCACCATGCTCTACCAACTGAATTAGAGGACTTCACTTAGCTACAGAGGAGGGAGACAGGTATAGATTGAGGGAGTGTATTTGGGAGAGATACGGGTTAGGGTCAATTCCATCACAATTTCTCTTTGTTCCTGAATTGAATTTGAATTGACCCTAACCTAGGGTGAGTCCGGTGAGATATCATACATTTACATTTGATATTAAGGGAGTGGGTGTTTAGATGATAGTAAACAATAGTAGCCTCCCAGTGAGGACTGTTTCAGACTCCGTAACAAGCACCTTCCAAAGTCTGGCATGAACCGAATCTGCACCATACATAGACGTCAATAATTGGTTCTGATTTGGTCGGATCTGCATCAATCACAGTTGTCTGGTGTGTGTCTAACTTCCTGATAAATTTTAAACATTTTGTTGATACCAGTTTCAATCTGTCAGCGCCACTGACTGACTTGCTGGGGCTTAGCTAGCATATTTTTGTACAATTCATGTGATAGGTAGCAAGCTAACTCATGCCTTGCCTAAACATGGTTCAGTAGCATGTTAGCTAGCACAAGAACTAAGGTTTGTAGGTAGCTAGCAAATATATAAGTTAATTTGACATCAAAGCAAAACTTCCCTTTTGGTGTTGGAAGAGGCTGTTTTGGGAGGATGCATCAACACCCTGGAAATATGTTTGGTGCACTCACTCATAACACTATTTGAGTGATAAGGTAAGTAAATGCATGTATTCTCAAATGTTGCGATCTCATACATTCATTATTTTAAATAATTAGCTAGATATTTTCCTTGCCCTTTAACTAGCAGCTAGCTCATATTGATCATGTGTTCCTTCTCTTTCTAGAAGCAATTGGTTATAAGGGAAAAATACAGTTTGAGTCCTTCAATCAGAGAAATGTGTGCACCAGACAGGTCAAGGCTTCTTGCGTGCATGGCTTCGAGATGTAAATTACACACACAAAAAGTGTTGGGATGACCCAATTGCTGGGTTGAAGGTCAAGTAGTTGGGTTGTTTTTGTTGTTGTTGTGTGTGTTGTAAATACAGCAAGGTTGAGTTATTGGTGCTGGGTTATTAAGGTTGAGTTATGGATATTTGACCCAGCCAGTGGGTTAGTTATCCCGCCATCAGTGTGAAGTCCACAAGGATGCTTGCAAACTTTCTAATGCAACAGTGACTGACGAGTGGAAAACGGCTAACGTTATTTCGACAGACTAACACGGAACCCAAACCAACACCAAGCTAGCTAAATAGGACAAATTAGCAAGCAAGTGCAAGCTAGCTAGCTAAATTGCCATTAATGTTTTAATGCTTTTCAACCTGTCCCCAAATTAATGTAATTGGTTCAGATTTTGTTTTGATATTTTAACCTGCGTGTCATGATCGCATTTGGTGTGGGGGGACAAAATGCATATATACACAATGGCGCATGCGCGCAGCCGGTTTGGGATCCGTGTTAAGGGTGTTTTGGATGACTGAAAACGTTAAGTACTAATTATGAATGTGATGGTCATTCAGGTTAAGTAGATAGTCCTATCATAATTAGGTAGGTAGCTAATGATAGATAGCTAATGACCGTTAGCTGACTAACTGTTTTCTGAGGTATTATCTCTGGCTGTGGTAATGTTAGCTAGGTTACTGAAGTGTTGTTGCGGAATATAACTAAATGTACGGTTTTAGCTAGTTGGCTAACTTCAGTATCTATAACGGTAACTACCTTAGCTAAGTCTGACACTTCTTCTGGACTGTCTCTGACACGGTTTCACTTGTTAGCCTGCTAGCTAAGTTACCTTAGTTTATATTTATTCTCCATCTGGGTTCATTTAACCAATCAATTATGCAGGCTTATCTCATGCTTGAATGGTGATTGATTGAGTTAGCTTGCGTTACTGTACTGGTTTTCAAAGGTTTCTGGCAGGCAGTGGCAGCTTTAGTCGGACTTGTGAAGTTGCGAAGGATGGATGCTAATTCTGTTAGCTAGCTAACATCTCAGGATGGTAAGTTGGTGGTTGAAGATATCCCTCTAGTGGTGTGGGGGCTGTGCTTTGGCAAAGTGGGTGGGGTTATATCCTTCCTGTTTGGCCCTGTCTGGGGGTGTCCTCGGATGGGGCCACAGTGTCTCCTGACCCCTCCTGTCTCAGCCTCCAGTATTTATGCTGCAGTAGTTAATGTGTCGGGGGGCTAGGGTCAGTTTGTTATATCTGGAGTTCCTCTCCTGTCCTATTCGGTGTCCTGTGTGAATCTAAGTGTGCGTTCTCTAATTCTCTCTTTCTCTCTCTCTCTCGGAGGACCTGAGCCCTAGGACCATGCCCCAGGACTACCTGACATGATGACTCCTTGCTGTCCCCAGTCCACCTGGCCGTGCTGCTGCTCCAGTTTCAACTGTTCTGTCTTATTATTATTCGACCATGCTGGTCATTTATGAACATTTGAACATCTTGGCCATGTTCTGTTATAATCTCCACCCGGCACAGCCAGAAGAGGACTGGCCACCCCACATAGCCTGGTTCATCTCTAGGTTTCTTCCTAGGTTTTGGCCTTTCTAGGGAGTTTTTCCTAGCCACCGTGCTTCTACACCTGCATTGCTTGCTGTTTGGGGTTTTAGGCTGGGTTTCTGTACAGCACTTTGAGATATCAGCTGATGTACGAAGGGCTATATAAATCAATTTGATTTGATGATTTGATTTAACGTTAGAGTTGACCTTAAACTTCCCCACAGCCTTTTAGAACCATGCAGCCACTTTGGTGCTAGATACATTACATGCACAGCTACCATAGTCTGGCCTTAATTTGACCATACTGTCTTTATTGGTCATTTTCACAGATTCTGTTAAAATGACCAACCTGACACATATCACATGATGGGAGCAGCTCATGGGCATTTAGGGGTAAAGGGCCTTGCTCAAGGGCACAACAGCAGTAGGTGGTACTCATTTTTCTCTTTTTTCACTCCCTTGTATTTGTTCAACCATTTGACAAGGCTTAGAAATGTGGGTGACACTATCCCTTTAAAATATTCCTTCTAAGCTTCATGGTTAAGATTGTTGTGCCAGTAACTGATACACAAATTGACCAAAAGTATGTGTACACCTGCTAGTCGAACATCTCATTCTAAAATCACGGGCATTAATATGGTGTTCCCCCCCCCTTTTGCTGCTATAACAGCCTCCATTCTTCTGGGAAGGCTTTACATTGCTGTTGGGACTTGCTTCCATTCAGCCACAAAAGCATTAGTGAGGTCGGGCACTGATGCAGGGTTTTTAGGCCTGGCTCGCAGTCGGCATTCATATTCATCGCAAAGTTGTATGATGGGGTTGAGGTCAGGGCTCTGTGCAGGCCAGGCAAGTTCTTCCACACCGATCTCTACAAACTATTTCTGAAGAGACCATTTCTGTATGGACCTTGCGGTGCATGGGGCATTGTCATGCTGAAACAGGTAAGGGCTTTCCACAAAGTTGGAAGCAAAACATCCTCTAGAAGGTCAATTTATGCTGTAGAGTTAAGACTTCCATTCACTGGAACTAAGGTGCCAAGCCCAAGCCATGAAAAACAGACCCAGACCATTATTCCTCCTCCACCAAACTATACAGATGGCACTATGCATTCGGAACAGGTAGCGCTCTCCTGGCATCTGCCAAACTCAGATTTGTCCCTTGTACTGCCAGATGGTGAAGCATGATTCACCAGTCCAGAGATCATGTTTCCACTGCTCCAGTCCAAAGGCGGCGAGCTTTACACCACTCCAGCCGAGGGTTGGCATTGCGCATGCTGATCATATGCCTGTGTGCGGCAGCTCGGCCTTGGAAACCCATTTCATGACGCTCCCGACGAACAGTTCTTGTGCTGACGTTGTTCCAGAGGCAGAACTTCCGGCGCCGACAGAGATGGCCGCCTCGCTTCGCGTTCCTAGGAAACTATGCAGTTTTTTTTACGTGTTATTTCTTACATTGGTACCCCAGGTCATCTTAGGTTTTATTACATATAGTCGAGAAGAACTACTGAATTTAAGAGCAGCGTCAACTCACCATCAGTACGACCAAGAATATGACTTTCGCGAAGCGGATCCTGTGTTCTGCCTTTCACCCAGGACAACGGAATGGATCCCAGCCGGCGACCCAAAACAACGAATTCGTAAAAGAGGGAAACGAAGCGGTCTTCTGGACAGACTCCGGAGACGGGCACATCGCGCACCACTCCCTAGCATACTTCTCGCCAATGTCCAGTCTCTTGACAACAAGGTTGATGAAATCCGAGCAAGGGTAGCATTCCAGAGGGACATCAGAGACTGTAACGTTCTTTGCTTCACGGAAACATGGCTCACTCGAGAGACGCTATCGGAGTCGGTGCAGCCAGCTGGTTTCTCCACGGATCGCGCCGACAGAAACATCTTTCTGGTAAGAAGAGGGGCGGGGGTGTATGCTTTATGGTTAACGAGACGTGGTGTGGTCACAACAACATACAGGAACTCAAGTCCTTCTGTTCACCTGATTTAGAATTCCTCACAATCAAATGTCGACCGCATTATCTACCAAGGGAATTCTCTTCGATTATAATCACAGCCGTATATATTCCCCCCAAGCAGACACATCGATGGCTCTGAACGAACTTTATTTGACTCTTTGCAAACTGGAAACCACATATCCTGAGGCTGCATTCATTGTAGCTGGGGATTTTAACAAGGCTAATATGAAAACAAGACTCCCTAAATTGTATCAGCATATCGATTGCGCAACCAGGGCTGGTAAAACCTTGGATCATTGCTATTCTAACTTCCGCAACGCATATAAGGACCTCCCCCGCCCTCCTTTTGGAAAAGCTGAACACGACTCCATTTTGTTGCTCCCTGCCTACAGACAGAAGCTAAAACAAGAGGTCTGTTCAACGCTGGTCCGACCAATCTGATTCCACGCTCCAAGACTGCTTCCATCACGTGGACTGGGATATGTTTCGTATTGCGTCAAACAACAACACTGACGAATACGCTGATTCGGTGAGCGAGTTCATTAGAACGTGCGTTGAAGATGTAGTTCCCATAGCAACGATTAAAACATTCCCAAACCAGAAACCGTGGATTGATGGCAGCATTCGCATGAAACTGAAAGCGCGAACCACTGCTTTTAATCAGGGCAAGGTGACCGGAAACATGACCGAATACAAACAGTGTAGCTATTCCCTCCGCAAGGCAATCAAACAAGCTAAGCGTCAGTATAGAGACGAAGTAGAATTGCAATTCAACAGCTCAGACACAAGTGGTATGTGGCAGGGTCTACAGTCAATCATGGATTACAAAAAGAAAACCAGCCCAGTCACGGACCAGGATGTCTTGCTCCCAGGCAGACTAAATCACTTTTTTCCCGCTTTGAGGACAATACAGTGCCACTGACACGGCCCGCAACCAAAACATGTGGACTCTCCTTCACTGCAGCCGAGGTGAGTAAAACATTTCAACGTGTTAACCCTCGCAAGGCTGCAGGCCCAGACGGCATCCCCAGTCGCGCCCTCAGAGCATGCACAGACCAGCTGGCTGGTGTGTTTACAGACATATTCAATCAATCCTTATCCCAGTCTGCTGTTCCCACATGCTTCAAGAGGGCCACCATTGTTCCTGTTCCCAAGAAATCTAAGGTAACTGAGCTGAATGACTACCGCCCCGTAGCACTCACTTCCGTCATCATGAAGTGCTTTGAGAGACTAGTCAAGGACCATATCACCTCCACCCTACCTGACACCCTAGACCCACTCCAATTTGCTTACCGCCCAAATAGGTCCACAGACGATGCAATCTCAACCACACTGCACACTGCCCTAACCCATCTGGACAAGAGGAATACCTGTGTGAGAATGCTGTTCATCGACTACAGCTCAGCATTTAACACCATAGTACCCTCCAAACTCGTCATCAAGCTCGAGACCCTGGGTCTCGACCCCGCCCTGTGGAACTGCGTACTGGACTTCCTGACGGGCCGCCCCCAGGTGGTGAGGGTAGGTAACATCTCCACCCCGCTGATCCTCAACACTGGGGCCCCACAAGGGTGCGTTCTGAGCCCTCTCCTGTACTCCCTGTTCACCCACGACTGCGTCCAACTCAATCATCAAGTTTGCGGACGACACAACAGTGGTAGGCTTGATTACCAACAACGACGAGACGGCCTACAGGGAGGAAGTGAGGGCCCTCGGAGTGTGGTGTCAGGAAAATAACCTCACACTCAACGTCAACAAAACTAAGGAGGTGATTGTGGACTTCAGGAAACAGCAGAGGGAACACCCCCCTATCCATATCGATGGGACAGTAGTGGAGAGGATAGTAAGTTTTAAGTTCCTCGGCGTACACATCACAGACAAATTGGTCCACCCACACAGACAGCATCGTGAAGGCGCAGCAGCGCCTCTTCAACCTCAGGAGGCTGAAGAAATTTGGCTTGTCACCAAAAGCACTCACAAACTTATACAGATGCACAATCGAGAGCATCCTGTCGGGCTGTATCACCGCCTGGTACGGCAACTGCTCCGCCCACAACCGTAAGGCTCTCCAGAGGGTAGTGAGGTCTGCACAACGCATCACCGGGGGCAAACTACCTGCCCTTCAGGACACCTACACCACCCGATGTCACAGGAAGGCCATAAAGATCATCAAGGACAACAACCACCCGAGCCACTGCCTGTTCACCCCGCTATCATCCAGAAGGCGAGGTCAGTACAGGTGCATCAAAGTTGTGACCGAGAGACTGAAAAACAGCTTCTATCTCAAGGCCATCAGACTGTTAAACAGCCACCACTAACATTGAGTGGCTGCTGCCAACACACTGACTCAACTCCAGCCACTTTAATAATGGGAATTGATGGATATATTGATTATTGAATATATCACTAGCCACTTTAAACAATGCTACTTAATATAATGCTTACATACCCTACATTATTCATCTCATATGTATACGTATATACTGTACTCTATATCATCTACTGCATCTTTATGTAATACATGTATCACTAGCCACTTTAAGTATGCCACTTTGTTTACATACTCATCTCATATGTATATACTGTACTCGATACCATCTACTGTATCTTGCCTAAGCTGCTCACTCATTCATATATCTTTATGTACATATTCTTTATCCCTTTACACTTGTGTGTATAAGGTAGTAGTTTTGGAATTGTTAGTTAGATTACTCGTTGGTTATTACTGCATTGTCGGAACTAGAAGCACAAGCATTTCGCTACACTTTCATTAACATCTGCTAACCATGTGTATGTGACAAATCAATTTGATTTGAGTTTGGAACTCTTTAGTGAGTGCTGCCACCAAAGAGAGGCAATTTTTACACACTGTGCTTCTGCACTCTGGAGTCCAGTTCTGTGAGCTTGTGTGGCTGAGCCGTTGTTGCTCCTAGACGCTTCCACTTCACAATAACAACACTTACAGTTGACCGGGGCACATCTAGCAGGTCAGAAATTTGACAAAAGGACTTGTTGGAAAGGTGGTATGCTATGACTGTGACATGTTGAAAGTCACTGAGCTCTTCAGGAAGGCCATTCTACTGCCAGTGTTTGTCTGGAGATTGCATGGCTGTGTGCTTGATTTTATACACCTGTCAGCAACGGTTGTGGCTAAAATTGCCCAATCCACTAATTTGAATGAGTGTCCACATTCTTTTGTATATAGATAGTGTAGTTTGTTCCATCTTGCTGCTTCGGGGATTATAATCAGCAATATGCCTTTCTGCCCTTTCCCTTTCTGCCCTTTCTGCACCTCTCTGATTCATATGGGTTGGGTTAAATGTGGAAGACACATTTCAGTTTAATGCATTCACTTGTGCACTTGATTAGCTTTTCTGCTGCAAAATAGAGGGTAGAAGGGAAGAGATGGACCAGAAAATTCTCTTGCTTTTGGACAACTCAACTATAGTCGGAAGTTAATGAAGAACGTAAAAGCCTTACATGCAGTGAGTATTCTGTAAATGCAACCTTTTTTTATACACGTGGGAAGGTCCTCAGGATATACATAGGAATGTGGACACCAAGCATGAGCAGTAGCTGTCTTGCCAGGTACATGTTGATAGAGCTGTGTATTTTGAAAACTGATTGTTTAAAGGAATTCATAATTAATTGAATACTTTGTGCATACAACAGTGTCAAATGTGATTGGGCAGCCCAGATGACCAAGTAGCTGAACATCTGGCAGGCAAGCCAGGTTGCGGGGGAGTACATGAAGTTGACCGCGATCCAGAGGGCTCAGTCTACCAGACAGAATGGGGTCGAGATAGTCCGAGAGTATCCGTGTCTCCTGGATACTCCAGGCATGGTGTTTTTTTAACCTAAACATTAGACTTGAATTTGTTGCGCATGGAGAGCTATGACCACACAGGTCTGGAAAGGAAGCTTTTTGTTAACCCCTGTAAGTCTAAGCCATTGGAGGGGAATATGGTGGGAACATGTAGATCTGAGCAAGTGTGATGTCATACGGTGATCGCTACATAAATAGTCATATTAAAAATTCATGAAAATACAAGTGTCTCACATGGGTTGAAAGCCTAGAATCTTGCTAATCCAACTGCGTTGTCAGATTTTTTTTAAAGGATTTACTGCGAAAGAATACGATGCGATTATCTGAGAACAAAGACCCATAAATAAAAACTATTTCAACCAGAACAGGCGTAACATGACAAATTGCAATAAAATAAATTGTTTACCTTTGACGATCTTACTCTGTTTGCAATCCCAAAGCTCCTTGTTACACAATGAATGGTCTTTTGTTTGATAAAATACATTTTTATAGCCTAACACGAAACATTTTGTGAACAGCTTGTGTCGTGAATTCCATCTCATTCCATTTTCGACGACACATTCGATGTAAATACACACACTAAACGTGACTTTTCCAGTCATGTTTGGTTTCATTGCAGTCAATTGGTTTGTTTGTAACACAACCATACCTGATGGGTCATTTCGCGGGACGTATTGACTGAAAGAAACCGATTTGAAGACAACAAGTAATGACATCATTGTGCACCAATGATATGACCGCTGTTTCGTTGATTGACTGTATTTTTTTTGACTGTAACCCAATGACCACTGATCGTCTTGAAATCTAGCTGGGTAGATAGTCAATGAGCTGAGGTAAACGACAATATGTAATGTTTATCTGTTGGAAGACCAACCCATGTAGTAAACTCCGGCGTAAAGAGGTTCATTCACCATTGAAGATTCATAGCGGAAGGAGCCACGCATGTTTCGCACAGCATTGTTTTGGTAAAGCGCATCTTCAGCTGTTTATACACTGCTCAAAAAAATAAAGGCAACACTTAAACAACACACAATGTATCTCCAAGTCAATCACACTTCTGTGAAATCAAACTGTCCACTTAGGAAGCAACACTGATTGACAATAAATTTCACATACTGTTGTGCAAATGGAATAGACAACAGGTGGAAATTATAGGCAATTAGCAAGACACCCCCAATAAAGGAGTGGTTCTGCAGGTGGGGACCACAGACCACTTCTCAGTTCCTATGCTTCCTGGCTGATGTTTTGGTCACTTTTGAATGCTGGCGGTGCTTTCACTCTAGTGGTAGCATGAGACAGAGTCTACAACCCACACAAGTGGCTCAGGTAGTGCAGCTCATCCAAGATGGAACATCAATGCGAGCTGTGGCAAGAAGGTTTGCTGTGTCTGTCAGCCTAGTGTCCAGAGCATGGAGGCGCTACCAGGAGACAGGCCAGTACACCAGGAGACATGGAGGAGGCCGTAGGAGGGCAACAACCCAGCAGCAGGACCGCTACCTCCGCCTTTGTGCAAGGAGGAGCACTGCCAGAGCCCTGCAAAATGACCTCCAGCATGCCACAAATGTGCATTTGTCTGCTCGAACGGTCAGAAACCGACTCCATGAGGGTGGTAATGAGGGCCCGACATCCACAGGTGGGGGTTGTGCTTACATCCCAACACCGTGCAGGACGTTTGGCATTTGCCAGAGAACACCAAGATTGGCAAATTCGCCACTGGTGCCCTGTGCTCTTCACAGATGAAAGCAGGTTCACACTGAGCATGTAACAGAGGTGAAAGAGTCTCGAGATGCCGTGGAGAACGTTCTGCTGCCTGCAACATCCTCCAGCATGACCGGTTTGGCGGTGGGTCGGTCATGGTGTGGGGTGGCATTTCTTTGGGGGGCCGCACAGCCCTCCAAGTGCTCGCCAGAGGTAGCCTGACTGCCATTAGGTACCGAGATGAGATCCTCAGACCCCTTGTGAGACCATATGCTGGTGCATTTGGCACTGGGTTCCTCCTAATGCAAGACAATGCTAGACCTCATGTGGCTGGAGTGTGTCAGCAGTTCCTGCAAGAGGAAGGCATTTATGCTATGGACTGGCCCGCCCGTTCCCCAGACCTGAATCCAATTGAGCACATCTGGGACATCATGTCTTGCTCCATCCACCAATGCCACGTTGCACCACAGACTGTCCAGGAGTTGGCGGATGCTTTAGTCCAGGTCTGGGAGGAGAACCCTCGGGAGACCATCCGCCACCTCATCAGGAGCATGCCCAGGCGTTGTAGGGAGGTCATACAGGCACGTGAAGGCCACACACACTACTGAGCCTCATTTTGACTTGTTTTAAGGACATTACATCAAAGTTGGATCCGCCTGTAGTGTGGTTTTCCACTTTAATTTTGAGTGTGACTCCAAATCCAGACCTCCATGGGTTGATAAAATTGATTTCCATTGATAATTTTTGTGTGATTTTGTTGTCAGCACATTCAACTATGTAATGAAAAAAGTATTCAATAAGAGTATTTCATTCATTCAGATCTAGGATGTGTTATTTTAGTGTTCCCTTTATTTTTTTGAGCAGTGTATATCAATCAGTATGGGGACTAAGTCAGGGAAAGCTAAATCTAAGTGTAGATATACAGATGTACACTCAATTTTAGAAGAAATTGAACGGGAAAGTGAGAGAGATTGTTGGAGGACGATTCATATAGCGATTCCCAAATGGAGGAATATTTTTTGAACGGAGAGGACATCGTTTTGGACTTGTAAATTCTCATGCTAATGCCGTTGTTTGAAATTAATATTATAAAATATTATTTGTGAAATGAAATAGCCTATTTGAGGCTGTTGAGGGGAGGGCAGGCCCACAACAATGGCCAAAGTGAAATGGAGACAGTAGATACAGCTGGTCTGTTGTAATATAATAAAGACAGTAGATCTAGCTGAAATGTCATAATATAAAATAGACAGTAGATCTAGCTGTTCTGTCATAATATAAATGAGACGGTAGATCTAGCAGGTCTATAATAATATATTCAACCTTATGTTCCCTGTACTCTATATATATATTTTTATTATACCTGTTGATACAGGGCTCATATGTGAAACTATTCTAACTGAACATTTTCTTTCACAGTGACACTGACTCCGAATGGGAGCCCCCAGTGCCAAGGTGTCCATCCCCCACTGAAGCTGGTTCATCCAGCTCCTGCCACAAGTGGTGTTCATCTGCCCAAATTTATTTCTGCAGGAATGGATGTGCCCCAGGGCCAAAAGGGCACAGCATGGAGGCGTCGTTGTGTTCTTTGCAAAATGAAGTCCCCCATCACCTGCACCACATGCTTGGTGACACTCTGCTTTACAGCAGAAATAGATTGCTATGGCACGTGGCATCAGCAGCACAATATTGTGTAGAGGACTGAGGGTCTTCCAAATATTGAAAGTGTTATTTTGTAAATGTATATATATTTTTTCAGGTTTTTTCTCATTTTTTTGGGGGGTGTGTTAGAATACCATTTTGGTATTTTGTATATAGTTATGCCATTCAAAATGTATACCTTCACCAATTTGGCCAAATTTGCACTTAGAAAACAGCCAAAATGGAGGGTGGTTGATGGCAAAATTAAATAGTTTTGTTTTCATATACATTTTTGGGTAATAAAATGCATTACGTTTTGCGCTCTATTACAAAATAGTTGATTGCAAATGTTTTACTTTGAAGCCTCAGAGCAATTATTTTTTATTGAAAATAAAGTTTTGCTCTTGACAAATAGACATCCATTTGTTGCAAGTTGGGGAGAGGGGCTAATAGCTGAACAATAGACTATTCAACCTTTACTAAAGAATAGTCTAATAGCCGAGCTAGGTGTGAACCCCCTGTCCTATCAGAGACCAGAATTGCCCTAACGACCAAGGGGGATTTAGAGCACTGATTATGCTTTTGAGACACACAGTAGTGCATTGGGACCAACTGGCAATGAATGGGAAATATAAACCAAATAATAAACTGATAATTGTGCACCACTTCAAATGAAACAAGCAGGGACCATGTTTCAAACCCTCAACCTTCTTGCCCCAAGTACAGCGCACTATCGACAGTGTACCAAAAGCATGCTCAAGCCGCAGAGTTGATAGAGCGCATCCTCGCGGTAGCTTACTACAAAATGTAATAAAGTAGACTTTTCAAATAAGTTACCTTACACGTGATGTTGGCTGACAATTTGTTAGCTACAGTTGAAGTTTACATACTTTTTTATTTCACCTTTATTTAACCAGGTAGGCTAGTTGAGAACAAGTTCTCATTTGCAACTGCGACCTGGCCAAGATAAAGCATAGCAGTGTGAACAGACAACACAGAGTTACACATGGAGTAAACAATTAACAAGTCAATAACACAGTAGAAAAAAAAGGGGAGTCTATATACATTATGTGCAAAAGGCATGAGGAGGTAGGCGAATAATTACAATTTTGCAGATTAATAACACTGGAGTGATAAATGATCAGATGGTCATGTACAGGTAGAGATATTGGTGTGCAAAAGAGCAGAAAAGTAAATAAATAAAAACAGTATGGGGATGAGGTAGGTAAAAATGGGTGGGCTATTTACCGATAGACTATGTACAGCTGCAGCGATCGGTTAACTGCTCAGACAGCAGATGTTTGAAGTTGGTGAGGGAGATAAAAGTCTCCAACTTCAGCGATTTTGCAATTCGTTCCAGTCACAGGCAGCAGAGAACTGGAACGAAAGGCAGCCAAATGAGGTGTTGGCTTTAGGGATGATCAGTGAGATACACCTGCTGGAGCGCGTGCTACGGATGGGTGTTGCCATCGTGACCAGTGAACTGAGATAAGGCGGAGCTTTACCTAGCATGGACTTGTAGATGACCTGGAGCCAGTGGGTCTGGCGACGAATATGTAGCGAGGGCCAGCCGACTAGAGCATACAAGTCGCAGTGGAGGGTGGTATAAGGTGCTTTAGTGACAAAACGGATGGCACTGTGATAAACTGCATCCAGTTTGCTGAGTAGAGTGTTGGAAGCAATTTTGTAGATGACATCGCCGAAGTCGAGGATCGGTAGGATAGTCAGTTTTACTAGGGTAAGTTTGGCGGCGTGAGTGAAGGAGGCTTTGTTTGCGGAATAGAAAGCCGATTCTTGATTTGATTTTCGATTGGAGATGTTTGATATGAGTCTGGAAGGAGAGTTTACAGTCTAGCCAGACACCTAGGTACTTATAGATGTCCACATATTCAAGGTCGGAACCATCCAGGGTGGTGATGCTGGTCAGGCGTGCGGGTGCAGGCAGCGAACGGTTGAAAAGCATGCATTTGGTTTTACTAGTGTTTAAGAGCAGTTGGAGGCCACGGAAGGAGTGTTGTATGGCATGAAGCTCGTTTGGAGGTTAGATAGCACAGTGTCCAAGGACGGGCCGGAAGTATATAGAATGGTGTCATCTGCGTAGAGGTGGATCAGGGAATCGCCCGCAGCAAGAACAACATCATTGATATATACAGAGAAAAGAGTCGGCCCGAGGATTGAACCCTGTGGCACCCCCATAGAGACTGCCAGAGGACCGGACAACATGCCCTCCGATTTGACACACTGAACTCTGTCTGCAAAGTAATTGGTGAACCAGGCAAGGCAGTCATCCGAAAAACCGAGGCTACTGAGTCTGCCGATAAGAATATGGTGATTGACAGAGTCGAACGCCTTGGCAAGGTCGATGAAGACGGCTGCACAGTACTGTCTTTTATCGATGGCGGTTATGATATCGTTTAGTACCTTGAGCGTGGCTGAGGTGCACCCGTGACCGGCTCGGAAACCCGATTGCACAGCGGAGAAGGTACGGTGGGATTCGAGATGGTCAGTGACCTGTTTGTTGACTTGGCTTTCGAAGACCTTAGATAGGCAGGGCAGGATGGATATAGGTCTGTAACAGTTTGGGTCCAGGGTGTCTCTTTGAAGAGGGGGATGACTGCGGCAGCTTTCCAATCCTTGGGGATCTCAGACGATTTGAAAGAGAGGTTGAAAGGCTGGTAATAGGGGTTGCGACAATGGCGGCGGATAGTTTCAGAAATAGAGGGTCCAGATTGTCAAGCCCAGCTGATTTGTACGGGTCCAGGTTTTGCAGCTCTTTCAGAACATCTGCTATCTGGATTTGGGTAAAGGAGAACCTGGAGAGACTTGGGCGAGTAGCTGCGGGGGGCGGAGCTGTTGGCTGAGGTTGGAGTAGCCAGGCGGAAGGCATGGCCAGCTGTTGAGAAATGCTTGTTGAAGTTTTCGATAATCATGGATTTATCGGTGGTGACCGTGTTACCTAGCCTCAGTGCAGTGGGCAGCTGGGAGGAGGTGCTCTTGTTCTCCATGGACTTCACAGTGTCCCAGAACTTTTTGGAGTTGGAGCTACAGGATGCAAACTTCTGCCTGAAGAAGCTGGCCTTAGCTTTCCTGACTGACTTCCCTGAACAGTTGCATATCGCGGGGACTATTCGATGCTATTGCAGTCCGTACACCTTAGCCAAATAGACTTAAACTGTTTTTCACAATTCCTGACACTTAATACTAGTACAAAATGCCCTGTCTTAGGTCATTTAGGATCACCACTTTATTTGAAGGATGTGGGTCAGGACGTTTACATACACTCAATTAGTATTTGGTAGCATTGCCTTTAAATTGATTAACTTGGGTCAAATGTTTCGGGTTTCACAAGCTTCCCACAATAAGTTGGGTGAATTTTGGCCAATTCCTCCTGACAGCTGGTGTAACTGAGTCAGGATGTAGGCCTCCTTGCTCGCACATGCTTTTTCAGTTCTGCCCATAAATGTTCTATAGGATTGATGTCAGGGCTTTGTGAGGGCCAACCATACCTTGACTTTGTTGTCCTTTAGCCATTTTGCCACAACTTTGGAAGTATGCTTGGGGTCGTTGTCCATTTGGAAAACCCATTTGCGACCAAGCTTTAACTTCCTGACTGATGTCTTGATGGTGCTTCAATATATTCACATAATCTTCCTCCATAATGATGCCATCTATTTTGTGAAGTGCACTGTTCCCCCCCAGTAGCAAAGCACCCCCACAACATGATGCTGCCACCCCAGTGCTTCACGGTTGGGATGGTGTTCTTCGGCTTGCAAGCTTTCCCCTTTTTCCTCCAAACATAACGATGGTCATTATGGCCAAACAATTCTATCTTTTTTTCATCAGACCAGAGGACTTTCTTTGTCCCCACGTGCAGTTGCAAACCATAGTCTGGCATTTTTTATGGTGGTTTTGGAGCAGTGGCTTCTTCCTTGCTGATTGGCCTTTCAGGTTATGTCGATATAGGACTCATTTTACTGTGGATATAGATACTTTGTACCTGTTTCCTCCATCTTCACAAGGTCCTTTGCTGCTGTTCTTGGATTGATTTGCACACCAAAGTACGTTCATCTCTAGGAGACAGAACGTGTCTCCTTCCTGAGCGGTATGACGGCTGCTTGGTCCCATGGTGTTTATACTTGCATACTATTGTTTGGACAGATGTGAACGTGGTACCTTCAGGCGTTTGGAAATTGCTCCCAAGGAAGAACCAGACTTGGAGGTCGACAATTTCTTTTCTGAGGTCTTGGCTGATTTCTTTTGATTTTTCCCATGATGTCAAGCAAAGAGGCACTGTATTTGAAGGTACGCCTTAAAATAGATCCACAACCTTTTAAATTGACTCAATTTATGTCAATTCGCCTATCAGAAGCTTCTAAAGTCTTGACATTATTTTCTAGAATTTTCCAAGCTTTTTAAAGGCACAGTCAATTAAGTGTACGTAATCTTCTGACCCACTGTAATTGTGATAGTGAATTATAAGTGAAATAATCTGTCTGTAAACAATTGTTTGAATAATTACTTGTGTCATGCACAGTCGATGTCTTAACCAACTGGCCAATACTATAGTTTGTATAATAAGAAATGTGTGGAGTGGTTAAAAAATTAGTAATGACTCCAACTTAAGTGTATGTAAACTGGCGACTTCAAATGTCCCAAGAAGGACGTCATCGTACCTAAATGAAAAATATTGCTCACTTGTTATGCAAGTGTTGCACACCAACAGATAGAGAAGACCTACACCAATCGAGTAATTAATTTCAACAATTTTAATTTGACTTTACAAACAACAAGAGGGTTTAATTGGAGTATATTTCTTCGGAGTCTCTATATGGGGCGGGAAGGCCTCTGAAAGTTCTAATCTTGGATTCATAAATATTCTGAGATTGAATTATTTTCAAACTGCAATATTTTCTTTGCAAATAAGACACACTGGCTTGGCATTGGGAAAAGATGGAAAGAGTACATTTTATCTTGCTATCAAGCAAATTGTTCTGAACAAATGTTAATGTAAAAAAAGTAGTGTAGCCTACAGTAGGCTACATAAACCTGTTTTTCCCCACCAATCAAAGCACAAAGAAATAGATAAAAACAATAATTGACAAGAGATAGTGATTTTATGCGCATAATCAGAGCAAATAATTAATTTATTGTCACTGAATTTATTATATACTAATCATATGTCATACATATGTTATCATATGTGTTAAACATGTTACATTTGTAGTGTAGGCCAATTAATTGTGCTAATATTATATACTTATTATGTTTTGGCCCGCCGTCATCCAATTGTTATAATATGATTTGAAACAATAGCCTATTTCAGCACCATTTCGCGCTGCTCTGAGACAAGCATGGGGACTGGTCTTGATAAATCAATGAGGTTTTTATTTTCACTGAATCTATCAGTCAGCAAACCATTGCTAGCGGTCATCAGCTAACCTTTAGCTCGGAAAGATCTCGCCAGTCGAACAACGTGACTCTAACCAGAGCATAACGGACCTATTATTTTTATCCCCGGATTCCCACCGCAAACGGAACATTTTCATCTGGATCTTCACAACTAGCTAACCGCAACCCCGGATGACTACTCCTGGCTAGCGTTTCCATCCACTTAGCTTGAAGCTAGCCCGGCCAGAGCTCCTGTGCTACCACCGAAGCATACTCCTGGGCTACAATATCCGGACCCACGACCGGTCTATCGATGTCACCGCATGAAGAGGCATAAACAGACTTAACCCCATCGCGACGTGCCCCAAAGGCTAACTTTCTAGCCCTTGCTATCTGCTTGCTTGCTAATTCGGCCTGCTAACTGCTAGCCTGCCCCGGTCTGCTATCTGCTAGCTTGTTTAGCCCCGGTCTGCTAACTGCTAGCTTGTTTAGCCCCGGCCTACTAACTGTTAGCTTGTTAGCACAGGCCTGCTAACTTTCTGAATCGCCGTGTCCCCAGCTAGCCCAACCACTCACCGGACCCATATTTATTTTCAATCTCTTTTCGATTTTTAATTAGATTATACCTTCCGGTAACCTGCCTCACCCAATGTGATACGGAATCGCTAGTATTTTTAATTTTTAGAACACATTCAAGAACCTCCAGAAGCTAACCAGCTACAAGCTATTTAGTCATTGTTAGCCACTGCTAGCGGCTTTTACCTTCTGCACAGCCAGCCAGTTTTTTTTTTCCTGGATAACTGTCTCTCCACAACAACGCTGGATTCCTGCCGTAATCCCTAGACCACTACTTCTGATCTTCACAGCTAGCTTGCACGCAGTACCGAAGCTATCCCTGAGGCCCACTTCCCGGCCTACTCAGCTGTTCACCCGAACCACACTCATACACGGCTAGAGCCCAATACTCCACCGGCTAGGCTACATAGCTGATGCCTGCTGGACACTTTGATTACTTGGCTACATAGCTGATGCCTGCTGGACTGTCCATTAATCACGGTACTCCATTCTGTTTGTTTATGTTTTTATCTGTCGGCCCCAGCCGTCACTCAGGCTCTGTGTGTAGTTAATCCGACCCTCTCTGCCTAGTCAACGCCATTTTACCTGCTGTTGTTGTGCTAGCTGATTAGCTGTTGTTGTCTCACCTGCTGTTTTAGCTAGCTCTCCCAATCAACACTTGTGTTTACTGTATACCTCGCTGTATGTCTCTCTCAAATGTCAATATGCCTTGTATACTGTTGTTCAGGTTAGTTATCATTGTTTTAGTTTACAATGGAGCCCCTAGTTCCACTCTTCATACCTCTGATACCTCCTTTGTCCCACCTCCCACACATGCAGTGACCTCACCCATTACAACCAGCATGTCCAGAGATACAACCTCTCTTATCATCACCCAGTGCCTGGGCTTACCTCCGCCGTACCCGCACCCCACCATACCCCTGTCTGCGCATTATGCCCTGAATATATTCTACTATGCCCAGAAATCTGCTCCTTTTATTCTTTGTCCCCAACGCTCTAGGCGACCAGTTTTTTTTAAAAGAACATTCAAAACAAATGTGAAAAGATATTAGACAACGATAGGACAAAGTGACAGTAACAGACGAGCGTAAAAAAATATATATATAATTATATATACAAACATACAATAAGAAAAAAAATAATAACGAGACATTGGATCACCTGCCGTAGGCTACATATTATACATTACGTGTGAAACATTATGTGAGGATTATATATAGATTCAATCAATGAGATGTGGGGGGAGATTCTCCATATAGTCAATAAAAGGTTGCCAAATTCTGTAAAATGTCTTTAACTTATTCCTCAAGCAGTAAGTGATTTTCTCCAAAGGGATACAACTATTAACTTCCGATAGCCACATTGCAACTGGCAGGGAGGAATCCAATTTCCATTTCAAGGCAATACATTTCTTGGCAATCGCTAGCAATATTTCTGTTAGCTTTATAGTATGGCTTTGCCTAAGATTGGTGTTAGTAAAGTTACGCAGTAGACAGAACTCCGGGTCTAAAGGGAATGCAACCCCGTGAATTGAGGATATGGTATCGCATACCCCCTGCCAGAAACCGTGTAGTTTTGAACACTGCCAAGTGGAATGGAGGAATGTTCCTTCATCTGAGCCACATCTAAAACATAGGGAGGAGATATCTGGGTTGAACTTGTGCAGTCTAGATGGGGTGATATAGAGCTGATGGAGGAAATTAAACTGGATCAGTCTGTATCTGGAGTTCAATGTGGATGAAACACCATCCCTGCATAGGTCACTCCATAGATCCTCATCAAGATCAATACCCAGATCTTTTTCCCATCTAAGTCGGGGTTTATCTAGCCCAGGCAGTGTTAGTCCTGACATAAGAGCATCGTATACACGGGAAATGGTCTTGAACAGTGGTTGGTCTGGGTGGCAGAGTTGTTCAATAGGTGACATCTTAGGTAGGTTCCATTGTCCCTTGAGAGTCACCCTAATAAAGTTTCGTAGTTGTAGGTAGCTAAAGAAGTCCCTGTTAGGCAAGTGGTATTTATGTTTCAGCTGATCAAAAGACATAAGAACTCCCCCCTCGTAACAATGTTCCAGAAGAGTGATCCCCTTATCAGACCATGGTCTAAAGTTACTATTCTGGAAAAACATAGGGATCAATCTATTGTTCCATAAAGGGGTTTTAGGGGAAAGGAATCCCTCTCATCCGAACAGCTCATGCAGTTTGCACCATGCCAGGACAAAATGTATGATTAAAGGGTTGTCTGTGATGGTTTTTATAGATTTTCTGTCCCATTTGTAAAACAATTCTGCCCCAGTGTCATCATTTACCTCAAGCTTTTCAATGTTCAACCATGAGGGAGAGGGACCATTGTCAAACCTCTGAGCCAGAAACCTAGACTGTGCAGCCCAGTAGTACATTCTAAAATTGGGGAGGTTTAAGCCCCCTTGACTGTAATCAAAGGTCAGTTTATCCAGGCCAACTCTAGGGGTTTTGCCATGCCAGATAAACCGTCTGGTCAGCTTGTCGAGAGAGGAAAAAAATGCTGCGGGAACAGGGATAGGAAGAGATTGAAACAGATATAGAAATCTGGGCAGGACATTCATTTTAATTACATTGATTCTACCCAGTAGAGTGAGAGGTAAATCCATCCATTTACAAAGGTCAACCTCCACCTTTTGCAACAAACTGGCCAGATTGAGTTTATAGAGGTTGTTCAGATTACTATCCACCATTATGCCCAAATATGTGAAGCCCATAAGCGACCATCTAAAAGGAAACTTGTGCTTGATGGTATGATGGTCAAAGACAGACAACGGTAAGATTTCGCTTTTATCAAAATTGACCTTATATCCAGAGAAAGAACTATAACACTGTAGTAGGATCTGCAAGTGAGAGAGGGAGTGTTCTGGGTTTGTTAGAAATAAGATAAGGTCGTCCGCAAAGAGTGATAATTTATGGGTATGGGGGCCCACCTCAAAGCGATGTATGTCAGGGCACGTTCAAATAGCCTCAGCCAACGGTTCGATGGCGAGGGCAAAGAGGTGGGGGCTAATTGGGCAACCTTGTCTGTTCCCCCTATAAAGAGGGAAAGAGGAGGAAGTAATCCCATTGGTAGCAATCCTAGCTTTAGGAGATTTGTAGAGTGATTTTATCAAATTTACAAACACGGTACCTAAACCGAACTTTTCCAAGACGCGAAAGAGGTATGGCCATTCAACCCTATCAAAGGCCTTTTCAGCGTCGAGGGAGACTGCGACACTAGGTATTTTGTTTTTGTTAGCAAGGTGAATTATATCAAAGAACCTTCTGAGATTATTGGAGGACAATCTATTAATTATGAAGCCAGTCTGATCTGGGTTGACCAACAGGGGAAGATATGACTCCAGTCTCTTAGATAGCATCTTGGTGACCAGTTTACAATCTGTGTTAAGGAGAGAGATTGGTCTATAGGAGGCACACTAGTGGGTTTTTCCCTTTCTTGTGGATTACAGTAATCACTGCTTGAGAGAAGGACTCTGGAAAGCAGTTATCTTCTCTGGCTTTTTTAAGTACCTCCATAAGGTAGGGGACCAACAGCTCCCTAAATTCTTTATAGAACTCTGGAGGGAAGCCATCCTCCCCAGGAGATTTATTAGAAGGTAAGGATTTAATGGCCTCCAACAATTCAGGAACTGAGAAGTGTTCACTCAGGCGCTCGCTGTCTTCCCCTGACAGGCATGGGAGGTTGAGAGAGGAGAGGAAGGAGTCGATCTCTGATAGATCGTCGCTTGATTTGACAAGTGTAGAGGTCTTCATAGTATTTCTTAAAAGTATTATTCATTTCAGTAGGGTCGAAAGATATCTCATTAGTAAGAGGTTCTATGGCATTAATGGCTCTTACTTTCCTCTGCTTTCAGTTGCCATGCCAATACTTTGTGAGCTTTCTCTCCAAGCTCGTAATAACGCTGTTTTGATTTAGTGATGGCCCTCTCAGCTTGATATGTGTTCAGAATGTTATATTTAAGTTTTTTATTTACCAAAATCCTGTATAGATCTTTAGTCGGGCCTCTTTGGTAGGTTTTCTCTAGCTTGGAGATATCAGATTCAAGGGCACTCAGTTCCGCACCGTGTTTTCTCTTCAGCCCTTTAGTATAGGAAATAATCTGTCCCCTCAGATAGGCCTTCAATGTGTCCCAAAGAATGAAGCTGTCAGGAGCAGAGGGTTTGTTTGTCAAAGTAAAAATATTGATCTGCTCTTTGATGAATGCACAAAATTCAGTTTGCTTTAGGAGTGTAGAATTTAGTCTCCATCTATATGCTCCATTTACCTTGGTAGGAATGGAGATTGATAATACCAGAGGAGAATGGTCACTAAGCAATCTGGGGAGATACTCAACATCTAACACTCTATGAAACAGTTGTGTCGAAAGTAAAAAGTTATCTATGCGTGTGTGTGTCTTATGTGGGTGTGAATAAAAAGAGTAGTCCCTATTCTGTGGGTGCAACTGTCTCCAGATGTTTAGTAAATTGAGACCTTTCATGAATGACATGGTGAGCTTGCCGGCTTTGGTAAGAAGTGAGGGTTTATCAGAAGACCTATCAAGAACTGCATCTAAGCAACAATTTAAATCTCCTCCAACCAGTAGCCATCCTGGTGGTGCTTGAGCGACCTGAAGGAAGACATTCTGAATAAACATATGGTCATCGAAGTTAGGAGCATAAATATTCAATAGGGTCCAAGACTCTGAAAACATATCTCCCTGCACCAAAACAAACCTGCCAGAGGGATCAGAGATGGTGTTGTTGACGCAGAAGGGGATGTGTCTACTTATCAAAATTGCAGTTCCTCTTACTTTGGAGTTAAAAGAGGTTGCAAAAACTTGTCCTACCCATTCCCTCTTCAATTTCTTGTGTTCACTGGCTGTAAGATGTGTTTCTTGTAAAAACACAATGTCAGCCTTTAATTTCTTAAGGTATGTATAGACTCTTTTCCTTTTAATCGGGCTGTTAAGACCTTTTACGTTGAATGTGACATATTTTAGTGGATTAAGCATAGGTTGGGTTTCAAATATGTAATTGAATAGAAATCTATCATATGCAGATAATTAGGAAATATTTCAACTTTGGTTTGAGCACAAAAGTGACCTCTTGTGTCTCTTTAGGAAGGAAACAATAAACAGAAAAAAGGAAGAAAAAAATAATAAAAATCCCACCCACCCCATTGTCAGACTAAAACAACAATCCCAACAATCAAACATGAATACACTTGTAGAGATACGTTGCTGCTCGCTTTCCATCTTGCTCTTACTAGCTAAACCTTGGCGCAAACTAAAACCTGCGAGCTCTCTAAGTTGAAAACAAACGTTGTGAATAGATATTTATGGCTGAATATTTACTGCCCACGGTAAGGGCTGCTTGAGTCTCTTTTCGAAAGATTAACATAAATGAGGGGGAAAGCAGTGGGCCCAAGCCCACTTATTGCTTCGCCCAGTGGATATGGACTAAACCAAAATATACTCTCCTGTAAATGTAATTAGAACTCACCCCGGAAAGATACGGTTAGTTGAAAATGTACAAATTGATTATAGTGACCGGGAGATACCAGCAGTTCAGTCCGGATAAGAGAAAACAAGCAAACTGCATTTTATCCCCCAGAGAGACCGTCCTGGCTCAGACGTTGCTCAGTTCTTTGAGAAAAGTGTGCACTTCTCCCGATGTGTTGAAGAGATGGCTACGGCCTTTGTACTGAACTTTCATCCGTGCAGGGTGGATGAGGTAGCCGGTGATGTTCTTCTCCTTCAGTGCTTTGGCGGCAGGTCTGAACTGCTTGCGACATCTGGCGAGATCCACGCTCATATCTGGGAAAAGGCTGACCCTCTTTCCATCGATGGTGATGTCCCCTTTGGCTCTTGCGAGTTGCAGTATCTTCTCTCTGTCTTGGAAACGGAGGAACCTGATCAGGACGGCTTGTGGGGGCTCATCTGGCCAGTGTTTCGGCGCTGATGTTCTGTGGGTGCATTCGATTTCCAGCGGCTTGGTGAAGTGGATTATGCCTAGGACCTCCGGGATCCATTGAGTGAAGAAACGGACCGGGTCATGGCCCTCGCTGTCCTCTTTCAATTCCACCACACGGATATTACTACGTCTACTCTGGTTCTCCATCTGATCTACCTTGTTTTTGATGTAGGCATTGTCCTTTTGCAGTTGTATCAAGACCTGGTCACGTCTAGCGATGGTATCTTCAACTGTGCTAATGCGCAACTCTGCCTCAGTCGTTCTCAAAAGGAGATCATTCATTGAGGATTTCAGGTCGTCAATGGAAGAATGGAGTTCAGCCGATTTCTTATCAATTTTCATAGAAAGACCTCTGTTACCATCCTGAATTTCCCGGGAGAGAGTAGCCAGCATGTCGGCAGGCTCGCAAGAGGCTGCTGAGAGCCTCAGTCTGGAACTGTCGTCTGAGTTATGAGGGCTAATGCTAATCTTGCTAGCTGTAGCATTATCGTTATCTTGGGAATCAACAACGTTTTGGTCGTCCTTCTTGCCTCTCGGTCGGAGGTCCATGGCTCTTTGGGAAGGTAAGTACTTGACAATTTATCAGCCGATGTTAGAATATTGTTTCAACGTTGTTATTTAGGTAAAAATAGAATAACTTTGAAGAGCTCGGTTTGTCAACGTCTGCTCAGCTCCGCGGCATCACGTGCTCCTAGGCGATCAGTTTTGATAGACTTTAGCCGCACCCTCATACTACTCCTCCTCTGTTCCGCGGGAGATGTGGAGGTAAACCCAGGCCCTGCATGTCCCCAGGCACCCTCATTTGTTGACTTCTGTGATCGAAAAAGCCTTGGTTTCATGCATGTCAACATCAGAAGCCTCCTCCCTAAGTTTGTTTTACTCACTGCTTTAGCACACTCTGCTAACCCTGATGTCCTTGCCGTGTCTGAATCCTGGCTCAGGAAGGCCACCAAAAATACTGAGATTTCCATACCCAACTATAACATTTTCCGTCAAGACAGAACTGCCAAAGGGGGAGGAGTTGCAGTCTACTGCAGAGATAGCCTGCAAAGTAATGTCATTACTTTCCAGGTCCATACCGAAACAGTTCGAACTACTAATTAAAAAAATTACTCTCTCCAGAAATAAGTCTCTCACTGTTGCCGCCTGCTACCGACCCCCCTCAGCTCCCAGCTGTGCCCTGGACACCATTTGTGAATTGATTGCCCCCCATCTAGCTTCAGAGTTTGTTCTGTTAGGTGACCTAAACTGGGATATGCTTAACACCCCGGCAGTCCTACAATCTAAGCTAGATGCCCTCAATCTCACACAAATCATCAAGGAACCCACCAGGTACAACCCTAAATCTGTAAACAAGGGCACCCTCATAGACGTCATCCTGACCAACTGGCCCTCCAAATACACCTCCGCTGTCTTCAACCAGGATCTCAGCGATCACTGCCTCATTGCCTGTATCCGCTACGGATCTGCAGTCAAACGACCACCCCTCATCACTGTCAAACGCTCCCTAAAACACTTCTGCGAGCAGGCCTTTCTAATCGACCTGGCCCGGGTATCCTGGAAGGATATTGACCTCATCCCGTCAGTTGAGGATGCCTGGTCATTCTTTAAAAGTAACTTCCTCACCATTTTAGATAAGCATGCTCTCTTCAAAAAATGCAGAACTAAGAACAGATATAGCCCTTGGTTCACTCCAGACCTGACTGCCCTCGACCAGCACAAAAACATCCTGTAGCGGACTGCAATAGCATCGAATTGTCCCTGCGATATGCAACAGTTCGGGGAAGTCAGGAACCAATACACGCAGTCAGTCAGGAAAGCCAAGGCCACCTTCTTCAGGCAGAAATTTGCATCCTGTAGCTCTATCTCCAAAAAGTTCTGGGACACTGTAAAGTCCATGGAGAACAAGAGCACCTCCTCCCAGCTGCCCACTGAACTGAGGCTAGGTAACACGGTCAGCACCGATAAATCCATGATTATCGAAAACTTCAACAAGCATTTCTCAACGGCTGGCCATGCCTTCCTCCTGGCTACTCCAACCTCGGCCAACAGCCCCCCCCCACAGCTACTCGCCCAAGCCTCTCCAGGTTCTCCTTTACCCAAATCCAGATAGCAGATGTTCTGAAAGAGCTGCAAAACCTGGACCCGTACAAATCAGCTGGGCTTGACAATCTGGACCCTCTATTTCTGAAACTATCCGCCGCCATTGTCGCAACCCCTATTACCAGCCTGTTCAACCTCTCTTTCATATCGTCTGAGATCCCCAAGGATTGGAAAGCTGCCGCAGTCATCCCCCTCTTCAAAGGGGAGACACCCTGGACCCAAACTGTTACAGACCTATATCCATCCTGCCCTGCCTATCTAAGGTCTTCGAAAGCCAAGTCAACAAACAGGTCACTGACCATCTCGAATCCCACCGTACCTTCTCCGCTGTGCAATCTGGTTTCCGAGCCGGTCACGGGTGCACCTCAGCCACGCTCAAGGTACTAAACGATATCATAACCGCCATCGATAAAAGACAGTACTGTGCAGCCGTCTTCATCGACCTGGCAGACGACACCATTCTGTATACTTCCGGCCCTTCCTTGGACACTGTTCTATCTAACCTCCAAACGAGCTTCAACGCCATACAACACTCCTTCCGTGGCCTCCAACTGCTCTTAAACGCTAGTAAAACCAAATGCATGCTTTTCAACCGTCAGCTGCCTGCACCCGCACGCCCGACTAGCATCACCACCTTGGATGGTTCCGAGCTAGAATATGTGGACATCTATAAGTACCTAGGTGTCTGGTTAGACTGTAAACTCTCCTTCCAGACTCATATCAAACATCTCCAATCTAAAATCAAATCTAGAGTCGGCTTTCTATTCCGCAACAAAGCCTCCTTCCCTCACGCCGCCAAACTTACCCTAGTAAAACTGACTATCCTACCGATCCTCGACTTCGGCGATGTCATCTACAAAATAGCTTCCAATACTCTACTCAGCAAACTGGATGCAGTTTATCACAGTGCCATCCGTTTTGTTACTAAAGCACCTTATACCACTCACCACTGCGACCTGTATGCTCTAGTCGGCTGGCCCTCGCTACATATTTGTCGCCAGACCCACTGGCTCCAGGTCATCTACAAGTCCATGCTAGGTGAAGCTCTGCCTTATCTCAGTTCACTGGTCACGATGGCAACACCCACCCGTTGCAGGCGCTCCAGCAGGTGTATCTCATCCCTAAAGCCAACACCTCATTTGGCCGCCTTTCGTTCCAGTTCTCTGCTGCCTGTGACTGGAACGAATTGCAAAAATCGCTGAAGTTGGAGACTTTTATCTCCCTCATCAACTTCAAACTTCTGCTATCTGAGCAGCTAACTGATCGATGCAGCTGTACATAGTTTATCGGTAAATAGCCCACCCATTTTACCTACCTCATCCCCATACTGTTTATATTTATTTACTTTTCTGCTCTTTTGCAAACCAGTATCTCTACCTGTACATGACCATCTGATCATTTATCACTCCAGTGTTAATCTGCAATATTGTAATTATTCGCCTACCTCCTCATGCCTTTTGCACACAATGTATATAGACTCTTTTTTTTCTTTTTTTTCTACTGTGTTATTGACTTGTTAATTGTTACTCCATGTGTAACTCTTTGTTGTCTGTTCACACTGCTATGCTTTGTCTTGGCCAGGTCACAGTTGTAAATGAGAACTTGTTCTCAACTAGCCTACCTGGTTAAGCTACATTTCATAAAATCAAACCCATATGCTATGCTCTTACATTTTTTAAAAGTTCTCTAGTACAGCCAATATTACAAAAAGTAAAATGCTTCTCAAAGATGCCCTCTGGTGATCAAACTAGCACTAACTAGCATTAATGGCAACAATGGCTGACACTTAAATAACTTGCCATAGAATCCTGCGGCAGCCGTATGACAACTGCAGTATGATAACTTTTACAGGAATTCAGTGAAAGTTAAGGAAGTTATTAAAAAAAATTAAATAACCTTTAAATTTTGTTCATTAAGTGATAAGAAAACATTCAAAAATAATCATAACAAATCTTTCACAACATTTAGAGAATATTCTCTGAATGTTATTTAATTACCTTAAAATAACCTTTAATTTCTGTTCGCAGAGCATTGATAAAATCTCCCAGGAAAACTTTCAGGGAACCAAAGTAAAATGTTTTCAGAACCTCCCTGCAACCTAAAAATATACGTTCCCAGAACAAGCAACAGTTTCACTTCTGTTCGCAGGGTGTTTGAATTTTCTTTCAGTTTAACAGTCAGGAAACGTATGGCTTTGTAGTTCCAACCACTTCCAAGGAACCAAATGTGCTAGCTGGGTAGGAGCTAATGCAGATTCCTCTGTGTATTCATATCCTTCCTTTCCTCCACCCCAGGAAAGGAGTGGAAAGAAAGAGGTGTGAAGAATTTTTACTTTTACTGCAGTGGGCTAAATAAGAGTCAGAGTATGTCTTGGTAGTCTTAAACAAATCCACTTTGAAACATAAGTATACACATCACACACATTGGGCTTACAAAAAAGAAGACACCTGTACCATGTCAGATAAAGAGTTGAAATGTATTTAATTTGGAGTTTGCATCCCAATATTAGACTTTATATGCAGAGATTGAAATATAAAAAAACAGTTTGACATACAAACACCGAATTTTCAGCTGTGAAAATATAATTTTTGTTCATTGTTAAATTATGAAAAATATTAATAAGATTCCACCCATGAGGCCACTAGGTCATTTGACTGCAGGAAAGGGCTTCTCGAATGCATACGTCAGGAGGTTGAAGTCGCCCAGTACGATTCACTCACTCACTCTCTCTGAGTTAGGCTGTGAATATGACCTTGTAATAAAGAGATGGCGACCAGTCTCTCAATAAAGTTGTCAGACTGTTGTGTGTTTGTTTCACCAGATCTCTGAATGTTTAGAATCTCATCAGATCCACCAAGGCTGAGATAGACTCTCTGTCTGTCCATCTGCCTTCCAGCCCGTCTGTTCTGAAGGCCTTCACATATTAGGGGTCTCCATATCGTTCTGTATGATTTGATGGGCAAACAAATGGGTGGAAAAGAGAGGCGGGAGAGAGAGGAGGTAGAGGAGGGACAGATGGAGGGAAGAGGGACAGAGGGAGGAAGGAAGGGAGGGAGGAAGAGAGAGAAGCTGAGGGCTGGAGACAAATCTCTCTCCCTCCCTCTGAGGTGCTTGTTACTCATAAAAAGAGAAACAGAGATCGAAAGAGAGAGAGAGAGCCCACGCTAGCTGCTCTACTCCATCAGCCACATGACAGCTGGTTTTAACTGTTCCTTTAATCACTCTCTATCAGTGTCCTCCCTGCCATACCCTCCTCTCTCTGTATATTAGGGGGACGGGGACAGGGGGGTGCACACACACACGCCCGCACACACATACTAGCCAACTCACCAGTTGGCCCCAGAACCCAGCAAAGTGTGGCCCCCAGGATGGGCATAAAGGGGCCCAGGTCCCCACAGTCATAGATCTGACCCACACCCAACAGCACCCTCTAAAGGTGCTACAGTGAAACACACATACACGCTCCTAAACACAGATCTGATCCACAACCTCTCCTTCTCCAACTCTGCTCCACTCCTCTCTTCTCTTATCATCCCTATTCTCTCATCTCCTCTTGTTTCCTCATCAGCCTCTCCCTCCTCCTATCCTCCTCTCCTCCCATATTCCCTCCTCCTCTCATTTTCTCTCCTCTCCTCCAGGCGATGACAGGATGATGATGTCGATCTTATTAATATTCTGTCAGCATCCCAAATGGCACCCTAATCCCCTGTTTAGTACTCTACTTTTGACCAGGGAACATGGGGAACTACTTACCCTATATAGGGAATAGAGTGCCAGCAACGCGCACACACACAGATAGGCAGGCACACACATACAGATAGGCAGGCACACACACCGCGACAGCGAGATAAAAGCTGTTTCTGTGGCAATGTGATAAATGTGTCTGCCATAAACTTCTCTTAATGATACCACTGCTGCGGGCTGTGTCTCTCTCTTTTTCTCTCTCTGTGTGTGCGTGCGCGCCTATAATAAGATTAAGCACGTCAAGCTCCCAGTGCACCAGACTCGTTCAGCAGAATCAGATGGAGACACAAAATATAAATAGGATTCACGTCACCTCCATAAAGAGAGAGAGAAAAAGAGAGAGGCGGATGGAGACTTGAGAAAGCCACCGAGGGGATAGGGGTGGAGGAAGGAGAGAGGGAGAGGTGGAGATGGAGAAAGCGATAGAGTTAAATAACAGAGAGGAAAAGAGAAATTAATGGATGGAGGAAAAATAGAACAGACAGATGCGGTAGAGAGAGAAAGAAGAGATTGGAGAAGGAAAGTTGGAGAGGATGGAGTAGGATGAGAAACATTAACACATACCTAGGATATAGGCAAATCTGTTATAAATTAGAATAAGTGTGTGCGTGTGTGTGTGCACTCATGCGTGTGTGTGCTTGCATGTGCATGCTCTCGTGTGTGCGTGCTTGCGCATGTGTACATGCATGTGTTTCTCACCAGGTAGCTTCCCTGAGACAGACAGGCAGTAGAAGCCACCAGTACCAGTCTCCTTCAAAGCTGAACACCCCCATCAACAGAGCCACCAGCATACCATTGAACCCATGGAGACCTCCAGATACCTCCTCACAATAACACACAGACACACCACAGGAGGTTGCTGGCACCTTAATTGGGGAGAACGGGCTTGTGGTAATGACTCGAGCAGAATCAGTGGAATGGTATCAAATACATCAAACACATGGTTTCCAGGTGTTTGATGCCATTCCATTTGCTCCGTTTGGGCCATTATTATGAGCTGTTCTCCCCTTAGCAGCCTCCACTGAGACACACATATACACACAGACACATTTGTTTTATTTCAAGCTCAGCATGTCAGATTATTTTGGAAGTCTTGAAATGTTCACTGTTTGTCAGATATAACCAGCAGCAGTGCATGAGTAAAATCACTGGGGAACCCAGGAAAGAAAACATATTACAGCCTGTGTTGTGACAATTGCTTTGTTTGCTCTATAACCTGTTCGTTCATATGCCACTGTGATATAAAAATCAGAGACAAAAAGAAGACAACAGTGGCAGTATAAATTCAACCACACTTTTTTTTAATGACCTACAGCTTGGTAAGCATGTTAATCTTGAAGTTAATGTGTAAAGTCTCAAAGAAAACAGGAGCTGCGTTTACTGTTCCAGCACCATTTCAACTTCAACATTTCCATATAGTCAAATCACCTACGCTAGTCTATTACAGTGACAATTTAAAGATACCAAAAACAAATTTAGTCCAGTCAATGTAAGCTAACTACACTACATAACCAGAGGTATGCAGACAGCTGTACGTCGAACATCTCATTCCAAAATCATGGGCATTAATATGGAGTCGTTCCCCCCTTTGCTGCTATAACAGTCTCCACTCATCTGGGAAGGCTTTGCACTAGATGCTGGTTGGAACATTGCAGCAGGGACTTGCTTCCATTCAGCCACAAGAGCATTAGTAAGGTCGTGCACGGATGTTGGGCGATTAGGCCTGGCTCGCAGTCGGCTTTCCAATTCATCCCAAGGTATTCGATGGGGTTGAGATCAGGGCTCTGTGCAGGCCAGTCAAGTTCTTCCACACTGATCTCGACAAACCAGTTCTGTATGGACCTCGCTTTGTGCACGGGGTGAAATGCAGGCGATTTCTATCTTCAAAATGCTTTATTATCCAAATATTTAAATTTGCTTGTGTGCGATCTCATGCATCCGCAAAATGTCAGACAAAGCATATACTGTACAGTACTGTATTACTTCATCAGCATCTTTAGGCTTTCGTTAATATAACAATGATAAAAATACTATTTCAAAATGCAGATGTTTATTTAGTTATGGATCTGTAACAAATTATTATGGGAATAAATATCACTGAATGACAAAAATATTGAAACAAAGTAGGCTAATGAAGGTAAACATTGTTGCTTACTGGAAAATGCTCTTTAAAAATTGATGGAATTTTATGGAATTATTGGAATTCAGAGTTCAAGACAGCACTGTTCTGAGACAAGCATGGGGACTGGTCTTGATAAATCAACAAGATTTTATTTTCACCGAATGTCCATTTGGGTATTCGTTAGACTACAATTAGGGTGTGGACATGTTATGGTCTTAGTACTACTCCCAACAGTCACGTTGTACAGCTCCATATTTTCCTATAATTTTTCTTGGAATAGAAGCACTAATATTAATCAAATTAATAAAGCTACAATTCTTAAAATCAATCCCATATACTATGTTCTTACAAAAAAAGGTTTTACATTATCTAGTACAGCCAATATTACAAAAAGTCAAATGCTTCTCCAAGATACCCTCTGGGGGTCAAACTAGCACTAACTAGCGTTAATGGTAACAATGGGTGACAATTAAAATAATACGCCATAGGATTCTGCGGCAGCCCTCAAGGTGTGCTACAGTATGATGCAACTTTTAAAGGAGGAACCACTGTGGGCTCAGTTGATAAGAGTTGACATTTCTCTAGCTCTGTCTTCATAAAAACATAAAGGAAATGGCACTACAATTACACAATGTGACCATAGATTCTATGTAAAACTATATCTGCACAGTTCGTATCTTTGTGAGTAAAACAGATTGGTAGCCACTTGTCCCTGTATGTGAGCTCCCTCCATTTACTGTGCCCAGTTGGTTTTATATACAGTACCAGTCAAAAGTTTGGAAACACTTACTCATTCCAGGGTTTTCTATTTTCTACATTGACGAATAATAGTGAAGACATCAAAACTATGAAATAATACTTATGGAATCATGTACTAACCAAAAAACAAATCCAAACATATATTTATATTTGAGATTCTTCAAAGTACCCAACCTTTGCCTTGATGACAGCTTTGCACACTCTTGCATTCTCTCAATCAGCATCACATGGAATCCTTTTCCAACAGTCTTGAAGGAGTTCCCACATATGCCGAGCATGTTGACTGCTTTTCCTTCACTCTGCAGTCCAACTCATCCCAAACCATCTCAATTGGGTTGAGGTCAGGTGATTGTGGGGGCCAGGTCATCTGATCAGCACACTATCACTCTCCTTCTTGGTCAAATAGCCCTTACACAGCCTAGAGCTTGTTAGGGAGGATGTCCCTGTGGCGGGATCAAATCAGCGGATATTTTAGAGCGCCACCGAAAGTTTTCGATAAAACTCAAACTTTCATTAAAACACACATACAAGGTACTGAATTAAAGCTACACTCGTTGTGAATCTAGCCACCAAGTCAGATTTGTAAAATGCTTTTCGGCGAAAGCATGAGAAGCTATTATCTGATAGCATACACCCCCCAGAATACCAGACCGTCAACAAAACAACAGATTTTGCGGTAGCCGGCGCTACCCAAAACGCAGAAATAAAATATAAAACATTCATTACCTTTGACGAGCTTCTTTCTTGGCACTCCTATATGTCACATAAACATCACAATTGGGTCTTTTTCCCGATTAAATCCGTCATTGTATACCCAAAATGTGATTTGCTGAAGACCGGTCTGATCCAGAAAAATGCCCCTTTACAAGACGCAACGTCACTTTTTAAAATTACAAAAGTTGCCTATATACTTTTACAAATCACTTCAAATTACTTTTCTAAACCAACTTTAGGTATTAATAAACGTTAATAATCTATTAAATTGATCGATTGGGCGATCTGTATTCGATAGCAGCAAGTCTTGAAATCATCGTCCATGATTTCACATTCAAAACATCCTGTGGTGAGCCCAAAGAAAGGAAATGCGTCACGTTACCAAACCAAGGATAAAGCCACCCCTAAATGACAGCACTGGCGACATCGTGTGGAAGCTGTAGGCGTTTACAGGGGATTGCCATGTATTTTCTTCAGCCTTAGACAATACATTGACTGGCGGATGGATATTATTTTTGTGTTTTTGGTGACCAGTTTTTCGAAGGATTTTGACTCCTAAACACGTTCTGTTATAGACACAGACACGATTTAACCAGTTTTAGAGACTTCAGAGTGTTTTCTATACACACACACTTATCATATGCATATACTATATTCCTGGCATGAGTAGCAGGATGCTGAAATGTTGCGCGATTTTTAACAAAAAGCTGCGAAAATTCGCAGCCTCCTTAAGAGGCTCTAGAGGTGTGTTGGGTCATTTTGCTGTTGAAAAACAAATGATATTCCCACTAAGCGCAAACCAGATATGATGGCTTATCGCTGCAGAATGCTGTGGTATCCATGCAGGTTAAGTGTGCCTTGAATTCTAAATAAATCACTGACAATGTCACCAGCAAAACACCCCACACCATCACACCTCCTCTATGCTTCACGGTTGGAACCACACATGCAGAGATCATCCGTTCACCCACTCTGCGTCTCACAAAGACCAGTCTCACAAAGACACAGCAGTTGGAACCAAAAATCTCAAATTTGGACTCATCAGACCAAAGGACAGATTTTCACCAGTCTAAGGTCCATTGTTCATGTTTCTTGGCCCAAGCAAGTCTCTTCTTATTATTATTGGTGTCCTTTAGTAGTGGTTTCTTTGCAGCAATTCAACCATGAATGCCTGATCTACGCAGTCCCCTCTGAAAAGTTGATGTTGAGATTGGTCTGTTACTTGAACTCTGTGAAGCAGAGGCTGCAATTTCTGAAGCTGGTAACTCTAATGAACTTATGCTCTGCTGCAGAAATGACTCTGGGTCTTCCTTTCCTGTGGCGGGCCTCGTGAGAGCCAGTTTCATCATAGCGCTGGCTGGTTTTTGCGACTGCACTTGAAGGAAATGTCAAAGGTCTTGAATTTATCCGTATTGACTGACCTTCATATCTTAATGTAATGATGACTGTTGTTTCTCTTTGCTTATTTGAGCTGTTCTTGCCATAATATGGACTTGGTATTTTGCCAAATAGGTCTATCTTCTGTACACCACCCCTACCTTGTCACAACACTACTGATTGGCTCAATCACATTAAGAAGGAATAAAATTCCACTATTTAATTATTAAGAACGCAACACTGTTAATTGAAATGCTTTCCAGGTGAGTACCTCGTGAAGCTGGTTGAGGGAATGCCAAGAGTTTGTAAAGCTGTCATCAAGGCATAAGGGGGCTACTTTTAAGAATCTATCATATATTTTGATTTGAACAATTTTTTTGTTACTACATGATTTCATAGTTTTGATGTCTTCACTATTATTCTACAATGTAGAAAATAGTAAATATTAAGTAAAACTCTTAAATGAGGGTTTCAGTCATATAAAAACTATACTTAAATCTGAACTGGTTAGTAAGATTGGCTCACCCCATGTTCAAGAATGGCCTTTTTACATTTATCCAGATTACAAACTAATTTTGGGTGGGGAAGTGTTTAAAAACAGTATAATCTTTGTAAATTATATCATAAATAGGACTGGTGGAGTTGTTACATGTAGTTTACAAAAATATATGGAAATGTCTGCTCTATCCAAAATTGCAAGCAACTGATTGAGCCATTACTGCAAAAATGGAGGAGGAAAGGGGAAAAGGTAAACAACTTGCCTTTTGACCCTACATTAAAGACCAAAATTGGCTAAATAAAATTGTGATTAATGAAACTGGTATACTTTTTTAAATTTAAGAACCATACCTTTGACAGCTGCGCCATACAGGTTGCAAAATAGCTGGGATGAAATTTGCGATGACATGACGCATGGTTTATGAACTGATATAAAACATGACTCCGGATTCAAAACTTAGTTTTTCAATTTAAATGATTATAAAAAATTATTGCAACCAATAAAATGTTGTATATATGGGGGGATACAACCATCCAACTTCTACAGATTTTCCTACGACGAGACAGAATATCATGTATACTCCCTCTCTGGCCTCTAGGTCATCAGTCTGCTGGTTATCCTGCACACCTATCACCATCATCAAGCACACCAGCGCCTCCTTGATTATCTTCCCTATATCTGTCACTTCCCTTGGTTCTTTCCTCAGGTGTTATTGACTCTGTTTCATGTCGGTGCGTTGTTTGTGTTTTGTGTTTGTTTTGTTTATTTATTAAAACACTCACTCCATGTGCTTGCTTTCCGACTGTCGGCGCACATCGTTACACAGAATTATTACATCACTTGTTATGTGTCCGTAAAAAGTATATATAAATAAGCTGGAAGTAGAAGCCTAAGTGTTGTTGTCCATTAGTTTACTCCAATTAGGGATGATAGGCTTAGGGGAAAATATAACAAAAAATATATTTACCCAAAAATGTTTGGGGTATTAGAAAGGATGCAGACAATTACATTGATAGAAGACACAATCTGCAATATTAACGCTGATCTACCCCCATAAAGAAAATTACGTAGCACGTTAATTTCCATAGTCAGTAACGTAACGAGTTACTTTTAAAAGTAACGTTCCCCAACACTGATGACTAATGGGTGTTCGGCGAGAGGTTGCAGCTCCACTGGGAACACTGTCGATATGGCATCAGAAAGTTATTCCCCTCCATTGTGGAGTTTCCTTAGTTATCCTCTTCCATCTCCTCATGGTGTGTATCATCTCTCTCTCCCTCTTAGAAACCTACCCTTTTAAGATCATTGATTAGGGACAGATCTATGTATCAATAGCACTTAAATGGAATATCTTACAGGGTGGTGTATAGGTTTCTGGACCAACTGAAGATCTTACAATGTGCATGTGTTGTGTCATGTCATCTGGAGAAAACCTCTGCTTCCTAAATAGTACCCTATTCCCTACATAGTGCCCTGTGGGCCATGGTTGAAAGTAATGCACTACATATGGAATAGGGTGCCATTTGGGAAGCATAGTGAGAGGAGAACTCTAGAAAACTGACCGTCACGACCGCTCCCTCCCTCCCTCCTTCTCCATCCCCTCCTCCCACCCTCTTCCGTTGCTGTCTCTCCATCCTCTCCTGCCTCCTTCCCCCATCATCTCTTCCTACCTCCCTCCATTTCATCCCCTCATTCTCTCTCCATCTGATGAGGTTCAGGTTGCTGGGTATCCATGGAAACAGGAGTCTCAAGGTAACAGATCAGAGGAACTGTACATATTTTCAACCACACACACACACACACACACACACACACACACACACACACACACACACACACACACACACACACACACACACACACACACACACACACACACACACACACACACACACACACACACACACGTCTTAATATACTTGTGAGGACTTCTACTACTCACAACTATAGTAAAATGTGTACACACACCCTGGGAATCCTGGCCTCTACCCTCACTGCTGTCATGATCATAGAATAGATACACATACAGTACCTGTCAAGAGTTTGGACATACCTACTCATTCAAGGGTTTTTCTTTATTTTTACTACATTGTAGAATAATAATAAAGACATCAAAGCTATGAAATAACACATATGGAATCATGTATTAACCAACATTGTTAACCTTTGTGCAGTCTTAACATTCTGTATACTCCTCTTGTCCTAAGGGTAAAAAATGGCACGCCTTCACCAAACCCCTAAAATAAAGCAGCTTAATTGAATTTGAAACCCCAAATCTATTTTGCATGAAGACACAACCTGTCAGTCCTCACAAACATTGTGAATATATGGATTTTCCCTCTTCACAATGCAGAAAGACTGCATTTAAATCAGTGGACACCACTCGTTTTTATTACAACACACCTGTCATAATTGTTTTCTTTACTAAAGTAGAGATTTATTATTATTGCTAAAGGTACTGCATAGGTGTAAACATCATTTTATTAGCAAGAGATAGCACTTGTATAGCCTAAGAAAGTAGCAGAAATGTGCAGAAAGTCGTTTTGAACGGAAACAATTAGCAGTCTTGAACTTTTTGGGCAACACGTTGATATTCTTATATACTGTACAATGAGGAATTCAACTACAAAATGCTAGTCTTCTCCCATTTTTTGAACTATTGCCCCCACCCACAAGGTGTATAAACATCATCAATGAACAAGATAATAGATACAAAACAAAAACGTGAAGAACAAAATCAATCAACTCTATAGGATGATAGATAGAAATATGCACATGTAGGACAGTATGCAAGTGTGTGTGCGCATGGACTTTGCAGATGTATCTCTTACATGTGCAGCACATAGTATTTGTTTTACAGTCCTTTGGGTGGCAGAAGTGGCATCAGCTCTTGCCTGCCCCAGCTGCAGCCTCAGGTGGATCAGGATAAGATTCAGCCCCTGAATAGCTTTCCCAAGCACTGCAGAGGCTGCTTTGCGGGGGAGGCGCTCCCTTTGAATGTGTGGGGTTACAAGTGCCTTTCCCAGCTACTCCAGGAACACCCTCTTGTTCTTATCAGGCATCAAGGTAGGGTTGATCTTGTTCCATATCACGAAGGCATTGTATGAGGACACAATGTTGTTATGGAAGATGACCAGCGGCCAACGGGCTGTCATCTACCTGCGGCTGTAGGTTCCAATCACCTTGTCCAGGTAGTCCACACCTCCTTTGTTGTAGTCCAGGATGATGGCTGGCTTCCTGTCCTCACGATCACTGATCTCAGCTATTTTGTGCAGTGTGCTCAGGAGGACCACATTCATGTTTCTTTTTGGGAGGTAAGAAACTAGTGTGGTGGCAGGGGTGAAAGAGAACTTTGATGAGAAGGCCTCTCTCCCCCTTGTTGTGAGGATTGCAGGGGGGAGCTCAGGCTTGTTCTTTCTAACTGTGCCAACCATGGTGATCTTCCTCTTCAGGAGCTGCTGCTGAGTTCATAAGAGGTTAAGAAATTGTCATGTGACATTGTGCCCCCCTCAGTTCATCTGTCACATCA
This sequence comes from Oncorhynchus tshawytscha, assembly GCF_018296145.1. NCBI lineage: Eukaryota > Metazoa > Chordata > Actinopteri > Salmoniformes > Salmonidae > Oncorhynchus > Oncorhynchus tshawytscha. The sequence goes on from NC_056443.1 coordinate 15,384,743, forward strand.
AGCACAACTCGCATCCCCTGGTTCTTCTCCAGGCCTCTACTGGTTGGCTTCCCTGTGTAGATTTGCATCTTCCAAGCGCAGCTGGATTGTGCGTCACAGGCCACCCATATCTTGATGCCATACTTTGTTGGCTTGCTGGGCATATACTGCCGGAGGGGACAGCAACCTTTTGACAAAAGAGATTACTATCAGTAATCTATCAGTGTCACAGAAAACAAATCAATGATATTACAGCAATATATAATAAAATTAACAGTTAAAATCACTCACATTACATATATGAAAATTTACCTCTGAATGGAACCAGTTGCTCATCCACTGTTACTTCAGGCCCAGGGTTGTAGAGGTATGGAAGACGCTACACCCACTTCTCCCAGACTTCCCTTAGAGCCTCCAGTTTGTCTCTCACATGTCTTGCAGGTCTTGACTCACGGTTATTACATTGTTGCATTCTTGAGAAAGTGTGAGAGACTTGAGAAAATTGCCCTTCCACTCTCTGCATCCCAGAGACTGCATGTAGCCTCGTCTCGGGACCTATACACCCCCGCTAAGATAGGCAGCCCTATGTAGGCACGCAGGTCAATCTCATCCATCTTTTTCCAGTTGTCTCCATATTTACAAAAACCCTCCAAATTTGTCATCTCCAAGATGATTTTTGATGCCTGGTGTGATGAACATGTAAAATGTTGAGCAACCGCATGTCTTGTGGGCCCTGGGGTCATCCTTATGACATTGTGCCGCCTTCCTGCCTTGGTTGTAATATGGTGATGAGGACCATGTTATTTTGCTGTTCTTTGACAAAAATGCTCTTTCAGCCTGGAATATTACTTCTTCAGCTGTAGATGATGCATGGTGCTCAAGGTTGTATTCTTCCCCATCTTCTTCTGATACCTCCTCCTCTAAATCATTATTCTCTTGTTCCTCCTGGATATCTGAAAAAACTGATCTACGACCTGTTGGGCACTGAAATGTCCACTCATAGCTTCAGCAAAGAGAACTGGGGGGGGCACCTTTATAAACTATGACTGCATTCCCCATTAGTAAACATTGCTTTCAAGAAATGTTTAGTCTGCAATTGTTTTAATTTTTTCTGTGAACTTGAGTCATGTGTGGGGTCGTGGAGGGGAGATGCTGCACATGCACAAGAATATTTTAGTTTTGTCTGAGTTCAATCAGAAGCACACAATCTCTCTGTGTGTGTGTGTGTGTGTGTGTGTGTCTTTGGTTTTTGTGGTGTACTAATTATTTTATAACTGCCGGGTCAAAAATGACCCTAAGACAATCTGTGTACCCTGGTGGTGTACAGCTTTAATGGAAATATGAACAAAGGTGATGTTTAGCTTTTTCTTATGTTGGGGTGGTCACTCGAGGAAAAGTCCAATTGAAAATATAATTTAGGGTTTTTTCTCTGCTGTTAAACATAGTGGCGGGTAAAAAATGTTTACCCTTGAGACAACACAAGGGTTAAACCAATCAAAATATATTTTATATTTGCGATTCTTCAAAGTGGACAACCTTTAACTTGGATGACAGCTTTGCACACTCTTGGCATTCTCTCAACCAGCTTTACCTGGAATATTTTTCCAACAGTCTTGGAGTTCCCACATATGCTGAGCACTTGTTGGCTGCGTTTCCTTCACTCTGCGGTCCAACTCATCCCAAACCATCTGAATTGGGTTGAGGTGGGGTTATTGTGGGGGCCAGTTCATCTGATGCAGCACTCAATCACTCTCCTTCTTGGTCAAATAACACTAACACAGCCTGGAGGTGTCCTGTTGAAAAACAATCAATAGTTCCACTAAGCGCAAACCAGATGGGATGGAGTATTGCTGCAGAATGCTGTGGTAGCCATGCTGGTTAAGTGTGCCTTGAATTCTAAATAAATCACTGACAGTGTCACTAGCAAAGCACCCCCACACCATCACACCTCCTCCTCCATGCTTCATGATGGGAACCACAAATGGCAGATCATCCATTCACCTACTCTGCGTCTCACAAAGACACGGCGGTTGGAACCAAAAATCTCAAATTTGAACTCATCAGACCAAAGGACAGAAATCCACTGGTCTAATATCCATTGCTTGTATTTCTTGAGCCAAGCCTCATCTTTTTTGTGTCCTTTAGTAGTGGTTTCTTTGCAGCAATTCGACCATTAAGGCCTGATTCACGCGATCTCCTCTGAACAGTTGATGTTGATATGTTTCTGTTACTTGAAGAATAAGGAATATTAACTTCTTCAGCATTGTTGATTAATGGCTTGTAAGTAAGCATTTCACTGTGAGGTATGTAAGGTATATGTTGTATTCGGTGCATGTGACAAATAACATTTGATTCGATTTTATACAACAGTCAACTTTCCGGGACATACACGTCTTATATGGGCAGAAAGCTTATATTCTTGTTAATCTAACTGTGTCCAATTAACAGTAGCTATTACAGTGAAAACAAACTCCTGGAAGATATGATACAAAATATTGTGGACAAGATTGTAGACCTACACAATGCTGGAATGGGCTACAAGACCATCGCCAAGCAGCTTGGTGAGAAGGTGACAACAGTTGGTGCAATTATTCGTAAATGAAAGAAACACAAAAGAACTATCAATCTCTCTCGGCCTGGGGCTCCATGCAAGATCTCACTTCGTGGAGTTGCAATGATCATGAGAACGGTGAGGAATCAGCCCAGAACTACACGGGAGGATCTTGTCAATGATCTCAAGGCAGCTGGGATCATAGTCACCAAGAAAACAATTGGTAACACACTACGCCGTGAAGGACTGAAATCTGAAGTCTGAAGTTAGCCAATGAACATCTGAATGATTCAGAGGACAACTGGGTGAAAGTGTTGTGGTCAGATGAGACCAAAATGGATGGCATCTACTCAACTCGCTGTGTTTGGAGGAGGAAGAATGCTGCCTAGGACCCCAAGAACACCATCCCACCGTCAAACATGGAGGTGGAAACATTATGCATTGGGGGTGGTTTTCTGCTAGGGGACAGGACAACTTCACCACATCAAAGGGACGATGGACGGGACCATGTACCGTCAAATCTTGGGTGAGAACCTCCTTCCCTCAGCCAGGGCATTGAAAATGGGTAGTGGATGGGTATTCCAGCATGACAATGACCCAAAACACACAGCCAAGGCAACAAACGAGTGGCTCAACAAGAAGCACAGTAAGGTCCTGGAGTGGCCTAGCCAGTCTCCAGACCGTAATCCCATAGAAAATCTGTGGAGGGAGCTGAAGGTTCGAGTTGCCAAACGTCAGCCTCGAAACCTTTATGACTTGGAGAAGATCTACAAAGAGGAGTGGGACAAAATCCCTCCTGAGATGTGTGCAAACCTGGTGGCCAACTACAAGAAATGTCTGACCTCTGTGATTGCCAACAAGGGTTTTGCCACCAAGTACTAAGTCATGTTTTGCAGAAGGGTCAAATACTTATTTCCCTCATTAAAATACAAATCAATTTGTAAAATTTTTGACATGCATTTTTCTGAATATTTTTGTTGTTTTTCTGTCTCCTACTGTTCAAATAAACATACCATTATAATTATAGAATGATCATTTCTTTGTCAGTGGGCAAACATACAAAATCAGCAGGGGATCAAATACTTTTTTCCCTCACTGTACTTGAAAATGTAGCAATTGACCAATTCTGCACATTTGGGCAAACTCCTGGAAGACTTGATACAAAATATTGTGCAGTAATGTAATTCATCACTGGATCAGTCTGAAATGTTGTACACGTGCAGCTGTCATCTGTTGACCAAAATGTAAATTAGAGATAGACTCCTATCTGAAAGTATGGCCTTTCTCTTGCATTTCAAAATGCTGGGAAAAAAATACAAAAAACGCATGTTTTTTTGTTTGTATTATCTTTTACAAGATCTAATGTGTTATATTCTCCTGCATTAATTTCACATTTCCTCAAACGTCAACGTGTTTCCTTTCAAATGGTATTTATTAGAATTTTCGCCTAAAATGACATACCCAGATCTAACTGCCTGTAGCTCAGGACCTTATTTACTTAATGTGACTCGGAATTGAGTTCAGGTGCATCCTGTTTCCATTGATCATCCTTGAGATTTTCCACAACTTGATTGGAGTTCACCTTAAGTAAATCAATTGATTGAGTACCCAACTGTCTAAATAAGGTCCCACAGTTGACAGTGCATGTCAGAGCAAAAACCAAGCCATGAGGTCGAATGAATTGTCCATAGAGCTCAGAGACAGGATTGTGTCGAAGCACAGTAATAGAGAAGGGTACCAAACAATTTCTAGAGCATTGAAAGTCCCCAAGAACACAGTGGACTCCGTCATTCTTAAATGGAAGAAGATTGAAACCACCAAGACTCTTCCTAGAGCTGGCTGAGCAATCATGGGAGAAGGGCCTTGGTGACCAAGAACCCGATGGTCACTCTGACAGAGCTCCAGAGTTCCTCTGTGGAGATGGGAGAACCTTCCAGAAGGACAACCATTTCTACAGCACTCCACCAATCAGGCTTTTATGGTAGAGTGGCCAGATGGAAGCCACTCCTCAGTAAAAGGCACATGACAGCCTGGTTGGAGTTTGCCAAAAGGCACATAAAGACTCTCAGACCATGAGAAACAAGATTCTCTGATCTGATGAAACCAAGATTGAACTCTTTGGCCTGAATGCCAAGCGTCACATCTGGAGGAAACATGGCACCATTCCTACGGTGAAGCATGGTGGTGGCAACATTACAGTGTGGGGATGTTTTTCAACAGCAGGGACTGGGAGACTAGTCAGGATTTAGGCAAACATGAACAGAGCAAAGTACAGAGAGCTCCTTGATGAATAGCTGCTCCAGAGTGCTCAGTACCTCAGACTGAGGCGAAGGTTCACCTTCCAAAAGGACAACGATCCTCAGCATAAAGCCAAGACAACGCAGGAGTGGCTTCGGGACAAGTCTCTGAAAGTCCTTGAGTGGCACAGCCCAGACTTGAGCCTGATCGAACATCTCCGGAGAGACCTGAAAAAAGCTGTGCAGCAATGCTCCCCATCCAATCTGGCAAAGCTACAGAAGAAGATCTGCAGAGAAGAATGTGAGAAACACCCCAAATACAGGTGTGCAAAACTTATTGCGTCATACCCAAGAAGACTTGATGCTGTAATCACTGCCAAAGGTTCTTCAACAAAGTACTAAGTTAAAGGTCTGAATACTTATGTAAATGTTTCTTCGGGATCGGTGTCCCTTCCATGGGACGGTTGAGCTAACGTAGGCTAATGCGATTAGCATGAGGTTGTAAGTAACAAGAACATTTCCCAAGACATAGACATATCTGATATTGGAAAGCTTAAATTCTTGTCCAATGTCCAATTTACAGTAGCTATTACAGTGAAATTAATACCATGCTGTTGTTTGAAGTTATTAATTAAATTAGACATAAAATGTTTCACAGACACTGCTGCCTTCTAGTAGCCAAAATCTAAATTGCACCTGGTCTGGAATAATACATTATGGCCTTTCTCTTGCATTCAAAGATGATGGTACAAAAACAATTCAAAAGAACGGTTGCTTTTTAATTTATCTCCTACCAGATCTACTGTGTTATATTCTCCTACATTCCTTTCACATTTCCACAAACTTTAAAGTGTTTCCTTTCAAATGGTACCAAGAATAAGCATATCCTTGCTACAGGGAGTTAAATTTGGGTATGTCATTTTAGGCCAAAATTGGAAAAAGGGTGCGGGTCCTTAAGAGTCGAGCCTCACCAGCAGAGCACATTTACGTGACTGAATAAGGTAAGTCTGAATACCAAATTCTGAGAAGTGCTTAGGAAAAGCATGCATAGGAAAGGCATACGTCTGAATAGGCCCATTAGTGAATAAGATAAAGAGCTCTCTACACAGCACAGGATAAGTATTTGTGAGCTTCAGGCTGTGAACAAAAAGTATGACTGTGTCTATCACTTGGGCTCCTGAGTGGCGCTGCGGTCTAAGGGACTGCTTCTCAGTGCAAGAGGCATCACCACAGTCCCTGGTTTGAACCCAGGCTGTATCACACCTGGCTGTGATTGGGAGTCCCTTAGGGCGGCGCAAAATTGGCACGGGGTAGGCCGTCACAGTAAATAAGAATTTGTTCTTAACTGACTTGCCAAGTTAAATAAAGGTTGACATTTTTTTTATATTATATATTTTTATCTGTATCGGGGCATCAGGTAAAACAAATCAAAGTGTATTGGTCGCATACACAGCTCCTAACAATGCAGTGAAATGTCAAACAAGTACACAAATAATAAACAATAAAATAATCAAGAAATCAAGAAATGTCGGGAAACTGCTAATCTAATGATGAATTTACACAAGAAAAAGTGCGTTCAGAAAGTATTCATACCCCTTGACCTATTCCACATGTTGTTACAGCCTGAATTCAAAATGGATAATAAAAAAATCACCCATCTACACACAATACCCCATAATGACAAAGTGAATCCATGTTTATTTTATTTTTGGCAAATGACATACAGAAATCTAATATACATAAGGATTCACACACCTGAGTCAAAACATGTTAGAATCACCTTTGGCAGTGATTACAGAGTCTTTCTGAATAAGTCTCTAATAGCTTGGACTTGGATTGTAAAATATTTGCTTGTTATTCAATGGTGTCTTGGTAAGCAGCTCCAGTGTACATTTGACCTTGTGTTTTAGGTTAATGTCCTGCTGAAAGTGAATTTCTCTCCTAGTGTCTATTGGAAAGCAGGTTATTGTGTGTAGGCCAGTGACACAAAATCTCAATTTAATCCATTTTAAATTCAGGCTATAACGCAAAAAGTCAATTGATGGGAATACTTTCTGAAGGCGCTGTATACTAAGATATGTATGTACAGTAGTTCAGTATACACTACATGAAAAAAGTATGTGGACACCTGCTCGTCGAACATCTCATTCCAAAATCACGGGCATTAATATGAGGTTGGTCCCCCCTTTGCTGCTATAACAGTTTCTACTCTTCTGGGAAGGCTTTACATGTGTAAACATTGCTGCGGGGACTTGCTGCGGGGATTCAGCCTCGAGCATTGTGAGTGTGGATCGGGCACTGACGTTGGGCGGTTAGGCCTGGCTCGCAGTCGGCGTTCCAATTCATTGATGGGGTTAAGATCAGGGCTCTGTGCAGGCCAGTCAAGTTATTCCACACCGATCTCGACAAACCAAGTCTGTTGTCATGCTGAAACAGGGAACTGCCTTCCCCAAACTGTTCCCACAAAGTTGGAAGCATAGAATTGTCTAGAATGTCATTGTATGCTGTAGTGTTGACTTCCCTTCCCTGGAACTAAGGGGACTAGCCCAAACCATGAAAAACAGCCCCAGATCAATATTCCTCCTCCACCACACTTTACAGTTGGCACTATGCATTCAGGCAGGTAGTGTTTTCCTAGCGACTGACAAACCCAGATTCATCCGTTGGTCTGCCAGATGGTGAAACGTGATTCATCACTCCTGAAAATGTGTGTCCACTCAGTCCAATGGAGGTGAGCTTTACACCACTCATGCTTACACTTGGCATGGTGATCTTAGGTTTCTGTGCTGCTGCTCGGCCATGGAAACCCATTTCATGAAGCTCCTGGGGAACAGTTCTTGTGCCGAGGTTGCTTCCAGAGGCATTTTAGAACTCTGTAGTGAGTTCTGCAACTGAGGACAGACGATTTGTGAGCTCTGTTCTGTGAGCTTGTGTAGCCTACCACTTCGTGGCTGAGCCGTTGTTGCTCCTAAACATTTCCACTTCACAATAACAGCACTTACAGTTGACCGGGGCAGCTCTAGCAGTGCAGAAATTTGACAAACTACCTTGTTGGAAAGGTGCCATCCTATGATGGTGCCATGTTGAAAGTCACTGAGCTCTTCAGTAAAGCCGTTCTACTGCTAATGTTTGTCTATGGGGATTGCATGGCTGTGTGTTTGATTTTGTTCACCTGTAAGCAACTGATGTGGCTGAAATAGCCAAATCTACTAATTTGAAGGGGTGTCCACATACTATTGTGTATATATAGTGTATTAGAGTGAGCTATATCAAGAATCCAGTATTTAAATAAACATTCATTGTGTATAAACAGTGTAACTAAAATGCAATGTACAGTAATAGAAGTATTAGATATGGTATAGTCTTGATGCTAATGACGCTAATTGGAGAGTGAGCGAGAAAAAGAGAGTGAGATAAGGAGAGCAAGGATGGATAGCAAAGAGTCAAAAATAGAGACAGAGCATGAGGGAGAGATTGAGGGAGGAAGGGAACAAGTGTGGGCGCTGTGCCAACTGTACCTCATCGTGCAGCACTTAGCTGATATTAAATTCTACAGTGCCATGATATCATCTGAGAGTAGCTACCTTCTCACTGATTACATCATCCTCTCAGGGAGGGAGTGATGTCATCTTCAAGGTTTTCTAAGGCCAGTGGAATTGAAGGGAATATATTGACTAGATTATATAGAATGTTCAATAGATTCAAGAACGTTCATTAGATTCTAGAATGTTTATTTAATTCTAGAACATTCATTAGATTCTGAAACTTTATAATTTTCTGCACAGGCAAACTGGGAATTGGAGTTCAGGGTGCATGGTTTGTGTACAGGATGTTAAAAATGTGTATTTTAAGGATGTTTTTGTGAAACATTGAAATAAAACACAACCGATTGAGGTGCTTTTCTCAGAACTTGCCATGTTTTATATTAAGGTACATGTACATTTCAAGCTGTCTTTGTGCTCACAGTAAAGACAGAATACACAATGCCTCTCATCCCTTCTGACCTAAATACACAAGCACAAAGTCCTTTATGCAATCCAAGCTTCGTTTCTGTCACCTAATTTAGGCTTGTCTCGCCCCTCTGGTATGCAATGATATGAAATACCACTTTTACTTACAAAACATACTCAGAAGAGTACAAAAACAAAAAAATAAATAAATATAACATTTGATAAATAAAAGATAGCATATTTATAAAATAAAGTTTTGATAATCCACATCTTTATACATCAGTAGTAATAATAAAATGTTTTTTGTCGTACAAAGGAGTAATGTTTATAGTAATAATAGTAGAAGTTAGCGACAGTTACTAGGACATTCTGCACTGCACAAGGTTGCCGTGACGATCAGATGATGTTGCCATGGAGATAGAGAGCTGCATTGCCGGGGGTCGTTGTGGTGACAGTCTATGGGATCATAGACGAATGATTGGGTTTCTCGGTCACCATAACCAAACAATTTCAATGATCGATAAATTGATTGAATAACTGATTGATTGATTGATTAATTACATCATTTAGAATCAACACCCCTCCCCCTTTCACTTATCAATAGTTCCTTGGGTGTTGGTCACGTTAAAATCTACCTGTTGTTAGGCAATGCCCGTCGCTGTAGACACCCCCCCCACCAAATAACCGTAGCTCCGCTGTAACCTTGACGGCAAAGCCTCAACAAATCTCTAGTCTTCGGACAGGATGTGCCACTTGGCAATCTGCCGGCGCGGGTGGTCGCAGATCTCCCTCCAGTGCTCCCCGGGGGTGCCGGCAGAAGCCGTACCCAGGATCAGGCGCCCCAAGATGGGATTGGGGGAATGGGAGGAGCCCCCCCGCCTGGTTGGTGGAGACTCAGAGTCCATGAGCAGGAGCTCTACGCTGGTCTCCTTCAGCCCCTCCTGAGAGGCCATGTCGAACACAAACAGCTCGTTGAACACAGGGTTGGGGGAACACTTTTTCACATGGGTCTTCTTTTTACTGACACGCTTCTTCCCTTTGAAGAGGTTGACTTTCACATATGGGTCTGGAGGGAAGGAGAGTGGGAAGGAAGGAGGGATGTAGGAAGGGATGAGAGGAAGGAGAGAGAGAGAGGCAGAGTGAATAGAATTCATAGCACAGCTCTGAAAATGGCACAATGGATCAATACGGTGGTACACATGTACATGCGTGTGTGTGGCATTGACTGGCTCAGTTTGTTGGTAGTACTATCCGGACTATCCAAAGAAAGTGTGACCAAACACTGCGGTATGGCTAAGACTCTGTTTTATGGCCTTTTACAAGATTACAAGATTACATTACCGCAGTCTCTGTCATTACAACTTGTATAAGAGTATTTGGCTTGTGTCCCAAATGACAACCTACTCCCTAAATAGCGCACTAATTTTGACGAGGGCCCACTGGCTCTGGTCAAAAGTAGTGCACTATGTAGAGAATAGGGTGCCATTTGGAAACTCCGCCCATAAGTACTCCTGAAGGGGCTGAATGTCTCATTGCTGAGAGAATCAGTTTGTTCCTAGTATCCTGGGTCTGTGTGTGCATGTCTCTGTGTGCGCATACGTATCTGTGTGTGCACATTCTTGTGTGTATGAGTATGTTCTTACGTGTGTGCATACTTATATTTTTGTATGTGTGTGTCAGGTGAGAATGACTGCGCCCTCTCATTGAAGCCACAAAGTTCAAGACTGACTGCCGTACTGCAGGCATTGTTTGCAGAAAACAGAATTCACCATTCACTATAATGGCAATCTTCGTGGTCAGTTTCCATGTAAAAAGTAATAATTAGAATCTATTATCGCACACAGAAGTTATAAGGATCATTTAGTTGCCAATGTAAGCCTGTAGTACCCCGGTCAGGCTTCAACTTGAGCTACTCAATGAGAGGGGTCAGCACTGAGCCTATAACGTCACTTCCTGGAGTAGCTCATACTGCACATTGTATGTCTACCAGAGGGGGCTGGTGGGATGAGCTATTGGAGGAACGGCTCATTGTAATGGAATTAATGGAATGCAGTCAAACATGTAGTTTATATATGTTTGTGTTTGATACCATTCCATTTATTCCATTCCAGCCATTACAATGAGTCCGTACTCCTATAGCTCCCACCAGCTTCCTCTGATGCCTACATATATCTCCCCAATGAGATAACATTTTAGAATGCTAAAACTGACTTTCTTGGCTTCAAATTGCGCTATTGATTCTACACATAGGAATGAATGGTGTCACGTGATCAATGGTTTTGTCTATTCATATATATGTGTCAATTATTTATATATACGCTAGATGACTGATAGGGGGCGTTGTGTTGAAGAGTCCATGCCTCCATCTTGGCACATGTATTATATTACAGACACCTTAATGCATACTTTATAATTATATTATGTGAGATAAACAAAAATGTATTATTTATTAATAATGTTACTGTCCCCACTACAAAAACCAGTCAAGTACCAGTCAAAAGTTTGGACACATCTACTTATTGAAGGGTTTTTCTTTATTTTTTACTATTTTCTACATTGTATAATAATAGTGAAGACATCAAAACTAGGAAATAACACATATGAAATCATGTAGTAACCAAAAAGTGTTAAACAAGTCAAAATATATTTGAGATTCTTCATAGTAGCCAAGCTTTGCCTTGATGATAGCTTTGAACAACTTTGGCATTCTCTCAACCAGCTTCATGAGGTATTCACCTGAAATGCTTTTCAATTAACAGGTGTGCATTGTTAAAAGTTCATTTGTGGAATTTCTTGCCATCTTAATGTGTTTGAGAAAATATGTTGTGTTGTGACAAGGTAGGGGTGGTATACAGAAGATAGCCCTATTTGGTAAAAGACCCAAGTCCATATTATGGCAAGAACAGCTCAAATAAGCAAAGAGAAATTAAGGTCTGTCAATCTGGAAAATTTCAAGAACTTTTAAAGCTTCTTCAAGTGCACTCTCAAAAACCATGGCTCTCATGAGAACCGCCACAGGAAAGGAAGATCCAGAGTTACCTCTGCTGCAAAGAATAAGTTGATTAGAGTTAACTACACCTCAGATAGCAGCCCAAAGAAATGCTTCATAGAGTTCAAGTAGCAGACACATCTCAACATCAACTGTTCAGAGGAGACTGCGTAAATCAGGCCTTCATGGTCGGATTGCTGCAAAGAAACCACTACTAAAGGACACAAATAAGAAGAAGAGTCTTGCTTGGACTAAGAAATACGAGCAATGGACAAAACATCAGTGGAAAATCTGTCCTTTGGTCTGATAAATCCAAATTTGAGATTTTTGGTTCCAACCGCCGTGTTCCCACCGTGAAGCTTGGAGGAGGAGGTGTGATGGTGTGGGGGTGCTTTGCTGGTGACACTGTCTGTGATTTATTTAGAATTCAAGGCACACATAATCAGTATGGCTACCACAACATTTTGCAGCGATATGCCATCCCATCTGGTTTGCACTTAGTGGGACGATCACTTGTTTTTCAAAAGGACAATGACCCAAAACACACCTCCAGACTGTGTAAAGGATATTTGACCAAGGATGAAGTGCTGCATCAGATGACCTGGCCTCCACAATCACCCGATCTCAACCCAATTGAAATGGTTTGGTATGAGTTGGACCGAAGAGTGAAGGAAAAGCAGCCAACAAGTCTTCAGCATATGTGGGAACTCCTTCAAGAATATTGGAAAAGCATTCCTCATGAAGCTGGTTGAGAGAATGCCAAGAGTGTGCAAAGCTGTCATCAAGGCAAAGTGTGGCTACTTTGAAGAATCTCAAATATATTTTGATTGGTTTAACACTTTTTTGGCTTACAACAGGATTCCATATATGTTAGTTTTGATGTCTTCACAATTGTTCTACAATGTAGAAAATAGTAAAAATAAAGAAATATCCTTGAATGAGTAGGTGTGCCCAAACCTTTAACTGGTACTCTATATACTGTAATACATGTATGATTTTGTCCATTTAATTAAAATACTGCAGAATTCCATTTGTTCATCTGGAGGACTGCTCCTGTTGGGGAGTGCCAATATGACTAACCGGTGACTTCAAAGCCTCTCAATGGCCAATACATCAGCAATCCAAGTTTTACAGATGTGCTCAAATTTGTTGGTACCCCTCCACAAAAAAATTGAGAATGCACAATTATCTATGGAATAACTTGAAACTGACAAAAGTAATTGGCATCCACCATTGTTGATTCCATATTTAAATGAATAATATATTTCATTTTTTCATCTGTGACCATAGAGCTGATGTGACTTGCCAAAAAGCTCCAGTTTTGACTCATCTGTCCAAAGGGCATTCTGCCAGAAGGATGGTGGCTTGTCAATATGCATTTTAGCAAATTCCAGTCTGGCTTTTTTATGTTTTCTTTCAAAAGTGGAGTCCTCCTGGGTCTTCTTCCATGGAGCCCACTTACACTCAAAAAGGGACGGATGGTGTAATCAGGAACTGACGTACCTTCACCTTGGAGTTCAGCTTGTATCTATTTGGCAGTTATCCTTGGTTCTTTTTCTACCATTGCCAAAATCCTTCTGTTCAATCTGGGGTCGATTTTCCTCTTGCGGCCGTGCCCAGAGAGGTTGGGACCTAAACTTCTTAATAATATTTGGAACTGTTGTCACAGGAACATGAAGCTGCTTGGATATGGTCTTGTAGCCTTTACCTTTCCCATGCTTGTCTATTATTTTCTTTCTGATCTCCTCAGACAAATCTCTCCTTTGCTTTCTCTGGTCCATGTTCAGTGTGGTGCGCACAATGATATCAAACAGCACAACAACTGCTTTTCTCTGGTGCATGTTCAGTGTGGCTCACACAATAATACCAAACAGCACAATGACTGTTTTTCTCCATTTAAATAGGCTGAATGACTGATTACAAGATTATAGACGTGTGATACTGACTAAAGAAACAAATTAGTTTGAAATATCACTATAATCCAATTATTTATGATCTTTTCTAAGGGGTACCAACAAATGTGTTGCGCCATTTTAGAATATCTTTGTAGAATAAGCAATAATTCATCTCTTTTCACAGCTTATTTGTTTTATTCTATGACATACCAAAGGCATGCAAGTATACATGATAAAATAGCTTTTAATTTCATCACTTTTCAGGAGGAATTAAGCATTATTTCAATGAGGACGTTTGTATACATGATTTGTGTGTGCGCGTGCGTGTGTGTGCATGTGGGCCTGTATGTACCTGAGGGCCTGTGGTTGTCGGTCTTCAGCAGGTGGCGAGCCTTTAGCACCACGACTGTTAGAGTACTGGTGGTAGACTGGTAACAGAGAGACAACAGCAGCTCCCCTCGACCTGCACTCCTCTATAAACAAGGATGGAGAGAGGGAGGGGGAGAGAGAGAGGTGGAAGGAGGACAGATGGAGAGTGAAATTCCCCACCATAATATCAAAATTTCGAGACCCGAGCAAGGTACTGACTAGTGACGAGGAAGATTGCGTTTTCACTGACATTATGATGATGAACTGTGATATTTACACCAAGTTATAAAGTAGAGATATATGCAGTCAATTCCAAAATGATTGGCACCCTTGATAAAGATAAGCAAAAAAAATACAATTACTATAATATATAGCAAAAAAGGGTAAATACCTTTTTCTAAAAAAGATAAGGGGTCAAAATTATTGGCACCCCTGTTTTCAATATGTTACCTTGCGAGGATAATGGCACTGAGCCTTGTTCAAAAATGTTTTATGAGAAGAAAACATTGGGAGGTATCTTAGACCATTCCTCTTTAGCAAATCTTTCCAGATCATTGATATCCTTCATCTATGCTTCAATTCAAACCACAGATTTTCAAATTGGTTCAAGTCCGGAGACTGAGATGGCCATTGCAAAATGTTGATTCCTTTTTAAATATTTTTTTCAAAAGATACGTTGAACAAAATAGTCAAAACATAGTGTAAATGCAGGTGAGGTGGTACAATACTTTTTGGCCATTTTCTGGTGTTTTGTTGTGAAAAACTGATCAGGTCATTTTAAAAAGGAATCAACATTTTGCAATGGCCATCTCAGTCTCCAGACTTTTTATTTATTTTATTCCAACTTTATTTAACCAGGTAGGCCAGTTGAGAACAAGTTCTCATTTACAACTGCGACCTGTCAATATATTTTAGTTATTTAACTAGGCAAGTCAGTTAAGACCAAATTCTTATTTTCAATGTTGGCTTAGGAACAGTGGGTTAAACTGCCTGTTCAGGGGCAGAACGACAGATTTGTACCTTGTCAGCTCAGGGATATGAACTTGCAACCTTTCGGTTACTAGTCCAACGCTCTAACCACTAGGCTACCCTGCCGCCATGCTACAAAAACAACAACACAGAGTTACATATAAACAAACGTACAGTCAATAACAGAAAAATCTATGTACAGTGTGTGCAAATGTAGAAGATTAGGAAGGTAAGGCAATAAATAGGCCATAGAGGTGAAAAATTTCAATTTAGCATTAACACTGGAGTGATAGATGTGCAGATGATGATGTGCAAGTAGAGATACCGGGGTGCAAAAGAGAAAGAACATAAATGACAATATGGGGATGAGTTGGGTGTGCTATTTACAGATTGGCTGTGTACAGGTACAGTACTCTGACAGCTGATGCTTAAAGTTAGAGAGGGAGACATAAGTCTCCAGCTTCAGTGATTTTGCAATTAGTTCCAGTCATTGGCAGCAGAGAACTGGAAGGAAACGTGGCCAAAGGAAGTGTTGGCTTTGGGGATGACCAGTGAATATACCTGCTGGAGCGTGTACTACGGGTGGGTGTTGCTATGGTGACCAGTGAGCTGAGATAAGGCGGGGATTTACCTAGCAAAGACTTATAGATGACCTGGAGCCAGTGGGTTTGGTGACAAATATGTAGCGAGGGCCAGCCAACGAGAGGATACATGTTGCAGTGGTGGGTAGTATATGGGGTGTTGGTGACAAAACAGATGGCACTGTGATAGACTACATTCAGTTTGCTGAGTAGGGTGTTGGAGGCTATTTTGTAAATGACATCGCCTAAGTCAAGGATCGATAGAATAGTCAGTTTTACGAGGGTGCATTCGGCAGCATGCGTGAAGGAGGCTTTGTCGCAAAATAGGTAGCCAATTTTAGATAGAATTTTGGATTGGAGTTGCTTAATGTGAGTCTGGAAGGAGAGTTTACAGTCTAACCAGACACCTAGGTATTTGTAGTTGTCCATATATTCTAAGTCAGAACCGTCCAGAGTAGTGATGCTAGTCGGACGGGCGGGTGTGGGCAGCAATCGGTTGAAGAGCATGCATTTAATTTGACTAGCATTTAAAAGCAGTTGGAGGCCACAGAAGGAGTGTTGTATGGCATTGAAGCTGGTTTGGAGGTTTGTTAAAACTTCTTATGGGCAGGTGGGACGCTACCAACATCCGGTGAAATTGCCAATTTGAGTGCCAATTTCAGAATACAGAAATACTCATAATAAACATTCATAAAATATACAAGTGTTATACATCGGTTTAAGGATTAACTTCTTGTTAATCCAGCCGCTGTGTCAGATTTAAAAAAGGCCATCACCATCACGAATTTGACATCCTCAAAAATACTGCAGAAATTTAAAATTGACTGGCTGGGTTATAGTGGTTCCTCTCCATCGCTCGATGGTGACATGAAAAAAGTAGGACTTTTTGAAAAATGTCCAAATGTCCAGGGGCACCCCCTATTGGATGGGCACGTGTGGGGGGTGCTGAAAACTGTTTGATGTAAACACCCTATTTTCACTGTTAAGGGTTGATGCCACACGGTCAAGGTTAGGCTTGCACAAATCGGGAGGACCTCAGGAACATTCCTGAGGTTGAATTGTACTTCTAACCCTAACAGTTCCCCCGCTGTCCCCCAAAATCACCTGAAATTTAGGGCCAGGCCTCATTTTGGGCCTACTTTTTTTTCACGGTCTTTATGCTTAGACCGAGCGAGCTACGGTCAAGTGGTGCATCTCGTTGAACTCGGCACGGCATTGAGATTATGGTAATGCCATTGCAGGCTCTGTGTGTCTTTAAGCCCCGCACTGTGTCACTCCATCATTTATTTTTTTATTATTATTTTTTCACCTTTATTTAACCAGGTAGGCAAGTTGAGAACAAGTTCTCATTTACAATTGCGACATGGCCAAGATTTGTGTGTGTGTATGTGTGTGAGAGTTTTTTTCTCTGACATCAGTTGGGAAAAATGACTGATTTACAGTTCATGACGGTTGCCTAATCACACATATGAAGTTTTGGAAAGATCTGACCTTTTTAACGCTTCGAAACAGCCCCTCTGACCACAATTTAAGGCACTTCCGGTTTGCACAGGAAGTTGAAAGTAAACACATATCCTCATTGGGGTAGGCTTTTACAGAATCCTGAGTTTTAAGTCTTTACGTTAACCTGTTGAGTGTAGGAGGCAGTATTTTGATGTTTGGATGAAAAACGTACCCAAATGAAACGGCCTATTTCTCAGGCCCAGAATCTAGAATATGCATATAATTGTCAGATTAGGATAGAAAACACTCTAAAGTTTCCAAAACTGTCAAAATATTGTCTGTGAGTATAACATAACTGATATTGCAGGCGAAAACCTGAGGAAAATCCAACAAGGAAGTGCCTAAGATAAACAAATCTCCCTGCATGCCTTCCCTCCATTTAAAGGGATATCAACCAGATTCCTTTCTCTATGGCTTCCACATGGTGTGAACAGTCTTTAGACATAGTTTCAGGCTTTTATTTTGAAAAATGAGCGAGAACGATTACATCCTGTCAGTGGATGGCTGGGTGCCAACAGAGTTTTGCATGCGCAACAGCTTGGAGCAGACATTTTCTCTCTCTCTCTGTCCCCCAAAAGC
This sequence comes from Oncorhynchus tshawytscha, assembly GCF_018296145.1. Classification (NCBI taxonomy): domain Eukaryota; kingdom Metazoa; phylum Chordata; class Actinopteri; order Salmoniformes; family Salmonidae; genus Oncorhynchus; species Oncorhynchus tshawytscha. Next base: position 15,402,345 of record NC_056443.1, read on the forward strand.
ACCTGAAATTTAGTGCCAGGATTCATTTTGGGCCCAATTTTTTCACGGTCACTGTGCTTAGACCGAGCAAGCTACGGTCAAGCGGGGCATCTCGTTGAACCTGACACGGCCTTGAGATTATGGTAATCCCATTTTTAGTCTTGATTTCAGTCTGTCATTGTGTTTGTAGTTTTTCAAAGCTTGGCCTACCGAATACACAGTGGGATATGGATAAAGTTGCACTTCCGACAGCTTTCACTAGATGTCAACTGTCTTTAGAAACTAGTTTGAGGATTCTACTAGAAAGGAGGGGCTCACGAGACCTCTTTGAGTCAGTGGTCTGGCAGAGTGCCTTGGTCTCATGACGCGCACTCCCGACAGAGTTACCTCTCGTTCCAGTGCTTTTCTTCAGACATAGGAATTCTCCGGTTGGAACATTATTGATGTTTTATGTTAAAAACATCCTAACGATTGATTCTGTACATCGTTTGACTTGTTCTACGACCTGTAATGGAACTTTTCAAGTTTTTGTCTGGACGAAGTTCTTGCGCCTCATGAAGATGAATTAGTGGGCTGAACACGCTAACAACAAGTGGCTATTTGGACATAAATGATGGACTTTATGGAACAAATCAGCGGGATTCCTGGGAGTGCCTTCGGATGATCATCAAAGGTAAGTGAATATTTATGGTGTTATTTCTAACTTCTGTTGACTCCAAAATGGCGGATATTTCTCTGGCTGTTTTGGGCTCTGAGCGCCGTTCTCAGATTATGTTTAAAAAAAAAAAACATTTAGTTTAAAAAAAATCTGACACAGCGGTTGCATTACGGAGAAGTCTATCTTTAATTCTGTGAATAACACTTGTATCTTTTATCAATGTTTAGCATGAGTATTTCTGCAAAATCACCGGATGTTTTGGAATCAAAACATTACTGCACATAATGCGCCAATGTAAACTGAGAGTTTTGGATATAAATATGCACATTATCGAACAAAACATACATGTATTGTGTAACATGATGTCCTTTGAGTGTCATCTGATGAAGATCATCAAAGGTTAGTGATTAATTGTATGTATATTTCTGCCTTTTGTAACTCCTATCTTTGGCTGGAAAAATGTCTGTGTTTTTTTTGACTTGGCTATGACCAAACATAATCATATGTTGTGCTTTCGCTGTAAAGCATTTTTTAAATCAGACACGATGGGTAGATTAACAAAATGTTTATTTTTCATTTGCTGTATGGACTTGTTAATGTGTGTAAGTTACATATTTAAAAAAAATATTTTTGGATTTCATGCACTGCCTTTTCAGTGGAATGTTGTCGAGGGGTTCCGCTAGCGGAACGAACGCCTGCGCTAGAAAGGTTGTTTATATTGTTTATATGTTTATATTGCAAATGTACAAAAGTCAGTCAGCAAGTCAGCGTCCATCAGTCAATTAGATACCATTCTGACACCAAACCCACTTTTTCAACTTGTATTTCAGAGCAGGCCCATAATTTACAGCACCTTTTGTTTAACTTCTTGGTGACAGGGGGCAGTATTTTCATGTCCGGATGAAATACATGCCCAAATTCAACTGCCTGCTACTCAACCCCTGAAGATAAGATATGCATATTATTAGTATTATTGGATAGAAAACACTGTGTTTCTAAAACTGTTTGAATCATGTCTGTGAGTATAACAGAACTTATTTAGCAGGCAAAACCCCAAGGACAAACCATTCAGATTTTTTTTTTTTAGGTCACTCACATTCCAATGTGGTTTCATTGAGAATCCACATTTCTAAGGGACCTTCTTGCAGGTCCTATTGCTTCCACTGGATGTCAACAGCCTTTAGAAATTGTTTGAGATTTTTCCTTTGTGTTGTGAAGAAGTACGGCCATCTTGAAGGAGGGTAACTTGAAGTGTACTGTTAAATAGAGAAGCGTGACCAGAAAGCTAGCTACAGTTTGTTTTACTCCGGTATTGAACACAGATCATCCCGTCTTCAATATGATTGATTATTTACTTTAAAAAATACCTAAAGTTGTATTACAAAAGTAGTTTGAAATGTTTTGACAAAGTTTACAGGTTACCTCATTAAAATCTGTGAAATTGCTGCATGTTGCATTCATATTTGTGTCTAACTATCTACAATGGGGCAAAAAAGTATTTAGTCAGCCACCAATTGTGCAAGTTCTCCCACTTAAAACGATGAGAGAGGCCTGTAATTTTCATCTTAGGTACACTTCAACTATGACAGACAAAATGAGAAAAGAACATCACATTGTAGGATTTTTAATGAATTTATTTGCAAATTATGGTGGAAAATAAGTATTTGGTCAATGACAAAAGTTTATCTCAATACTTTATTATATACCCTTTGTTGGCAATGACAGAGGTCAAATGTTTTCTGTAAGTCTTCCTTCGTTGCCCGGGCGGTGTGTTTGGGATCATTGTTATGCTGAAAGACCCAGCCATGTTTCATCTTCAATGCCCTTGCTGATGGAAGGAGGTTTTCACTCAAAATCTCACAATACATGGCCCCATTCATTATTTCCTTTACACGGATCAGTCGTCCTGGTCCCTTTGCAGAAAAACAGCCCAAAGCATGGTGTTTCCACCCCCATGCCTCACAGTAGGTATGGTGTTCTTTGGATGCAACTCAGCATTCTTTGTCCTCCAAACACGACGAGTTGAGTTTTTACCAAAAAGTTATATTTTGGTTTCATCTGACCATATGACATTCTCCCAATCTTCTTCTGGATCATCCAAATGCTCTCTAGCAAACTTCAGACGGGCCTGGACATGTACTGGCTTAAGCAGGGGGACACGTCTGGCACCGCAGGATTTGAGTCCCTGGTGGCGTAATGTGTTACTGATGGTAGGCTTTGTTACTTTGGTCCCAACTCTCTGCAGGTCATTCACTAGGTCCCCCCGTGTGGTTCTGGGATTTTTGCTTACCGTTCTTGTGATAATTTTGACCCCACGGGGTGCAATCTTGCGTGGAGCCCCAGATTGAGGGAGATTATCAGTGGTCTTGTATGTCTTCCATTTCCTAATAATTGCTCCCACAGTTGATTTCTTTAAACCAAGCTGCTTACCTATTGCAGATTCAGTCTTTCAGCCTGGTGCATGTCTACAATTTTGTTTCTGGTGTCCTTTGACAGCTCTTTGGTCTTGGCCATAGTGGAGTTTGGCGTGTGACTGTTTGAGGTTGTGGACAGGTGTCTTTTATACTGATAATAAGTTCAAACAGGTGCCATTAATACAGGTAACGAGTGGAGGACAGAGGAGCCTCTCAAATAAGAAGTTACAGGTCTGTGAGAGCCAGAAATCTTGCTTGTTTGTAGGTGACCAAATATTTATTTTCCCCCATAATTTGCAAATAAATTCATTAAAAATCCTACAATGTGATTTTCTGGATTTTTTTTCTCATTTTGTCTTTCATAGTTGAAGTGTACCTATGATGAAAATTCCTCTCTCATCTTTTTAAATACTTTTTTGCCCCACTGTATATATCTATGTTTATTGTTTAAAACCTGTTACGGCTAGACATGCCGCTAGCGGGACACCTCGACAACATCCGGTGCAATTGCAGGGCGCGAAATTCAAACTACAGAAATATAAATATTTAACATTCATAAAAATACATGTGTAATACATCAAAATAAAGCTTAACTTCTTGTTAATCCAGACGCTGTGTCATATTTCAAAAAGGCTTTACGGTGAAAGCACACCATGCGATTATCTGAGGACAGCGCTCCGCATACAAACCAATGAAAAACATTTTTCAACCAGGCAGGTGCGACACAAAAGTCAGAAATAGCGATATGATAAATTCCTTACCCTTGAAGATCATCTTCTTTTGGAACTCCAAAAGGTCCCAGTTACATCAAAAATGGTCCTTTTGTTCGATAAAGTCCTTCTTTATATCCATAAAAACTCAGTTTAGCTGGTGCACTTCAGTCAATAATCCACCGGTTTCCCTCCATCAAAATGCATACAAAATGAATCCCAAATGTTACTTATAAACTTTTCCAAACAAGTCAAACATTTATAATCAAACCTCAGGTACCCTTATACATAAATAAACGACACAATTTAAGATGGAGAATCGTTATTGTCTTTACCGGAGATAAATAACAAACAACGTGCTTCCATCCACGAGCATGGAAACACTAGAGCCACCTAGAAAAACTACAATTTCTAACTAATTTTCCCAAAACCAGCCTGAAACTCTTTCTAAAGACTGTTGACATCTAGTGGAAGCCCTAGGAACTGCAATCTGAGAGGATTTAGCCTTATAATAAAAGTGACAGCCATTGAAAACAGTGGTAGGCCGAATTATTATTTTTTGGATGGTTTGTCCTTGGTGTTTCGCCTGCTAAAATAAGTTCTGTTATACTCACAGACATTATGTTAACAGTTTTAGAAACTTAAGTGTTTTCTATCCAAATCTACTAATAATATGCATATCCTAGCTTCTGGGCCTGAGTAACATGCAGTTTACTTTGGGCCCACTTTTCATCCGGACGTCAAAATAGCCCAAAGAGGTTATTAAAGAAGTTATGAATGAGATTGATGTGTTTTTGCAGTATCTAGTACTGGTATGGGGTTGTCCAATGACAGACATGTATTTGTTTAAAATGTATCACTTTATAGTTACATTTCAGAGAGACAGATACGTATTTATTTTTACTAAATGCTATACAGTGACTTCGGAAAGTATTCAGAATCTTTGAGTTTTTCCAAAATTTGTTACATTACAGCCTTATTCAAAAATGGATTCAATTGTTTTTTTTACCCTCATCAATCTAGACACAATACCCTATATAATGACAAAGCAAAAACAGGTTTTTTGAAAGTTTTGCAAACATATCTAAAAAACATATTTAAAAAAAATATCACATTGACATGAGTATTCAGACCCTTTACTCAGCACTTTGTTGAAGCACCTTTTGCAGCGATTAAAGCATTGTGTCTTCTTGGGTAATAAGCTACAAGCTTGGCACACCTGTATTTGGTGAGTTCCTCCCATTCTTCCCTGCAGATCCTCTCAAGATTTGTCAGGTTGGATTGGGAGCGTTGCTGCACAGCTATTTTCAGGTCTCTCCAGAGATGTTTGATCGGGTTCAAGTCCGGGCTCTGGCTGGGCTACTCAAGGACATTCAGAGACTTGTCCCGAAGCCACTCCTGCGTTGTCTTGGCTGTGTGCTTAGGGTTATTGTCCTGTTGGAAGGTGAACCTTTGCCCCAGTCTGAGGTCCTGAGCGCTCTGGAGCAGGTTTTCATCAAGGATCTCTCTGTACTTTGCCCTGTTCATCTTTGCCTCGATCCTGACTAGTCTCCCAGTAACCTGCAACTGAAAAACATCCCCACAGCCTGATGCTGCCACCACCATGCTTCACCGTAGGGATGATGCCAGGTTTTCTCCAGACATGACGCATGGCATTCAGTCCAAAGAGTTCCATCTTGGTTTCATCAGACCAGAGAATCGTGTTTCTCATGGTCTGAGAGTCTTTAGGTGCCTTTCGGCAAACTCCAAGCAGGCTGTCATGTGCCTTTTACTGAGGAGTGGCTTCCCTCTACCATAAAGGTTTGATTGGTGGAGTGCTGCAGGGATTGTTGTCTTTCTGGAAGATTCTCCCATCTCCACAGAGGAACTCTAGAGCTCTGTCAGAGTGACTATTGGGTTCTTGGTCACCTCCCTGATCAAAGCCCTTCTCCACCGATTGCTCAGTTTGGCTGGGCGGCCAGCTCTAGGAAGAGTCTTGGTGGTTCCAAACTTCTCCATTTAACAATGGTAGAGTCCACAGTGTTCTTGGGGACCTTCAATACAGCAGACATTTTTTGGTACCCTGAGGGACCTTATATAGACAGGTATGTACCTTTCCAAATAATGTTCAATCAATTGAATATACCACAGGTGGACTCTAGTCAAGATGTACTAACATCTCTAGGATGATCAATAGAAACAGGATGCACCTGAACTCAATTTCGATTCACAAAGCAAAGGTTCTGAATACTTATGTAAATAAGGTATTTCGTTTTTTTATATTTAATAAATTAGCAAAAATAAATAAAAACCTGTTTTGCTTTGTCATTATGGGGTATTGTGTGTAGATTGCTGAGAATAAATACACAGTACCAATCAAATGTTTGGACACACCTACTCATTCAAGGGTTTTTCTGAATTGTCATTATTTTCTACATTGTAATAATCATGTCGTAACGAAAAAAGTGTCAAAGAAAACTAAATATATTTTAGATTCTTCAAAGTATCCACCTTTTGCCTTGATGACAGCTTTGCACACTCTTGGCATTCTCTCAACCAGCTTCATGATGAATGTTTTTCGAACAATCTTGAAAGAGTTCACACATATGCTGAGCACTTGTTGGCTGCTTTTCCTTCCCTCTGCGGTCCAACATATCCCAAACCATTTCAATTGGGTTGAGGTATTGTAGGGTGATTGTGGAGACCCGGTCATTTGATGCAGCACTCCATCACTCTCCTTGGTCAAATATCCCGTACACAGACTGGAGGTGTGTTTTGGGTTATTGTCCTGTTGAAAAACAAACGATAGTCCCATTCAGCACAAACCAGATGGGATGGCTTATCGCTGCAGGATGCTGTGGTAGCCATGCTGATTAAGTGTACCTTGAATTCTAAATAAATTACAGACAGTGCCATGCTTCATGGTGGGAACCACAAATGGCAGATTATCCATTCACCTACTCTGCGACTCATAAAGACACAGAGGTTGGAACCAAAATCTCAAATTTAGACATATCAGACCAAAGGACAGATTTCCACTGGTCTAATTGCCTTTGCTTGGTGCAAGCAAGTCTCTTCTTATTATTGTTGTTCTATAGTAGTGGTTTCTTTGCAGCAATTAAACCATGATGGTCTGATTCACGCAGTCTACTCTGAACAGTTAATGTTGAGATGTGTCTGTTGCTTGAACTCTGTGAGGTGCAATTTGAGGTGCAGTTAATTGCCAAATTCAGAGGCTGTTAACTCACCTCTGCAGCAGAGGTGACTCTGGGTCTTCGTTTCCTGTGGCGGTCCCCATCAGAGCCAGTTTGCCAGTATCAATCATAGCGCTTGATGATTTTTGCAACTGCACTTGAAGAAACTTTCAAAGATCTTGACATTTTCCAGATTCACTGACCTTCATGTTGTGAAGTAATGATGGGCTGTCGTTTCTCTTTGCTTATTTGAGCTGTTCTTGCCATAATATGGACTTGTTCTTTATCAAATAGGGCTATCTTCTGTATACCACCCCACCTTGTCACAACACAACTGATTGGCTCAAACGCATTAAGAAGGAAAGAAATTCCACTATTTAACTTTTAACAAGGCAAACCTGTTAATTAAAATGAAATATAATGTTATTTGTCACATGCGCCAAATACAAGTTTTAGACATTACAGTGAATGCTTGAGTGTTAAGAAAAAAATTGATAAGTAAAAATAGAAAATAAAAGTAACAAATAATTAAACCGCAGCAGTACATGTAGGTAGAGTTAAAGTGACTATGCATAGATTCTAAACAGAGTGTAGCAGCAGTGTAAAAGAGGGGTCAGGGTAGCCCTTTGATTAGCTGTTCAGGAGTGTTATGGCTTGGGGGTGGAAGCTGTTAAGAAGCCTTTGGACCTCGATTTGCCTCTACGGTACCTCTTGCCGTGCGGTAGCAGAGAGAACACTCTATGACTCGGGTGGCTGGAGTCTTTGACAATTTTTTGGGCCTTCTCCTTACATACATCCTGGATGGTAGGAAGTAATGTACTGGGCCGCACACACTACCCTGTGTAATGCCTTGTGGTCGGAGGCCGAATAATTGCCATACCAGGCATTGATGCAACCATTCTCTTGATGGTGCAGCTGTAGAAGCTTTTAAGGTTCTGAGGACCCATGCCAAATCTTTTCAGTCTCCTGAGGGGGAATAGGCTTTGTCGTGCCCTCTTCACAACTGTCTCAGTGTGTTTGGACCATGGTAGTTTGTTGGTGATGTGGACACCAAGGAACTTGAATCTCTCAACCTGTTCCACTACAGGCTTTCTATGGTCAGGATGTGACAGTACTACCCACCAAAGGTGCGGACTCCGACCGCAAAACCTGAAACAAAAAGGGAGGGTTAGGGGGGGTGTCGGTGGCGGCTCTGGTGCGGGGCGAAGTACCCGCTCATCCTGCGGATCCAGCCATGGACCCAGGCTGAACACCTTGTTTGGACTGGGCATCGGAGCAGGGGAAGGCTCCCGCCATGGAGCGGGACTGGACGCTGTGCCTGGACTGGGCACCAATGCAGAAGAAGACTCCGGCCTTGGAGCTGGACTGGACGCCGTGCTTAGACTGTGCATCGGCGCAGGGGAAGGGTCCGGCCATGGAGCTGGAGGTTTCGAACCGTTGACCATCGCAGGAGGCTCTGGACCGTGGACCTTCGCAGGAGGTTCTGGACCGTGGACCGTCGCAGGAGTTTCCGGACCGTGGACCGTCGCAGGAGGTTCCGGACCGTAAAATGTCTCAGGAGGCTCCGGACCGTGAAACGTCTCAGGAGGCTCCGGACTGGGAACTGTCGCCGGAAGCTCTGGACTGGGAACTGTTGCCGGAAGCTCTGGACTGGGGCTTGTCGCAGGCAGCCTGGTGCGTGGGGCCGGCACTGGTGGTACCGGGCTGGTGACACGCACCTCAGGGCGAGTGCAGGGAGAAGGCACAGGACGTACTGGACTGTGGAGACGCACTGGAGGCCTGATGCGTGGGACCGGTACAGTTGGCACCGGGCTGATGACATGCATCTCAGAGCGAGTGCAGGGAGGAGGCACAGGAGGTACTGGACTGTGGAGGCGCACTGGAGGTCTAGAGTGTAGAGCTGGCACAACCCGTCCTGGCTGGATGCTCACTTTATCCCAGCAAGTGCAGGGCGCTGGCACAGGACGCACTGGGCTGTGAAAGCACACTGGAAACACTGTGCGTAGAACCGGCGCAGGATATCATGGTCCGAGGAGGCGTACTGGAGACCAGGAGCGCTGAGCCGGCACAACCCGTCCTGGCTGGATGCTCACTTTCGCACGGCAAGTGCGGGGAGCTGGCACCGAGCTGTGAATGCGCACTGGAGACACAGTGCGTATCACCGCATAACATGGTGCCTGAACGGTCACAAACTCCTTGAAGCGAGTGCGTGGACTTGGCTCTGGTCTGAAACCTGGTTCTGCCAACCACACCTTTTGCCCCCCAATTTTTTTTGGGGGGGGCTGCCTCTTGTGCTTGCGTCGTGGTTGCGAACCCCGGAGTCGTCGTTGATCCTCCTTCGCTGCCTCGGCCTGCTTCCACGGCAGGCTCTTCTCTCCTGCCACTATGTCATCCCAAGTCCAGGATGTTCTCTCCCTTATCTCGTCCAAAGACCAGGATGCCATTACCTAACGGGCACGCGGCTTGGTCCGTTGTTGATGGGATATTCTGTCACGATGTTCGTAATAATAGTGGTCGGACCAAGGCGCAGCGTATGTTGAGTTCCACATATTTTAATGAAAGTGGAACTTTAAGCAAATACAAAACAAAATAAAGAATAAACGAACCGTGACGACAATGCAGTGCTAACCAGCAACTAAACATAAACAATATCCCATAACCCACAGGTGGAAAAAATGCAACTTAAGTATGATCCCCAATTAGAGACAATGATTACCAGCTGCCTCTAATTGGGAATCATACACAAACACCAACATAGAAAAATAAACCTAGAACCCCACATAGAAATAATACTAGACTAAACACCCCTAGTCACATAAAATCACATATCACAGTCAACTATACAGGATACAAACATTTCATTACAGCTAAACAATGTTATATAGCATTTAGCAACAACAACAAAAACATTTTCATACACATCTAAAATCTATTAGAAAACAAATCTGAGAACAGTAATATTTTACACAATCATCAAGGTACCCATAAACAAACAATTATGATGAAAAAAACACAAATGTGAAAAATTGGTGGATATAGCATTTTGGACATAAACTCTTCATGCATTTGTAAACATTAGAAAAGAGGGAGAACATAAAACCAAGAAACAACAATACAACCAAGCCCTTTTCTCAGTCCCTTTACTAAGCAGCAGAGCAGCAGCAGAGAGAGAAGTCAGGTTTACCAGCAGCGTAGAAGAGTGTAGAAGCTTGGCACACAACACTACACAAGACATATGCCTCACTCTCTCGCTCCCTCGCCAATGTACACAGTACACAGTACAATACAATTCAATAGATCCTACAACTCTCTCCCTTCACCGTAGTACTACTCATCACCTAATCATATGGAAAAGACAGCAACAGCCCAGCCCAGCACTGCATAGAGGATAGAATATCAGTATCAATTCTAGAATAATCTATTCTAGAATGATCTAGAGATTCTAAAGACACAATGGTACCTGCAATCTTATAACATTCATAAACTGTGGGCTGCATACAAAATGGCACCCTATTCCCTATATAGTACACCACTTTTGACAAGAGCCATATAGGTCCTCTCAAAAGTAGTACACTATAGGGAATAGGGTGCCATTTGGGACTCTCACTGTGTTATTCCATTAGTACCCTGCAACATTTACCTGCAGGAGGCTGTATTATCATATTACATATTACTGTAGGTATAAACTCTCACTACAAAGAGGATTTAATTCATATTATGCTAAGGGTTATTATGCCAAGCAGAATTTCTATTAGACACTAATAGTGCACCGTCATTGTAATCATGATTCCCTCAGAGCTAGAATGGAGAGCGGTTGTTTTACTGCACTCTATGGTAGTGAAGGTGTAAAAGCTGAGAATGATGAATATGATGATGGGGATGATGATGACTTACTATGATAATTACTATAATGATGATGACTATTATAATAATGATGATGATGAACCAAGTAACTATCTCTTACCCTGACATTCTTCTTGATGATCTCACGGCTCATCAGGACACGCCCCTCCGTCAGGTCGATCCCGGCCAATGGGATGAGCATCTCGCCAATAACCTCATCACGGGAGAACCTATCGAAGCTGAGCACCATGAAGTGGAGCGACAGCTCCTGCACGCGGACCATTGGGATCCCATAGAAGCTGAAGGTCTCGTCGAACACCGGGTCCAGAGTCTTCCTCAGGACACGGGTCTTGACCCGGTGCTTCTTCTCAGGCAGCAGGGTCAGCTTGATGTAGGGGTCAGAAGTCAGGGACTGATCGTCGGTCGGAGTCAGCCCGTGGGCCTCCTTAATGTGAACCACGAAGGCCTTCTTCTCTGAGTTGTACTCCAGGGAGAAGTGGAGGGTCCCAAGGCCGACATCGGGGCCTCCGTCCTGGGGTTTGTTGTGGTCCGCGTCCCCTTGGGTGTGGGGGGTGGCCTGGCTGGAGAGACTGCCACTGGTGGGGGTGACCAGGGCCAGGTCTCTAACCCCAGTTTGGGTGAACCCTGGGTGGGGCATGGGGAGGTCCAAGTCTGGGGAGCTGCGGACCTTGGTGTGGATCTGGACGTTGGGGTGTGGGGGTTTGGTGGTGATGGTGAAGTTGTCGTTCAGGTCTTGTTGTTTTTCCAGGTCGAGGTGGAGGGCCGTTCTGCCCTCTGCTGGGCTGGAGGCCACTTGTTGTTGTTGTTGTTTACCATTGGTGCTGTTGACATTACAGTTTCCGTTGACGTCGATCTTGCTGTCTAATTTCTTGTCGCTGAGGCTCTCTGGGTAGATGTCGATGCCTTTGAGCATGTGCATGAACTTGTAGGGTGTTGTCCCTTGGGACTTGGTGTTCTTACGTTGGCAGCAGATCCAGGCGAAGATGGAGACGCAGGACACTAGGCCAAACACACTCACCACGGCAACACTCACCGGCACCTCTGCTATGGATAAGGGGGGGGACAGAGAGAGTAGGGGAGAAAGAGGAGGGAGTGAGAGAAAGATAAATTTGTAATTTTGTCATGTTTTTGTAACTGTCCCTCCCTCCTGTTGATCTATTGTCTGTCTGTTGAGTGTGTGTCTCTCTGTGTGTGTGTGAATGTGTGGAAGCTTCCTTTGTCTTACTAGGTCTGTAGATGAATGTAATGACAAGCTGCGTCAGAATCCCACTGCTTAATACTAATTACTAATAGACTGAATGACTGACTGGCTGACTGACTGATGCACTGTCTGAGTCAGAGACAGCATAACAACACAATCTCGGGTCGTGTCACAAATGGCACCTTATTCCATACGGACACTGGTCAAAAGTATTGCACTATATAGGGAATAGGGTGCCAGAGACATCACACTGTCATATAATAACAGTACAATCTGTGACTCCTCCAATACATGACTGACTAATCATATAGAGTCATGACATGTACTGAATATGAATAGAGAAAATGCCTTTTTGACATAAACATTTAGATGTCATGGCGATTTGAAGACAACGTGATTCACTTGCTTATTGATTTATCTAACGGATTAATGATGAATTAACTATCACTCATCTCAAATAGTAATCTAATCAGATGAGTGACTGGGGTGCTTGGTTAGTTAGCAACACAAATGGATATTCTTAGCTTAGTGTCAGAGCACAAACTGGGTAGGCAACCCCAGTGCATTAGGACATGACAGGATATTTTCAATATGATCTACTAAATAAATAAAGGATAAATACATTTAATAAATAGTGAATAGGGTACCATTTGTGATGCAACTAAATATTACCAACCAAAATAACAGACACAGGGGCTTCCCGAGTTCTCCCACCAACTATTGGCTGCTCCCACTCAAATAAGACCTTTTTCCCATCCCAGCTACTTACCAAACTGCATTTCTTTCGTCACCATTGGAGCCATGGTCCCGCTCGCGTGCTCTATCCAAGGTTCTGAAAACACTCCCTCTTCGGCTTATTTCAGCGCTCGTGCTCTATAAACCTACCGTTAACCAACAACCCTGCTCACCAATAGCCAACCTCTCTCGGTAGCTTATATCTAGGTATATCTCCTTGACAGCAAATAGCGATTGTTTTTTATGATGTGACTCCTTCAATCATTTAATCTGTTTGTTTCCGTTTCATAAATCAAACCCAGCTGTTCCTTTCAGAGAGGCGAAGGTTGGTATTCTCCGTTCTCTTCCAAGTGCGAGTCTCACCCTGCTCGTGTTGTTACTCTCTGCACTATGATCTTCTCTGAGGAGGCACCACCCTCTCTCTCTCTCTCTCTCTCTCCTCTCTTCTCCCTCCCTCCTTCCTTCCCTCCCTCCCTCCCTCCCACCCTCGCCTCCACCAACCATGCTGAGTTCACTGCCACCAACAGAATTGTGATAGCTTCAGAAATCACTGCCTCAATGAAAGCTCAACAAGCAACAAGCTCATCAATATCCCTGACTGGTTTGCTGACTGAAGGTCTGAATGGTTGACTGAATGCCTAGCCATGAAAGGAGTTTCCCAGACCCCAGAGGTGTGTGTGTGGTGTGCAGGGCGTTATGGGCGGGTCTTATGGGGCCTGGCCTGCCCTACCTAACCTCTTTGCCTGTTCGAAGAAAATATTGAAATATTGATCATTTTTTGACCGAGACCGCACCTCTGTCTCAGTATGTGTAGACCATGTTTCTGATGGTGTATGGACCAAATGATTATGGCTTGTCATACTATGTTTGTGCAGACAGCATCAGATACATGGGCTACATATAGTTGGCAGTAAATTGATTCGCCAAAAAGTATATAATTACTCCTGTCTAAATCAAATCATTCAAAATACTTCAACCGGTAGCATGACATGGCCACAGAGGATCATTAGCTTACTTAAAATATCTGTCGATTGGATCAAATCACAAGTATGTTTGGAAAGCCCGCAATTTGGGTAGTGTGCATGGCAATAGGTCTAGCGGATTGAGTTGCGGCTGTCAGTGAAAAGCTTCTAAAATACACAACATAACCAAAAGTACGTGGACACCTGCTCGTTGAACATCTAATTTCAAAATGATAGCCATTAATATTGAGTAGGTCTCCCCTTTGATGCCATAACAGTCTCGACTCTTCTGGGAAGGATTTCCACTAGATTGCTGCAGGGACTTGCTTCCATTCAGCCATAAGAGCAATACTGATGTTGGGCAATTAGGCCTGTCTCGCAGTCGGTGTTCCAATTAAACTTTTGGTGCCAGAGAGAATGGCATAAGAAAGTAGTCAAGACGACTAGCTTGATTAAGCCTCCGCCATGTATATCTCACTAGGTCAGTGTATTTAAGTCTCCATATATCCACTAATTCCAATATATCCATGACATTCATGATTTCCTTAAGTGCCTGAGGGTGATAGTTTGTAGTGTGATTTCCTTTCCGGTCCATAGAGGTATTTAAGACCGTATTAAAATCTCCCACCATAATAATAGAGTCTAGTGTTGCTTGTTGATTTGATAAATTCTTATATATATTTTCAAAGAAGCTTGGATCATCATTATTCGGACCGTATAGGTTAATAAGCCATATCTGTTTATTGTCCAATAACATATTTAAAATAATCCATCTACCTTGAGGATCTGTTTGGACAATTTGCACATTTGGATCAAAATTATTGTTAATTAAAACCATCACCCCTTTTGAATTTCTTTGCCCATGGGAGAAATATATTTCGCCCCACCCCAGTTCTTTTTCCACAAAACGTAATCTGAAATTGTTGAATGGTTTTCCTGTAAACAATAGATATTATATTCCTTCTCTTTTAGACAGATAAATACTGATCGTCTTTTCTTATTATCTGCTAGTGTCACGTTCTGACCTTAGTTCTTTTGTTATGTCTTTGTTTTAGTATGGTCAGGGCGTGAGTTGGGGTGGGTAGTCTATGTTCCTTTTTCTATGTTGTGTTTATGTGTTTGGCCTTGTATGGTTCTCAATCAGAGGCAGGTGTCGTTCGTTGTCTCTGATTGAGAAACATACTTAGGTAGCCTTTTCCCACCTGTGTTTTGTGGGTGATTAATTTTTCGTGTCAGTGTTTGTTCCACATGGGACTGTTTCGTTCATTTCGTTTATTCACGTTGTTATTTTGTATTTCAGTGTTCAGGCAAATAAACATCATGAACATGTACCACGCTGCGCATTGGTCCAATATTTCCCACTCCTCCTCAGACAAGGAGGACGACGATCGTTACAGAATCACCCACCATCCAAGGACTAGGCAGCGTGGTATCGGGCAGCAGCGAGTTCTGGACTCCTGGACATGGGAGGAGATTTTGGACGGAGAGGGAGCCTGGGCAGAGGCTGGGGAATATCGCCTCCCCAGGGAAGAGCTGGAGGCAGCCAAAGCAGAGCGACGGCATTTTGAGGAGTTGGCACGGCAGCGCAACAGGGACAAGAGCCAGCCCCAAAAATGTCTTGGCGGGGGCACACGGGGAGTGTGGCTAAGTCAGGTAGGAGACCTGAGCCAACTCGCGTGCTTACCGTGGAGAGAGGTGGACCGGGCAGGCACCGTGGTATGCCGTGAGGCGCACGGTGTCCCCAGTGCGCAGGCATAGCCGGGTGCAGTACATTGCAGCACCTCGTATCGGCCGGGCTAGAGTGGGCATCAAGCCAGGTGCTATGAAGCCGGCTCAGCACATCTGGTCTCCAGTGCGTCTCCTCGGCCCGGGGTATATGGCACCAGCCCTATGCACGGTGTACCCGGTTCGCCAGCACAGCCCAGTGCAGTCTGTTCCACCCCGTAGCACTGGCCGGGCTAAGGGGAGTATCCAGCCAGGAAAGGTTGTGCAGGCTCGGTGCTCGAGACCTCCAGTGCGCCTCCACGGTCCGGTCCATCAGGTGCCTCCTCGACGCACCAGGCCTCCGGTGGCAGCCCCACGCACCAGGCTGTCTCTCCGTCTCCTTCCTCCAGGTGCTCTCGCCTGTCCAGCAATGCCAGAGTCTCCCTCCTGTCCAGCGCTGCCAGAGTCTCCCGCCTGTCCAGGGCTGCCAGAGTCGCCCGCCTGTCCTGAGCTGCCAGAGTCGCCCGCCTGTCCTGAGCTGCCAGAGTCGCCCGCCTATCCTGAGCTGCCAGAGCCGCCCGTCAGTCAGGAGCTGCCAGAGCCACCCGTCAGTCAGGAGCTGCCAGAGCCGCCCTTCAGTCAGGAGCTGCCAGAGCCGCCCGTCAGTCAGGAGCTGCCAGAGCCGCCCTTCACTCCTGTGCTGCTGGAATCGCCCTTCACTCCGGCGCTGCCGGAATCACCCTTCACTCCGGCGCTGCCGGAGTCTCCCACCTGACCGGTGCTGCCGGAATCTCCCGTCCATTCGGGGCCCGCTGCTAGGGTCCCCAGTCTGAGGTTGGCGGCGAGTGTCGCCGCTCTAAAGGCACCATGGAGGCGGGTAAAGAAGCGGGCAAAGACTGTGGTGGGGTGGTGTCCACCTCCCTTGCCAGAGCCGCCACCGCGGACAGACACCCACCCAGACCCTCCCCTATAGGTTCAGGTTTTTGCGGCCGGAGTCCGCATCTTTGGGGGTGGTACTGTCACGTTCTGACCTTAGTTCTTTTGTTATGTCTTTGTTTTAGTAGGGTCAGGGCGTGATTTGGGGTGGGTAGTCTATGTTCCTTTTTCTATGTTATGGTTATGTGTTTGGCCTGGTATGCTGGTAGGCATGATGATTGACTGTCTATATAGCTGTACCATGATATTTGCATTGCTACTAACTAAACCTCCAATTGGTCCCTACTATTCCATCCGCTAAAAGCCCTCTTCATCCCGAGTTGGGTTGTCATCCCAATGCCCGGCAGACCCTGTATCCCATAGCCCTGAACCGGCTGGGATCCATCCTTTGAAAAGAGCACACAGTGCCATTTACCGAATTGAAGTAGATCAACTGCCAAATGCATTTCCATCGCCCCCACCTCGATTTGTATTATATATAGCTATGGATCATCCTCTATTGTCCCTAACATATTTTACTCCTTCGCCACAGTTGTGGGATACACACATACACCCACACACACTCAACCCTTTCCCTCCACACAACCATAAGCTCACATTCTCAACAATTGCACCATCCGAGAGCCCAACTCAAGAAAGGTCTTGATTTACAAATGCACTTACAGTTGCAGCTGCATGAGAAGGCCTACAAGACCGCTCAAAAAATGGGCAGAAATTGAGAGATTTTATTAACCATTGTCACATCCTAGATAATGGAGGTCAAATGTACACATTTTCCTGTATTGACAATATTCCCAAGCATCTCCATGCAGTCAAACTTTGATTTTGTGCCACCAGGGTCACAATAATATACCCCCTCTCTAAATGTCCGAGTGTGACCCCCTCCCCATGGGTTACTGCAGCTAGTGTTGCCAGCACTGCCCCTGCCTGGGTGGGAGCACCGCACCGGAATCCCCACCGGCTAGGTACAAGGTCTTCAAGGTTCTCATTAGCAGCTTTGAGAATGCTCTCCCTTTAGGGGGCTTTGGCTTTGCAGGACCAACCCTGCCAAGCAGGCTCAGAATCTTGAGGGGGCAGTGCTGCTTTTGGTCTCTGAACTCATTTGGGCTGCATACAGACCGCTTACAGCAGGCACATAAAACAGTTAGGGACTTCTCCTTAGTATCTGGGTCATTCAGGTGGGTGTCTATGGTATAGGGTCGTGGACCGTATTAAAATAGGATCATAAATAAATAATTAGATATAATTTATTTTAAAACTCTAGTTCCCCATGATAGGACAATAAATAAATTAAATGTATCATTTATTTTTAAACTGTTCCACCATGATAGGACAATAAATAAATAAGACGTATAATTAATTATAAAAGTATATCCATCATCTGAACAACATTGAAAGCCCTCTCATAACCTGGCTCACAGCAATACATTGGTTCTGGGAAATGCAACCATTTCATTACTCACTCAACTTTCCCAAACATAACAAATAAAATAAAATATTAACACACACCACATCATCCACACATACTGTGCCTTCTGTTTACTTAGTTTTTATCTTCACTCTTGTCACGTTCTGGACTTAGTTCTTTTGTTATGTCTTTGTTTTAGTATGGTCAGGGCGTTAGTCTATGTTTATGTTTGTTTTTCTATGATTGGGTATTTCTGTGTTTGGCCTGGTATGGTTCTCAGAGGCAGCTGTCCATTGTTGTCCCCGATGGAGAACCATACTTAGGCAGCCTGTTTTCACCTTTGAGTTGTGGGTGATTATTTTCTGTTGCGTGTTTGTATTCTGCACCAGACAGAACGGTTTCGTTCGTTCACTTTGTTGTTTTTGTTCAGTGTTCAATTTCTTTATTCAAAATATGACACTTACCACGCTGTGCATTGGTCCTCACCTTCTTCCACCAACAATGGCCGTTACAACTATGTTGAATTAGTGCTTGTGTGTTCAATAACTTATATGTGAAGAAAGAAAAGCACTCTTTTTTATTGTATTGTTACAATCCATAACCGGGCTAGAATTGTGTTTATTTTCCTCATCTGTGAGAACTTTGTAATTTTTTAAATAACCATGGACTAGTCTTTGTGTCTCTGAACAACTGGTTATCAATATATAGTTTATCTACGAAGAGAGCTACTCGTTTCGCTTTTAATCTATTTTCTTTGAAAATTGGATAAAGAAATTTACGCCATTCTGCAATTTCCTTCGGAAACTGATCATTCATGCTAATTTTGGTCCCAGCAAGTCTTTTACACAGGCTTATTATTTTAAATATATATATTTTTAATTTTACCCCGTTTTCTCCCCAATTTCGTGGTATCCAATTGTTTAGTAGCTACTATCTTGTTTCATCGCTACAACTACCGTACGGGCTCGGGAGAGACGAAGGTTGAAAGTCATGCGTCCTCCGATACACAACCCAACCAAGCCACGCTGCTTCTTAACACAGCGCGCATCCAACCCGGAAGCCAGCCGCACCAATGTGTCGGAGGAAACACCGTTCACCTGGCAACCTTGGTTAGCGCGCACTGCGCCCGGCCCGCCACAGGAGTCACTGGTGCGCGATGAGACAAGGATATCCCTACCGGCCAACCCCTCCCTAACCCAGGCGACGCTAGGCCAATTGTACGTCGCCCCACGGACCTCCCGGTCGCGGCCGGTTACGACAGATTCTGGGCGTGAACCCAGAGTCTCTGGTGGCACAGCTGGCGCTGCAGTACAGCGCCCTTGAACCACTTGCGCCACCCGGGAGGCCTTACCAAGGCTTTTAACCATTATTTTATCTTTAAATTAAGCAAATTTGGCAACGATTGGGCTTTCATACATTTGTCCTCTCTGTCCGAAGCGGTGTACACGTTCAAGTTGGATTTTATGATAGCTTCGTGTGGGATCTGAAGCGCTGTAAGGAGGAACTCTCTAACTATAGATTCAGGAACTTCCCCTTCTTTCTCCTGGATACCTGTAAGTACCAGATTCTCTCTCATGGATCTAGTTTGTATGTCCAGTAAGGCTTCCCTCAGAACAGTGTTCTCCTTTTTAATTTCAATCACTTGAATTTCAATCTTATTGACTGTCCCTTTTAGATTGTGTGTTTCCTTCTCCAACGTCGCAGCTTGCCTTCAACTCTTTTATATCCTTACTAACTAATTCAAGTATACACAGTTTGTCATTTATTGATTTTAACAGATCGGTTTTGACCTTTACCATTCCCGGTGGTGAAAATATTAAATCGTCTGTGTCTGTAGAACAGTCATGTTTTCGTTTTGAAATCGGTTCTCCTGTCTTACTCTCCGTCATGTTTGGGTGTTGCTTGTTTTCATAATATTTGTTGATAAATGTCTGTAGTCTTAAGGTTTGTTTTGTTTATTATCCAGATTGAAGGTTATCACCAGCCAGATTATGTAGAACTAATATTTTAGTCTAACTTATGTTTTATCTTAATAATAATATCCCAGTTGCTTTAACCAGCAGAATATCTATTGTCAAAATGAATATATTGCCAATGCTTCCCATTGTTCCCCCTTCTGGCTATTGGGATAAAATTCATAGTGGAGTTTCAAAATCTATATACAGAGGTAAACAATCCTGGATAAAATTAACAAACTTAGAAAAAGTGTCATTGAACACTGTTATGGCTGCAATCCCGTTAATGGGATAATTGTCATCAACAACTGCTGAATTGCATTGCGCCACATTCAAACAATATTACTAAAAATATTTATATTCATGAAATCATAAGTGCAATATAGGAAAACACAGCTTAGCCTTTTGTTAATCCACCTGTCGTGTCAGATTTTGAAAATATGCTTTACAGCGAAAGCAATCCAAGCGTTTTATTGATCGCTCGACAAAACATTATGTACACTTAGCATCAAGTAGCTTGGTCACAAATCAGAAAAGCAATCAAATTAATCGTTTACCTTTGATCTTCGTATGTTTTCACTCAGGTGACTCCCAATTACACAATAAATGTTCCTTTTGTTCCTTATGTCCACAGAAACATGTCAAACGTTTTTTATAATCAATCCTCAGGTTGTTTTTCAAATATATAATCGATAATATATCAACCGCAACTGTATTTTTCAGTAGGAGAGGGAAAGGCAACGGCTGCCCAAACTCTGTTGCGCGAGCAAAACTCATGCGAACACCTGACGCGATGTTATCTTTCTGGCTCATTTTTCAAAATAAAAGCCTGAAGCTGTCTGAAGACTGGCACCTTGAGGAAGCGATAGGAAAAGGAATCTGGTTGATATCCCTTTAAATGGAGCAAAGGCAGGCTATGGAACATGGAGTTTTCAAAATAGAAGCCACTTCCTGGTTTGATTTTCCTCAGGGTTTCGCCTGCAATATCAGTTCTGTTATACTCACAGACAATATTTTGACAGTTTTGGATACTTGCGTGTTTTCTATCCAATACTAATAATAATATGCATATATTAGCAACTGAGACTGAGGAGCTGGCTGTTTACTCTGGGCACCTTTTCATCCAAGCTACTCAATACTGCCCCTGCAGCCATAAGAAGTTAATAATGTTTACAAACTGTTTTACCAGTGGCATGTATTCATGGAGGCCAAGGGAAGCCAGGCCTCCCCACAAAATGTACCAAGAAAAAAACATTACATTATTTATCTTTTGTGTCTCTGTGTTTTAATAATTATCCTTCAATTTGCAAGAGGCTGAATGTATCTCACCAGAGAAAGCATCTGAGTGAGCGAAACAGCGCCCCTCTGTATGTGTAGGCCATCTGAGGCAGACTGGTCATAAAGAATATGACGTTGTTGCTGCCTGTAGCATTGAATGCAAGTGAAGCCAGAAAGCATTTGGCATCCCTTGATAAAAAAGTTATATAATAGTAGCCAATCAGGGTTGAGCTAAACTGAGTGAGCTCAACTGTGAATGGTCCTGGCGCACCAAAAACGTGTCAAGGGAAGCCAGTTTTGAGTTGGCTTCACTCCTATCACAGAGATATTAATCATTGACAGAAACAACTTGAATTGTTGCATCTCGTTGTGTTGTTCTCCTGTGGCTAGTAGCTAGCTAAAATTGTCCCTTTTCTAAATTAGCCATGGGTGGAGATAGGGATTTGGACTTGTGGATTTACTTAATTCTCCGTACTGACCAATGATTATAACAGCAATTCTGACCCAACCATAAAATACATTGTGCCCCTGGACTGAGAGAATGAAAGTTCAATATGTAGCTAGATGTAGAAGGCTAATGTTAACTGGCTACTGAGCAGGCATTTTAGCCAGGTAGCCAAGGACAACAAAAAATTAAAGTGTGTACTGTATGACAGTCATCGGCCGTTTCATCAACATGAAAGAGGAGGATGGCATTGGAGTTTCTCTACAAGTAAGGTGAGTCAACATCTTTTTTTCTACTTACACACACACACACACATCATATTTAGCTTACGTTGATTAGACTAAATAGTTTTGGTATCTTTTAGCTGTAATAGACTAAGCATAGATGATTTCATGATGTTGAAGTTGAAATGGTGCTGGAATTAGTGGAGGCAGCTCCTGTTTAACTTTGCAACTTGCAATAACTCGTGGTTCTAAATCAATCTTTGTTTAGTAGTCCGAAAAGGTCGGAAACATTGTTTGTTGACCATAATATAGGTAATGTAACTGTTTGTTAAATGCTACAGTATATGCTTTGTGGACTTCACCGGACAGAGGTTGCTCTCCGGTTATATGATGAAACAAATGTATACTGGGTCTTATCTTGACCTTAGGCATATCACGGTCGCAAGGCATATGAACTAACAAGATAAAGTTCAAACAATGCAATTATCACAACACATACAGTAGGTTGTAATATGGCTTATTTTCTGGCTTGGCTTCCCAAATGATTTTACCCACGCACCATCACTGTGTTTTACACACGTCATACGTATATACTGTATTCTAGTTATGGCTCATCCTATATAACTACTGCTGTACACACCTTTCTATTCATATATATTGTCCATGCTGTCTATACACACCGTTATATACACGGTTGGAGATAGAAACATAAGCATTTCACTGCAGCTGGAGTGTTTACGGAAATATTCTCTCTGTCCCAGCCTTTCTGTCCCCACATGCTTCAAGATGGCCACCATTGTTCCTGTACCCAAGAACGCAAGGTAACTGAACTAAATGACTACCCCGTAGCACTCACTTCTGTCATCATGAAGTGCTTTGAGAGACGAGTCAGGGATCATATCACCTCTACCTTACCTGACACCCTAGACTCACTTCAATTTGCTTACCACAATAGATCCACAGACGATGCCATCGCCCTAACCCTATTCCATCTGGTCATGAGGAACACCTATATAGTAATGCTGTTCATTGACTATAGCTCAGAATTCAATACCATGGTACCCTCCAAGCTCATCATTAAGCTCGAGGCCCTGGGTCTGACCCCCGCCCTGTGAAACTGGTTCCTGGACTTCCTGACGGGCAGGCCCCAGGTGGTCAAGTTAGGAAACAACACCTCCACTTTGTTGATCCCCAACACTTGGGTGCGTGCTCAGCCCTCTCCTGTACTCATTGTTCACCCATGACTGCAGGCCATGCATGCCTGCAAATCAATCAGGTTTACAGACCACACAACAGTAGTAGGCCTGATGACCAACAATGATGAGACAGCCTACAGGGAGGTGGTGGAGTGTGGTGCCAGGAAAATAACCCCTCACTTAATGTCAAGAAAACAAAGGAGCTGACTGTGGACTTCAGGAAACAGCAGAGGAAACACCCCCCTATCCACATCGACGGGACCGCATTGGGGAAGGTGGAAAGCTTCAAGTTCCTCGGCATACACATCACTGACAAACTGAAATGGTCCACCCACACAGTGTGGTGAAGAAGGCGCAACAGCCAACAGCACCTTATCTTGGCACCTAAAACCCTCGCAAACTTCTACAGATGCACAATTGAGAGCATCCTGTCGGACTGTATCACCGCCTGGTATGTCAACTGCACCGCTCGCACCCGCAGGGCTCTCCAGAGGGTGGTGCGGTCTGCCCAACGCATTACCAGGGGGAAAACTACCTCCAGGACACCTACAGCACCCGATGTCACAGGAAGGCCATAAAGATCATCAAGGAAACAACCACCCGAGCCACTGCCTGTTCTATCATCCAGAAGGCGAGGTCAGAACAGGTGCCATCAGACTGTTAAATAGCCATCACTAGCATATTAGAGGCTGCTGCCTATATACAGACTTGAAATCACTGGCCACTTTAATTATGTTTACATATTTTGCATTTCTCATGTCATATGTATATACCGTATTCTATTCTACTGTATCTTAGTCTATGCCGCTCTGATATTGCTTGTCCATATATTTCTATATTCTTAATTCCATTCCTTTACTTAGGTGTGTGTGTGTGTTTGTTGTGAAATTGTTAGATATTACTGCACTATTGGAGCTAGAAACACAGCATTTTGCTACACTCGCACTCACATAAATACATCTATGTGACCAATAAAATTTGATTTGAACATCTGGAAAATGTGTATGCAACGAATAAAATTAGAATAAGATTTGATCTGTTATCACTCATGCTAAATTGTGTAGTGTGTACTCTTTCCTCCCCCTGGGCGCTCTCATTGGACAATCCCAGTTTAAATTCTACCGTGACTATCTATGAATTTCAAACTAGTTTTGAAATTCGGGGACTGGGAAAACTTCTTCCTACTGCGTCAGAAGTTTTGGTTTTGGAAGAATACTAACGTAGCAGGCGTAAAAAGACGCCTGAGCAGAGTCCTCACAACTGTTTTTTTCAGGGGAAACTGCTGTAGCCCTGAGAACCGGAAACATCCGTTTTCACCACCCCGCGGAGAGTGGAACACTAACGCTACTGCCTGAACTTTTTTTTTAGCCCTCCCCCAATCTGTATGTATCACTAATGTCTCTGTTCGATTTGTTGCTTTATTGCAATGGAATGGTAGGACCCATTGGCTAGTAGTGATGGAGACCGAGTTCTAAAACAGCGCAGGTAGAAAAGTGACTCCTTTCCACTCCGCTCGGTCGGTTACCGCGAGTATAATAACGTTAAAATATATGTAGAATGGAGACTGTTGAGCAGCTCGTGTCGTTTAACCATATCCCAGTCCAGTTAAACGGAGGCACGCCTTGGGGGTTCACGCTGAAAGGAGGTCTCGAGCACGGAGAACCGCTCATCATCACTAAAGTGAGTCGTGATTTGTTTTCAGAACTCTCGCACGCGCTTTGTTGTCGTGGGATACGTTTAAGTTGAGTTTTTACTGTTAGACTGCCCGCCCACAAGGCCAATGCAATGTCCATTTGTTAGGCTACATAATTTGTGGTTTATGACTGTGTGAGAGTAACATGTCCAGTCAGTAGAACTGCATGGTTGGATATTTTGTTTCAACTTCTTTGCCTTTAATTCATCAATGCCCCATCAAAGTCCTTTGAAACTTAGATCATTCTTGTGACTATATAGAAATAAGAATACATAGTATAGCTTGCAGTGGTCACTACTGGGCATTTCCATCTAAAAGGACCCATAAGCACCAACATGTGAAGTGCATAGGAGCATTTCAAATTAGCTGTCAAAGCTGAGTTTTATTTATTTTTACTAAGATATATAGCTTTTTAAAGCCATTCTCCAAACTAAAAAATAGGAATAAGCAAAGTCATTGATTTCTGGTCAACATCTACCAGAAACAGTCTTACACAGGATTATAAATACATCAAAACACAATCATGTTGTTGAAGTAAAGACCCCTGCCAACTAATATGAACACTTTTATATTTAGTTTTAGAGAAATTATTTGCCTTCTCTATTAAATTGAACAGACATTGCCGTGTAATTCCAATACCAAAAACCCACATTTTTTAAAGATAATTTCTCTCCCTCATGGGGGGATAACGAAAGTTCACATTCACCGAAGTAGCAAGTAAAGGTATTACCTACCAATTTAGTTATAGTGTTTTTACTGATATCAAGTTTGTTTATGAATGTATTAAGTGATTTAAAACCCATAATTCTGTAACTAAATCAGAATTATTGCAATTGAATTACAATGGGAAATCATAGTAGTCATAAACCACAGTTGGGTCACCTGCTTACTGTCCTCCCTTCCACTGGCGTACTGTTATGTTCAGCTCAACAAAAAAAGTTTTTTTCTCTCTTTCTGTGGTCTGGTGGTCAAAGCCAAGACATGGTCAGTACTCCCTGGCTGGACCAAATCTGAACCAATCCTAGATGTCTATGTTTCACAAGTTTGTACAGTACAGTAGACAACAGTACAGTAAAGAGTACTGTAGAGTTCAGTACAGTAGAGCACACTGGAGTAGAGTACAGTACTGAACATATCTACTTTACTGTACAATATGGAACTCTGCTGTGCTGTACTGTCCAAAGTTGTGAAACACAGACATCTATAATTGTTTCAGATTTGGTCTGGACCGGGCCAACCAAATGTGGTCTTGTTTGGGGGCGGAGCTCATTACAATAATAGCCAGTGTTTACAATTATACCCAAATATGAAAAAGGATATTGCATATCCTACCTTTGTGTACCTATTCAGGATGCATCACCATGAATATAATGATATTCATATCCATAATTATGCATTTCTGTATAGTACAGATCAGGGACCCATAAATCCTGTAGATGGTAGAATGTAGACTGATTAATCGGAATGGCCGATTAATTAGGGCCGATTTCAAGTTTTCATAACAATCGGAAATTGGTATTTTTGGGGGCCGATTTTGCCTATTTATTATTATTTTTTTTTTTATATACCTTTATTTAACTAGGCAAGTCAGTTAAGAACACATTCTTATTTTCAATGATGGCCTAGGAACGTTGGGTTAACTGTCTTGTTCAGGGGCAGAACGACAGATTTTCACCTTGTCAGCTCGGGGGATCCAATCTTGCAACCTTATAGTTAAATTGTCCAACGCTCTAACCACCTGCCTCTCATTGCACTCCACGAGGAGCCTGCCTGTTACGTGAATGCAGTAGAAGCCAAGGTAAGTTGCTAGCTAGGATTAAACTTATCTTATAAAAAAACAATCAATCAATCATAATCACTAGTTATAACTACACATGGTTGATGATATTACTCGTTTATCTAGCGTGTCCTGCGTTGCATATAATCGATGCAATGCTGGGGGATGATTTAACAAAAGCGCATTTGCGAAGAAAGCACAATCGTTGGACGACTGTACATAACCATAAACACCAATGCCTTTCTTAAAATCAATACACAGAAGTATATATTTTTAAACCTGCATATTTAGCTAAAATAAATCCAGGTTAGCAGGCAATATTAACCAGGTGAAATTGTGTCAATTCTCTTGCGTTCATTGCACGCAATGTCAGGGTATAAGCAACAGTTTGGGCAACCTGGCTCATTTGCGAACTAATTTGCCAGAAAGTTACGTAATTATGACATAACATTGAAGGTTGTGCAATGTAACAAGAATATTTACACTTAGGGATGCCACCCATTAGATAAAATACCGAACGGTTCCGTATTTCACTGAAATAATAAACGTTTTGTTTTTGAAATTATAGTTTCCGGATTCGACCATATTAATGACCAAAGGCTTTTATTTCTGTGTGTTATGTTATAATTAAGTCTATGATTTGATAGAGTAGTCTGACTGAGCGATGGTAGGCAGCAGCAGGCTCGTAAGCATTCATTCAAACAGCACTTTCGTGCATTTTGCCAGCAGCTCTTCGCAAGCAGAGCGCTGTTTATGACTTCAAGCCTATCAGCCTAATGGCTGGTGTAACCGATGTGAAATGGCTAGCTAGTTAGCTGGGTGTGCGCTAATAGCGTTTCAAACGTCACTCGCTCTGAGACTTGGAGTAGTTATTCCCCTTGCTCTGCAAGGGCTGCAGCTTTTGTGGAGCGATGGGTAACGCTGCTTTGATGGTGGCTGTTGTCGATTGTGTTCCTGGTTCGAGCCCAGGTAGTGGCGAGGAGAGGGATGGAAGCTATACTGTTACACTGGCAATACTATAGTGCCTATAAGAACATCCAATAGTCAAAGGTATATGAAATACAAATGGTATAGAGAGAAATAGTCCTATAAATACTATATTAACTACAACCTAAAACCTCTTACCTTGAATATTGTCTCATGTTAAAAGGAACCACCAACTTTTATATGTTCTGAGCAAGGAACTCAAATGTTAGCTTTTTTTACATTGAACAAATTGCACTTTTACTTCTCCAACACTTTGTTTTTGCATTATTTAAACCAAATTGAATATGTTTCATTATTTATTTGAGGCTAAATATATTTTTATTGATGTATTATATTAAGTTAAAATAAGTGTTCATTCAGTATTGTTGTAATTGTCATTATTACAAATACATGTATTTTTAAATCAGCCGATTAATCGGTATCGGCTTTTTTGGCCCTCCGATAATCGGAATCGGTATCGGCGTTGAAAAATCATAATCGGTCGACCTCTAGTAGATTGTTACCCATAAATACCGTAAATACGTTACCAGGTGTAAATCCACTTTACTTGCTGAAAGTAGCCAACCTCTCTTTCATATTCCCAAAGATTGGAAGCTGCCGCGGTCATCCCCCTCTTGAAAGGGGGTGACACTCTAGACCCAAACTGCTACAAACCTATATCTATCCTACCCTGCCTTTCTAAGGTCTTCGAAAGCCAAGTTAACAAACAGATTACCGACCATTTCGAATCCCACCGTACCTTCTCCGCTATGCAATCTGGTTTCAGAGCTGGTCATGGGTGCACCTCAGCCACACTCAAGGTCCTAAACGACATCATAACTGCAATCGATAAACATTACTGCGCAGCCAAATTCATCGACCTGCCCAAGGCTTTCGAATCTGTCAATCACCACATTCTTATTGGCAGACTCGACAGCGTTGGTTTCTCAAATGATTGCCTCGCCTGGTTTACCAACTACTTCTCTGATAGAGTTCAGTGTGTCAAATCGGAGGGCCTGTAGTCCGGACCTCTGGCAGTCTCTATGGGGTTCCATACATGGGCTGACTCTCTTCTCTGTATACGTCAATGATGTTGCTCTTGCTGCTGGTGATTCTCTGGTACACCTCTACGCAGACGACACCATTCTGTATACTTCTGGCCCCTCTTTGGACAATGTGTTAACTAACCTCCAGACGAGCTTCAATGCCATACAACTCTCCTTCCGTGGCCTCCAACTGCTCTTAAACGCAAGTAAAAACCAAATGCATGCTATTCAACCGATCACTGCCCGCACCTGCTCGCCCGTCAAGCATCACTACTCTGGACGGCTCTGACTTAGAATACATGGACAACTACAAATACCTGGGTGTCTGGTTAGACTGTAAACTCTCCTTCAAGACTCACATTGAGCATCTCTAATCTAGAATCGGCTTCCTATATCGCAACAAAGCATCCTTCACTCATGCTGCCAAACACCCTCGTAAAACTGACCTACCGATCCTCGACTTTGGTGATGTCATCTATAAAATAGCCTCCAACACTCTACTCAACAAACTGGCCATCCGCAGTCTACTCCCACAGTGCCATCCGTTTTGTCACCAAACCCACTGGCTACAGGTTATCTACAAGTCTCTTCTATGTAAAGCCCCACCTTATCTCAGCTCACTGGTCACCATAGCGCTCCAGCAGGTATATCTCACTGGTCACCCCCAAAGCCAATTCCTCCTTTGGTCATCTTTCCTTACAGTTCTCTGCTGCCAATGACTGGAACGAACTGCAAAAATCTCTGAAACTGGAAACACTATCTCCCTCACTAGCTTTAAGCACCAGCTGTCAGAGCAGCTCACAGATTACTCTACCTGTACATAGCCCATCTATAATTTAGCCCAAACAACTACCTCTTCCCCTACTGTATTTATTTATTTTGCTCCTTTGCACCCCATTATTTATATTTCTACTTTGCACATTCTTCCACTGCAATTCTACCATCCCAGTATTTTACTTGCTATATTGTATTTACCTTGCCACCATGGCCTTTTTTTGTCTTTACCTCCCTTATCTCACCTCATTTGCTCACATTGTATATAGACTTATTTTTCTACTGTATTATTGATTGTATGTTTTGTTTATTCCATGTGTAACTCTGTGTTGTTGTATGTATCGAATTGCTATGCTTTATCTTGGCCAGGTCGCAGTTGCAAATGAGAACTTGTTCTCAACTAGCCTACCTGGTTAAATAAAGGTGTTAAAAATGACAAAAAATGAATATCATTTTAAACTTTTTTTCCCACATAAAGAATGTTTTCATTTTTTATTAATTAGTATATTGGACTCTAACCATAACATTTGTTGTATTATTTCTTAGATTTTTTTTTCTGTGGGATAAAACTAAAATTGTAACCAGCTTTGTATGGCTTTTTTAAGAAAGGGTGATACTTGAAAACATTTTTTTCCATATATGAGAAGTTATAATATGTATGAAGGCAAAAAGGCCATTTTTGAACAAAGGATAAACCTGCCTTAATAATCTACTGAAGAATACTTTTGGGTTTAAGTATAATGTATGTATGAATGAAGCTTTTAGTGAGGGGTTTAAAGCTTTAATATGTAATAATTTTAGCCCCTCAAACTCCTATTCATTATATAAATAGGCACGTTTTAATTTTGTCTGGCTTAGCATTCCAAATAAAATGAAATATTTTTTGCTCATATGATTTTAACGAGTCATCTGAAGTAGGCAGTGCAATTAGTAAGTAAGTGAACTGTGATAGGATCAAAGTGTTAATCAGTGTGAATCCCCCCCCCCCATAAATAGACAAGTATTTACCTCTCCATGGTTGCAGAATCTTATCAGTTTTTGCTGACTTTATATTGAAATTGTGGTAAGTTAATTTATATTTTTTGAGATGTGAATACCAAGTATGTCTACTTCACTATCTGCCCATTCTATTGGTAAAGTACAAGGTAGTGTAAACAATCCAATACTTAATATGGTACACTTGTCATAATTAGGTTTTATTCCAGAGAGGCTAGAAAATTGATCAAGTTCTTCAGTGAGACTGTACAGGGATCCAGATTGCGGACTTAAGAAAAAACTAGAGTCATCGGCATACATTGAGACTTGTTTTTATCCTCTGGATTTCTAACCCCTTGACTTTCTTGTTGGATCTCATTTTAATAGCTAGCAATTAAATGGCCATAATACATAGATATGGAGACAACCTGACAGCCTTGTTTTACTCTGCTTAAAAGCTCAATACTTTCTGAGAAGTAACCATTATTTACTATTTTACATCTGGGGTTGCTGTACATAACTTTAACCCATTGTATAAGAGATTAACCTCTCTGGGATATGTGGGTCCCATCTGGCCAAAAGCCAGAGAAAATGCAGAGCGCCAAATTCAAATAAATTACTATAAACATCAAACTTTCATGAAATCACACATGTAAGATACCAAATTAAATCTACACGTGTTGGGAATCCAGCCAACATGTCAGATTTCAAAAAGGCGAAAGTCAACGATGTAATTACCTGAGGATAGCACCTCCGTAAACAAAAGAGAGAACATATTTCAACCCTGCAGGCTCGACACAAAACGCAGAAATAAATATATAAATCATGCCTTACCTTTGACGAGCTTCTTTTGTTGGCACTCCAATATGTCCCATAAACATCACAAATGGTCATTTTGTTCGATTAATTCTGTCTATGTATCCAAAATGTCCATTTATTTGGCGCGTTTGATCCAAAAAAACACCGGTTCCAACTTGCGCAACGTGACTACAAAATATCTCAAAAGTTACCTGTAAAGATAGCCAAAACATTTCAAACTACTTTTGTAACACAACTTTAGCTATTTTTTAAAGTAAATAATCAATTAAATTGAAGACTGGATGATCTGTGTTCAATATAGGGAGAAAACAAACTGACGCTACCTTTCTGGTCACACGCCTCTAACAAACAGTACACTTGAAGTTACCCTCGTTTTGAACAGGTCTACTTCTTCATTACACAAAGGAAAAACCTCAACCAATTTCTAAACACTGGTGACATCCAGTGGAAGCGGTAGGAACTGCAAGAAGGTCCCTTAGAAATCTGGATTCCCAAGAAAACTCATTGAAAAAATAAAATCTGAATGTTTTTTCCTCTGGTTTTCGCCTGCTACATAAGTTCTGTTATACTCCCAGACATGATTCAAACAGTTTTAGAAACTTCAGTGTTTTCTATCCAAATCTACTATTAATATGCATATCTTATCTTCTGGGGATGAGTAGCAGGCAGTTGAATTTGGTCATGCATTTCATCCGGACTTGAAAATACTGCCCCCTGTCACCAAGAAGTTAAGTAAGTAATCCAGGCATTTATATATAAATTCTAGTCGTACCTTATCATAGCCTTTTCAAAATCCGCTATGAGGACCAGGCCTGGTATCTTCAATGTTTCATAGTGTTAAATTGTTTTAAGTAATTGTCATATTATCTCCAATATGTCGTCCATGTAAAAAACCTGTTTGATCAGGATGATCCATATCCGGTAAAACCTTTATTTTTTTATTTATTCTATGTGCTATGCATTTCGCCAGGATTTTCGCATCACAACATTAAAGAGTAAGAGGCCTCCTAGTTTTTCAATGGACTTACCACCTGGGTCCTGTTTTAGTAGTAATGAAATCAGACCTACTTGTTGAGTACCTGAAAGTCTACCATTTGTATAAGAGTAATTAAAACATGCTAATAATGGATCTTTGAGTACATCAAAAAAGGTCTGATATACCTCTACTGGTATACCATCATGCCCTGGTGTTTTTCCAGACTGAAAATATTTTATTGCCTCAAAGTTCCTCTTCTGTAAGTTGACCTTCACACAGGTCTTTCTGTAAATGTGTAAATTTGACATTATTGTTATTAGGAAATAAATCCTTACAGTTAACATCATTCAGTAGAACTGGAGGAGACTGAAAAGAAAACATACGTTTTTCTTTGCCCATGACAAAAATATATTTCTGCCTCCCAGTCATTTTTGTATATGTGTAGAATTTGTTCCTTGTAAACAGTATATATCATGTTCTTTATCTCTTAGCCATGTAAAAATGTATTATTTTTTTATGATCTGCTAAGCCATTACAATTATAACTTGCTATACTCATTTCCCCACTTACCATAATGGTACACACGTTTCAATTATACTTACCACAACCAATGTTTGTAAACTTACCATTTTAAAAAGCACCATGATGATTAAGTGTCCATGTAGCGGTACCATAGTAATTTGCAGTGTTAAGCATACTGTAGCTGCAACTTTGTAAACCTCCCAATTGCCCTAATATTCCACCCACTAAAACCCCCCATATCTAGGTCTGTTGTCACTAAGGCCTACAGATCGTCTCCTTGACTCACGACGCACCTTTGCGTCCTAAGGCAAACCCTTGGCCGCCAATTGCTGTTGCCCAGAGGGAAATATGGGAAGTCCATAAATATCTGAAGATGCTTAAGAGAACTAACCAAAACATGGAAAACAGTCAGAAAAAAGTAAATAGTAACAATAATAGATCATATTAATAGAAATGATAACAGCACAATCTTATAAATGAATGGTCATATTTGAAAGTCCTAGCAAGGCTATAAGCATGTCAGCCCAGCCTGCATAGTTCATTGGATTCAATGGTTTGACTTTTTTATTATTATTTTTTAAATGAAGGGAACTTCAGAAATATATCGCAAGACCAGAACTTTTTTAATGTCCATTACATGCAAGACATATTTCATGTAGTCCTCATTATATCCTGTTGTATTCCGACAAAAAAAGGAAGAAGGAAAAAGGAACATAGATTCTAATGACTGCAAGTAAAAATTATTCTTAGGCATCACATTCTTAGGCATCACATCCTGTTGTATCGTGCCATGGCTGTGCCAGAGCTGACTGCAAGCCAACCCCGGGCACTCCCTTATGGGAAGGCATACCCAAGATCAACTCACAATCGACTCTGACACAGCCAACGCGACTGCCAAGATCCAGGATTGTTGCTCTATCACTTCAGCTGTTTTACACCTAGGCCTATATCATTAGGATCAAGAATATAAAAGGTAGCATAAATAGCTTAGAAATATATAATATACCTTTCTCTCGCTTAGAGAAGTGCTTCCGTAAGCCAATTATTGTATTAGTTTTACTGTTAACTTTAATCCCTTTATCCCAGTGTTAACCAGCATGCCACACACTGTTGACAATACCTAATCCATTCATTTGCC
Source organism: Oncorhynchus tshawytscha (assembly GCF_018296145.1). Classification (NCBI taxonomy): domain Eukaryota; kingdom Metazoa; phylum Chordata; class Actinopteri; order Salmoniformes; family Salmonidae; genus Oncorhynchus; species Oncorhynchus tshawytscha. Next base: position 15,435,873 of record NC_056443.1, read on the forward strand.
GGTGTGTATCGGAAGAATAATCATCCTTAACATTTTTTATATTTTTTAAATGTAAACGGTAATAAAACCAATTATTTTAGGATCATGTAGGCATATTCAGCTCCCTTTCATCCTCGCCGTCCCCTAAATCAAAACCTGATATTTCGCCCAATATAGTCCAAAGTTCCATATTTCCTAAATAGAGAAATGATAAGTTCATCATACCCATTCTGCATTACCATAAGTCCAACCTTTGTTTTAAGTCCACGGTTCCATACTACATTAATAAAACAAATTAATCCATATTTTGACTGTGTAATACGGTGCAAATATGTATCGGGGGCTACTTCAGCAGGAGGTAGCTACATGCCGTGTTGCATTATTCAAGTGTGTTAACTTCTGTGCATCATGGGGCGCTAACACGATGCAGCCCAGACTCCAAGTGCAGGCTAGAAATGAGTAATTGGAGCAGGCACGGTGCGCAAAATAATAAGGGGTACGCTGCGCTGTTAGACGGGCTTGATCAGTGAGACACATTTGACAGAAGTACCGAAAGTAACACATTCTAGTACTGAATAGTTTTTAATTTTTCTAGTATTGAAAAGTACAGAGGTTTCAGTATACCATGCAACACTAGTGTGTGTTGTGCATGTCTTCCAGATTCACCCCTCTCTGAGCAAGAGAGGGGGGGAGAGGGTATAGAGGAGAATGAAAGGGATATCCCCCATTCTCTTAGAAAGGGTAGAGCCTCATGTTTTAGTATGAGCTGCATGGTATTTGACTGACCATGTGTCCTTCCTTACTGGTAACACTGTATAATCCTTCATCTCTTACCCTCCTGTGGTATCCTGAGAAAGAGGATTGTCTCTCTTTGTGTGTGTGTGTGTGTGTGTGTGTGTGTGATTCTACTATAATCCTGTTGGTTAGGGGTTAAATGACACTGGTTACATCTGATAGAAGCCAATTCTTTGCTAAACCTGCTAGCTAACTGGCTACACAAAACCCGTATGGAGTGGCATCAGACATAGGAGTCACCAATGTGTGTTTGTTATTATTAGGAATACAGAAAGTACATAATGTCTGTGGCTATGATTGTGGTGTACTGTTGTCATTTGTTAATGTCTGCTCCTGCTGCTTCTAAGAACTTGTAGTCATGACTGGAGATAGAGATGAAATGTTCCCATCTCTATCTTTCCATCTCTGAACCCCCTAAGCTGTTTCTACTAGGTCTGTAAGCTTGCCACATTAAAACGCTTTATAATAGAGAGGTTGGAAGGCCAGTTCTGGGGATACTGTTGTATTTGTCCAACTCTGGCTCCAGATGTAAGGATGTTTTATCTATTTAATCTATCTTATCTATATAGTCTTATTTAGCATCTTATGACTTTGCTTATTTGTGAAAAATCTAGGCTGATGCAGTGTTTTAAGTCTTTATTATTGGCCTAATAGACTAGAGAACCACATGGGACGCTTTTGTTTGATGTTACCGTCGTAGATAACCCAGTGTTAATGGTTGTAAAATTTGTACCGGTTGTAACATTGCGCTGCTTTATGCATTAACTCACTGAGAATCTCTTTACTAGTCGCCCCAAATCAATATTTTACAAGTTGCTATAAGAGGACAAGTGTCAAAGGGATACCTTTTTAATTTTGGCAATGATGCCCTTTATCTTCTTCCCCAGAGTCAGATTAGCTTGCGGATACCATTTTTATGTGTCTGTGTCCAGTATGAAGGAAGTTAGAGGTAGTTTCGCAGCCGAAAAATACACTGGTACAAAGAAACTGACAATAACTTCTTTGTGCTGTATATCATGCATTCTTTAATTCGCTCTGTCCGTTCCTTCACCCCTTTCCTGACTCGTTCTCGTGCTCTGGTGTTACTGGTACCACAGGACGCAATACACACACACACACACGGTGTTACTGGTACCTCCGGGTGAAATAGTCATACATTTCCTTCCCTCCTCCTCTACTTTAAATGGAACAGTGGATCTAGTGAATAGGAACCAATGTTTTCAGGAACAGTTGGGAATTGGGGAATTTACAGTGGAGTGCACACACACACACACACACACACACACACACACACACACACACACACACACACACACACCCCTCTCTGTCACACACTCCTACATAACACATCCTGAAGTTTTGGCCAGCGTTTGAACGTGTCCATTAGAGAAACCACACCAAAGGACCTTATCTTCCCAAGGAGAGAGGGAGAGGAGGAGGGAGGGGAAAATGGTGGGAGGGGAAGGTTTTGGTGAAGTGGGCAAGGTCGTTTCAGCCTACAGGGAGGTGGAGGAAGCCCTGGCGGAATGGTGCCAGGAAAATAACCTCTCCCTCAACGTCAACAACATGAAGGAGCAGGATCGTAGACTATAGGAGACAGCATAGAGAGCACGCCCCCATCCACATCGACGGGCCGCAGTGGTACGGGTCAAAAGCTTTAAGTTCCGCTGCGTGCACCTCACTGAGGACCTGATATGGTCCCTTCACGCCAAATAAATTTGGCCCCTAGACCCTCACAAACTTCTACAGATCAAATCAATCTTTATTTGTCACATGCATCGAATACAACAAGTGTAGACTTTACCGTGAAATGCTTACTTACGAGCCCTCAACCAACATTGCAGTTCAAGAATATTTTTTTTACCAAGTAGGCTAAAATAAAAAGTAACACAATAAGAATAACAATAACGAGGCTATATACATGGGGCACCGTTACTGAGTCAGTGTGCAGGGGTACAGGCCAGTTGAGGTAATCTACAAATGTAGGTGGGGGCGAAGTGACTATGCATAGGTAATAAACAAACAGCGAGTATCAGCAGTGTACAAGGGGAGGGGGGTGTCAATGTAAATTGTCCAGTGTCGGTTTTTATGACTTGTTCAGCAGTCGAATGACTTGGGGGTAGAAGCTGTTCAGGAGCATTTTGGTCCTAGACTTTGTGCTCTGTTACCGCTTGCCGTGCGGTAGCAGAGAAAACAGTCTTTAACCTGGGATACTGGAGTCTCTGACAATTTTATGGGCTTTCCTCTGACACTGCCTATTATATAGGTCCTGGGTGGCAGGAAGTTCACACTACCCTCTGTAACACCTTATGGTCAGATGCCGAGCAGTTGCCATACCAGGCGGTGATGCAACTGGTCAGGATGCTCTCGATGGTGCAGCTGTAGAACCTTTTGAGGATAAGGGGGCCCATGCCAAATCTTTTCAGTCTCCTGAGGGGGGAAAAGGTTTTGTCGTGCCCTCTTCACGACTATCTTGGTATGTTTGGACCATAGTAGGTCGTTGGTGATGTGGACACCAAGGAACTTGAAACTCTCGAACTGCTCCATTACAGCCCCTTCGATGTTAATGGGGCCTGTTCAGCCCGCCTTTTCCTGTAGGCCACGATCAGCTCCTTGGTATTGCTCACATTGAGGGAGAGGTTGTTGTCCTGGCACCACACTGCCAGTTTTCTGACCACCTCTCTATAGGCTCTTACACCATTGTCGCTGATCAGGCCTACCACTGTTGTGTCATCTGCAAACTTAAATGATGGTGTTGGAGTCGTGTTTGACCACGCAGTCATGGGTGAACAGAGAATACAGGAGGGGACTAAGTACACACCCCTGAGGGGCCCCAGTGTTGAGGATCAGCATGGCAGACGTTTTGTTGCCTACTCTTGCCATCTGGGTGCAGCCTGTCAGGAAGTCCAGGATCCAGTTGCAGAGGGAGATGTTTAGTTCCAGGTTCCTTAGCTTATTGATGAGCTTTGAGGGCACTATGGTGTTGAATGCTGAGCTGTAGTCAATGAATAGCATTCTCACATAGATGTTCCTTTTGTCCAGGTGAGAAACAGCGGTGTGGAGTGCGATTGAGATTGGTCATCTGTGGATCTGTTGGGGCGGTAAGCGAGTTGGAGTTTAGGGTGTCCGGGAGGAGGGTGTCCGGGAGGATGCTTTTGATGTGAGCCATGACCAGCCTTTCAAAACACTTCATTGCTACCAATGTGAGTACCCCGGGGCGGTAATCATTTAGGCAGGTTACCTTCACTTCTTTTGGGCACAGGGACTATGGTGGTCTGCTTGAAACATGTAGGTATTACAGACTCGGTCAGGGAGAGGTTGAAGAAGACGCTTGACAGTTGGTCCGCGCATCCTTTGAGTACACGTCCTGGTAATCTGTCTGGCCCAGCAGCTTTGTGAATGTTGACCTGTTTAAAGGCTTTGTTCACATCGTCTACCAAGAGCGTTATCACACAGTCATCCGAAACAGCTGGTGCTCTCACGCATGCTTCAGTTTTGCTTGCCTCAAGCGAGCATAAAAGGCATTTAGCTCGTCTGGTAGGCTCACGTCACTGGGCAGCTCGCATCTGGGTTTCCCTTTGTAGTCCGTAATAGTTTTCAAGCCCTGCCTTATCCGACGAGCGTCAGAGCTGGTGTAGATTCAATATCAATCCTGTATTGACGTTTTGCTTGTTTGATGGTTTGTCTGAGGGCAAAGCAGGATTTCTTATAAGCATCCGGATTAGTCTCCCGCTCCTTGAAAGCAGCAGCTCTAGCTTGATGTGGATGTTGCCTGAAATCCATGGATTCTGGATATGTACGTACAGTCACTGTGGGGACAACGTAATCGACGCACTTATTGATGAAGCCGATGACTGAGGTCAAATCAAATCAAATCAAATTTATTTATATAGCCCTTCGTACATCAGCTGATATCTCAAAGTGCTGTACAGAAACCCAGCCTAAAACCCCAAACAGCAAGCAATGCAGGTGTAGAAGCACGGTGGCTAGGAAAAACTCCCTAGAAAGGCCAAAACCTAGGAAGAAACCTAGAGAGGAACCAGGCTATGTGGGGTGGCAGTCCTCTTCTGGCTGTGCCGGGTGGAGATTATAACAGAACATGGCCAAGATGTTCAAATGTTCTTAAATGACCAGCATGGTCGAATAATTATCATAAGGCAGAACAGTTGAAACTGGAGCAGCAGCACAGTCAGGTGGAAGTTGAAACTGGAGCAGCAGCATGGCCAGGTGGACTGAGGACAGCAAGGAGTCATCATGTCAGGTAGTCCTGGGGCATGGTCCTAGGGCTCAGGTCAGTTGAAACTGGAACAGCAGCATGGCCAGGTGGACTGGGGACAGCAAGGTAGTCATCATGTCAGGTAGTCCTGGAAAATCTGGTCCTTCAGCCTCGTCCTCCGTAAAAAATAAGATGAAAGAAGGTGGTGTATTCCTCAATGCCATTGGATGAATCCCGGAACATATTCCAGTCTGTGCTAGCAAAACAGAAGCGCTGCTTTTGGGTGAGCATTTTCTTCTTTACTTATGGCTTTATCGAGTTGGTTGAGAGCGGTCTTAGTGGCAGCTTCGCTTTGTGGTGGTAAATGGATGGCTACGAATAATACAGATGAGAACTCTCTTGGAAGATAGTGTGGTCGACAGCTTATTATAAGGTATTCTACCTCAGGCGAGCAATACCTCGAGACTTCTTTAATATTAGTCATCACGCACCAGCTGTTATTGCCAAAAAAACACACCCCCACCCTTCGTCTTACCAGAGGTAGCATCTCTGTTCTGCCGGTGCATGGAAAATCTGTTTCTTCATTCAGCCTTGTCTCTGTAAAACATAAGATGTTAGTATTTAATGTCCCATTGGTAAGATAATCTTAAAATGACCTATTATTTTCGAACAATTTCACGTTCACAAGGAGAATGGAAGGCTTTGGGAGTTTACTTGCTCGCGTCCGGCTTCTTAGAAGGATCCCCGATCTGCGTCCCCTTTTCTGGCGTCTTTTCTTCATGCAAAACTTGTGGATCTGGGCCTGTTCCAATGGAAGCAAGATTTCCTTCTCGTTGGACTTGTTAAAGGAAAACGTTTCTTCCAGTCCGGGTTAGTAATTTATTTTCTGATGTCCAGAAGTTCTTTTTGGTCATAAGAGATGGCAGCAGCAACATTATGTACACAATAAGTAAAAAAAAAATTGCACAATTGCTTGGGAGAATGTAAAACGTCAGCCATCTTTTTATCAGTCTCTCGATCTCCAGGTCATCAGACTGTTAAACCATCCGTAGGGCAGTAGTCTCTATGTACATAGTCATTGAACACTGGTCACTTTTTTTTATTTATCTGTGCTCCAGTATTTTCTTAGGGAGTTCATCCCCATGAGAAGGACTGTCACCAGGAAGGTATACATTTCACTAATTGTGGTTGCCCCCCCCCACTGCTGGCTCTCTTCTGTAGCTCCAATGCATAGCTATTGGTCTCTACTATGTCTCCCACCAGCTCCTCTGTCGGAAACATCTTGAAGCACTCTGCCTCAGATGGAAATGGCAAGGAGCGTCCAGACTGGGACTCATCAAAGCAAACAGCAGAGCCAGGAGGGGTGAAATGGCTGGCAGTTTTCCAGCTACCACAGAACATTTTGCATTTGTGAGTTGTCTCATTTTGAAAGACATTGCTAATCCTACAGTTTAGCTCACTAGCTACATACATAAACAACAACACAGCTCAGAGTGGAAGTGAGAGGTTACATGATTGACTGCATGCGCCATTTGTATCAATAAATCACTATCAGAAAATATTTTGTATGGTAATTATTGAAATATGTACTGTTTTATTCACATGTTTTTCAAGTACCAGTGATAAATCATGCATTCCTAATCATCATCGGATTACTTTTGATTTCTAGAAAGTGTTTTACTCAATTATTTTGATCAATGGTGAGCTCACCCGTGCTGATTAATTATAAATAATAATTGCTATTAGCTAATTCATATTGTAGTTTATGTCAGCCGAGAGTTATAAAATAGGACCTAGGACCGCTTGTTTTGCTTCAATCTTTCCTCAGTTAGCGCTAGGACAAATGTAGCCTACATTTTTCCGGTTTGAATGATTGTGTTATGCTGTCTCTACTTCTGTGAATGTCTGAACATTGCATCCAAAAATAAACTGCTCATATTCTAGACATAACTTTGTAAGGACTGTTTTTGTAAATAGTTTCTGAAAAAAGTGTGGCCAGCTCAAATGCACATTGTTGCATCATTCGAAACTGTCCTTTCTAAATAAGCGTTCTAATCACACGGGTGTGATCGTATGCTTCAGGGAACACTCTAGAATGATCACACCCGTGTGATGGTACGTGTGAAATGGTTAATTTAATACATTTAAAATGCAGGTTTTAATAAAACAAAATGTGGAAAAGATCAAGGGGTGTGAATACTTTCAGATGTCACTGTATAAATGCTGATATCATAGATTGTCAATTCTTACATCCATAGCTCTGTCCTTGAATTTGAGAGTGGTTATATTTCTTCAGTCCAATCTTTCAGCTATATACTGAAACAGTGGTTGGGAAAAGATGTTATTGTTTTAACTGCTGATTGCCATTTAAATGGACCGTCACATGTACTCACATAGAAACACTATTTGGGCTTTCTCTTCTGTTAATTATTCTTTCTTTGCAGTAGATCATTCTGGGCTAAAGAACTAGAAAGCACAAACTCACTTTGCAGAAAAGATTGCCCACCCCTTTGCTTGGTGCCATTAGACCTGATTCAACTAAGCACTTTGATCAGGGGTCTCACTGCTGGGTTAGGAGAGAACCTTGTGGCTCTCAGTATACTGACGTAAGTCCTTGTTACCCGGCAGACAGAAAAAGTCCAATATTGTCTTATGACCGTCATGGGAATTCCCTTTTGGCACAATGGTGGGCACACTGCCACCAGACACACACAGACAGATGGACCCATTTATTAATAGAGCATTGATGGCTGACCTCAGGCCCTGTGGACTGACGGGGACAGTGTGTGTTCGGAGAAGGGGCATTCTTCTCTCCTCAGCCTGGCATGACCTCACCCTGCCTGGGCAAATATCACCATGGTACTGCCCTCTACACGCATGCAGGAATGCGCACACACACATGCAGGCACTCACTCACTCCCACACATGCCCGCATATACATACACACACAGTTAATGTCATCGCACGAGGTATTGCGCTTGAATCACTCCAGTTTCAATAAATGATGTTAAACTGTACCAACTTAAGCAATGGCATTGACACCTGGGGCGTGTACTTAACTTTATTTTTATAGGTTAAGAGCACACGTTTCAGAAACGTGAACAGTGTGATTCTTGATTATGCAGACCAATTTGGAATTCAGAAGTGATGGAGTTAATCTTTCTTCTACTTTAAGCCAGGTGAGACTTGCATGCATCTTGTTGATATTAGCACTGTTTTAGTGGTGTGCGGGCCAGTTCTTTGTTCAGCAGCAAATGCATGCAATTGCTAATCACCCATCCACCCGACTATGTATGAAAATCTGAGGCCAGCACCTGACCCTAACCCGCTAATATAGAAAACGCTTTGTAGGCTACAGTTAGAGACGGCAGGATTATTATTTTTTTTACAGGGTGTGCAGGATTTTTTTGTTGTTGCCTGATTTAGATATGTTTCTGTTTATAATTTCCTACGTTTTGGTAGGCTATTTGTTAGTCAACTTGTCTATAATTAGATACATGCAGCTTCTCTCTGGTCATTAGGCTATACAATGCATTCAGAAAGTATTCGGACTCCTTGACTTTTTCCACATTTTGTTACGTTACAGCCTTATTCTAAACTTGATTACATTTTTGTTTTCCCTCATCAATCTACACACAATACCCCACAATGACAAAGTGAAAACAGGTTTTTAGAAATTTTAGCAAATGTATTAAAAATAAAAAGCATTTATTTACATAAATAATCCGACCCTTCGCTATGAGACTCGAAATTGAGCTCAGGTGCATCCTGTTTCCATTGATCATTCTTGATGTTTCTACAACTTGATTGGAGTCCACCTGTGGTAAACTCAATTGACTGGACATGATTTGGAAAGGCACACACCTGGCTATATGGCCGCCCGGCCAAACTGAGCAATTGGGGGAGAAGGGCCTTGGTGAGGGTGATGACCAAGAACCCGATGGGTTCCTCTTTGGAGAAACTTCCAGAAGGACAACCATCTGCAGCACTCCACTAATCAGGCCTTTATGGTAGAGTGGCCAGATGGAAGCCACTGCTCAGTAAAAAGTACATAACAGCCCAATTGTAGTTTGCCAAAAGGCACTAAATGACTCTCAGACCATGAGAAACAAGATACTCTGGTCTGATGAAATCAAGATTGAACTTTTGCCTGAATGCCAAGCGTCACGTCTGGAGGAAACCTGGCGCCATCCCTATGATGCTGTCATGGTGGTGGCAGCATCATGTTGTGGGGATGTTTATCAGTGGCAGGGACTGGGCGACGAGCAAGGATCAAGGGAAAGATGTACAGAGAGATCCTTGATGAAAACCTGCTCCAGAGCACTCAGGACCTCAGACTGGGGTGAAGGTTCACCTTCCAAAAGGACAATGACCCTAAGCACACAGCCAAGACAATGCAGCAGTGGCTTCGGGACACGTCTCAATGTCCTTGAGTGAACCAGCCAGAGCCTGGACTTGAACCCGATCGAACTTTTCTGGAGAGACCTGAAAATAGCTGTGCAGCCACGCTCCCCATCCAATTTGACAGAGCTTGAGAGGATCTGCAGCGAAGAATGAGATAAACTCGCCAAATAAACGTGTGCCAGGCATCTAGTGACATACCCAAGAAGACTTGAGGCAGTAATCACTGCCAAATGTGCTTCAACAAGGTACTGAGTAAAGAGTCTGAATACTTATGTAAATGTGATATATATATATTTTTTATTATAAATTAAAGCAAAACTTTTTTTTTTACATTATGGGTTATTGTGTGTAGATTGATGAGGAAGATTTATTTTTAATACATTTTAGTATAAGGCGTAACAAAATGTGGAAAAAGTCAAGTGGTCTGAATACTTTCCAAATCCACATATGTTGCATATATATGTCCATATATACTTTGAAGAGCAAATAAACCCTTGCTCACCGGAGTGTTGTAGTTGACATTGGTAAAGTTTTCTGTCATCTCTGCTTCTTTCGCCGAGCAAAGAAGTGTAAGGACTGGGGAGGAAATGTAATAACAAGAAAAAAACTGAAAATATTTTGGTGTATAATTTTACTGCAAGAAATGCTTAATTCTGAAGATGTTAATATTAAGGCTATTTGAGAGGTTATAGACCTACAGTCAGTATCCAGATTTCCATTTAACCCATCTGAACAGTAGATTACAGTTCCCTTGATGTGACATTGGCCTATTTGAAGTTCCTGTCTTGTGTCGAATTTGTATAGTGTGTCACAATCATCACACGACATAACCCGGCACTGCTATCATCCTCTTTTACATCTTCACCAAATCTCTCAAAACTACTTTTTTTTTCAACTCTCCATTTCACAGTTTTTCTCTTATTTAATTCAACTCTGACATTGTCCTTTTTGCCTCAGTGGATCAACATACATTTTTCCTGCCCATTCCCAAAAGCATTTGGCGATTAGCGTGTAGGCTAATTTGTTTGGGTGAATGTGGTGTTAAGAAAGCAGAGCAGAAAGACCTTTATCTTTATAACCATGGAATCAATATGCCTTTACCATGATGGTTTGCCATCTAATGTAACACAAATAAGTTTAGTCTCTACTTGCTCAACAGCCTCGTCATTCATTACCAGATTCAGCTGAGGATTAGAATTTAGGGAATGATTTGTACCAAATACAATGCTTTTAGTTTTAGATATGTTTAAGACCAGCTTATTACTGGCCACCCATTCCAAAACAACTAACTCTTTGTTAAGGGTTTCAGTGACTTCATTAGCTGTGGTTGCAGTGCTGACGTGTATATGGTTGAATCATCAGCATACATGCACACACATGCTTTGTTTAAAGCCAGTGGCAGGTCGTTGGTAAAACTAGAAAAGAGTAGAGGGCCACACTTGACATGTTTGACATTAGAGAACCTTCCATTTTTATTTAACCTTTATTTAACTAGGTAAGTCAGTTAAGAACAAATTCTTATTTGCAATGATGGCCTACCCCGGCCTAAACCGGGCAACACTGGGCCAATTGTGCGCCACCCCATGGGATTCCCAATCATGGCCGATGTGATGCAGGCTGGATTCGAACCAGGTATTGCAGTGACCGGGCAACACTGGGCCAATTGTGCGCCACCCTATGGGATTCCCAATCATGGCCGATGTGATGCAGGCTGGATTCGAACCAGGTATTGCAGTGAGATGCAGTGTCTTAGACTACTGCGCCACCCGGGCAAGGTCTGAGCATTGAAGAAAGTTCTATAAGATCCAGTGCATTCCGAAGATATTCAGACTTATTCACTTTTTCTAAATGTTTCCGTTACAGCCTTATTCTAAAATGTATTAAAAAGAAATGTTCCTCATCAATCTACACACAATACCCGTAATGATAAAGCAAAATCTGTTTTTTAGACATTTTTGCAATGCATTAAAAATAAAAACCGCTTATTTACGTAAGTATTCAGACCCTTTGCTATGAAACTCAAAAATTGAGCTCAGGTGCATTATTTTTCCATTGCTCATCCTTGATGTTTCTACAACTTGATTGGAGTCCACCTGTGGTCAATTCAATTGATTGGATATTATTTGGAAAGACACACACCCCTGGCTATATAAGGTCCTACAGTTGACTGCATGTCAGAGCAAAAAACCAAGCCATGAGGTTGAAGGAATCATCCGTAGAGCGCAGAGACATGATTGTGTCGAGGAACAGATCTGGGGAAGGGTACCAAACAATGTCTGCAGCATTGATGGTCAGCAATAACACAGTTGCCTCCATCATTCTTAAATGTAAGAAGTTTGGATCCACTAAGACTTCACCTTCCAGCAGGATAAAGACCCTAAGCACACAGCCAAGACAACGTAGGAAAATAAGGTATAAGGTATACCGCCGAGCCCTAAAACACAAGTTTTTTTGTCACCTACACTGGATAGGTGCAGTGAAATGTGTTGTTTTACAGGGTAAACGATAGAAGTACAGTGCCCCTGGAGCAAATTAGGTTTAATTCTCTTGCTCAAGTGCATGTCAGGCAGATTGTTCACGATGTCAGCTTGGGTGTTCGAACCAGCGACCTTTCGGTTATTGGCCCAATACTCTAACTGCTAGGCTACCTGCCACACACACCTCAACTGCCTCTCTCTCACTATGGAGGTAACGTCAGCATTAACGGTTAACCCAAGGAGTGTGTATGTGTGTTTGGCTGGGCAGGGTTAGGTTGGGTTGGGTTGGGTTGACAGGGTTGGACTCTAGAGTCCTCTAGAGTCGGACAAGAAAAATGAATGGTGTCGTGGTGTGTGTGTGATTGCAACCATAAAATCTGACCGTGCATTCGGAAAGTATTCAGATTCCTTGTCATTTTCCACATTTTGTTACGTTACAGCCTTATTCGAAAATCTATACACAATACCGCATAATGACATTTTTTTTGTAAATAATAATAAAATGAAAAACGGATACCTTATTTGCATAAGAATTGATAACCTTTGCTATGAGACTTGAAATTGACCTCAGGTGCATCCTGTTTCCATTGATCATCCTTGACATTTCTACAACTTGTTTCTACCTGTGGTAAATTCAATTGATTGGACATGATTTGGAAAGGCACACACACCTGGCTATATGGAGATGAGAGAACATTCCAGATGGACAACCATCTCTGCAGCACTTCACCAATCAGGCCTTTATGGCCAGACAGAAACCACTCAGAAAAAGGCACATGGTAGCCCCCTTGGAGTTTGCCAAAAGACACTTAAAGGACTCTCCAAACCTGAGAAACAAGATTCTCTGGTCTGATGAAACCTAGATTGATCTATTTGGCCTGAATGCCATGTGTCATGTCTGGAGGAAACCTGGCATCATCCCTACGGTGAAGCATGGTGGTGGCAGCATCATGCTGTGGGAATGTTTTTCAGCAGCAGAGACTGGGAGACTAGTCAGGATCGATGCAAAGATGAATGGAGCAAATTACAGAGATCCTTGATTGAAATCTGCACCAGAGCTCTCAGGACCTCAGACTACCTTCCAAAAGGACAACAACACTGAGCACATAGCAAAGACAATGCAGGAGTAGATTCGGGACAAGTCTCTGAATATCCTTGAGTGGCCCAGCCATGGCCTGAACTTGAACCCGATCAAACAGACCTGAAAATGAACCCGATCAAACAGACCTGAAAATAGCTGTGCAGTGACTCTCCCAATCCAACCTGAGAGCTTGAAAGTATCTGCAGAGAAGAATGGGAGAAACTCCCCAAATACAGGTGTGCCAAGCTTGTAGCTTCATACCCAAGAAGACTCGGCTGTAATCTCTGACAAAGGGCCTTCAAAGTACTGAGTAAAGGGTCTGAACACTTACAGTGGGGCAAAAAAAGTATTTAGTCAGCCACCAATTGTGCAAGTTCTCCCACTTGAAAATCATAGGCCTCTCTCATCTTTTTATCATAGGTACACTTCAACTATGACAGACAAAATGAGAAAAAAAAATCCAGAAAATCACATTGTAGGATTTTTAATGAATTTATTTGCAAATTATGGTGGAAAATTTGGTCACCTACAAACAAGCAAGATTTCTGGCTCTCACAGACCTGTAACTTCTTCATTAAGAGGCTCCTCTGTCCTCCACTCGTTTCCTGTATTAATGGCACCTGTTTGAACTTGTTATCAGTATAAAAGACACCTGTCCACAACCTCAAACAGTCACACTCCAAACTCCACTATGGCCAAGACCAAAGAGCTGTCAAAGGACACTAGAAACAAAATTGTAGACCTGCACCAGGCTAGGAAGACTGAATCTGCAATAGGTAAGCAGCTTGGTTTGAAGAAATCAACTGTGGGAGCAATTATTAGGAAATGGAAGACATACAAGACCACTGATAATCTCCCTCGATCTGGGGCTCCACGCAAGATCTCACCCCGTGGGGTCAAAATTATCACAAGAACGGTGAGCAAAAATCCCAGAACCACACGGGGGGACCTAGTGAATGACCTGCAGAGAGCTGGGACCAAAGTAACAAAGCCTACCATCAGTAACGCATTACGCCGCCAGGGACTCAAATCCTGCAGTGCCAGACGTGTCCCCCTTCTTAAGCCAGTACATGTCCAGGCCCGTCTGAAGTTTGCTAGAGAGCATTTGGATGATCTAGAAGAAGATTGGGAGAATGTCATATGGTCAGATGAAACCAAAATATAACTTTTTGGTAACTCAACTCGTCGTGTTTGGAGGACAAAGAATGCTGAGTTGCATCCAAAGAACACCATACCTACTGTGAAGCATGGGGGTGGAAACATCATGCTTTGGGGCTATTTTTCTGCAAAGGGACCAGGACGACTGATCCGTGTAAAGGAAAGAATGAATGGGGCCATGTATCGTGAGATTTTGAGTGAAAACAATGCAAGGGCATTGAAGATGAAACGTGGCTGGGTCTTTCAGCATGACAATGATCCCAAACACACCGCCCGGGCAATGAAGGAGTGGCTTCGTAAGAAGCATTTCAAGGTCCTGGAGTGGCCTAGCCAGTCTCCAGATCTCAACCCCATAGAAAATCTTTGGAGGGAGTTGAAAGTCAGTGTTGCCCAGCAACAGCCCCAAAACATCACTGCTCTAGAGGAGATCTGCATGGAGGAATGGGCTAAAATACCAGCAACAGTGTGTGAAAACCTTGTGAAGACTTACAGAAAACGTTTGACCTCTGTCATTGCCAACAAAGGGTATATAACAAAGTATTGAGAAACTTTTGTTATTGACCAAATATGTTTTTTCCACCACAATTTGCAAATAAATTCATTAAAAATCCTACAATGTGATTTTCTGGATTTTTTTTCTCATTTTGTCTATCATAGTTGAAGTGTACCTATAATGAAAATTACAGGCCTCTCTCGTCTTTTTAAGTGGGAGAACTTGCAGAATTGGTGTCTAACTAAATACTTTTTTTGCCCCACTGTATGTGATATGGGGCAGCAGGGTAGCCTAGGGGTTACAGCATTGGACTAGTTACCGGAAGGTTGCAAGTTCAAACCCCCGAGCTGACAAGGTACAAATCTGTCGATCTGCCCCTGAACAGGCAGTTAACCCACTGTTCCTAGGCCGTGATTGAAAATATGAATTTGTTCTTAACTGACTTCCCTAGTTAAATAAAGGTAAAATAATATTTGTTTTTTTCAAATCTTTTTTATATTTTATTATGGGGTGTGTGTGTAGATTGAAGGCCAGCATCCCGGAGTCGTCCCTTCACTGTTGACATTGAGACTGGAGTTTTGCGGGTACTTCTTTAAAGAAGCTGCCAGTTGAGGACTTTTGAGGCTTATGATTCTCAACCTAGACACTCTAATGTACTTGTCCTCTTGCTCAGTTGTTCACCGGGGCCTCTCACTCCTTTTTCTATTCTGGTTAGGGACAGTTTGGACTGTTCTGTGAAGGGAGTAGTACACAGCTTTGTACGAGATCTTCAGTTTCTTGGCAATTTCTCGCATGGAATAGCCTTTAATTTCTCAAAACAAGAATAGACTGACGGGTTTCAGTCTATTTTGAGCCTGTATCGAACCTATAAATGCTGATGCTCCAGATTCTCAACTAGTCCAAAGAAGGTCAGTTTTTTTCTTATTTAATCAGAACAACAGTTTTCAGCTGTACTAATGTAATTGCAAAAGGGTTTTGTAATGATCAATTAGCCTTGTAAAATGATAAACTTGGATTAGCCAACACAACGTGCCATTGAAACACAGGAGTGATGGTTGCTGATAATAGGCCTCTGTAAGTCTATTTAGATATTCCATAAAAAATCTGCCGTTTCCAGCTACAATAGTCATTTACAACATTAACAATGTCTACACTGTATTTCTGATCAATTGAATGTTATTTTAATAGATTTTTTTTCATTTCTTTCAGAAACAAGGATATTTCTAAGTGACCCCAAACATTTGAACGGTAGTGTACTTACTGCTAACCAGAGGAGAATCTCTCAATGACCACCGAATGAGAAAGCGGAATGTAGCAATGAGAATGTTTGTCACTTGGCTGTTTGTTCCAAAATGTTTTGTGCCGAGCATAGTTTCCATAGGGACAGTGACCTACTTAGAATGGAGGACTGGGCCTATATCCGAATGGTACCCTTATGGGCCTGGTCAAAAGTAGTTCACTATAGGGATTAGGGTGCTATTTTAGATGTAGCCTGAAAGGACACAGTGTGTGTGTTTGTGTGCAATGCATGTTTTTTAACCCCCACCTCTCTCTCCCTACAGATTGAGGAAGGTGGTAAGGCAGAACAATGTAAGAAGCTGAGAGTGGGTGATGAACTGGTGAATATAAACGGATCAGCCCTCTACGGTTCAAGACAGGAAGCTCTAATACTCATCAAGGGATCCTACCGGATACTAAAGATCACCGTATGCAGGTAGGAATTGACATATGTATGTGTGACAGTGTATTGTCTGGAGATTGTGTGTGTGTGTGTGTGAACAGATAAGGGAAATGTAACAAGAGGTGAGAGATGCACCCATATTTTGATTTTTGTGGTTCACCCAGACTGTGATTTTGTGGTGTGTCCCATCCTATCTTCAAATGCTTGTAAAATACCTCAGACTTGGTGATTGAGTGTCTACAAAATTGTCTACAAAATTACTTACTACTTATTATTTACTATTACTTTATTCATCTCAACAATATTACAAACATTACATTTGGTCTGCTTCAATGGTTTTTATAGATAAGTCCTCATTTAACAATGCTTACCTATGTCAAATTTTTATATTTTATGGTCATTTTGTATTATATTTTAAATTAATACCTTTTCAGGCAGGGCGTGGTGCAATGTCCCTCAAAGGTTTTCTTACATTTCAAATGATCCAGGTTCTTCCACCATGTTTCCCACATGCTCAGACTACATTGAGAGACAGTTGACAAAGTGCAGTTTTGTATTACTATTATAGGCATTATTTTATAGTTGACATTAAGTCTGAATATTGAATAATTGACCCCCATGGCTCATGAAATATGGTTTGACCAATTTATGTTGTATAATATAGTTTGTTGTCAACAATTCAATCATCTTTTTCACCAAAATAAGTATTTTTAATCAAAAATATTAATATACCCTATGTTTTTTGCACAGGACATCACAAACACAAAAACTAAAAGAAAACGTTCACTATACAAAACATTTTTTTTTTTTTTTTTTGGGGGGTAGATCCGCTTTAATATTTCAGATATATTGTGGCTTCTAGATTGTGTAATTGTCTGCATTTCCAATCCCCCATTTATTTGTTTCGTAAATACAATGCATTCGGAAAGTATTCAGATCTCTTGACTTTTCCTCATTTTGTTACGCTACAGTCTTATTCTAAAATGGATTACATTTGGGATTTTTTCCTCAATCTACACACAATACCTCGTACTGACAAAGCAAAACAGGTTTTTAGACATTTTTGTAAACGTTGAAATACCTTATTTACATAACTATTCAGACTGCAGGATAATAACTAAAACATTAGGCCAAATATACACTCTACCATAAAGGCCTGATTGGTGAAGTGCTGCAGAGATGGTTGTCCTTCTGGAAGGTTCTCCCATCTCTGCAGAGGGAGGAACTCTGGAGCTCTGTCAGAATGACCATTTGAGTTCTTTGTCACCTCCCTGAACAAGGCCCCCCCCCCCAATTGCTCAGTTTGGTCGGGTGGCCAGCTCTAGGAAGAGTCTTGCTGGTTCCAACCTTCTACCATTTAAGAATTATGGAGGCCACTGTTCTTGGGGACCTTAGTTATCTTTTGTTTGTTTTTAGTCCCAGCTACACTCAACCCCTCGCATCCAGTTTTGTCATATATTTTTCCACTGTGCTGTTTCACAAAAGTTATAAGCCTTTCTTTTATCAGTTTCTACAGATTTTAAATGAAAGATAAACACTAAGTGTTATTATATTATTGATTGATTTGACTATGACTTTTCAAACCCAGCAGTGCTATTTGCAGAGTTAGTTTCAAGTAAATATTTTTCACCCATTCCTGAACCTGTGACCAAAAACAAGCTACGTATAGGCAGTACCAAAACAAGTGATCTAATGATTCTGTCTTATCGCAGTAAAATCAGCAGAGCTGGGATGGTTGTATCATATATATATATATATATATGAAATGCAAAAGAAAATTGCCCATTAAAATAACATATATTTGACCAGGAATACAGTGTAGACATTGTTAATGTTGTAAATGACTTTTGTAGCTGAAAACGGCTGACTTTAATGGAATATCTACATTGGCGTACAGAGGCCCATAATCAGCAACCATCACTCCTGTGTTCTCAATGGCACGTTGTGTTAGCTAATCTTACTTACTGACATTTTATTGTCCCTATAGGGACATTTTTTTGCAGTGTCATGTACACAATTAATCCAAGTTTATAATTTTAAAATGCTTAACTGATGATTAGAAAACCCTTTTGCAATTATGTTAGCACATCTGAAAACTGTTGTTCTGATTAAAGTAGCAATAAAATTGGCCTTCTTTAGACTAGTTGAGTATCTGGAGTATCAGCATTTGTGGGTTTGATTACAGGCTCAAAATGGCCAGAAACAAAGAACTTCTGAAACTCGTCAGTCTATTGGCATTTTGCTTGTATGAAATGACTACACTGTTTGTATTCTGCAATTTTCCCAGTCGCCTTGCGGTGGTAGGTGATTTCAGTTCTGCGAGAATGCTGCCATCTATCCACAGTTTCTGTTTAGGGTAGGTTTAAATAGTCAGAGTGGGTACAACATCTCCTATACACTTCCTTATAAACTCACTCACCGAAACAGCGTATAAGTCGACATTATTCTCTGAGGCTACATGGCTAATCTGAGCTATCCGTACTTCTCCCTTCGCAGAACAGCGCAAACTGGCCCTAACCAGAATAGAAAGAGGAGTGGGAGGCCCCAGTGCACAACTGAGCAAGATGACAAGTACATTCTAGTGTCTAGTTTGAGAAACAGACGCCTCACAGGGTCTTACCATTTCGTAACATTCAGCTCACGCTGTCGGTCACGCTGGTCTGTAGTTAAATTGCAACCATTTCAACGTGTAGCCACCTTTCCGTGCTTTCTGGTCTGGTACAGTCTAACCATTTGTGATGTCTGGCTCAACACCGTCCGCCTGCTTGGTCTCAATGGTTGATTATTCAGGGTTCAGCTCCTGACCATTTTACACTCCAGTAGCAGCCCAGTAATGTACTGGTCTTTATTTAAATTGCATTAGCAGTTCTTTTTATGCACTCACCCTGGGCCTTGGAGGCGGTTCCATCACGTTGCCCCAATGTCTGTGTTCATGTGGCGTGGTTAATGACTTGGTAAATGTTTATATATAAAATATTGTAATTTAGAAGGCTAAAATCACATTTAATCTTCACACAGTTTCATATTTAATCATCTACGTTTTACAATTTTTATATGTAAATCTGATAACTGGGACTTATACATTTAGTTATACCATCCTTAACCTTTTTGGGATAGGGGGCAGCATTTTCACTTTTGGATGAATAGCGTGCCCAGAGTGAACTGCCTCCTACTCTGTCCCAGATACTAATAATATGCATATATTAGCATTTGATAGAAAACACTCTGAAGTTTCTAAAACTGTTAGAATGATGTCTGTGAGTATAACAGAACTCATATGGCAGGCGAAAACCTGAGAAAAATCCAACAGGAAGTGGGACATCTGAGGTTTGTAGTTTTTCAAAGCTTGGCCTACCGAATACACATTGAGAGATGGATGAGGTTGCACTTCCTAGGGCTTCCACTAGATGTCAACCGTCTTTAGAAACTGGTTTGAGGATTCTACTATAAAGGAGGGGCTCATGAGACCTCTCAGTGGTCTGGCAGAGAGCCTCTGTCTCATGACGCGCGCTCCCGACAGAGTTACCTCTCGTTCCAGTGCTTTTCTTAAGACAAAGGAATTCTCCAGTTGGAACATTGATGTTTTATGTTAAAAACATCCTTTCGATTGATTCTATACATCGTTTGACATGTTTCTGAAGAACTGTAACGGAACCTTTTGAGTTTTTGTCTGGATGAAGTGCCTGCGCCTCATGAAGATGGATTACTGGGCTGAACAAGCTAACAACAAGTCGCTATTTGGACATAAATTACGGACTTTATGGAACTTTATGGAACAAATCAGTAATTTATTGTCGACCTGGGAGTGCCTTCTGATGACAATCGTCAAAGGTAAGTGAATATTTATGGTGTTATTTCTAACTTCTGTTGACTCCAAAATGGCGGATATTTCACTGGCTGTTTTGGGCTCTGAGCGCCGTTCTCCGATTATGCTGATTAAGTTTTTTTGAAATCTGACACAGCTGTTGCATTACGGAGAAGTCTATCTTTAATTCTGTGAATAACACTTGTATCTTTTATCAATGTTTATTATGAGTATTTCTGCAAAATCACCGGATATTTTGGAATCAAAACATTACTGCATGTAAGACGCCAATGTAAACTGAGATTTTTGGATATACATATGCACATTATTGAACAAAACATACATGTATTGTGTAACATGATGTCCTATGATCTGATGAAGATCATAAAAGGTTAATAATTAATTTTATCTATATTTCTGCTTTTTGTGACTCCTATCTTTGGCTGGAAAAATGGCTGTGTTCTTTCGACTTGGCTATGAACTAACATAATCATATGTTGTGCTTTCGGCCATAAAGCATTTTTTAAATCTGACATGATGGGTAGATTAACAAGATGTTTATCTTTCATTTGCAGTATTGGACTTGTTAATGTGAAAGTTACATATTTCTAAAAAATATTTTTGAATTTTGCGCGCTGCCTTTTCAGCGGAATGTTGTCAAGGGGTTCCGCTAGCGGAAAGGTTAAAAACGTCTTAAGGATCCACCCTTTTTTTTCAATTTTCACCTAAAATTACATACCCAAATCTAACTGCCTGTAACTCAGGACCTGAAGCAAGGATATGTATATTATTGATACTATTTGAAAGGAAACACTGAAGTGGAAATGTGAAATGATTGTAGGAGAATATAACACATTAGGTCTGGTAACAGATAATCCAAAGAGAAATCATGCATTTTTTTGTACCATCATCTTTGAAATGCAAGACAAAGGCCATAATGAATTATTCTAGCCCAGATGCAATTTAGACTTTGGCCACTCGATGACAACAGTGTATGTGCAAAGTTTTAGACTGATCCAATGCACTACTGCATATCTATTCAAAATGTTGTATCAAGCCTACCCAAATGTGCCTAATTGGTTTGTTCATAATTGTGCACTCTCCTTTAACAATAGCATGGTATTCTTTCACTGTAATAGCTACTGTAAAATGGTTGAGGACATTGGGCCTCTGTAGATATTCTATACAAAATCTGCCGTTTCTAGCTACAATAGTCATTTACAACATTAACAATTTCTACACTTTATTTCTGATCTATTTTATGCTATTTTAATAGACAAATGTGCTTATCTTTCAAAAAAAGGACATTTCTAATTGACCCCAAACTTTTGAACGGTAGTGTGTGTGTAAACATTCTATTGGTTGCAAGAATTGTGTATAATAATTTAAATTGAAAAACTCTACGTTTTTGAATCCAGTGTCGTTTTGTGTATCAGTTCATTAACCATGTGCCATGGAATTGGTACATCAAATCTCCTCCCAACTATTTTGCAACCTGTATGGTGCTGCGGTAACATTATTTTGGTCCTGAAATGAAACCGGTATAGTTTTTTTATTTGTCACAATTTTCTATCTTCTCTGGGATAGGTGGCAGTATTTTCACGTCCAGATGAAAAGCATGTCCAAAGTAAACTACCTACTACTCCGGCCCAGAAGCTAAGATATGCATACTAACTAGTAGGTTTAGTTAGAAAACACTCTGAAGTTTCTAAAACCGTTTGAATCATGTCTGTGAGTATAACAGAACTTTTTTGGCAGGTGAAACCCCGAGGACAAACCATTGATTTTTTTGTTTTGAGGTTACTCTCTTTTCAATGGGTGTTCATTGGGAATCCAGATTTCTAAGGGACCTTCTTACAGTTCCTATCGCTTCCACTGGATGTCACCAATTTGTAGAAATTGGTTGAGGTTTTTCCTTTGTGTAATGAAGAAGTACCATAGCTCAGTCACTTCATGGGTACCTTTTGATAGAGGCGCGTAACAAGAAAAGTAGCGTCAGTTTGTTTTGCTCCTGTATTGAACACAGATCATCCCATCTTCAGTTTGATCGGTTTATATACGTTTAGAAATACCTAAAGTTGTATTACAAAAGTAGTTTGAAATGTTTTGGCAAAGTTTACAGGTAACTTTTAAGATATTTTGTAGCGACATTGCGTAAGTTGGAAGCTGTGTTTTTCTGGATCAAACTTGCCAAATAAATGGACATTTTGGATATATATCGACGGAATTAATCGAACAAAAGGACCATTTGTGATGTTTATGAGACATATGGTAGTGCCAACAAAAGAAGCTTGTCAAAGGTAAGGCGTGAATTATATTTTTATTTCTGCGTTTTGTGTCGCGCCTGCAGAGTTGAAATATGCTACTCTCCCATTGTTTACTGTTGTGCTATCATCAGATAATAGCATCTTATGCTTTTGCCGAAAAGTATTTTTGTAATATGACATGTTGGCTGGATTGACAACGAGTGTAGCTTTAATTTGCTATCTTGCATGTGTAATTTAATGAAAGTTAGATTTTTATAGAAATGTATTTGAATTTGGCGCTCTGCATTTCCCCCGGCTATTGGCCATGTGGGACACATGCGTCCTGCCTACTCCAGAGAGGTTAACCCAACTCCTCCTTAGAGCTAGGGATCCCGCTAGCGGAACAACTTCCGGTGGACCTGGAGGGTGCTCAATTCAAATAAATATAGATTTTAAACATTTATGTACAAATAAGTCTCTCATATCAGCTGAACTTAAATTCTTGTTAATCTAACTGCAGTGTCTGATTAACAGTAGCTATTACAGCGAAAACATGCCATGCGATTGTTTGAGGACAGCGCCCCACATCAAAATATTTTTCCACCGGCACAGGTTTCATACATTCACAAATAACGATTTAAATATTCACTTAGTTTTTCTAACTCTAATCTAACTCTAATCTAACTCTGATTTGTCATCCAAAGAGTCCCAGCTATAACATGTAGTGTTGTTTTGGAAGATAAAATCCTTCTTTACATCCCAAAAAGTCAGTTTAGTTGGCACCATCGATTTGAGTAATCCACTCATTCAACATGCATAGAAAGGAATCCGAAAATCTACCCCTTAACTTTGTTTCAACAAGTCAAAGAATGTTACTATTTACTCCTCAGATACCCTAAAATGTAATCAAACTATAATATTTCTTACGGAAAGAAGTATGTTCAATAGGAAACCGATTTTAGCAGGTGTGTAATTTCTTCAGGGCTCGCACAAACACAAATTTCCAAGACTGTGTCCTTCTGCTAAGACGACTGATATTTCTTATTCATTTTTGAAGTTACAAGCCTGAAACCTTGAACATAGGCTGCTGACACCACGTGGAAGCCATATGAATTGCATCCAGGGATCTAATTCTCAATATGACCTTTCTCTTGCATATCTAAGAGGGTCTCTCAAAAAAATAAAATGTCCTACATTCTCCTACATTATCTTAACATTTCTACAAACTTCAAAGTTTTCTTTCCAATGGTACCAATTATATGCATATCATGGCTTCTTAATGTATTAGAGCCAAACAGTTGTGTTTTGACAAGGTAGAGGTTGTATACAGAAGATAGCACTATTTGGTGAAAGACCAAGTCCAGATTAGGTCAAGAACAGCTCAAATAAGCAAACAGAAACGACAGTCCATCGTTTCTTCAAGGTCAGAAACACGAGCAAAGGACATTAGACTGGTGGAAATCTGTGCTTTGGTCTGATGAGTCCAAATGCACGATTTTTTGGTTCCAACTGCTGTGTCTTTGTGAGACGTAATGTAGGTGAACAGATGATCTGTTCTTCCCACCGTGAAGCATGGAGTAGAAGGTGTGAGGGTGTGGGGGTGCTTTGCTGGTGACAATGTCGTGATTTATTTTGAATTCAAGGCTCACTTAACCAGCTTGGCTACCGCAGCATTCTGCAGCGATACACCATCCCATCTGGTTTGCGCTTAGTGGGAATATCATTTTTTAAATTTCAACCAGACAATAACCCAACACACCTCCAGGCTGTGTAAGGGCTACCAAGAAGGAGAGTGATGGAGTGCTGCATCAGATAACCTGGCCTCCACAATCACCCGAACTCAACTCAATTGGGATGGTTTGGATGAGTTGTACTGCAGAGTGAAGGAAAAGAAGCCAACAAGTACTCAGGATATGTGGGAACTCCTTCAAGACTGTTGGGAAAGCATTCCATGTAAAGCTGGTTGAGAGTGCCAAGAGTGTGCAAAGCTGTCATCAAGGCAAAGGTTGGACACTTTGAAGAATCTCAAATATAAAATATTTTTTGATTTAACACTTAGGGTTACTACATGATTCCATATGTGTTATTTCATAGTTTTGATGTCTTCACTATTATTCTACAATGTAGAAAATAGTAAAAATAAAGAACTTTGAATGAGTAATTGTTTCCAAACTTTTGACTGGTAATGCATGTCAATCTAGCAATCCAGGCAACTAAAAGCAACTTTCTAAACAATGTTTTGGTTCGTTTCTAGGTTGTTAGCTAGCTATCTAATGTTATGTTAGCTGGCTAACCAGTTCAAATAATGGCCATATCATATAGCTGACAACATCTTCACAATTGCTCATTTGTCTTAATTTTTAAAGGACAATAAACTCACAAGATCATTATTTACAAGTTCACCTCTTGAAGCTAGGGGGCACTATTTTTATGTTTGGAAAAATAACGTTCCCAAAGTAAACGGCCTATTTCTCAGGACCAGATGCTAGAATATGCATATAATTGACAGATTAGGATAGAAAACACTAAAGTTTCCAAAACTGTCAACATTTTGTCTGTGAGTTAAACAGAACTGATATTGCAGGCTAAAACCTGAGGAAAATCCAATCAGGAAGTGCCCCTGTTTTTGAAACCCTTCTGTTCCTATGCATGCCTATCCTCCATTTAAAGGGATATCAAACAGATTCGTGACTGCTCTTTCCTGTGGATTTCTGAACATAATGCCACAAACAAACGGTATTTTGGGTATAAAAATAATCTTTATGGAACAAAAGGAACATTTGTTGTGTAACTGGGAGTCTCGTGAGTGAAAACATCCGAAGATCATCAAAGGTAAACGGTTCATTTGATTGCTTTTCTGATTTTTGTGACCAAGCTTCCTGACGTAAGGGTACATAATGCTATGCTAGGCTATCGATAAACTTACACAAACGCTTTGATGGCTTTCTCTGTAAAGCATCATTTCAAAATCTGACACAACAGGTGGTTTAACAAAAGGCTAAGCTGTGTTTTGCAATATTGCACTTGTGATTTCATGAATATGAATATTTTTTTGTAATTATTTGACTATTGCGCTATGCTATTCAGCGGTTGCTGACAAATAATCCCGCAACAGGGATGGGTAGCGTCAAAAAGTTAATGGCGAGCCAATTACAGAAAATATCTTACCGTTGTGAGTATTATGAAATAAAAGCAGGGAAATATACCAGAGTATTTTAGAATTTGGACACTGTCTCATATCTTAATTTGACTTTGGTGCAGGTCATGTTCTTCACATTACCGTCTCTGTTTAACTTTGAAATGATTTGATGCAAATGGCTCTGTGATATGAATAATATTACTACATATATCATACAAGTAACGTTACCTAGCAAGCCAGCCAGCTAATGTTAGTTAGCTAACAGTACGCTTTAACTTGAATTGAAAACAACTTTCTCAAAAAATTCAAAACGTGTATCTGAAAATGTATCTAGCTAGACTTTCTGACCCGTGTGCATGGATGAGCCCTTCCCCTGTCTGTCACTGATGCCATGGTTTCCCTTAGTTTGAAGTTGTAATCTGGATACAGGTGTTTTATACAGCAGCCTTCTGTTTTCTCTTTTCGACTACCTCTGTTTGTTTGCAATCAAACACCAAAAGTTTCTCTATCTCTTCAGCTATCATACTCTAATTCCACAGGGCGTTCCACGGATTTCAAAACTTGGTCCTCCAGAAAGTGGAGAGCAACACTTTTGCAGTTCTACTACGTTATATCTTTCAAAAAAGCCACATTAGGATTACCTATACATACTGACAAGCTAATGTTATAGGCAGAAACAGGGTACATTGCAGAGCAATCCAAACTCATCTCGAGGCATGCCCAGCCCATCCATTATCTCAGCCAATAATATCTAGCGGGAAGGTTTCTGACTTTTTCCCTGGCTAAACCAACTCGTAATATAACAATGTTATTTGTATTTACAGATGCTGTACAAGATTGTTATCAAGGAACATGGAAGTTCACATGTTCTAGAAGGCATTTCCACCAAAAAACACATTTTGATAAATGTTTACATCCAAATGCCTCTCCTGTGAAGTAGTGATGCGTGACATATGCCTAGTTTCCTGAAACGAATCACGTTACCACAACACACCATGAGTAGTTAATCATGCAACATACACCTCCACCTTTCTTCTTCCCGGAGAGTTCTTTATTCCTGTCTGCACGATGTACTGAGACCCCAGCTGGCTGTATGGACATTGACAGGATATCCTGATAGAGCCATGATTCCGTGAAACAGAGTTTTCCGGTCCCTGATATCTGTCTGGAAGGAGAACCTCGCCTTGAGCTCGTCTACTTTATTGTCCATGGACTGAACGTTAGCGAGCAATAAGCTTGGAAGGGGTTAGATAGTCTGCCGACTCCTGAGTCAGACTAAAAGTCCACTCTGATTAACTCTTCTCCACTGGCGCCGTCTTGGAGCAGCCACTGGGATAAGTGGAATTGCTTTGGAAGGTACAAACAAAGGATCCAATTCAGGAAAGTCGTATTTTTGGTCAAACTGCTGGTGAGTAGCCGCTGTTCTAATATCCAGAAGTTCTTTTCGGCTGTATGTAATAATGCCAAAAACGTTCTGAGCTAATAATGTTAGAAATAACAACAAAAAAGAAGAGTGTAAAGTTGCTTAGTAGCCAGGAACCAGGCGACCATGTCTATCGGCGTCATCTTGTCTTATTCATGGTTCACCTTAACCCTCGTAATGTTGGTGTACATACGTGTGTGGTATGTACGCTGAGTGTACAAAACATTAGGAGCACCTTAACTTCTTGACGCACACCATCCCGTTAGCGGGATCATTTTCATCAACACACGCTGAATTGCAGCCAAATTTTGAATAAAATTACTAAAATATTTAATATTCATGAAATCACAAGTGCAATATAGCAAAACACAACTTAGCTTGTTAATCCACCTGTTGTCAGATTTTGAAAATATGCTTTACAGCGAAAGCAATCCAAGCGTTTGTGTTTATCGATTACTAGACAAAACATTATGAACACCTAGCATCAAAGTAGCTTGGTCATGAAAACCAGAAAAGCAATCAAATTAATCGCTTACCTTTGATCTTCGGATGTTTTCACTCACAGGACTCCCAGTTACACAATAAATGTTCCTTTTGTTTTGTTCCATAAAGATTTTATATCCAAAATACCTCCATTTGTTTGGTGCGTTATGTTCCGAAATCCACAGGCTCGAGCGGTCACGACATCGCAGACGAAAATTCCAAATAGTGTCCGTAATGTCCACAAACATGTCAAACGTTTTTTATAATCAATCCTCAGGTTGTTTTTAAAATATATAATCGATAAAATATCAACCGGGGCTATCGCTTTTTCAATAGGAGATGGAAAGACAATGGCTGCCCAGCTATCCACTGACGCAATGTTATCTTTCTCGCTCATTTTTCTAAATAAAAGCCTGAAACTATGTCTAAAGACTGACACCTTCAGGAAGCGATAGGAAAAGGAATCTGGTTGATATCCCTTTAAATGGCGCGAAGGCAGGGTATGGAACATAAAGCTTTCAAAATAGAAGCCACTTCCTGGTTTGATATTCCTCAGGTTTTCGCAGACAATATTTTGACAGTTTTGGAAACTTTAAAGTTTTCTATCCTAATCTGTCAATTATATGCATATTCTAGTTTCTGGGCCTGAGAAATAGGCCGTTTCAAATGGGTACGTTTTTCATTAAAACATCAAAATACTGCCCCCTACACCCAACAGGTTAAGAGCAGCGTTGCAGTTCTTGACACACTCAAAACGGTGCGCCTGGCACCTTCTACCATACCCCTTTCAAATGAACTTAAATATTTTTTCTTGCCCATTTCTCCTCTCAATGACACACTTACACAATCCATGTCTCAATTGTCTCTAGACTTAAATCCTTTTTGAACCTGTCTCCTCCCCTTCATCTACACTGATTTGAAATGGATTTAACAGGTGACATGAATAAGGGATCATCGCATTCACCTGCTCAGTCATGGAAAGTGAAGGTGTTCTTAATGTTTTGTACACTCAGTGTGTGTGTGTAACGTGTCATGGAAAGTGGCCTTTGACCTTTTAGGGTTCGACAGTAATCTTTGAAGCTGGGAGGACAGGGTTGCGTCTGCTCTCTCCCATCCTGGAGTGTCTGGGTGTGCGTGCGTGTTCGTGTGATCCTGTGACAATGTCAGTCTTTATCTAAGCTGTGTGTTTTGGCTGATCAGAGGTCTGCTTACGTCAGACTAACGTTGGCAACGGAATGCTAGGTCACCCTTGACCCTCTTTCTCGCTTTTTTCAGTGCCTCACCCTGGCTGTGCCTGTCCTAGTTAGCAGAACTAATGGTAGTACAGTGTTTCCACCCAGCAGCAAGTTTCTTTCTGACTCATCCAGGGTTTGCATGGCGAGAGGGACTTTCCCCTGGTCTGGTTCTCAGTGACGTTCTGTCCATGTCACATTGTCTCTGTGTGGCCAGGGTGGGAACTACATCAAATAAATTACAATTGACAAATTACAAGCAACTGAACAAAAATATAAATGCAACATGCAACAATTTCAAAGATTTTACTGAGTTACATTTCATTTAGGGAAATCAGTGAATATAAATAAATTCATTAGGCCCTTATCTATGGATTTCACATGACTGGGCAGGGGCGCCGGCCTGGGAGGGCATAGGCCCACCCATTGGGGAGCCAGGCCCAGTCAATCAGATTAAGTTATTCCCCACAATAACTACAGACAGAAATACTCCTCAGTTTCATCATCTGTACAAGTGGCTGGTCTCAGATGATCTCACAGGTGAAGAAGACCGATGTGGAGGTTTTAGGCTGGCATGGTTTCACGTGGTCTGTGGTTGTGAGGCCAGTTGGTCATATTGCCAAATTCTCTAAAATGACATTTGAGGCAGCTTTTGGTAGAAATTAACATTCAAATCTCTGCATGCCAGTTGCATACCCCCTTCAAAACTTGAGACATCTGTGGCATTGTGTTGTGTGACAAAACTGCTCATTTTAGTGCCCTTTCTTTGTCCCCAGCACAAGGTGTACCTGTGTAATGATCATGCTGTTTAATCAGCTTCTTGATATGCCACACCTGTCAGGTGGATGGATTAACCTGTCAAAGGAGAAGTGCTCACTAACAGGGATGTAAACACAATTGTGTACAAAATGTGAGAGAAATACGTTTTTTGTCCATATGGAACATTTCTGGGGCCTTTTAATTTAGCTCATGAAACATGGGACCAACACTTTACATGTTGCGTTTATATTTTTGTTCAGGGCTTATACCCAGGGCTCAAAAGTGCGACCAGTACCGAGTTGATTTTCAGGGTTACGAGGTAACTGAGGTAGCTGTACATATTGGTAGGGGTAAAGTGACTAGCAGTGGTGTGTGTGTGTGTGTGTGTTGGGGTGTCGGTGTAAGTATGTAGTGTGTGTGGGTAGAGATCAGTGAGTTTGCATAGAGTCAGTGCAAATAATGGTCAATGCAGGTAGTCCGGATAGCCATTTGATTAGCTATTTAGCAGTCTTGTGTCATCGCTCCTGGGTGAGGATCAAAAGTAGCCCCCCTCTCTCCCACCAGAGAGGAAGAGGTGGAGTGAGGGCTGGTTCTATGACTAATGACTGGTCGTAAACCTTCTCTCTTGTGCACTGCAGTATGGAGAGGTCAAAATTCCTTTGTGTAGAGAGAGAATCTTGCCAAAACATCAAAAGATTGGGTATTGGAACATTAGTTTTCAAATCCAAACATGGAATCACAAGGAACCTAAGAGAGAATGAGGCCTTCATGTGCATTCAGCCTATATGGAATTAAATTATACACCCATATTTCAGTATACACCATTAGGGCTATAGGTAGGAATTGTTGAGGTGTGTGTGTTGCCATTTGAACAAGATCTGGAGGTTGCCTCTGTGTTGTTTCTCTGACATAGTCAGTGGGTAGGGTTAGTTATTAAATTTATTGTGCTAAGGCACGATCCAGCCAATTATAGAAATTTGAGAAATAGAGCGTTGGGCCAAACGTAGTACTATTTCTGTCTCTCACATTTTAGGAGCGAGTAGACTCAGTCATTGTTAATTTCTTGAGCCAGACATATGGGCTGGCCAATTAGAGAAATGTGAGTAGATATTATCTTGACCAAGCGGGTAATTATCTATCCATCTCTCGCATTTCGGTAGCGAGAGTATATCAAGGTGTACTTCTCCATGTTTCCGCGTGTTCCTGTAAAACATTGCGGAAAATAACGCAGAAAGGGTTTTAATGTGAGACGTTATTAGTAAAACCTTTCCCTTGCTGAAGGGGATCCTATATTACTCGGAAGTAAGAATTCCGGTAAAGATTCTCTCCAGTTTAGCCCTAATGTATTGCCATCAGAGATTGGCATCAGTCCAGTGCCACAGTCCTCAGCAGCACGTGCAAGAAATGCCTGATATAAAGGGACAGGTGAAGAGAACTGAGCAACTAATGACAAAAGCAGAAAATGAAAATATTCTGTTAGCCGAGGAATTGCGTTTGAAAACAGAACAATTAAAAGTAATTGCAAAAACTTATGACGATGAACAAGCACAAACTCTTCAACAAAATCGTTTTTTACAAGAACAACTCGATTTAGCAAAAATGAAATACTATGTAGTCCACTCCAAAGTAGATAAATCTGTCGAGTTATCTACAAACAGGAGCGCGCATCCTGATAACATGCATGCAGTTTTGATGAATGTTACTCAAAGCAATAATGTTCTAGTCGTAATGCTGGACCAAAGACGATCAGTTAATGAACACAATGACTAAGTTGGATGACAAATCATCAGAACTCAATGAAGTCGCTGACCAAATGAATGACGAGAGAACTCAGGTGATGAAGATGGAAATATTGATCTCTAAGCAAGCGGAGGAAATCTCATCAATGAATCTCTCGCTTCATACTCAAGACCTCTAATTGCAAACCATGACAGATAAGTGTGAGGCCGAAAGGAACAAGTGACATTCATGTGTCTAAAATCAGTACTCTAAGCACCCAAGTGGACTCTGCTATGCAGAAGAATACCACTCTTAGGTACCAGAATGGAATTGCAGAACGGTCACACGCTACAGCGTGTCTACCTAACCAAGCAACCTGAGCTCAGTATTCAAAGGACTGAAGACGAAATAAGTTTTCATACTTTGCCTCCCTCATGTGTCCCTCAGTATTCTCACCTTGTCCATTCAGCACAGAGTATAATTTTTGTAACCCTTATTTTACCAGGTAAGTTGACTGACGACACACTCTCATTTACAGCCACGACCTGGGGAATAGTTGCAGGGGTGAGGAGGGGGATGAATGAGCCAATTGTAAGCTGTGGATGATTAGGTGACATGATGGTATGAGGGCCAGCTTGGGAGTTTAGCCAGGACAACGGTGTTAACACCCCTACTCAGATGATAAATCCCATGAGATCTTTAGTGACCACAGAGTCAGGACAACAGTTTTACGTCCTATCCGAAAGACGGCACCCTACACAAGGCAACCTCAGGTGCCTCCTACTGGCCCTCCAACACCACTTCCAGCAGCATCTCATCTACCATCCAGGGACCAACCCTGCTTATCTTCAGAAGCAAGCCAGCAGTGGGATTGCATATGGCACCTCTATTCTCCTCTTGGCCCTTACTTTGGCCTACACACTGAAACAGGAATGGAAGAGCTGTTACCATTCAAACAAATGTTTATGTCGAACATGTATCCCACTTTCATTACCTACTTGTGCCCTACAGCCCATGTTGGCTTGCCCTTTTCTTACAACTCAGAGAGCTTGCTTGCAAGCACAGCTTTTGAGGCATCAAAAGCATGCAACGCTAAGAGCCCTGACATCTCGGTTTTGTAGTTTGACCAGGAGCACTCACTCCAGTTAGAGGGTGCATTGTCAGGTATTTGAGCGTAGCGAGATTACGCACAACGGTTTCTACCACGAAAGCACAATACCAATAACCACCGCGGAAATAACTGTAAAGTACGTTGCCATCGAAACGACTAAAGCTACAATCGACCTGATTGCTACGTTCCTGCACCCAACCCACACAAAGTGTCAGAGCACAAGGTTAACAAAGGGTTCAAGGATGATCGAAATGTAGACCAATGATCTCTAGAAGTTCTACTACATGGAGAATTAAAGCGAGAAAATGGAAAAAGATAATTCACTAGGATGAGACGTGGAATTGCCGGACAACAGGTCTGCCGGAATTAACACTCTTAACAAGGACGTTAACAATCAAATTACTCCCGCTCTCTCTCTCTCTCTCTCTCTCTCTCTCTCTCTCTCTCTCTCTCTCTCGAGACCCTATCCAGGGCCCGCTCGATCAAGAAACAAGCCCACAGACTTTGTCTATAGACTCTGATACAAAGGATGTGAAGAAAAAGGTCAAAAGCTTCACAAAAGCCACGTCCACGCAAAACACGATAAGTCGATCTGCTTTCACCATGAACAGAAATGACACATCACGTCGTTGCGAACAACCACTCCACTTTGTGGGGAATATACCCACTACATGCAACTCAGATGCCATACCTGGAAACAGTCCTGGAGGACTGCTTAACCTGTCATGCGCTAATTGATTTGGGCTCGACAATATCACTCATCTCTCAAATGTTGTTCAATGATCTCAAAAGGGCTTTTAAGCCAACATTGGATAAAAAGGGAACGATGTGACGCTGCACTTCGAGATTTCACTCAGACTACCTTGCCTATCACATTGAGACCCATGCTGAAACTACACTTCCAGGATGTATTCGCTTGTTCACCCTGTGTATGTTACCAGCCTCGCAACTGAACATCTGCTGCTCGGAGCAGACTTGATGAACTGTTTATTCCCACTGATGGATTGGAAAACTAATCACGTATGGTCACAGTGCCGTCTCCAGTAACCACACTGTCTTCTCCTAACGCTAGCTGCAACGCAGTCATCCACGAGGGGTATCTGTTGACAGCACCCCTTGAGAAAAATACTTTTGAAACCTCTTGGTACAGAATCCAACCCAAGAAGATATAATGCTATCTCGACACATTCCATCAGCAAACCTGATTGACCACTATTTTCATGATTTCAAGCAGAGCCAGCAATCTCTGTGAATGAGCAACTTCCCTCCTCCTTGGAGTTGTGCAATACTGTAGTTGAGATGAACTTCTCTTGTCCTTCGGACACTTTGCAAGCACATGCGGCCGTCTTGGCAGTAAAAGCATCGATGTGCAGTGTGTACTCTGCTTCCAAGGATACATCTTCCGCTTTAAGGGGGCCTGAAACCCCTTACAATGACACTAATGCTGTCAGTCCCGCAACTGACCCGATGACTCCCACTGGTGAAACACTGTGCGATATCTCAGACAGATATCTCGTCTCAGTTTGCAGGTACTGGAATAGTTGCCACACGTGGACGCTGTGCTGACTGACGGGCCTCGACAGCCACTGAGCATTTTGAAGCACAAACACTAGGAGATTTGGTTGAAAGGTTGGTTGAAACCAATCTAATAACAACGTGGCTGCTGACAACCCGTACAGGGATAACCTTAGAACACATCTAAGATATCACTGAGGAGTACCACATTGGTCAGGAAAGAAGTCCTGTGGACTTTCAACCTCCAAATCAAATGGTAACAATAATCATTAATCATTTCAACTACAATTGCAACTAGTAAAATGCTTTAAACATGTGTTGCAGTAGGATAACATTTAAGAATAAGTCTGTAGAATAACTGGTCCCCTTGAGTACCAGTACCATTGCCAGTACAGTCAGTCCAGCCACAATCAGTAAGAAGGTTAGAGACCTATCAATCGCAAGTTGACTTGTTAACAGTAACAGAGGAGTTAGTAGTCACTCAGATTGCAACACGTGTAAGGGAATCTCCAGAACACTCTTCTCATGGTTAACACACGTGCCACTAAAAAATAGAACCTTCCATTCAGGGGGAAAGTTATTAGAAGTCATGAACCATGATCACGCCACATACGAGGTTAGCTCCTCCATAGATAACATAGCTATGAAATAGACTCCGTCATACCTATCGCCACTACAATGGCATAAGACGTAGTGACTTCTAGTAAAACTACTACGGGTCCCCTTAACATATGTCTTGAGATTGACATCAATTCTTACTGACCTCTAGGCATTGATATGAAAGTTATCTGATGAAGTCAGACTCAATCGGAACAGGTTGCAACCTACCAGGATACTTGGTTTTCTTTCCCTTGACATGTGCGCTTATGTAAGCATAAACACACACGTACAACAAAACATTTAACTTCTTTGGTGTAGGGGGCAGTATTTTCACTTCCGGATGAAAAGCGTGCCCAGAGTAAACTGCTACTCAGGCCCAGAGGCTAGGATATGCATATTATTACTAGATTTGGATAGAGAACACTAGTTTCTAACAGTTTCTAAAACTGTTTGAATGATGTCTGGGAGTATAACAGAACTCACATGGCAGGCGACAACCTGAGAAAAATCCAACCAGGAAGTGGGAAATCTGAGGTTTGTAGTTTTTCAAGTGATTACCTAGCCATACTGTGTCTATGGGGTCAGATTGCTCGTTCTAAGGCTTCCACTAGATGTCAACAGTCTTTAGAATGTTGTTTCAGGCTTCTACTATGAAATGGGAGCGAATAAGAGCTGTTTGAACCAGTTTAGTCACGCGCGTGGCCGTGAGCACGAGCTCCGTTCCCTTTCATTTCTAATGACAAAGGAATTGTCCGGTTGGAATATTATTGAGAATGTATGGTTAAAAACGTCCTAAAGATTGATTCTATACATCGTTTGACATGTTTCTACAAACTGTAATGGAACTTTTTTGACTTTTCATCTGGACTTCATCTGCCCGCGCCTTGTGCATTTGGATTACTGGACTAAGCGTGCAAACAAAAAGGAGGTATTTGGACATAAAGATGAACTTTATCGAACAAAACGAACATTTGTTGTCTAACATGGAGACCTGGGAGTGCATGATTTTTCTTTATTATCTTTTACCAGATCTAATGTGTTATATTCTCCTACATTCATTTCACATTTCCACTTCAGTGTTTCCTTTCAAATGGTATCAATAATATGCATATCCTTGCTTCAGGTCCTGAGCTACAGGCAGTTAGATTTGGGTATGTCATTTTAGGCGAAAATTGAAAAAAAGGGTGGATCCTTAAGACGTTTTTAAGGATGCTATAACTAAATAACTGTAACTCTACAAATGTATACGTCCCAGTTATCAGATTTACATATAAAAATGGTAAACCTTATATGATTAAATATGAAACTATTTGTGTGAAGATGAAATGTGATTTTAGCCTTCTAAATGTCAATTTCTTTCATATAAACATTTACCAAGTCAGTAACCACGCCACATGAACACAGACATTGAGCCAACGTGATGGAACTGCCCTCCAAGGCCCAAGGCAAGTGCATAAAAAGGACTGCTAATGCAATTTAAATACAGACCAGTACATTGCTAAATGATGAGAACATCCTCAAAATGATGAGAACTCACCGTTCAAAGCACGCAGCAGCGATGTATACTTCTCCCACTGGTCATATGATATTGAACAGACTGGTAGTGTTGGAAGGTGGGTGAGATTGTTGGGTTCTACTTGGCGGGTCAGGAGGAGTAATTTTCACTTGAAGGCTTTGACAAGGCTGTACTTCTGATGTGAAAAAAGGCCCTTCCCTTGTAGTTTGGAATTAATTTCCTTCATGAGGGCCATGATGTCCACGGTGAATGCAAAATCAGCCAACCATTTATCTTGCAGTTGAGGGGAAATCCACATATTTGCAAAAATTCAGCATCTCCAACTTCAGGTCCCACACCCTTTTAAGAACCTTCCCCAAATTATGCCATTTCACTTTTGTGTGCTAGGGGAGATCTGCATGACCCGACTCTGACTCTTCCAACAGTGAGACGAACCTCCTGTGGTTTGTTATTCAAATTAAAATTAAAATGATTTTGCTCTTATGAAGTTTACCACTTTAGTATGACTGTGTCCACAACACGGCTCATTTTCAGAACACATTTACAGAGCACCTCCTGTTGACTAGTGCAATGCAGGAAAATAATTTTCTGATCTGGGTTCAGCTCAGCTCAGCTACTTGATATTGTATCCTTTTCAAAAGGCCAACATTTTTTCATTTCAAGTTATGGCACCATCAGTGGTCACGCTGGATAACTTTTCAAAACTCAGTCCCAGCTTTGCCACACAATAAATATTTCCTTGTGGTTGTGCTCTTCATTGACTGCACTGAAGGAAGCTGCTCTGTAATTTCAAAGTCTGGGGTTCTGCTTCGTAAGAATATCAACAACTGCGTTGTGTCACATGCATCACTGCTCTCATCCAGGGCCAAGGAGAAATAGGTGAAATCCTTTACCTTGTCTTTCAACTGTTCCATATTCTCTCTGTGTCACTGTTCGTCTTGACAGGGAAACATTTCAAACAGCTATTTCTTGTCAGGGCAAAGTATTGCTGCAGAGTCGATTAAACATTCTTTAATAAATTCACTCTCAGCGAATGGCTTGCTATGTTTAGCAATTTTGTTGGAATGCAGTTTTGTGAAAAGTCCAAGCTGCTTTTGCAACTGAGAAAGCAACTCTTTCAATGCACTTGCCCTCTGCTCAGAAGACATATTCCTATATTTCTCTGCATGCTCTGTCTGGAAGTGTCGGCACAAGTTGTAGTCTTTCAAGACAGCAATGTTCTCTTTGCACACTAAGAACACAGCTTTCCCTGATACCTCAATAAATACATATTTCGATGTCCACTCTTGCTGGAACACCCTACATTCAGTGTCGACTTTCCTTTTCTTTTAAATATTTGAAAAACTCATTTTTGCGCAATTTCTTGCTAGCTACTTTTTGTAACTGTGATGTGTGTCAACCTGTCAGTCGCTGTCTGTTCTCATTCAGTTGTTATTTATACGTGTAAAATAGATGTCCCACAAGCGGTGGGAGTTAAATCATTACACAGGCGAGTATTCATTGGGCATTTTAATTTGAATAACAAATTCCTTTTTTCAAAACTTTACTATTGCGAATTCTTTGATCTGAGCATGATTTCGCGGGCCATATTGAATCAGGTCACGGGCCGCATATGCCCCCGGGCCGGCCTTTGCCCAGGCCTGGTCTAGAGTGTCCGGGATGAAGATCGTGTTGAAGTGAGCCATGACCAGCCTTTCAAAGCACGTCACTGCTACCAACTTGAGTGCTATGGGGCGGTAATACATTTGGCAGGTTCCCTTTGCTTTCTTGGTCACAGGGACTATAGTGGTCTGCTTGAAACATGTAGGTATTACAGACTCAGGCAGGGAGAGGTTGAAAATGTAGTGAAGACACTTGCCAGTTGTTCCGCGCATGCTCTGAGGGCGCATGCTCTGAGTACACATCCTGGTAATCCGTCTGGCCCTGCAGCCTTGTGAATGTTGACCTGTTTAAAGGTATTGCTCACATCAGTTACAGCGAGCATGATCACACAGTTGTCGGGAACCACTGGTGCTCTCATTTATGCTTCAGTGTTGCTTGCCCCGAAGCAAGCATAAGAGGCATTTAGTTCATCTGGTAGGCTCACGTCACTGGGCAACTTGCGGCTGGGTTTCCCTTTGTAGTCCGTAATAGTTTGTGGTTCCTGCCACATCCGACGAGCATCAGAGCCAGTGTAGTAGGATTCAATCTTAGTCATGTATTGATGCTTTGCCTGTTTGATGGTTCGTCTGAGGGCATATTTCACAAATCTTATAATTGGATTAGTGTCCTGCTCCATGAAAGCGGTAGCTCTAGCATTTAGCTTAGTGCGGATGTTGCCCATGTCTTCTGGTTGGGATATGTATGTATGGTCACTGTGGGGATGACGTCGTCGATGCACTTATTGATGAGGCCGATGACTGAGGTGGTAGACTCCTCATTACCATTGGATGAATCCCGGAGCATATTCCAGTCTGTGCTAGCAAAACAGTCCTGTAGTGTAGCATTCGCGTCATCTGACCACTTCCGTATTGAGTGAGTCAAGTACGTCCTGCTTTAGTTTTTGCTTGGAATCAGGAGGATAGACTTATGGTCAGATTTGCCAAATGTAGGGTGAGGGAGAGCTTTGTATGCATCTCTGTGTGTGAAGTAAAAGTGGTCTAAAGTTTTTTTTAAGGTTGCCTATATTAAAGTCCCCGACCAATAGGAGCGCCGCTTCTGGTAGAGTATTTTCTTGTTTGCTTATGGCCTTATGGCTTATGGCCTCGATGAGTGCGGTCTTAGTACCAGCATCGGTTTGTGGAAGTAAAAGACGGCTATGAAAAATATAGATAAACTCTTGGTAGATAGTGTGATCTACAGCGTATCATGAGGTACTACCCTGCATCCCACTGCAGGGTGGTCCTGTTTGGTCCCTGGATGGGAGACCAGATGCTGCTGGAAGTGGTGTTGGAGGGGCAGTAGGAAGGCCCCCTTTCCACTGGTCTAAAAAAAATATCCCAATGCCCCAGGGCAGTGATTGGGGTCATTGCCCTGTGTAGGGGGCCGTCTTTCGGATGGGACATTAAACGGGTGTCCTGACTCTCTGTGGTCACTAAAGATCCCATGGCACTTATCGTAAGAGTAGGGGTGTTAACCCCGGTGTCCTGGCTAAACTCCCAATCTGGCCTTCATACCATCATGGTCACCAAATCATCCCCAGCTTACAATTGGCTCTTCATCCCCCTCTCCCCTGTAACTATTCCCCAGGTCCTTGCTGAAAATGAGAATGTGTCCTCAGTCAACTTAAAATATAAAAAAGTACTCTTCCTCAGGCGAGCAATACCTTGAGACTTCCTTAATATTAGACATCGTGCACCAGCTGTTATTGACAAATAGACACACACCCCCACCCCCCCGTCTTACCAGACATAGCTGTTCTGTCCGGAAAACCCAGCCCACTGTATATTATCCGTGCTTCGTTCAGCCTTGAATCGGTGAAATACAAGATATTACAGTTTTTAATATCCTGTTGGATGTAGTCGTGATCTCATTTGCAGAAGGGAGTGCGGGTGAAGGCCTTGTGGCCATCCTGGAAGGGGGAGTAACAATGGTTGAGTTTTTGATGCGCGAGCACTACAGGCAATGTGTTGATAGAACTTCGGTAGCATTTTCCTCAAATGTGCTTTGTTAAAATCCCCAGCTACAATAAATGCAGCCTCAGGATATGTTGTTTCCAGTTTGCATAAAGTCCAGTGCAGTTCCTTGAGGGCCGTCGTGGTATCAGCTTGAGGGGGAATATACACGGCTGTGACTATAACCGAAGAGAATTCTCTTGGAGGTAATACGGTCGGCATTTGATTGAGGTATTCTAGGTCGGGTGAACAATAGGACTTTTTTGTACATTATCACAATCACACCATGAGTTGTTTATCATGAAACATACACCACTGCATTTCTTCTTCCCAGAGAGTTCTTTACTCCTGTCTGCGCGATGTACTGAGAACCCAGTTGGCTGTATGGACTGCGACATTATATCGAGTGAGAGCCATGATTCCCTGAAACAGAGTATGTTACAGTCACTGTTTTTCTGGAAAGAGATCCTTGCCCTGAGCTCGTCTACTTTATTGTCCAGGGACTGAACATTAGCGATTAATATACTCGGAAGCAGTGGATGGTGTTCACACCCCCTGAGTCAGACTAGAAGTTCACTCCGAATAACTCTGGGTTAAGTTCAATTGCCCTGGGGGGTATGAACAAAGTGTCCAATTCGGGAAAGTTGTTTTTCTGGTCGTAAATGCTTGTGAGTTATTTCCATCTGTATGTAATAACACAAAAAACGTTCTGGGCTAATGTAAGAAATAACACACAAAAAAACTAAATAGTTGCTGAGGAGCTAGAAGCAGACCTACCATGTCTGTCACCGCCATCTTCACACCATTTGCTTCAAAAGTATCTCAATCAATCAATCACAATATGTCTGCTCCTCTGAAATTTCATATGGTGCTCCAATCTTTTTTAAATTAAGCGGATACCATAGATTTACAGTTATTGCGCTAACTAAGGTCAGGACGTGGCATAGATAAAGGGCCTCATTGCCAAAATCCTGAAGTATCCCTTTAAGATCCATTATCTTAAACATGTTTGACAGTCTCTGATACCTTTTAACTTTTCTCAAGAAAAGGTTATAAACAGATGTGTGTGTGTGTGTGTACTAAGGAGACTGGTTAAACATCTGAAGGAGACTGACAGTCATACACTCACATACATAAAACACACATCTATATTGATACCAGACGCACACCCGACAACGGAGTTTGTTTGTGGTGGACTGCCCTCTCACCGCCAAAAGCTAAGAAGGAGGCTAGTCTGGGAAGCAGTTAATCAACAGTATCAAACAGGGGTGTGTGAGTGGTGTGGTGTAAGTGCGTGCGCGCGTCACATTGTGTCTATGTGTGTGTTACTCAGAGGGAGTTTCTCACCAGTGTGAGGGGATTATTTGTGTTGCTATGACAGTGTTGTGATGGTCTGTTTGTCACTCATTGGAGTTTCACCTGTAATTTAGACTGATACATGCTTCCCCACTGATTTCCAGTCATCATCAACCTCTTTTCTGTCATCAGGTTTGTTTTCCCTTTGTAGTATTTTTCAAGCCCTGATACATCCGACAAGTGTCAGAGCTGGTGTGGTAGGATTCAATCTTTTTTTTTTTTACCTTTTAGGCAAGTCAGTTATGAACAAATTCTTATTTTCAATGACGGCCTAGGAACAGTGGGTTAACTGCCTGTTCAGGGGCAGATGACAGATTTGTATCTTGTCAGCTCTGGGATTTGAACTTACAACCTTTCGGGTACTAGTCCAACACTCTAACCACTAGGCTACCCTGCTGCCCCACGAGGCTACCCTGCCGCCCCAATCTCAGTCCTGTATTATCACTTTGCCCTTTTTGATGGTTCGTCTGAGGGCATAGTGGGATTTTTTTATTAGTGTCCTGCTCCTTGAAAACGGCAGCTCTAGCCTTTAGCTCGGTGCGGATGTTGCCTATAATCCATGGTTCTGGTTGGGAAATGTATGTATGGTCACTTTGAGGATGATGTCGTCTGCACTTATTGATGAAGCCGGTGACTGATGTGGTATACTCCTCAATGCCATTGGATGAATCGGGGATCATATTCCAGTGTGTGTGTGTAAGCGCAAAGGAAATTAACCTCTCTGCGCACGGAACCCGCTAGCGGGCTGAAATTCCACAACATACGGTGATCTCTACATAAATAGTCATATTAAACATTTATGAAAATACAAGTGTCTCACATGTATCGAATGCCTAGAATCTTGCTAATCCAACCGTGTTGTCAGATTTTAAAAAGGATTTACTGCGAAAGAATACGATGCGATTACTGAGCATAGAGCCCCATAAAAAAACAAACATTTTAAACAGCACAGGCGTAACATAATCACAAACTGCTTTAAAATAAATCGTTTACCTTTGACGATCTTCGTCTGTTTGCAATTCCAATGCTCATTGTTACACAATTAATGGTCTTTTGTTTGATAAAATCCGTTTTCATAGCCTAACACGAAACATTTTGTGAACCGCTTGTGTCGTGAATTCCGTCTCATTCCATTTTCGACGGCACATTCCAGGTAAATAACCCACACAGAACGTGACTTTTCCAGTCATGTTTGGTTTCACTGTAATCAACTGGTTTGTTTGTAACACAATCAAACGTGATGGGCCATTTCGCGGGACGTATTGACTGAAAGAAACCGATTTGAAGACAACAAGTCATGACATCATTGTGCACCAATGATTTGCCTGCTGTTTCGTTGATTGACTGTCTTTTAACCCAATGACCACTGATCGTCTTGAAATCCAGCTGGGTAGATAGCCAATGAGCTGAGCTAAATGGCAATACGCCATGTTTATGTGTTGCAAGACCAACCCATGTAGTAAGCTTCAGCGTAAAGTGAGTAATTCGCTAGTGAAGTTTCATACCAGAAGAAGCTACGCATATTACGCACTGCAGTGTATGGTGAACGTGCAGATTCAGCTGTTTATATATCAATCATTATGACGACTAAGTCCGGGAAAGCTAAATCTAAGTCTAGATATACATATGTACACACAATTTTAGAATAAATTGATTGGGAAGGTGAGACAGAGATTGTTGTAGGATGCTTCATTTAGCGATTGTGGAGGAATATTTTTTGAACGGGAGAGGACATCGTTTTGGACTGGTAAGTTCTTATCATGCTAATGCCCTTGTTTGAAATTAATAATATAAAATATTATTTGTGATTTTTATTTTATTTTAGAAGCAATATATAAACATGTAATGTCATGAAATGTGAGATGCGTGTGTCTGCCACCCCACCCCAACCCACATGAAAGGGCAAGACCACATCAATGGCCAAAGTGAAATGGAGACAGTAGATACAGCTGGTCTGTTGTAATATAATAAAGACAGTAGATCTAGCTGGTCTCTCACAATATAATAGAGACAGTAGATCTAGCTGAAATGTCATAATATAAAAGAGACAGTAGATCTAGCAGGTAATAATAATATAATAATATATTCAACCTAATATATTCAACCTTCAACCTTAAACTCTATATATATCTGTTTATTATACCTGTTGATACAGGGCTCATATGTGAAACTATTCTAACTGAACATTTTCTTTCACAGTGACACTGACTCCGAATGGGAGTCTTATCTGGTGTCCTGTGTGAATTTAAGTATGCTCTCTCTAATTCTCTCTTTCTCTCTCTCGGAGGACCTGAGCCCTAGGACCATGCGTCAGGACTACCTGGCATGATGACTACTTGCTGTCCCCAGTCCATCTGACCTTGCCGCTGTTCCAGTTTCAACTGTTCTGCCTTCGGCTATGGAACCCTAAACTGTTCATTTTTACTCTTGAGGTGCTGTCCTGTTGCACCCTCTACAACCACTGTGATCTCTAGGGAGTTTTTCCTAGCCACCGTGCTTCACCTGCATTGCTTGCTGTTTGGGGATTTAGGCTGGGGCTATATAAATAGATTTGATCTGATAGAGGACTGAGGGTCTTCCAAATATTGAAAGTGTGTAAATAGTTACCCATGTTATTTTGTAAATGTATATATATATTTTTTTCATATTTTTTTAATCAATAATTATTATTCTTTCCATGGTTTTTTTCTTCCATTTTTTCATATTTTTTTTGTGGGGGGTGTGTTAGAATACCATTTTGGTATTTTGTACATAGTTATTTGTTTCAAAATGTATACCTTCACCAATTTGGCCACTTGGGTACATTTGGGCTACTTGTGTGGGACACCTTGGTGACTTCATGATAAATGTCATGTAGCACAATCATTTTGGAAGTTATCATTCTGAAACTTTGCACAAGTACTGTTGCCCTCTTATATTTTTCACTGAAATTGTCCCCATCATCCTATCTGAATGTTTGTTTTGTCTTGTTCATTTTAAAGATGATATAAAATAAAAAACATGTGTTTTTTTTCATTGTTTTATCTAAACCAGATCTATTGTGTGTTATTCTCTGACATTCAATTCACATTTACACAAACTTCAGAGTGTTTTCTTTCAAATGGTACCAGGAATATGCAAATCCTTGTTTCTGTGCCTGAGCTACAGGCTGTTAGATTTGGGTATGTCTTCAGGCGGAAATTGCACAAAGTAGGGGGAGTTGCAAGAGGTTTTTAATGTGGATATTTT
Source organism: Oncorhynchus tshawytscha (assembly GCF_018296145.1). Classification (NCBI taxonomy): domain Eukaryota; kingdom Metazoa; phylum Chordata; class Actinopteri; order Salmoniformes; family Salmonidae; genus Oncorhynchus; species Oncorhynchus tshawytscha. Next base: position 15,479,882 of record NC_056443.1, read on the forward strand.
CAGGTTATTCTGACCTTGAAATACCTCTTTAGGCTGCATCCCAAATGGAACCCTATTAATGCACTATGTTTAACCAATTCTAGTGAAAGGTAGTACACTGTGTAGGTAATAGGGTGTCGTTTGGGATGTAGATGGATTCTTCTTCCTGTTATGACAAAGCCGTTGTACCGGCCAGCTGTAATACATATTGGTGTGTGTGTTTGCGTGAGTCTTGTTTGTGTGTCAAAGAGAAAACATGTCTGTTGTACAAGTTTTTGGAATCCTATACATTCAGGCTTCATCCTATCAGCCATAAGTTAATTCCAATCAGACAATTCCATTCTAACGACTCTGGGTTGAATTAGTGCAGGGAACCTCCTGCTTTGGTATGGTTCTGTGCAGGGATCGTCTCTCTGTCCTGTGTGGTCCTTTTATCATAAGGTGGGCAGTAGGGGTCATGTTTTGGACATTGTAGCAGATACTGTGTGGTTGGATTGGTGTCCGTGTGTCATCCTACAGTAGGTCTGTCTAAGTAACAGGAAGTCATGAAGGGAAACATTGGGAGTTACAGGAAGTGATGCGATGGGTAAAGAATGTCCCTCCACTGCTGCTCACTGTGAGCAACTGACCACACACACACTACCATGGGACCATGTGAAGACAAAACAATGTATTTACAGCTAGTGACCATTGGCAAAGCTGGAAGACTCTAAAAAGTCACCAACACACCCTTACCGATTGTGTGCGAGCGCCAACCCCCTGCTTCACGGTGTTCTTTTCTGGTGACCAACATTTGCTATGTTTTGAATACTGGTTATTATTAGCATCAAGTCACATTATAATGGCTTGCTAAATTCCTATTGGAATCCAGCCAGAGTGGGGATATCCAACAACTGGAACTTTACACTGGAAAAACCAAATTCAGTAACGGGTGCAAGAAGTCCAACCAACAGATTATATTAGTTTAGAATTTGTATTTATATTTGAATAGCATTATATTAATGAATCAATCATTGTACATGTAAAACCACAAACAAAAAAGATATTGAAACAAACAGTTCTTAAGAATCAACTATAATAGAGCATGCTGGGAAATATAAAAATGATGGGCTTGGTCAGACCAGCTTGACCAGCTAGAACATGCTGGTCAACCAGCATAACCTGCTAGACCATGCTGGTCAGACCAGCTATGCTCTTTTTTTTTCTTCTTTTTTTTTGACAAACGTGACCGACCACCTCGATTTGGTCTTATGTTTCAAAGTTTGAAATGGTGTTTATTACATTGGATAAAGGCAGAGACACAGAGCTACAAAATGGTATATCATACACTGAGGAACAATAGGAAAGGAATTCTGCTTTGAAAGTAAGCCCCATCCATATCTTTAAGGGTTCTGATGTGAGGCCAGTGAGGTCATGTGCTAAACAGAGTGATTAATGTAGAGCAGTAAAACAACCAAAGATTTCAAGGCTACAAGTGGTGAAAGTAGTAGCCTATAATAAGGAAGAAGTTAAGGGGTCTGAATTCTTAACGAATGCACTGTACTGTATATCCTAATATGACTTTGGTGCAGGTCATGTTGTTCCTCACGTTACCGTCTCTGGTAAACACACACTATATCAAATACAATCAAAATGTATTCATCACATGTACAGGATACAGAAGGTGTAAACGGTACAGTGAAATGGTTACTTGCATAGTAGCAATATCAAAAATGGAAAGTGTCCCGATTAAAATATTTTATAATTGGATGATGCTTACCCAGACACAGTTGTCTGAATTGATGGGTCATGTGAAAGAAATGCTATATTTACCAACCAGCCATATCGAGCTAAGTGGATGGGTCAGTATTGTCTAGACATGTTCACATGTTCATGAAATACAATTGATGGCCATAAACACCTTGATGGGGTTTATCACCTCATGCAATCATCTGGCGGAGTGGAGTCTTTTGTTTAGACATGTAGCTGTCTTGCTAAACAATGAACCATAATGCTACAAACGTACCATACAGTACAAACGGATTGTCATAGCTAGCCACCATGTATGCTGTAGTATGAATCTGCAGCTAGCTAAAGCTAACCAACTATGTTCAATGTTAGCTAGCTAGCTAACATTGGGCTATAACCAGGAATGTTTCTGAGATACGAATGGCTAAGGAGATGATTGTGGACTACAGGAAAAGGAGGACCGAGCACGGCCCGATTCTCATCGACAGGGCTGTAGTGGAGCAGGTTGAGAGCTTCAAGTTCCTTGGTGTCCACATCACCAACAAACTAGAATGGTCCAAACACACCAAGACAGTCGTGAAGAGGGCACGACAAAGCCTATTCCCCCTCAGGAAACTAAAAAGATTTGGCATGGGTCTTGAGATCCTCAAAAGGTTATACAGCTGCAACATTGAGACCATCCTGACTGGTTGCATCACTGCCTGGTATTGCTCGGCCTCCGACCACAAGGCACCATAGAGGGTACTGCGTACGGCCCAGTACATCACTGGGGCTAAGCTGCCTGCCATCCAGGACCTCTACACCAGGTGGTGTCAGAGGAAGGCCCTAAAAATTGTCAAAGACCCCAGTCATAGACTGTTCTCTCTACTACCGCATGGCATGCGGTACCGGAGTGCAACGTCTAGGACAAAAAGGCTTCTCAACAGTTTTTACCCCCAAGCCATAAGACTCCTGAACAGGTAATCAAATGGCTACCTGGATGATTTGCATTGTGTGCCCCCCCACCCCTCTTTTACGCTGCTGCTACTCTCTGTTTATCATATATGCATAGTCACTTTAACTATACATTCATGTACATACTACCTCAATTGGGCCGACCAACCAGTGCACATTGGCCCACACATTGGCTAACCGGGCTATCTGCATTGTGTCCCACCACCCGCCAACCCCTCTTTTACGCTACTACTACTCTGTTCATCATATATACATAGTCACTTTAAGCATATTTACATGTACATACTACCTCAGTCAGCCCGACTAACCGGTGTCTGTATGTAGCCTTGCTACTGTATATAGCCTCGCTACTGTTATTTTTCACTGTCTTTTTACTGTTGATGTTATTTATTTACTTACCTATTGTTCACCTAATACCTTTTCTGCACTATTGGTTAGAGCCTGAAAGTAAGCATTTACCTGTTGTATTCGGCGCACATGACAAATACACTTTGATTTGACATTACTACACAGATCATACACTTAATGTTAGCTAGTGAGCCAGCAAGCTAACGTTCGCTAGCTAGCTAACAGTATACTAACTTGCAATGAAAAGGACTTTCTGAAAATGTGTCTCCAGGCTCTTACCTGTATACATGGATAAACGCTTCATGGCAGACTGGAACCACTGTCACTAAGTAAGACATCCGACTGTGTCGTTTCTGTTTTGTTTGTAGCTACAGCTTGTTTGGCCCATTGTGTCAAGTCACTCCAGTTCACACTGACCATGTGCAGAAAGTAGTCAATCACAACATGTTCCCAGTGATCTACGTTGATAGTGTCTGCACAATTCAGGGCAGCAAAGTTGTTGAGTGCAGTAGTAATACTTCTGGCTAGTGTTATATTCTGCTCAAAAAAATATAGGGAACACTAAAATAACACATCCTAGATCTGAATGAATGAAATATTCTTATTAAATATTTTTTCTTTACATAGTTGAATGTGCTGACAACAAAATTACACAAAAATGATCAATGGAAATCAAATTTATCAACTCATGGAGGTCTGGATTTGGAGTGACACTCAAAATTAAAGTGGAAACACTACAGGCTGATCCAACCTTGATGTAATGTCCTTAAAACAGGTCAAAATGAGGCTCAGTAGTGTGTGTGGGCTCCACGTGCCTGTATGACCTCCCTACAATGCCTGGGCATGCTCCTGATGAGGTGGTGGATGGTCTCCTGAGGGATCTCCTCCCAGACCTGGACTAAAGCATCCGCCAACTCCTGGACAGTCTGTGGTGCAACGTGGCATTGGTGGATGGAGCGAGACATGATGTCCCAGATACATTCGGTACCGAATGGCAGTCAGGCTACCTCTGGCGAGCACATGGAGGGCTGTGCGGCCCTCCAAAGAAATGCCACCCCACACCATGACTGACCCACCGCTAAACCGGTCATGCTGGAGGATGTTGCAGGCAGCAGAACCTTCTCCACGGCGTCTCCAGACTCTGTCACGTGTGTCACATGTGCTCAGTGTGAACCTGCTTTCATTTGTGAAGAGCACAGGGCGCCAGTGGCGAATTTGCCAATCTTGGTGTTCTCTGGCAAATGCCAAACGTCCTGCACGGTGTTGGGCTGTAAGCACAACCCCCACCTGTGGACGTCGGGCCCTCATACCTCCCTCATGGAGTCTGTTTCTGACCGTTTGAACAGACACATGCACATTTGTGGCCTGCTGGAGGTCATTTTGCAGGGCTCTGGCAGTGCTACTCCTTGCACAAAGGCGGAGGTAGCGGTCCTGCTCGTGGGGTGTTGCCCTCCTACGGCCTCCTCCACGTCTCCTGATGTACTGGCCTGTCTCCTGGTAGCGCCTCCATGCTCTGGACACTATGCTGACAGACACAGCAAACATTCTTGCCACAGCTCGCATTGATGTGCCATCCTGGATGAGCTGCACTACCTGAGCCACTTGTGTGGGTTGTAGACTCTGTCTCATGCTACCACTAGAGTGAAAGCACCACCAACATTCAAAAGTGACCAAAACATCAGCCAGGAAGCATAGGAACTGAGAAGTCGTCTGTGGTTACCACTTTATTTGGGGTGTCTTGCTAATTGCCTATAATTTCCACCTGTTGTCTATTCCATTTGCACAACAGCATGTGAAATTTATTGTCAATCAGTGTTGCTTCCTAAGTGGACAGTTTGATTTCACAGAAGTGTGATTGACTTGGAGTTACATTGTGTTGTTTACGTGTTCCCTTTATTTTTTGAGCAGTGTATCTTTCAAAAAAGCTGCAGTAGCCAGGATTATCTACACATAATGAGCAGCTCATGTCATCGACAGAAGCATGCTACATGGCAGACCAATCCGAAGTCATCTCTTGGCATGTCCAGCCCATCCATTATCTCAGTCAATCACTGATAGCGACTTGGCCCGTCTTTTTTTTTTGTATTTACAGATGGCATACACGTTTAAGACAAATGAAAGTTCACATGTTCCAGTAGACATTTCTTCCCCAAAACACATTTTGATAAAAATAAAAAAATGTTCTGGCTCTGTACTCCAGCACTTTGGATTTGAAATGATACAATGAGTATGAGTTTAAAGTGCAGACTGTCTGTTTTAATTTGAGGGTATTATCAACCATATTGGATGATACATTTTTTGTACAAAAAGTTTTTATATAAAAAAAAAAGGTTATAGTCCCCACATTTTATGGGACAAAAATTATTGGGACAAATTAATTTATGTCTATTAAATAAGTCAAAAGTGTTGTATTTGGTTCCATATTCCTAGCACGCAATGATTCAATCAAGCTTGTGACTCGTCAAAGTTGTTGGAATCACTTTTATTGTACATAAGAATATAATGTTTCTAAACACTTTCACACTTCAGTGAGAACAAATCTACCATACCGATGCCTACCCCCCATGTACCCTGCTAAGCTTTAGAACAAATAGAGCACTGACAACTATCCATGTAGCTGTTCAGCCTGTACATTAATGATGTGTCTGTACTGGATCTGAAGTTCAAATGTATGCAGATGATACAGTGATATATGTGCATGCAAACAACAAGCTGCACAAGAACTCACTACTGTAATGGTCCAGGTTACAAAGTGGCTCAGTGACTTCTGTTTGCATATCAATGTGAAAAAAACTGTTTGCATGTTCTTCACAAAGAGGGCAACAGATGCTACTGAGCCAGATGTCTATGTGTCAGGGGAGAAGCTCCAGGTGGTATCTGATTTTAAGTACCTTGGCAGCACACTTGATTCCAACCTCTCTTTTAAAAAGCATGTGGACAATTGTGGAAGTAAAAAAAGAAAATCACATTTTTAAGAAACATCAAACCAAATATTTTGAGTTGATTTCACACGCACCCCCCTCACCAAAGGCTATTGGCAAGACCTCCCCTGCTGTGCCAAGAACTGGGTAAAACAATACCCTAACCCCTTTACCTTCCTCCTTCTCCTGACAAAACAATGGGCATTCCTGCCATTCCTAATGCCTCTTCCTCTCTCTCTAACTCAACCCATCTCATCCCCTGTTATTTCTTCCTCTCTCTGAATGTGTCTTAAATGGCACCCTATTCCCTATAAAGTGCACTACTTTTGTCCAGAGTCGTATGGGCTCTGGTCAAAAGTAGTGCACTATAAAGGTAATAGGGTGCCATTTGGGACACAATCCCTAACTCAACACACAACTCCTCTCTTCTTTAGTCTATTTCCCAGAGGAGGACAAACCACAACTTTCTCTACCACTAATCAAACCCAGGGTGTGTGTGTGTGTTTTAAATGCAGGATTCTGCCACAGTTGAAATACGACACATGCCTACAAGATGTGTGTGTCTCGTGGGAAGAGATAGGATCTTGTCAAATCAACTGCATGTGAGAATGTGAGACATGGCAATGGACATAATAGCACCGCTGTGAGTGTGTGTGTGTGTGATCACTGTCTGTGGCTGGTAAAAGGTCCCCCATGTTTTTTAAATATACACTGAACAAAAATATAAAACCCAACATGAAACAATTTCTAAGATGGGTGACCTGTCTGAGTATGCAGGCCATACTCGACTCGGCTTATGGTATAGAAATAAACATTAAATTCTCAGGCAACAGGTCTGGTGGACATTCCTGTAGTCAGCATGCCAATTGCACGCTCCCTCAATTTGAGACATCTGTGGCATTGTGGTGTTTGACAAAACTGCACATTTTAGAGCAGCCTTTTATTGTCCGCAGCACAAGGTGCAGCTGTGTAATGGTCATTTCTAATCAGCTTCTTGATATGCCACACCTGTTAGATGGATGGATTATCTTGGCAAAGGAGAAATGCTGACTAACAGGGATGTAGCCAATTTGAGAGAAATCTGCTTTTTGTATGTATGGACAATTTCAGGGATCTTTTTATTTCCCATGAAACATGGGACCAACACTTTGCATGTTGCATTTATATTTTTGTTAAGTATATATTTTTATCGAGTTTGTTGGATAGACATGGGGAGGACACACAAGAAAGTAAGGAAGAGAGATGGTAGAAAAGTGTGGGCGTGATTCGAACCCGTGCCAGCACTGGAACACTGGAATGTTCTCTGAAGGCAGCGGCTAGACGACTCGTATGTTTTATTCTCTGGAGTGACAATGGTGATATACAGGCAGGAAACACCAACATAAAGTTTCTTAATAGGGCACTGGGCCTCCACGAGCATCCAGAACACTGTTGTGTCTTTGGCATCATTAAAGTGAAGACTGTTATTTTATCAAATCAATTCTCTTTAATTATTATTATGTGATTAAACTAATCATGTACATGTAATTAACTAGGAAGTTGGGGCACCAAAGGAAAATCTTCAGATTACAAAGTTATAATTTTCCTAATATAACTTCAGATATTTTAATATCTGATCAGTTAGTCTTCTAATTAAGGAATTATTATTTACCTCACGTTAGTCTCATTCCAAATGTCGTAAATTGTTGGTTACCTGCACAAACCCAGACTTTACTATGAATCAACCATACACCAATTGTCTTAATCATATATTTACTAACTAACTAAGTAATCACAGAAATGCATAAACAAACAGTAGATATGGTTACGAGGAAATGATAGGGGAGGTTCCCTAGTGGGCTAAGCCGATATGACGGCTTGGTGGACAAATGGAAGTGGGTGTGGACTGAGAAGGGCGGGAATTACAAAAGAGTTACTACACAGTTGATAATTATATTAATTGAAATGCTAATCCTTTGCACATGAACGCTCACTCATTCGGGAATAATTGCAATCAATGTATTTTTACACCCAGTGTGTCATCGTGATCTCTGTTGGAATCGTCAGTCCTTCTGTTGGAAAGTTCATCCGAGTGTCTCTCTGCTTCCCTGAAGTCTCATGGTTAGAATAGATACTTCAAAGTACCATTCAGAAATGTTCTTATAGAAAAGATGTTTTGGCGGTTGTCGGTCTAATCATCCCATGGCACATAATTTCTAGCTGCAGACTAGTAATTAGTATCTAAGATTTGCTCTTATTCTGTCGGGATCTCACATTAACGGTTTACAATCACATTACATAATTTCACAAATAGTTTAATCTTTACTCATTCATTTTAAACAATAATTAGACGTAAACCTCATAACGGAGGCTGCTGTATAAACAGAGTTATGGTAATGTGGCTCTATTGTCTTTCATGAGATCACAAACATGAAACAAAATGGACCGGGTCATAGCTGGCTTCTCCACCGACCGTTTACACATTCTCCAAAACATGGATATTGTTCAGTTCTCAAGTTCTGTGATGTAGAATAAGTTCCTTTGTTCTCTCTATGTGTCTCTTTCTGCATGGCCAGGAGGAGAGTCTCCTCCAAGAATTTATGACCTGAGATAACAGAACCTGGGTGTAGGAGGGAGAGAGGGGGAAGACACTCACTATACACAAAGAAGGATAGGTCATGACAACAGCTTCAATGTGCCTTGGCATATATTCTACAAGTGTCTGGAACTCTATTGGAGGTATGTGACACCATTCTTCCACGAGAAATGTTATAATTTGGTGTTTTGGTGATGGTAGTGAAAACGCAGTCTCAGTCACTGCTCCAGAATCTCCCAGTGTCCAATTGGGTTGAGATCTGGCGACTGAGACACACACACTCTTTAAACCCCCTATGCTCCTTTTAGGCCCCTCTTTCAAAGTCACTGGGATCTCTTCTTCTAGCCAGGGTAGCCAAAATAATGGGCAACTTGGCATTTTTATGTATGACCCTAAAGCATGATGGGATGTTAATTGCTTAATTATCTCAGGAACCACACTTGTGTGGAAGCACCTGCTTTCACTAATGTGACCCTTAATTGCTTAATTAACTCAGGAACCATGGGGAAGAGGGTTCCACATTTTGGGGGGGTTGTCACATTGGCATTTTCAACTACCTTTCTTTTTAAAGAGATATAGAGAGTACGTAAGTGAGATATAAAGAGAGAGAGAGAAAGTGGGGAGACATACATACGCACAGTTGGAGTGGGAAGTTTACATACACCTTAGCCAAATACATTTAAACTCACTTTTTCACAATTCCTGACATTTAATCCTAGTAAAAATTCCAACTTTGGAAGTGTGCATGGGGTCATTGTCCATTTGGAAGACCCATTTGCGACCAAATTTTAACTTCCTGACTGTCTTGAAATGTTGCTTCAATATATCCACATATTTTCCTCCCTCATGATGCCATTTTGTGTAGTGCATCAGTCCCTCCTGCAGCAAAGCACCCCCACAACATGATGCTGCCACCCCCATGCTTCAGGGTTGGGATGGTGTTCTTCGGCTTGCAAGCCTCCACATTTCTTCCTGCAAACATAACGATGGTCATTATGGCCAAACAGTTCTATTTTTGATTCATCAGACCAGAGGACATTTCTCCAAAAAGTACCATCTTTGTCCCCATGTGCAGTTCCAAACCGTAGTCTGGCTTTTTTTATGGCAGTTTTGGAGCAATGGCTTCTTCCTTGCTGAGTGGCCTTTCAGGTTATGTCGATACTTTTGTACCTGTTTCCTCCAGCATCTTCACAAGGTCCTTTGCTGTAGGGATTGGTTTTCACTTTTCACACCAAAGTATGTTCATCCCTAGGAGACAGAACACGTTTCCTTCCTGAGCGGTGTGACCGCTGTGTGGTCCCATGGTGTTTATACTTGCGTACTATTGTTTGTACAGATGAATGTGGTACCTTCAGGCATTTGGAAATTGCTCCCAAGGTTGAACCAGACTTGTGGAGGTCAACTGTTATTTTTCTGAGGTCTTGGCTGATTTGTTTTGATTTTCCCATGATGTCAAGCAAAAAGAGGCACTGAGTTTGAAGGTCGGCCTTGAAATACATCCACAGGTACACCTCCAATTGACTCAAATGATGTCAATTAGCCTATCAGAAGCTTCTAAAGCCATGACATCATTTTCTGTAATTTTCCAAGCTGTTTAAAGGCACAGTCAACATAGTGTATGTAAACCTCTGACCCACTGGAATTGTGATACAGTGAATTATAAGTGAAATAATCTGTCTGTAAACAATTGTTTGAAAAATTCCTTGTGTCATGCACAAAGTAGATGTCCAAACCGGCTTGCCTAAACTATAGTATGTTAACAGGATATTTGTGGAGTGGTTGAAAAACAAGTTTTAATGACTCCAACCTAAGTGTATGTAAACTTCCGACTTCAACTGTACATACACACACCCACACACACAGTCTCAGTAACAAACAGGGTATTGTCCTTCAGTGGACTTCACCCTTCCTGATAGATCCTCCTGGAATGGACCTTAGTCTCCCTGCACTGATTAACTGGTGTGTGTGTGATGGGGGACCACAAAGTAAACTAACTGCCTGATTGCAGTCTGGTACGTAGAGAAACACACACATACTGAGAACCCATAAAGCAAACAAATGTGCGATGATTTCAGTCTGAACACAAAGGTAGAGGGGGGAGAGAGTGAGAGGGGCTAGAAGGGGTGAGAGCAGGGAGAGGGGGAGGAGGGTTGAGACTATAGTTAACCCTCTGCCTTCTGAAGAAAGCACATTATGTAAGAAATCTAAACACACACACAGACACGCATGAAGATTGCAGCGACGGTGGCCTCTGGAAATCCTCGTCAACCCCAGGTTCAGACTAATATGGTGTGTGTGTGTGTGTGTGTGTGTGTGTGTGTGAGAGTTCTCAGTCGGAGTCTGTCTTCTCCCACTGTTCTAGATGTTGTTAAAGTGAATTTTCAGCAGGAGTTCTTGATCTTTTATCCCCTTTGTCTCCACAATTTCGTGGTTATCCAATTGGTAGTTACAGTCTTGTCCCGAAGGTCGAGAGCCATGCGTCCTCCAAAACACGATCCTGTCAAGCCGCACTGCTTGCTTTACCCGGAAGCCAGCCGCACCAAAGTGTCGGAGTAAACACTGTACATCTGGCGAACGACGTCAGCGTGCAGGCATCCGGCCCGCCACAAGGAGTCACTAGAGCGCGATGGGACAAGGAAATCCTGGCCGGCCAAACCCTCCCCTAACCCGGATGACCCTGGACCAATTGTGTGCTGCCTCATGGGTCTCCCGGTCATGGCCGGCTGTGACACAGTCTGGGATCGAATCCAAATCAAATCAAAAATGTAGGGTAAGTAACATTATATAAGGTAGCATTGTTTAAAGTGGCTAGTGATATATTTACATCATTTCCCATCAATTCCCATGATTAAAGTGGCTGGAGTAGAGTCAGTGTCATTGACAGTGTGTTGGCAGTAGCCACTCAATGTTAGTGGTGGCTGTTTAACAGTCTGATGGCCTTGAGATAGAAGCTGTTTTTCAGTCTCTCGGTCCCAGCTTTGATGCACCTGTACTGACCTCGCCTTCTGGATGACAGCGGGGTGAACAGGCAGTGGCTCGGGTGGTTGATGTCCTTGATGATCTTTATGGCCTTCCTGTAGCATCGGGTGGTGTAGGTGTCCTGGAGGGCAGGTAGTTTGCCCCCGGTGATGCGTTGTGCAGACCTCACTACCCTCTGGAGAGCCTTACGGTTGAGGGCGGTGCAGTTGCCATACCAGGCGGTGATACAGCCCGCCAGGATGCTCTCGATTGTGCATCTGTAGAAGTTTGTGAGTGCTTTTGGTGACAAGCCGAATTTCTTCAGCCTCCTGAGGTTGAAGAGGCGCTGCTGCGCCTTCCTCACGATGCTGTCTGTGTGAGTGGACCAATTCAGTTTGTCTGTGATGTGTATGCCGAGGAACTTAAAACTTGCTACCCTCTCCACTACTGTTCCATCGATGTGGATGGGGGGTGTTCCCTCTGCTGTTTCCTGAAGTCCACAATCATCTCCTTAGTTTTGTTGACGTTGAGTGTGAGGTTATTTTCCTGACACCACACTCCGAGGGCCCTCACCTCCTCCCTGTAGGCCGTCTCGTTGTTGGTAATCAAGCCTACCACTGTTGTGTCGTCCGCAAACTTGATGATTGAGTTGGAGGCGTGCATGGCCACGCAGTCGTGGGTGAACAGGGAGTACAGGAGGGGGCTCAGAACGCACCCTTGTGGGGCCCCAGTGTTGAGGATCAGCGGGGAGGAGATGTTGTTGCCTACCCTCACCACCTGGGGGCGGCCCGTCAGGAAGTCCAGTACCCAGTTGCACAGGGCGGGGTCGAGACCCAGGGTCTCGAGCTTGATGACGAGCTTGGAGGGTACTATGGTGTTGAATGCCGAGCTGTAGTCGATGAACAGCATTCTCACATAGGTATTCCTCTTGTCCAGATGGGTTAGGCAGTGTGCAGTGTGGTTGAGATTGCATCGTCTGTGGACCTATTTGGGCGGTAAGCAAATTGGAGTGGGTCAAGGGTGTCAGGTAGGGTGGAGGTGATATGGTCCTTGACTAGTCTCTCAAAGCACTTCATGATGACGGATGTGAGTGCTACGGGCGGTAGTCGTTTAGCTCAGTTACCTTAGCTTTCTTGGGAACAGGAACAATGGTGGCCCTCTTGAAGCATGTGGGAACAGCAGACTGGTATAGGGATTGGTTGAATATGTCCGTAAACACACCGGCAGCTGGTCTGCGCATGCTCTGAGGGCGGCTGGGGATGCCGTCTGGGCCTGCAGCCTTGCGAGGGTTAACACGTTTAAATGTCTTACTCACTTCGGCTGCAGTGAAGGAGAGACCGCATGATTCCGTTGCAGCTGTAGTCCGTGATTGACTGTAGACCCTGCCACATACCTCTTGTGTCTGGAGCCGTTGAATTTGAGCCCCTCTGAAATGTTCTCTCTCGTTGCTTCTGTAGTTCCAAAACTGGTGTCTTCCTTTTTCTCTCCCTCCCACTCCTGCCCTCTTCCCCCTCTCCCCTCCTTCTCTCTCTCTATCCCTCCCTCCCCCTCTCTTCCCTCTCTCTCTACCTCTCCCTCCCACTCCCTCCCCCCTCTTTCTCTCTTCTAGACAGGAAGTACCTCTGCGTATTTCCCTGTGTGGAACAATAACACTGTGGAACTCTGGGTATTATTTTAACAGCGTCCGTCTTTATCTGCTCCGAACATAGCTTCCTCCTCTGCCTCTCTTTCTGTTCCTCTCTCTCTCTTCCTCTCCCCCTGAGTCACTCACAGTATTCTGCCTAGAGAGAGAGGGATTTAGAGGGAGGGAGGATGGTGGAAACAAAGGCAGAGAGAGAGAGCTATGTTTGGTCTAAGTGACTGAAGCGAGGGACGGTGAGAGGGAGGGAGAGAGAGGGACAAGAGGGTAGATTAGGTTTGTTGGTTGTTTTTTTTGGAGTCTAGGTCAGTTGAGATGGACCACAGAGAGAGAGAGAAGACTTTGAATACAGTCTCGTTTTGTTACTAGAGGACTATAGGGCTGCTCCGAAGGATAGAACTACTCCTAGAAACAGAACCTAACTCTCTTAATATGGCTAGCACTGTTGGACTACTCCTAGAGACAGAACCAAAGCCACCTAGCAAGGCCAGAGAACTGGATTAATTAAGGCGGGAAGGAGACAAGAGCATTGAGAATTTAAGGGAACTTCTTACCCCAACAGTTTGTATTGCCTCTTTTGAACACCGCAGTGGAAATGTTATGTTGAAGACTTGATAAACAGTAGTAAGTAGCCGGACCACCTTCTTTGGGCTAAGTCCATTGTCGTCTGTGTTGCATTGAAGATCTTTGGGCATGTTTATAAGGACTGCTCTCAGACCAGTCTATGGTTGAACTAACATTGGGCCTGACCCTAACTGTGACCCAGTAGACACAGTTCTAGGATCAGGTGTGACTAGGGCCTCTTCTGTGTGGATCCACTCTGGTATGGTATAGACTGACTTGGGAACAGTTAGAAAGTATTGGGTGTTTTTTTCCTCTTATCATCTCCTTTAGTTCCTCTCCTTTTCTCTTTTCATCCCCTACCTTCCATTCATCTTCTCCCCTCTGTGCAGTGTGTACTGTTCTACCTTCACTCCTCTTTGTGTCTTTGAACTTGTAGGCGTCTTCAAGGTGTGACTGGGTGTGTGTCTGATCTCTGTTTTTGTGTGTCTTAATGTGTATATAATTTCATTACTCAGTGTCATTATGACTCTGAGAGTAAATGACCTTCAATCTAGTTTCTTCGACTTTATTCTAGTTTAGGAGTCCGTATCAGTCAGCTATTCTAGTTTCTTCTACCACATATGGTATTATCAGTTCTTTCTGTATCAGTGTTTCACGCAGTCATACATTCACAATGTTTTATGGGTCAAAGTAACATAAATAATGTCTACACATAAACCATGGAACATGGTTTATCTTGCTATCCATCCATCAGTCAGAGTAAAGCATTCGGCTACTGTTCTGTAGACTATGTTTATAAATAGAACTAAGGACTGTCTTGTCTTGTGAAGTTTATTTGATTTCCTGAATGTCTGACAGTGTCCGACACTGATTGGCTCCGGTCTCTAACTGGCTAATCAGGTTAACTGTGGCTTGGTATGTCGAGGGCGATTAACTGTTCCTTTGTATCTGGCTGCTTGACAAATGTAACACTAGGACTAGGTCAGTGGAACACATTCTGTCTGAGTACAGTAGAACTACATTATATCTCACATTTTTTTTCTTCCATTTCAATATTTTTTTTAATAACTCTGTTTCATCACGTCATATTTCACAAAGATGTCTGAGTACAGTAGATTATCTCAAATTATACTGCAGAAGACAAAAATGAGATATTTGGATATCAAATATCTCACATTTTTGGCTTCGGCTGTATACTTCTAAATAACTTTTCTTCATGTATATCCTAGTGTGGTTCAATGGATCAGATTCTAAGTACAGTATATCTCTAAATACTGATTGGGCTGGTTTTTCCAGACACAGATTTAGTTTTCCTTTCTATATTCGCTTCTTGTTTTTTTGTTTTTTTTTTAGCTTGGTTTTCATAGTCATCAATCATTCCAGGCCCAATCCGGGCTCCATTAACAGTCCTGGGACAAAACTAATCTTAGGTCCATTCATAGTCCTGGAATAAATGATAATAGTGTTTGTTCTATCCCATTTGGGAACTTCCAAAATCTCTCTCCCTATATAACTATACCAAGAGGAACATTTTCAGGGAACAGACAATCATTCTGACAAGTGCACACATGGACACACACACACACACAATCGTCCTGAGAGAAATCCAAAATGAGCCTTTTTAGGAACCATCGTGTTTACTTTAATGAATGGCCATAAATCATAAACAGAAATATTTCCAAAGTGTTCTGACTTCCGACTGTGCCAGATCCTCATTCTTCTTCCATCAGGGTTCTTCCTCCTCAAAATTCCCGGAATTCAGTCAAAATTCTCTCCTGAGAGAAATGTTTTCAGAGTTATTCCCGGTGCATTATTCTGAAGTTATTAATAGCTTCAGAATAATGGGCCATTCATGAGCAGGAGTCTCCTGGGATCTCACTGAAGTTTGTTCTAGGCTCCTACCTGGCATATATACACTGCTTATGGTACTTCCTTTTGGGTCTACACAGACTTCCTTTTGGGTCTACACAGACTTCCTTTTGGGTCTACACAGACTTCCTTTTGGGTCTACACAGACTTCCTTTTGGGTGTACCAACAAATCATGTTACCCCTACTGTAGTTACATTATCCCTTTTTTTTCTTTAACCTTTATTTAACTAGGCAAGTCAGTTTAAGAACACATTTTTATTTACAATGACGGCCTACACCGGCCAAACCCGGACGACGCTGGGCCAATTGTGCTCCGCCCTATGGGACTCCCAATCAAGGCCGGTTGTGATACAGCCTGGATTCGAAACAGCGTGTCTGTAGTGACACCTCAAACACTGAGAGGTAGTTCCTTAGACTGCTGCGCCACTAGGGAGCCAATCCCTCACCTGTATGTGTGTGTGTTCTCGCTCTCTCTCCAGACGCAGTGTACCTGTGATCAGGCCTCACTCGTGGCACCTGGCCAAGCTTTCATCAACGGAGTCCCCCCACAGTTCTACCCCTGTCCCCCCTCCTCCTCCCCCGTCCCCCCCATCTGCCATGCAGCTCCATCCTGGGCCCTACACACTACCCTGGCACTCTACAGCAGACAACAGGTAACATACACACAGATGCATATATACAGACACATACACACAAACACACTGGGCCCTATACACTACCCTGGCACAGCAGACAGCAGGTAATGGTCATTTATATTGGGAAGATACAGGACGGCTAAGTACCCTGGCTTATATGTGAATTAGAGTTTAGAGCAGTCTTTCCCATTCTATCCGATTCTTGTCTCCCAACCTTCTATCAAGCTATGTTTGCACACGCCACGTTTGTGTGTGTCATAATCATAATACTGATGATCATAATACTGAATGAATCGTGAATAATGATGAGTTAGAAAGTTACAGAGGGTCAAACATCATACCCCCAAGAAATGCTAACCTCTCCTTTTATTGGTAATGGTGAGAGGTTAGCATGTCTTTGGGGTATGATCTTTGACCCGATGTAACTTTCTCACTCATCATTATTCACGATTCATTCACGACTTTCCGTAATCATGGTAGCATCCACATTAATGTAGAATTGCTTAGAAACATATTATATTCTTATTTACAATAAAAGTTACTCCAAATTCACACAATACATTATTTACCATTAATTTCTATTGGTCACAAAATAATCTGAAACACAACCAAAACTAACTGCAAATGCATCCAACAAGTTTGCAGTCACACAGTTGATTATAGTCATTGCGTGCTAGGAATATGGGACCAAATACTAAGCTTTTGACTACTTTATTTATAAGTATCATTAGGGATGTCAATCATTTTGACCCCTACCTTTTTGAGAAAAATTATTATTACTTGTTAAACAAAATCTCTTTCTCTGAGCAATTGTATTAGTATAAAATAATATAATTTCCCCAAATAATTTCCAACCCCTGTGTCTGTGTGTGTGTGCGCTCACATGTGTGTACGTATCTGAGCTGTGTGTGTGTGCATATCTGAGCTGTGTGTTTTTGAGGCTGGGTACACAGTCTTGTGGGAGTGCATTGTTGGGCAGACCAGACCAGAGGAATTTTGTCCCTGTGACGTGTTTCTGAAGACTAGCAAACACACACACACACACACACACACACACACACACACACACACACACACACACACACACACACACACACACACACACACACACACACACACACACACACACACACACACACACACACACACACACACACACACCACCTGTTTCCAAAGACTAACAATCATCAGGAAGCTTAGTGACCTCATCGTGTTCTAAAGTCAATAGCATGACGATGGATAACAGGGGTATTTTCAGACAGGAATCGATTCACGCATTCCTCACTGGCTGATCACTCAATGGTAGGACCCCCAAACTATCAAAATGGCTTTTCACACTACTGAGACAAACCGGGCCGAGCCAAAGTTGCGGGAATAATATTTGAGCCAGCAGGGTAGCCTAGTGGTTAGAGCGTTGGGCTAGTAACCGGAAGGTTGCAAGTTCAAATCCCCGAGCTGACAAGGTACAAATCTGTCATTCTGCCCCTAAACAGGCAGTTAACCAACTGTTCCTAGGCTGTCATTGAAAATAAGAATTTGTTCATAACTGACTTGCCTGGTTAAATAAAGGTAAAATAAAACAGTTTCATTTGGGTCGGGTACCAAAAACACAATGAATTGGTTGAGAGAAAATAGTTTTTAGGAGATTTTAGTTGATTAAAGTCAACACTAAGTATAAGTACATTGAAATGTTTCCAAAGCTTATACATACTATATACTGACCAAAAATATAAAGCAACATGTAAAGTGTTGGTCCCATGTTTCATGAGCTGAAATAAAAGATCCCAGAAATGTTTCATACTCACAAAAAGCTGCTTTCTCTCAAATGTTGTGCACACATTTCTTTACATCCCTGTTGGTGAGCATTTCTCCTTTGTCAAGATAATCAATCTACCTGACAGGTGTGGCATATCAAGAAGCTGATTTAAACTGATCATTACACAGGTGCACCTTGTGCCGGGGATAATACAAGTTCACTCTAAAATGAGCAGTTTTGTAACAACACAATTCCACAGTTTTTAGGGAGCGTGCAATTGGTATGCTGACTGGAATGTCCTCCAGAGCTGTTGTCAGAGAATTGAATGCTAATTTCTCTACCATAAGCAATGACGTTTTAGAGAATTTGGCAGTACATCCCACTGACCTCACAACTGCAGACATCGTGTAACCAAGCCAGACCAGGATCTTCACATCTAGCCAGCCACCTGGACAGCTGATGAAACTGAGGAGTATATCTGTCTGTAATTAAAGCCCTTTTGTGGGGAAAAACTATGGCCCTCCCAGGCCCACGAATGGCTGCTTCCCTGTCCAGTCATGCAAAATCCATAAATTAGAGAATTATTTATTTATTTCAATTGAATGATTTCCTGAAATGAACTGTAACTCAGTAAAATCGTAGACATTTTTCCATGTTGCGTTTATATTTTTGTTCAGTATAGTAATATAACTATGCTTTATGTGTGTGTGCGTACCTATGTGCATTACTGACTCTAGTCAGTAACAACAAGAAATAGATTGCCTGATATGTTCAGTACATCAGAATGTCCTCAGTTAGCTGTGTAGCGTATACACACAGAGACACACACATATGCACGCAGTGGTTCCCCTTTGATAACAATTAATGACACAATTCACTACAATTACCCCTAATAGTTTTAACGGGCTTGGATTGTCCAGTATTTATCTATCACACACAATAATGGTTTTGAATGGCATAGATAGGCTTGAGTTTACTAAAGCTGTAATCGCCTTGTGCTGCAATTCTCACAATTATGCAGTCCTTGCCTTTATTGCCACATACACAAAACACACACACACACACAGACAATGCAATGTCGGATGAGACATATTCTCTCTGCATAACAGGACAATGACATGTAACTCCCAGAACATGTGGACAAAGATGGGAAGACCGTTAATAAACAGAACGTCTGTCAGGTCTGGTCTTGTCTGGTCTTGTCTTGTCCTGTCCTGTCTTGTCTTGTCCTGTCTGTGTCTTCCTTTGGGATGTACCGTCAGAAGTTCCATAAACGTTAAACAACCCCTTAAATAGCTAATCAAGACCTCAAACAAAGGCTGACATTCTGACTCGAGTCCAACTTGATGACTATGATTGTGTGTGTGCCTGCCTGCAGTACGGCTGTATTTGTGTGGGTGCCTGCCTGCAGTACGGCTGTATTTGTGTGTGTGCATATGTGTGTAGTGCATGTGTGTCCACTCTAATTCACCATTGAGTTGTTATTCCTGTCACGTTCTTTATCGTCCCCTGATGGAACGTTCGGGAGGGAGGGGATGTCATTTCCTCTGGTTACGACATCATTTCCCGTCGCCCTCTCTACCCACGATGCAGCAGTAAATCCCTGACTGCTTAAAGAAGCTACCGTTCAATCTGCTCCTTTGTCTTTTCTTCCTTACAAATCCGTCAGAAACACATGGCAGAGGCAGATCTATGAATAGGAATACAGTAAAGCAGATTAAATCAAGTAGTATATCCTATGCTTCTCTTACTTTACCATTTAGACTAGTGCAAATTTAGGAGAGATTCAGCTTCAGTAGACCTACTTCTTAAGATGTAAATAATGTAGCATCTGGTATATGTTGGGTAAAGGACCAAAATATGACTTGTATTGATGATAATACTATTTACTTAAGTAATCATTCATTTCTGTCTCCCTTGCTCTCCAACCTCCTCTCCCCCTCTACCTACCTTTCCCCCACCCTCTCTCCACCTCTTTACAGTGATCTGTCTATCCAGTGGAACAAGCTCTCCAAACACTATTCTACAGACAGAAGCAGTTCCCTAAGTAGCATGGACAGCCTTGACCCTCCTAGCAGCCAAGTGTACTACGATTCCCATAATTCCCCAGTGGACCCGGCCATCTTCAACAATAAGAGAGACTATGATTACCACAATTCACCAGTGGACCCTGCTATATTCAACAATATAAGAGACTCTGCCTATAGCTCTTTCTCAGCTAGTTCTAATATGTCAGACTATACTGTCTCATTAAGGCCCGGTGAGGCCTGTTCTATGGAGAATATCCTCCGAAGCCTTGGGCCAGGGGGACCCGCCTGCCGGGTTTATGCCTGTGGCAATGCACCATCCCTGGGGAGGGAGTCAGGCGAGGCCCAGGATGAGACCGGTACCTCAACC
Organism: Oncorhynchus tshawytscha; assembly: GCF_018296145.1. Classification (NCBI taxonomy): domain Eukaryota; kingdom Metazoa; phylum Chordata; class Actinopteri; order Salmoniformes; family Salmonidae; genus Oncorhynchus; species Oncorhynchus tshawytscha. The sequence continues at coordinate 15,500,206 of NC_056443.1, forward strand.
CTACTACTAAAGTCGAGGTCGCTGACCAGGCCAAGAGTGAGGCAGCTGGAAGCGAAGGAGAGACCATCTTCGTACTGTTTTGAAGAGGAGAGGAGAGAAGGGAGAGGGGAGAGGGGTGGAGGAGGAGGGAAGAGGGGGGCCACAATTCCCCCTCTTCCCCCAACCAGGAAGGACAGTTTTAGGGCCACGAGGGGTCGCTTGGGGATTACAGATGTCAAAGATCAACGATGCATCTCTGCCCCCGTCGGAATTCCCAGCCTCTTCAGTTGCCATGTCGAGGACGATGACGACGATCCTCAGAATGTTCCTGGTGTTCCGATTATTCTCAGCTGGAACGGCTATCCCGCTCCCTGCAAGGCGGCAAAGGCAGAGGGAGACATGGGAAATGGGAAAAAAAATGGGGTTGGGAATTTTAAAGGAGATTCTTTGGAGCAATACTACACCCTCATCTCCAAAAAAAAAGATTCCCTTGTGAATAAGAACTCAGAGATCCAGGAGATCCACCCAGACTCCCTCCACCTCCCTGCCCTAGAGATAAGCTCCTCTTCCTCCATCCCCGGCTCCAGCTCCCTACCTCCATGCAGCTCCATAGATCCAGACCCCCCAGGTGAAGCCAACCACCTCCTCCCCCAGAACAAGCACTGCTCATCAGGTCTCTACAGACAAAGCGTCCCTGAGAAACTCTTATCGCAGCTACGTCATCTAGAGTTTTCCAGTGACTCTTCGGACCATAGCTCCGTCTCCCCCTCCAGCTCCCAGTGGTCTCGCTCCCCCCTTAACCCCCCCAGGGAGGACCTAGGAGGGGATATAGGGAGTCACGACACCTCCCTCCTCCTCCTCCAGCAGAACACGGGGGAGTGGGAACAAAGGAGTCAATGCTCTACCCCAGGATTGGTGGACATTGATGGGATTGGGGAGGCAGGAGAGGTGAGTGTGGTGGTTTGGGAGAGTAGGGAGGTGGCGGCGGCTGCTGGTAATCTCCTCTCGCCCATCCAGGTCCAACACCCCTGGGGTAGGCCGGTGAGTGTTCCAGGGTCAGGGGAGCCCTCTGGAGATTGTACACAGGGAGAGGTGAGCTCTGAGCGGATTTGGGAGACCGACTTTGGGCCTCTCAGTGCTGCAGCCAGTGTAGACAGCCTACTGGAGGGAAGTCATAGAGGAGGAGGAGGAAGAAGGGATGATAATGAAGGAAAGGTGCTGATGAAGAAACCCAGGAGTCACCGTTCGTCCCGGGCACGCCGTCGCAGCGAACGCTTCGCCACGAACCTCCGTAACGAGATCCAGCACAAGAAGGCCCAGCTGTCCAAGAGTAAAGCCCCAGGAGGGTTGCTCTACAGCGGGGAGACAGTTGAGGAAGAAGAAGGTCCAGACCTGGAAATCCAGGACCTCGTGAGGAAAGAGGCTGAGGACGTTGATCCGCCTGCCAAGGAGAGCAGCTCCCAAGGCGTGTACACCTGTTCCGACATCAGCCTCTCAGCTCCAGCTCCTGGAGGTCTGAACAGACTATCCTCTTCTTCCACCCTCCAGCTCCACCAGCCGTCCCTAGCCCCAGTTTCAGCTCTACAACCCCCCAGGGATGAAGAACCTGAACCACCAGGGAAGCAAGACCAAGCTACAGACTCTTCCAGGACACCCCAGAGGTCCGTCCCAAACTTGCCCAGCTGGGCTATGGGTATCCAGGTCGTGGAGGAGCTAGCTCCAGCTGGTAAGTCCCGCCGATGGAGATGGACACCCGAACATAAACTCCAACCAGAAATTGACACTGACCGACGGGGGGAGAGGGTCGGAGTGGCCTTGGGGGTGTCAGGACGAGGGAGGGCATCCTCTGCCTCCTCTTCTTCTTCTACCACTTGTTCTTCCCACACTGAGGAGTCTGATATTCTACCTTTCGCGGACCGCTGTAAGTTCTTTGAGGAGACAAGCAGGAGTATATTGGTGTCAAATTTGCCAGGTCTGACGAGACGACGGCAGAGGCCAGATAGACATGAGAGGCAGCCTCATCTGTCGATGCTGGAGAACCAAAGAGGGGGCTATGGACAGGGACAAGCCCAGAGGAGGTACTCTTACCAGGGTGGATTTGAGCGAGAAAGTCCCCTTTTGATTAATACCATGGAGGCCCGGAGACAATCGGTTAGTGGGAATAGGGAGAGAGAAAAGGAGAGGGAGAGAGAGAAGCAGAGGGAAAAAGAGAGGGAGATGGAAAGGGAGGTAAGAGCAAGAGAAAGGGAAAGGGAGGAAAGAGCAAGAGAGAGGGAAAGGGAAAGGGAGGAGAGGGCGACAGAGAGGGAGAGGTTGTTGGAGAGGGAGGAAATGGTAAGGGAGAGGGAAAGAGAAGAGAGGGCCAGAGAGAGGGAGATGGCTCTTGAGGGGGAAAGGGAGGAAGAGAGACAAAGAGAGGAAAGGGCTAGGCTGAGAGAGCTGGAGATGGAGAGAGAAAGGGGGATAGAGAGGGAACAAGATAGTGAGATGGAGAAAGAGAGACAAAGTGAGAGAGAGAGGAAAAGAGAGAGGGAGAGAAAGTCACTCAGTTCAGCTCAGGATCTTTTTATCAGTCAATCCCAACCCCATGCCTACCCCCAGACCCACTCCCATCCCCAAACCCAGATGGAGGCCCCTCGTTCAGCCTTCCACCCGGTCAACACCGCTCTCCTCCAGGATAACCAGGCTCTTCACCAGGGGTATCCACCACAGAGCTACACACCAACAGAGGCAAGTATAGGTTACTGTTACACAATACCTAGACACACTCACACACACAAACGCACAGGTTGATTTCAGATTAAGGCCTTTGGTTCAACGCCAAGGTTTTATACCGTATCTGGAGATGTTGAACAGTGTTTAATGGGTCCAGATCTGAATGAGGATGTACTATCTTGAAGCTTGCTTGGCTTCAAGGGAGGAGGATGGTTGGCCAATACAAGTGGATATAAAGACACACACACACTAGAGGGGTTTTATCAACCATTTCCAGTCATTGAGATGGGAACAGAATAGTGCATTTTATTATTCATCTCTTGTCACTCAGATGTCTGTCCTCCAAGTTGAGTTTTGAAAAAAGGTTTCTTATTTTACACATTCAAAGGGTTCCATTGTTCTAATAGTTCCTCCTCTTTGTTCCAGAAGCTTAAATTTCCCACATTATCATCACTTATATAACTTTTTAAAGTAGGTACTGAGCGTTGGTGTCAACGAGTATTCATTCTTTAAAGCGGATCCTTGGGCGAGCAAGCGACATTCCTGCTTCTCTCCCTGTCCTCCTGTGAATAACTTGGCCGATGTGTTCCACAGGCGTATCCTGCTGCGTCTCGACCGTTACCGTGGGAACAGACACAGATCAACAGGAAGTTCAGCCTGACCGAGAGGTATGCCATTTCCTGTCCACCTCCTGTCTCAGTGTGTCCCCCAAATGGCAACCTATTCTCTGTGGGCTCTGGTCAAAAGTAGTGCACTATGTAAAATATAGGGTACCATTTTGGACGCACATGTGTCTCTACACTCCGCTTTTAGAGAAAGAAACTAAAAAAGAAATCGACAAAGAAATAAAGAATGGGTCCCAGTAGATTTCCTTTTTGGTCTGATTGCTCTCTGTCTCCCTCTCTCTCTCTCTCTGCCCTGTGGGTTCTGGTCAAAAGTAGTGCACTATGTAAAATATAGTGTACCATTTGGGATGCAGCATCTGTCTCTACATTCCGCTTTAAGAGAAATAAACAAAAATAGACAATGAAATAAATAATGGGTCCCAGTAGACTTCCTCTTTGGCCTGATTGCTCTCTTTCTTGCCTTCTCTCTCCATCTCTCAGGGACTACCCCCGGTACAGACGTGAATCATCCACCGGGCCACCAAATTGTACTATAACAGTAACACCTGACTACCACCACCACCAGCAATTCTCCCAAAGTGGGGGTTGTTGGAATGGCTTGCTGTCTGCCTGTAGTGTGGATGAGGAGGACCATCACCAGACGTCTATGGTGGTTAACCCCACATCATATTCATCTTCATCACTACTACGAAGCAGGGCCATGTCTGAGAACGATCTACACTTTGGCTCCACCCACCGCCGTACTTCACCCTCGGTTGCTATGGCGACACCACTGTCTGAGCTGGAGGAGGGAGGCGGGATCGAAGGGGGAAGAGTGGGAGGAATTAGGGGAGCGGCTAACAAAAATAAGACTCTACCCCCTCCGAGGCCACCTCCCCCCAAATGGGAGCAGTTCCACCGCAGGAGAGCCTCCCACCACACCCTCTTGTCCTCTCCTCTCTTCTCCACCTCTGTTTCTTCATCCATCCATCCATTGGTAAACCCCACCCCCCCTCCTCTCCCTCTCATACCACCAGAGGGTCCCACCTCTCACCCTTCATCTCACCCCTGTCACCCTGAAAAGAGTGAAATGAAGCGTCAGCGCTCCTACAGCCTCCCGCCCCAGAAGGAGGAGCTAGAGGGGTGCCAGCGCTGCATCAGAAGCCAAGTCCAGGAATGGCGCTTTTCTCAGTCTCCGCCTAGTCCAGGGTTCACACACACGGCCTTCCGGCCGGTGGCCCCGCCCCAAAGGGATAAAGACACTCCCCCGCGCTACAACGACACACTGCCGCCATCAGAAAGCTGTGTCAGGTGAGATGGAGACTTAGCGGCTCCGACACACAAATGTGTCAGCACTTATACTACTCACTACTCTACAGAGTGTATGTGTATGTATGTATGTGGGTTTCTGCATGGGAAACACTACGTAGTCAGAGCCATTTATATATCTTATTATATTATTATTATTAATAAAGCGGAGCCGGTTCAGAAGGGAAACCCGAGTCTGGTGGCGTCAGCTGATTGCATCAGCGGACATTGCACCAATTTGATTCACACTACTTTACACACGGTCTATTTAAGTGGACCAGTTCTACACATGCTTCCTCAATGCTGGATGTCATGTGCTGGTGTCTCTTGCTGCCGTTGGTTCTTGTAACTAGCTGTTAGTCGCTATGCTTGCTGTTTCTGATATCCCACCACCACCACCACCAGCATCCACCTGTCTGGGTTCTGTGTTTCTTCCATCAGAGGATTTGACATTGCATATTGTGCTCACTGCCTATAGATATATTATCATCTTCGCTACCCTGAAGGAGCAGAACCAAGACTATGCCTTATCTTGTCTTGGTGTTTCCTTTCTGAATGATTATTATAGTTATATCACCTCTTCTTAGCATGACGTAACACACACCTGTTTCACTGTATATTATATGTCCCTCTGCAGGTTGTACAACATGGTTGACCAAGATTGTCCTGCTGTATTGAAGCCTATATCTCATAGACAGCAGAGGGCCAGGGCTGAGTGGGAGAGAACTCCATCTCCCAGAGTGCATAGCTTCTCAGGTCAACTCACCATAGAGAATGGCGTTATCTCACCAGAGTCCTACTTCGCTATGAGCTATGAACAACAACAACAGTTACAGCAGAATAGAAGATTGCGGAATCACCCCCACAACAACAACGACAGTAAGTAACGCCATACAATTCTGTAAAGCACTTTGTGACAACTGCTGTAAAAATTGGTTTTGTAAAATATGATTCAGTGATTGATTCCCATTCCAGAGCCGGAATTGGAGCATGAATTATTGGAACTGGAACCGGAATCCGATTTCGGCCCGAGCCCCGCCCAGAGCTTGGAACAGGAAGTGGACATCCCCATGGAAACGGACATCGACGACTCCCAGGAGGAGGGGCTTCCAGAGGATGAAGAGCCAATCAGGACAGAGCTACAAGGTTTCGCCCTGCCGGTCACGGTGTGTAACATGCCTCACTGTGCTGCTAGGGTGTAGGCTGAAGTTGCCCATAAGGTCAGGATATGGGGAGGGAAAATTAATGCTAGATCTAGGGGAACCTTCACCCCACAGCTTGATGCTAACGTATATAACTATACTAGACTCAAACTAGTGAACCTCTGCTTTGCAAACAAACGTGACCACCCGCTTGACAACTTACTGGCCTGTTGCATCACCAGAAAGCTAGCAATTCGAGTTGAGACATTTCATGGCATTTAAGCTGTGGAGTGAGCTTACCGTTACAATCTTACCTCCGTTGCAGGTGCTGGAGACGGACATCGACACGCTCCCTGATCAGGAGGCCTTGCCAGCGGGTAGGATGACAGTGGAGAATGGGTCTCTGGATGGAGAAATGGGGGACCAGGGGATGAGGACCAGAGAGGAACTCATGGAGGAGCTGTTTCCCCAGAGCATTGAGGGCGAGGCAGGCACAGAGAGCTGGAGAGGGGCCTACCGTAGCCCCAACCTGGAGCACAATACAGATAGTCTGGATAGGTGAGTGCATGTGTGGGTTATGTTTATTTCATGTTTATATGGTATACACATATCATAAAATTCACAATGAACTGCATTTACGTAGCGCATTTACCCCCCCCCGCCTTCTCTCCTCTCCTCCTCCTTTATCCAGGCGTTCTGGTGCCAGCTCCAGTTGTTCGTCCTACTACTCTACCTCAGCAGCCAAAGCTCAGCTCCTCACTCAGATGAAAGACTACTGCTCAGACACTAGAGACACTGATGATGATGATGAGGACCTGTCTTACAAGGTACACACACACAACACACGTGCACACTCTTTTATCATAAATCCTAGGTTGTATACTGATCACACACACACAAGATTGGAGATGACTGTAACTGACTTTGCTCTCTGTAACACTCTCTACCTACCCTTCCTTTACTCCCTCTCTCCCTTCCCCCCCTGTCTCCCCCTCCCCCTGTCTCCCCCCTTTACAGAGACAGTTGATGGAGAGTCTACGTAAGAAGCTAGGAATTCTGAGAGAGGCACAGAGAGGTCTACAGGAGGATATACGGGCTAACGCACAGCTGGGAGAGGAGGTGTGTATAGTACACACACACATATATAGTGCATTCGGAAGGTAATCAGACCCCTTGACCTTTTCCACATTTTGTTACATTACAGCCTTGTTCTAATTTGAATTAAATTGTTTTTTTGGCTCATCACGATACACATTACCCCATAATGACAAAGCAAAAACTATTTTTTTGTATATATATTTTTGCTAATTTATTCAAAATAAAATACTAAAATATCACATTTACTTAAGTATTCAGACCCTTTACTCAATACCTTGTTGAAGCACATTTGGCAGCGATTACAGTCTCGACTCTTGGGGATGACGCTACAAGCTTGGCACACCTATATTTGTGGAGTTTCTCCCATTCTTCTCTGCAGATCCTCTCAGGCTCTGTCAGGTTGGATGGGGTGCATCCCTGCACAGCTATTTTCAGGTTTCTCCAGAGATGTTCGAAGGGGTTCAAGTCCGGGCTCTGGCTGGCCCACTCAATACATTCAGAGACTTGTCCGGAAGCCTCTCCTACCTCTCCTGTCTCTCCTCTCCTCCCCCAGTCCCTGACCCCTAAAGATCCCAACAGCATGATGCTGCCACCATAATACTTCACCGTAGGGTTGGTTTCAGGTTTCTTCCAAACATGACACTTGGCATTCAGGCCAAGGAGTTCAGTCTTTGTTTCATCAGACCAGAGAATCTTGTTTCTTGTTTCTCATGGTCTGAGAGTTCTTTAGGTAACCTTTAGGTAACTACAAGTGGGCTGTGATGTGCCTTTTACTGAGGAGTGGCTTCTGTCTGGACACTACCATAGTGCTGCAGAGATGGTTGTCCTTCCGGAAGGTTCTCCCATCGCACCAGAGGAACTCTGGAGCTCTGTCAGAGTGACAATCGGGTTCCTGGTCACCTCCCAGACCAAGGCCATAAGATCTAACTCTCCTCCTCCTCTCCCCTCTAGGTTGAAAGCCTGGTGCTAGCGTTCTGTAAGCCCAATGAGGTGGATAAGTTCAGGATGTTTATCGGGGATATGGATAAGGTGGTCAGTCTGCTTCTGTCTCTCTCCGGACGACTACTTAGGGTTGAGAGCTCACTGGACAACCTGGAGGCCGAGACTGGACACTATGAGAGGGTGAGGAAAGAAAGAAATAATAAGAAAAAGTACAACCTTAAAACAAACTCTGTTCTCGCTCTCACCCCTCCCTCCCTCCACAGCTCCCCCTCCTGGAGAAGAAGCGTCAGCTCCTGGTGCAGCTGTCAGAGGCCCAGGACCTCAAAGAACATGTAGACCGACGGGAGCAGGTTGTGGGAAGGGTGCTAAGACGATGCCTCTCCCAAGAACAGGTACACACGCACACACACACTGTCTTCGCACTGCTCCAACCATTCCAACTTCCAACCTCTGTGTGTGGTGTGTTTGTCTTTCTGAAGGTTTGGGATAAAGCAGAAGTAAAATGCACCTTGGACCATGTGTACAATTGGGTCATCTTTATCTTCTTGATCCACAGCACCATGACTACAGTCATTACGTCAAGATGAAGGCAGCATTGCTGGTGGAACAGAGGCAGCTGGAGGACAAGATCAGGCTGGGAGAAGAGCAGCTAAGAGGGCTACGGGAGAGCCTAGGGATGGGATTAGGGATGTCCATGGGATATGGGCACTACTAAACACCAACCAAGAGACCTGAAAGCTGGGCAGATGGATGGGGTATCGACACTATTGAGAGAAAGTGATCAAGGACAGTTAGAGCAGTTAAGAACCTTAAGGGAGAGTCTGTGTTGGGGATGTCCATGTTGATGGGGTATGGACACTATTGAGAGAACTAACACTTAACTTAAAGGTGAATTTTGCTTTTTTTTTATATAAACAACTCTCTATTCCAGACACTTTTTTTGCGATTTCACTTGTTTTTGAGAAACTTACCCCAACCAGTGATTCACTTCCTCATTGTTGTTGTGCAGTACGGCGGCTCTGAAAAAAAACGGGGGCTCTGAACAAACATGAACAAATGTTCCAAAAACACCCAAATACGTCCTTTTAGAAATGAAAACACACTGAGTTTAGTGATGCAGGTCTTTAGATGTTGTACATGTGAAATTGTGTCATTTCGAACTTTATCCACAACGTTATATTCCATTTTGTGTGGAAATAAATGTCTGGTTGGGGAAAGTTTCTCAAAATCAAGTGAAATTGCAATAAAAGTGTATTGACTCTTCTATGACATGCCATTTACATCAAAATAACATTTTAATGTAAAAAAGCACATTTCTCCTTTAAGGAAACTTTAGAGACGAGTTGATGGTGTTAGGGATGGGCTGGGGGATGTATGTGGAATTAATTCATTATTGAGTGAAAACCACCCTACCCAGGGAGACCCTAGAGTGGGGCAGATGGGCTTAGGAATGGGGTTAGGGATGGGGAGAGCCATGGAATGTCTATGGGGTATGGGCACTATGGGGAGACAGGCAACCTACACAAGGAGACCCTAGAGTGGTGTACATTAGCATGGGGGGTGGGGTATGGACACTATTGAGAGAGAACCAACCCAACCTAAGGAGAGCCTGGAGAGCTATGGTAGAGTTTAGGGTTAGGGGTAGAGCTGAGGGATGTCTATGAAGTATGGGAACTGTAGGGAGACAGCCAACCCACACATGGGTGCCCTAGAGGTGGGTAAATAGGGATGGGGTTAGAGTTGGGTGATGGGACATGGGCACTACTTCCTAAAACACAGTACTTTTCCTGACACCAACATCTACACTTGTGTTAAACAGAGGTGGCCATTAAAACCCCACAAGAGAATGCATTAAGGCTGCACTTGGCAGTATTTGTCCGTTAAGAAATACACACCTACTCGTTGGTGTTAGACACACTGGTACACCCAAGAGTAACAGCTATCGTTCACTTACCAACTGTAACATCACAATCGCATACTCCATGCACAACAAAACGAGGCCAAAGAATACACTGTTGTTTAGTGTGTGTGTTACTGAACAAGACTGGAGAAAGTATGTATTTATTATTTATATCTCTGTTGAGCAATACGGACAGGGAGGATTTGGGGTGCTAGACGAGAGCATTTTCATGAAACTGTTGGGGAGTGCATTGAATACATAGAAGTGGATAGAAGGTGCATGTGCCAAAAAGCTGCCCATGCTATCACATCAAACATTATTGCAAAAAAAAGCCCTCTATCCAATTCTATGATTGCATGTAATCTATTACAGTAATATGTCCAGAAATGGAGAGAGACAACCGCTTCTCTCCACTCTCATATAACACTATACTAGCCTGAGTGCCAGTCTGTTTGTGCTATCATGTGCTATCCTTAACGGTTATGTCTTGACATATTTGGTTTGACAATGACGGCGATGGAGTTTGCCAAGAACGCAAACAGATTTGGGGCCTGGAAAACCCTATACTCCATAACGGCATCACATCACTCCTTAACACTACACTACCACACCACACAGATTGTGTATATTGGTGTACGGTGAAGTTTCCCCTAGACACTGATCCTGGGTCCGTTTTGCATTTTCCCCACTAATGGTTAAGGTTAAAATAGGGGGAGGAGAAGCTGATCATAGGAAATTTCACCTTGTAGCCCTAAAATTACCACACCATGTCTTGTGTGTCTATGCATTCATCATTATTGTGTGTATTAAATGTTGTGTATAGAAGTGATATTCATGTGTTATAACTGGAATCCATCATTGTAGTGTAAATATGTCATGAGAAGCTATGTCATTTATATATATATACGTCATATGGCATATAATCGTCATATGGCAAAGTTCATCCTAATACAATACGTGCCATTAAAAAATACTTTGTTTTTATTACATTTTGGGGGAATTTTTTGGGGCACGTATTGTATTAGGATGAACTTTGCCATATGACGTATATATATATAATATGATGTGTATATATATAAATATTATTGGCTGTTTGTCCAAAAACATGCATGCAGACCATATCTTTTTATTTTATTTTTTATTTTCACCTAACCTTAACCCCTAATCCTAAAACAGCCTTTTTACAAATGAGGACTGGCAAAATATCCTCACTTGCTTGAATTCTAGTTGGTTTACTATTCTTGTGAGGACTTCTGGTACTCACAAGTATAGAAAAACGTGTGCACACACACTCACACAGATACACACAGTGCTTTCGGAATATATTCAGACCCCTTGACTTTTTCCACTTTTTGTTACGTTACAGCCTTATTCTAAAATTGATTAAATAAAAACAAATCCTCAGCAATCTACACACAATACCCCATAATGACATTTATCAAAATTAAAAACAGAAACATGTTATTTATGTAAGTATTCAGACCCTTTGCTATGAGACTCGAAGTTGAGCGCAGGTGCATCTTGTTTCCATTGATTATCCTTGAGATGTTTCTACAACTTGATTGGAGTCCACCTGTGGTAAATTCAATTGATTTGACATGATTTGGAAAGGCACACGCCTGTCTATAAGGTCCCATAGTTGACAGTGCATGTCAGAGCAAAAACCAAGCCATGAGGTCGAAGGAATGGTCCGTAGAGCTCCGAGACAGGATTGTGTAGAGGCACAGATCTGGGGAAGGGTACGAAAAAATGTCTGCAGCATTGAAGGTCCCCAAGAACACAGTGGCCTCCATCATTATTAAATGGAAGAAGTTTGAAACCAACAAGACTCTTCCTAGGGCCAAACTGAGGTTCTGGGGGATAAGGGCCTTGGTCAGGGGGGTGACCAAGATCCCATTGGTCACTCTGACAGACCTCTAGTTCCTCTGTGGAAAGGAACTCCATCCCTGCAGCACTCCACCAATCAGACAGAAGCTTTTCCTCAGTGAAAGACATATGACAGCCCACTTGGAGTTTACTGAAGGGCACCTAAAGACTCTCAGACCATGAGAAACAAGATTCTCTGGTCTGATGAAACCAAGATTGAACTCTTTGTGCTGAATGCCAAGTGTGATTTCTGGAGGAAACCTGGCGTCATCCCTGGTCATGCATCATGCTGTGGGGATGTTTTTCGGCAGGAGTGAATGGGAAACTAGTCAGGATCGAGGGAAATATGAACAACGCAAATTACAGAGAGATCCTTGATAAAAACCTGCTCCAGAGCACTCAGGACCTCAGACTGGGGGCGAAGGTTCACCTTCCAAAATGACAATGACCGTAAGCACACAGCCAAGACAACGGAGCAGTGGCTTCGGGACAGATCTCAGCCAAAGCCCGGACTTCTCTCTGGACAGATGTTCAATAGCTGTGCAGCGATGCTCCCCATCCTACCTGACAGAGCTTGAGAGGATTTTTTTAGAGAAGAATGGGAGGAACTCCCCAAATACAGGTGTGCCAAGCTTGTAGCATCATACCCAAGAAGACTCAAGGGTGTAATTGCTGCCGAAGTTGCTTCAACTATGTATTGATTAAAGGGTCTGAATACTTGTGTAAATGTGATATTTCATTTATTTAGTTATTTATTGCAAAAATGTCTAAAAAACAGTTTTTTGCTTTGTCATTTTGAGGTATTTTGGGTAGATTGAGGGGGAAAAAAACAATTGAATCCATTTTAGAATAAGGCTGCACTGTAACACTGTGGGAAAAGTCAAGGAGTCTGAATACTTTCGGAATGCACTGTATGTGTGTATGTATTCATTTTTTTTTACATTTTTGTTTACTGTATTCCCTACATAGTGCACTACTGGAAACGATGGGTTGGGACCAAATAAGGGGTCCCAAGCTTCCACACAAGTAATCTAAAATTCCACAAGTAAAAAAATATCCACTTAGTCATGCATTGATGTCAATGGGAAATTTAAGTGAAAATTATACTCTTAGGTGGAGGTTAGGATTCACTCCTAATGCTAGACTTATACTGCTGTGTATTTTCTGATATGTATTTTTTATTAGATTTATTGCAAAAATATTTTAGTAAAAAACAAGTGAGACGAGTACCATAATTAATAATACTATTTTAAACTACCGTGTGTTTATGAGTTTGGGATTTGTGTAGTGTCTGTGTGTGTTCATGGGTTGTAATTTATTTTATGTCCTGTTAGGTAAAGCTTTGTTTATGTTTCATTTAGCGTAACATTTCATTCACTTTGGAGAAACAGTTAGGTAAACAGAGCTGAAATGAAGAATAGCAGGAGAAAGAGGGAATGAGAATGTGTGAGTGTGTGTCTGTGCGTGTGTAATAGTTAGGTAAACAGAGCATACAGCAAATGGAGGGTAACATATGAGCTGCCAGGTGGACCATTTAGACAACAAACAAAAAAATGATCTTAAAGGATTTGAGCTGTAAGCTCTGGGTGAAGAGTATCACTGTTGTAAAAGTGAAGGATAGCAGGAGAGAAAGAAAGAGCCAGACAGTTTTGTGTGTGTGGGGGGCATGAACGAGGAGAATCACCATTAAGAGTAGCAGGGTGTGCATTCCAGAGGTCAACCCAATTCTGCTCTTCTTGGCTAAAGAGAGGGAGAGAGACAAATAAATAAAAAGAGGGATAAAAGAAAGCATCCCCCCTGGACAAGTTTGGCCCTTTATGGGAGGCAAGGTGGATAAATATTTATATTTTCTCAAATGTGGGCAGGCAATGGAGTGGAGCAAGAGAAAAGGAGGTAGAAGAGGAAAGAGATCAAATTAGATGAATGAAGGAGAAAGAAAAAGCTGATAATACATCCATGGACACAGACATGAACCAGGCCTCGTGCATGCTTGGACACACACACGGTCTCTCGCTACCTCCCTTTTTCTTCTACTCCTCTCCTATCTTAAGAAAGAAAGAAAATGAAAGAACAAGAAAGAAAGAAACACTAAACAGACCAAAGAAGACTCCTATGCAGGGACCACCAGACCATGGGAGAAGCTCAGTTGCATTTCCTTGACTCCTCGAGTCCTCTCTCCCGCCTCCTTCTCAAAACCCATTGAATGAGAAAGTCTTAATTCACCAATGGGTTTTGAGAAGTAGGCAAGGAGAGAGGATGTGCGGAGTCAAGAAAATGCAATTGAGATTCTCCTCATGACCATAGAAGAAGAAGCCTACCATTCCCACAAGGTGTCGCTATGTAGCTTCTCTTACATTAAGAATGTGAATCAACAGCTATATTGGTACTAGGGGTACATATAAGTACGGGTTTACAGTTTCCTTGTAGAAAAGTTTATGTTATCATATTCTCTGAGGTCATATTTAATACAGTCAAATAGATTATTAAATGCAAATAAATAAATAATAATAATAATACAGGCTAGATGTGCCATTGACAATAGCATAATCAAGTGTTATCTATAACAAGCATTTGCCAACAATTGTTTGCATGTTTATTGTAAACCAGATACCGTGAAGAACTAACCTAATGTACTGACAAGATCCCTTTAGTAGATCTGACTAGACTAGAGGATCACAGATAACCCAATCTGTTCCACTAACCCAATTCCTGCAGTTTAGCTCTGACATTGACTGTCTTTTCTGGCTGCTTGGAAACTGTCACAAAGACATCGTTGTCATGTTCATTAGGAACCAAATAGATGAGAACAGGCTGAAACAGGGAGGGATTTACCTTAACCCGTGGAATATCCCTTTGAGAATTTTGAAGTTATTAATTACACTTTGGATGGTGTATCAATAAACCCAGTCACTACAAAGATACAGGCATCCTTCCTAACTCCGTTGCCTGAGAGGAAGGAAACTGCTCAGGGATTTGACCATTTGGCCAACGGTGACTTTAAAACAGTTACAGAGTTTAATGGCTGTGATAGGAGAGAACTGAGGATGGATACTAACTTAATTGACAGAGTGAAAAGAAGGAAGCCTGTACAGAATAAAACAGTGGTAAAAAAAATAACTCAGTTGTCATACTTGAAAAAGTAAAGATACCTAATAGAAAATGACAAGTAAAAGTGAGTCACCCAGCAAAATACTACTTGAGTAAATGTTTTAAATGTACTTAAGTACAGTGGTGGAAAAACAAATCAATTGTCATACTTGAGCAAAAGTTTAAAAAGTAAATGTTATACTGTATATCAAATTCCTTGTATTAAGCAAACCAGATGACTTAATGTTCTTGTTTTTTAAATTTTATTTACGGACATTCAGGGGCACATACTCCAACACTCAGACATAATTTACAAATGCAATATTTGTGTTTTGTTATTCCGCCAGATCAGAGGCAGTAGGGATTTTGTTACGTTACAGCCTTATTTGAAAATGGATTAAATAAAAAAAATCCTCCGCAATCTACACACAATACCCCATAGTGTCAAAGCATAAACAGGTTTTTTGACATTTTTGCAAATGTAATAAAAAGAAAAACAGATACCTTATTTACATAATAATGCAAAATGTTTTTGTTTTCTTGCGCTACAGACGACTATATCGATCCACTAATACAGGACTAGCAAAGGCCCAGTGCACAACTTTTGTAAGAAAAATCAATAAATTAATACAGTGCCTTTGGAAATGATTAATTCCTTGAATTTTTCAACATTTTGTTACGTTACAGCCTTATTCTAAAATATATTAACAAAAAAAAATCCTCAGCAATCTACACACAATACCACATAATAACAAAGCAAAAACAGGTTTTTAGACATTTTTGCAAATGTAATAACATTAAAAACAGATACCTTAATAACATAAGTATTCAGACCCTTTGCTATGAGACTTGAAATTGAGCTCAGGTGCTTCCTGTTTCCATTGACCATTCTTGAGATGTTTCTACAACTTGATTATAGTCCACCTGTGGTAAATTCTATTGATTTGACATGATTTGAAAAGGCACACATCTGTCTATATAGGGTCTCACAGTTGACAGTGCATGTCAGAGCAAAATCCAAGCCATGAGGTCGAAGGAATAGTCCGTAGAGCTCCGAGACAGGATTGTGTCGAGGCACAGATCTGGGGAAGGTTACAAAAAAATGTCTGCAGCATTGAAGGTCCCCAACAACACAATGGCCTCCATCATTCTTAAATGGAAGAAGTTTGTAACCACCAAGACTCTTTGGCTGGCTAACCCCTGCCAAACTGAACAATACAGAGAGAAGAGCCTTGGTCGGGGAGGTGACCAAGAACCCGATGGTCACTCTGACAGAGCTCCAGAGTTCCTCTGTGGAGATGGAAGAACCTTCCAGAAGGACAACCATCTCTGCAGCTGGTAGAATGTCCAAACGGAAGCCATTCCTCAGTAAAAGGCACATGACAGCCTGCTTGAAGTTTGCCAAAAGGCACCTAAAGACTCTAGAACCATGTCTGAGTCTGATGAAACCAAGATTGAACTCTTTGGTCAAGCGTCATGTCTGGAGGAAACCTAGCACCATCCCTACGGTGAAGCAAGGTGGTGGCAGCATCATGCTGTGGGGATGTTTTTTAGCATCAGGGACTGGGAGACTAGTTAGGGTCGAGGCAAAGATGAATGGTACAGAGAGATCATTCATGAAATCCTGCTCCAGAGCGCCCCAGTCTGGGTTCCTGAGCAAAGGTCACCTTCCAATAGGACAACGACCTAAGGCACACAGTCAAGACGATGCAGGAGTGGCTTCGGGACAAGTCTCTGAATGTTTTTGAGTGGTGCAGCCAGAGCCCAGACTTGAACCCGATCGAACATCTCTGGCGAGACTTTAAAATAGCTGTGCAATAACGCTCCCCATCCAACCTGACAGAGGTTAACCTGAAAGGCCGCTCAGCAAGGAAGAAGCCACAGCTCCAAAACCGCCCTAAAAAAGCCAGACTACGGTATGCAACTGCACATGGGGACAAAAAGATTGTACTTTTTGGAGAAATGCCCTCTGGTCAGATGAAACAAAAATGGAACTGTTTGGCCATAATGACCATTGTTATGTTTGGAGGAAAAAGGGGGAGGCTTGCAAGCCGAAGAACACCATCCCAACCGTGAAGCATGGGGGTGGCAGCATCATGTTGAGGGGGTGGCAGCATCATGTTGAGGGGGTGCTTTGCTGCAGGAGGGACTGGTGCACTTCACAAAATAGATGGCATCATGATGAGGAAAATTATGTGGATATATTGAAGCAACATCTCAAGACATCGGTCAGGAAGTTAAAGCTTGGTCGCAAATGGGTCTTGCATGGGGTCATTGTCCATTTGGAAGACCCATTTGCAACCAAGCATGTTCATCTCCATCTCCTTCCTGATCGGTATGACGGCTGCGTGGTCCCATGGTCTTTATACTTGCATACTATCGTTTGTACAGATGAACGTGGTACATTCAGACATTTTGAAATTGCTCCTAAGGATGAACCAGACTTGTGGAGGTCTACAATTTTTTTTGTCTGAGGTCTTGGCTGATTTGTTTTGATTTTCCGATGATGTCAAGCAAAAAGAGGCACTGAGTTTGAAGGTTGGCCTTGAAATACGTCCACAGGTACACCTCCAATTGACTCAAATTATGTCAATTAGCCTATCAGAAGCTTCTAAAGCCATGACATCATTTTCTGGAATTTTCCATGTTGTTTAAAGGTACAGTCATTTTAGTGCATGTAAACTTCAGATCCACTGGAATTGTGATACAGTGGATAAGTGAAATAATCTCTAAACAATTGTTGGAAAAATGACTTGTGTCATGCACAAAGCAGATGTCCTAACCGACTTGCCAAAACTATAGTTTGTTAACAAGAAATTTGTGGAGTGGTTGAAAAATTAGTTTTAATGACTCCAACCTCAGTATATGTAAACTTCCGACTTCAACTGTAAAATACACAGGGGATAATGGGGAAGATGGGCGACACCTGGAGGGGAGGTGGAGGCAAGCACAAAGACAAGTGAAACAGATCAGGGTGTTTCACTACACTACTTCCATACAGTGTAAAAAATGTGGCACATTCCCACACTCTGCACCAGCCAGGTGCAAATTGGGGGAGGGACACAACAAATAAATAGCTTTGCCTGTGTGACTCCTTACCACAATCAATCAGTATGGCAAAAATAATCTCTGCTCAGAGGGCCTTAGAAATAACCCTGGGCCCGATGTTACTGTTGATAAACAGCTCATGCCATTTTGGGGCAGATGCCCCTTCAG
The DNA here is from genome assembly GCF_018296145.1 of Oncorhynchus tshawytscha. Taxonomy (NCBI): domain Eukaryota; kingdom Metazoa; phylum Chordata; class Actinopteri; order Salmoniformes; family Salmonidae; genus Oncorhynchus; species Oncorhynchus tshawytscha. The sequence continues at coordinate 15,518,064 of NC_056443.1, forward strand.
GTAGTATCAATCAATCAATAAAATGTATTTATAAAGCCCTTCTTACATCAGCTGATGTCACAAAGTGCTGTACAGGAACCCAGCCTAATATCCCAAACAGCAAGCAATGCAGGTGTAGAAGCACGGTGGCTAGTAAAAACTCCCTAGAAAGGCCAGAATCTAGGAAGAAACAGTCTTCTTCTGGCTGTGCTGGGTGGAGATTATAACAGAACATGGCCAAAAGGTTCAAAGGTTCATTGATGACCAGCAGGGTCAAATAATAATAATCACAGTGGTTGTTGAGGGTGCAACAGGTTAGCGTCTCAGGCGTAAATGACAGGCGTAATTGACTTTCATAGCCGATCATTCAGAGTATCTCTACTGCTCCTGCTGTCTCTAGAGAGTTGAAAACAGCAGGCTTGGGACAGGTAGCACATCCGGTGACCAGGTCAGGGTTCCATAGCTGCTGGCAGAACAGATGAAACTGGAGCAGCAGCACGGCCAGGTGGACTGGGTACAGCAAGGAGTCATCAGGCCAGGTAGTCTTGAGAGATGGTCCTTGGGCTCAGGTCCTCAGAGAGAGAGAGAGAGAGAGAAGAGAGAGAGATACCATCTACATACTGTCTAAACCTGCAAAATATGGTATCAAGATCTGGGCTGCCTGTGATGCTGCTTCATCATATGCGTGGAACTTGTGTATACAGGGAAGCCTTGTCTTTATTTTTGTCGTCAAATCCCTGCCAAAAGTCAGGTGACCTAAGCGCTTCCAAATATGTAGTTGCAGGTCTGCCATATGTGTCATTTTACTTAAGTGGAATTAATTTTAATTACTTAAAAATCATACAATGTGATTTTCTGTATTTTTGTTTTAGATTCCGTCTCTCACAGTTAAAGTGTACCTATGATAAAAATTACAGACCTCTACATGCTTTGTAAGTAGGACAACCTGCAAAATCGGCAGTGTATCAAATACTTGTTCTCCCCACTGTACGTGTCAAATATCAGTTTGTAAATAATGTTTAATAATCATTGTGTTCATACAGCCACATGCAAACTTGGTCTCATTTTTGATTTCTTGAGTAAGGCAGCTCCAAAATGCAGATGTTTCAGCCTAGCTTAGTTCTTTCTGTGGTATTGGGGCAGCCAGCAGAAAATACGGAGTGTAGTGGTTGGTAATGTTCTCTAGTTGCACCGTGATTTGCTCAAAGTTCTGTCACTTATGGGGACACTATGTCATCGCCAAATCTAGGGGTAGAGCTTGAAAATTCATGCCCCTTAGGTGTATCAGCACCATTTCTTGCATAAATAATTTTAACGACACAAAAAGATCCCACCGTGTCGAAACAAACACTGTCTATAGGCATTTATAGAATTGCACTGGCATTTCATGTTTCCATCAGTTCGGTTGTGACTTTTTTCATGCGTCAGGTAATTCATCTGCATGAAATGGTTGGATGGAAACGTGGTTGGTGTTGTGTAACTGAACATTTAGGCATCAAACTTTCAGTTTCCTTTTTTTATGAACTTGTGCCTGCTTTTTGCTTACACTACGGTATGTGGCTCGTTTGCCTTTAGTTAAATAACTGAAGCGCGTTTTAGTACACTTTCATTATATCACAACAACTTATTTTAAATAGAAAATGTAATATTTTGGGGATTGTGTACAGTGCTTTACGAGTGAAACACAGTTATTTCTTAAATAATGACAGTCATCAGTCCATGTCCTTAGTAGAGTGACCTTCAAATGTCATATTTTACTCTTGTTCTCTGTCTAACAATGTTTCAACTCGACCCAAATGTAAACTATTACTGTATGGCAAAACAGCATGATGTGTGGGTGCTGTCACCTAAGGTATCTGAAGTGTGTCAGTGAATGTCAATCTCTATTGATTAGCTCTGACACTGTCTGATAGACAGATCTGTGTCAATACCACTTAAAACAGACAGTGTCACATACATGTTTGTTTTTCTCAGATTGCAAGCTAAGTGTGCTCATCAAGTTCAGCCTGAGGCTTTAGTCTGATGTTTGGAGTGTTTGGCTCATTAAATAATACACAGTATGTACATTTTAATAATCATTCCTATCTTATGAAGTCTTATCTTGTGAAATAACACGTACTTAGATAAAAAGGGCTTTGTTTCAATGTGCTATTTTTTTTAAAGTATATATTCTGGTACATTGTGGACAAGTCTTTGACGTGCTGATATGTACTGTATGTTCTGAAATGCAGGCAATGCAAATACATTATTTGAAATTCTTGATTGATTGTTTGAAATTCTTGAAAGCAAATTGAAATTAGGATGACACTGAAAATAACCCAAGGATTACATAAAACATTACTCAGTTGCTGGGTCAATCCCCCAAACCAATGTGCTGGGTTTATGTCACAACCCAACACACTGGTTTGTTTTAACCCAGCCATATAGTCTAATTTACCCAGCAGTTGGATCATGTGCTCAACGCAAGTGGTGGGTTGGAAAAACAACCCAAACCCAATGAGTTGAATTAACCCAATGCTATTTTTGTCCAATATTGACCCAGCGCTGGGTTGTCCAAATTACCCAAATCGTGTTAGCAATTTTTAAGTAGCAATAATTCATTTTGGAAAAATAATATGAATTGCCATATTAGGCATAACAAAATATCTACCTATTAAGATGTTTTCAGTATCCTAATTTTGTTTGTTTTGTTTTCTGATTGTTTCAGTGCAGGCATTCAACTGGTTTTGGATGAAGGATTTCCAATGGGCCACCATCTCCAAAGTTCACTCAAAATGGCAATAGTTCTGAACTGGGTTCGATTTAGTTGTTGTTGTTTTAATTATTTATATGTTGCTAATTATCTTTTAAACTTCCACTGGTTTAAATCTATTGCTCAGTTTTCACTTGGCTCATATAAATAATTATGTAGTTGTACTTTTAAACATCCTATAGTCAACATCCCCATAGTGTTCACATGTTTTTCGCGATGCGGATCCTGTGTTCTGCCTTACAACCAGTGTAACGGAGTGGATTACATGCAGCGACCCAAAAAAACGACTCAGAAAAAGAGGGAAACGAAGCGGTCTTCTGGTCAGACTCCGGAGACGGGCACATCGTGCACCACTCCCTAGCATTCTTCTTGCCAATGTCCAGTCTCTTGACAACAAGGTTGATGAAATCCGAGCAAGGGTAGCATTCCAGAGGGACATCAGAGACTGTAACGTTCTTTGCTTCACGGAAACATGGCTAACTGGAGAGACGCAATCCGAAGCGGTGCAGCCAGCGGGTTTCTCCACGCATCGCGCGGACAGAAACGAACATCTTTCTGGTAAGAAGAGGGGCGGGGGCGTATGCCTTATGGCCAACGTGACATGGTGTGATGAAAGAAACATACAGGAACTCAAATCCTTCTGTTCACCTGATTTAGAATTCCTCACAATCAAATGTAGACCGCATTATCTACCAAGAGAATTCTCTTCGATTATAATCACAGCCGTATATATCCCCCCCCCAAGCAGACACATCGATGGCTCTGAACGAACTCTATTTAACTCTCTGCAAACTGGAAACGATTTATCCGGAGGCTGCATTCATTGTAGCTGGGGATTTTAACAAGGCTAATCTGAAAACAAGACTCCCTAAATTTTATCAGCATATCGATTGCGCAACCAGGGGTGGAAAGACCCTGGATCATTGTTACTCTAACTTCCGCGACGCATATAAGGCCCTGCCCCGCCCCCTTTCGGAAAAGCTGACCACGACTCCATTTTGTTGATCCCTGCCTACAGACAGAAACTAAAACAAGAAGCTCCCACGCTGAGGTCTGTCCAACGCTGGTCCGACCAAGCTGACTCCACACTCCAAGACTGCTTCCATCACGTGGACTGGGAGATGTTTCGTATTGCGTCAGACAACAACATTGACGAATACGCTGATTCGGTGTGCGAGTTCATTAGAACGTGCGTTGAAGATGTCGTTCCCATAGCAACGATTAAAACATTCCCTAACCAGAAACCGTGGATTGATGGCAGCATTCGTGTGGAACTGAAGGCGCGAACCACTGCTTTTAATCAGGGCAAGGTGTCTGGTAACATGACTGAATACAAACAGTGCAGCTATTCCCTCCGCAAGGCTATCAAACAAGCTAAGCGCCAGTACAGAGACAAAGTAGAATCTCAATTCAACGGCTCAGACACAAGAGGCATGTGGCAGGGTCTACAGTCAATCACGGACTACAGGAAGAAACCCAGCCCAGTCACGGACCAGGATGTCTTGCTCCCAGGCAGACTAAATAACTTTTTTGCCCGCTTTGAGGACAATACAGTGCCACTGACACGGCCTGCAACGAAAACATGCGGTCTCTCCTTCACTGCAGCCGAAGTGAGTAAGACATTTAAACGTGTTAACCCTCGCAAGGCTGCAGGCCCAGACGGCATCCCCAGCCGCGCCCTCAGAGCATGCGCAGACCAGCTGGCCGGTGTGTTTACGGACATATTCAACCAATCCCTATACCAGTCTGCTGTTCCCACATGCTTCAAGAGGGCCACCATTGTTCCTGTTCCCAAGAAAGCTAAGGTAACTGAGCTAAACGACTACCGCCCGTAGCACTAACATCCGTCATCATGAAGTGCTTTGAGAGACTAGTCAAGGACCATATCACCTCCACCCTACCTGACACCCTTGACCCACTCCAATTTGCTTACCGCCCAAATAGGTCCACAGACGATGCAATCTCAACCACACTGCACACTGCCCTAACCCATCTGGACAAGAGGAATACCTATGTGAGAATGCTGTTCATCGACTACAGCTCGGCATTCAACACCATAGTACCCTCCAAGCTCGTCATCAAGCTCGAGACCCTGGGTCTCGACCCCGCCCTGTGCAACTGGGTACTGGACTTCCTGACGGGCCGCCCCCAGGTGGTGAGGGTAGGCAACAACATCTCCTCCCCGCTGATCCTCAACACTGGGGCCCCACAAGGGTGCGTTCTGAGCCCTCTCCTGTACTCCCTGTTCACCCACGACTGCGTGGCCACGCACGCCTCCAACTCAATCATCAAGTTTGCGGACGACACAACAGTGGTAGGCTTGATTACCAACAACGGCCTACAGGGAGGAGGTGAGGGCCCTCGGAGTGTGGTGTCAGGAAAATAACCTCACACTCAACGTCAACAAAACTAAGGAGATGATTGTGGACTTCAGGAAACAGCAGAGGGAACACCCCCCCATCCACATCGATGGGACAGTAGTGGAGAGGGTAGCAAGTTTTAAGTTCCTCGGCATACACATCACAGACAAACTGAATTGGTCCACTCACACAGACAGCATCGTGAGGAAGGCGCAGCAGCGCCTCTTCAACCTCAGGAGGCTGAAGAAATTCGGCTTGTCACCAAAAGCACTCACAAACTTCTACAGATGCACAATCGAGAGCATCCTGGCGGGCTGTATCACCGCCTGGTATGGCAACTGCACCGCCCACAACCATAAGGCTCTCCAGAGGGTAGTGAGGTCTGCACAACGCATCACCGGGGCAAACTACCTGCCCTCCAGGACACCTACACCACCCGATGCTACAGGAAGGCCATAAAGATCATCAAGGACATCAACCACCCGAGCCACTGCCTGTTCACCCCGCTGTCATCCAGAAGGCGAGGTCAGTACAGGTGCATCAAAGCTGGGACCGAGAGACTGAAAAACAGCTTCTATCTCAAGGCCATCAGACTGTTAAACAGCCACCACTAACATTGAGTGGCTACTGCCAACACACTGTCAATGACACTGACTCTACTCCAGCCACTTTAATCATGGGAATTGATGGGAAATGATGTAAATATATCACTAGCCACTTTAAACAATGCTACCTTATATAATGTTACTTACCCTACATTATTCATCTCATATGCATACGTAGATACTGTACTCTATATCATCGACTGCATCCTTATGTAATACATGTATCACTAGCCACTTTAACTATGCCACTTGGTTTACATACTCATCTCATATGTATATACTGTACTCGATATCATCTACTGTATCTTGCCTATGCTGCTCTGTACCATCACTCATTCATATATCCTTATGTACATATTCTTTATCCCCTTACACTGTGTATAAGACAGTAGTTTTTTTTGGAATTGTTAGTTAGATTACTTGTTCGTTATTACTGCATTGTCGGAACTAGAAGCACAAGCATTTCGCTACACTCGCATTAACATCTGCTAACCATGTGTATGTGACAAATAAAATTTGATTTGATTTGACATTTCTCTCATGTAAATGTTGTAGCTACATAGAAAGATTAAACATTTTATTTGGGAAGTATCCAGTCTTTGCTAATGATTTCAAGTTGTATTGAATTTACTTTGATCTGTTAAGACATTGAATACATGTTGTTTGGTATATTTACTAAATTTAGTATGTTTAGCTTTTTCTCTGTGAAGTAAGTTGATTTAAAGTTATGTGATTTGGTTTCTGTAAATACATTTCAAAGTTAACACAGAGTAACCAGAAACATGATCTAATTTGCATATTCATATCCAGTTTGCAGCAAATTTGCAGCAAACGGTAGAATGTTCGCCACAAATGTCCTAAAATTGTTTGCCAGAAGTTCACAAGTTTCACAGTTTTCCACAACTAAATTTGAATACATGAGCTTGCTGCTAAATTTGTGGCAAATTGGCCAAAGGTTTGCCCCAACTGTTGTCCGAAGCCAGTTTTTTTGGTAAGGGTTGGGAAAGTTGTCCTAGTCACTGTTGACTAGGGTCGGGTTTTCGAAACTAAGCATTCAGTTAATGTACTGACCATGTCTTTTCCCCTGTTTCGCCTGTAGGGTGCAGCAGCATATATAGTCAACTATCTGATGTTCATGTTCTGGGCTCTACTCCCTTTCCTGGCTGTTATATTGGTCTGGGCCTTTGCATCTTACGCCTGTGGATCAGGAATACCAGAGGTATGCTCACAAATGGACGGTACACACACGCATGCACGCACGCACACAAGCACCAACACACACACACACTCACTGAACTATGTTCTGGCTAAGGAGTAAACTCACTCCGAGGACTATCAACTTCCTAAGTGAAAACCTACGTTTTAGTTCAGGGGTTAACACTGTTGCATTTAAAGCTTTTGGCAAAAATATGAATTTATTTATTGTATTACTCTTTCACTTCTGCTTCCTACAGTCTCATCGATGTTCATCCAATTCTATTTAAAGCCAGACCCTGAACTCTGTTCTCTCTACTTTATTTCTGAGAAAACAAATGACTGAGAATACAGTGGGTGTTTCCCAGATGGCAACCTATTCTCTAAGTCAACTACTTTTGACTAGGGCCCATAGGATAAATGTAGTACACTATATAGGGAATAGGGTGCCATTTGGGATTCACACAGTTTGTTTTGGAGTCAAGACTATATCTGTGTTTTTGGAGCTGTCACTGGCATGTATTTTCCTTTGGAATTTGGCTAAAACACTTTCTGCTGTAGCCACAATCACTAGCAGACACACACACTAGCATATTGACGCTGGCAGAAACACTGTCCTATAATGTCTGTTTGGCATAGTCAGATCTGTTCATTGTTTGGGGCAGAGCACAATACACACACAGTCCTAGACCCACAAGAATAAGCAAACAGAACCACTGGCAGATGGAGCTACGGCTGTATATCATTCATTCAATATTTAAAAAAATGTATGTACCAATCACAGACTGCAGCTTTAGGGCCATCATTGCATTGAAAATAGGAAATCGCATTGCACCGTGATTGGCTCGGTGTTCTGTCGCTCCTGTGGATAGTACGTCATCGTCAAGTTTAAGTCCTTAGTAAGGGTAGACATCCAAAATGTCAGCCCTTTGGGTCCTGCCATAGAGTTATATTACAAGTGCCCTTCCAAGAAGGCTCAAGGTCATTGGCCACAGATAAAATTGTCAAATCACATTTTATGTAGAGTAGCTTTGATTGGACTGATCATGTAAACATCTTACTTTCAAAGTCTTAACTAGCTGTCATCATTTTAATTTTTACCTTTATTTTACTAGGCAAGTCAGTTAAGAAGAAATTCTTATTTTCAATGACGACCTAGGAACAGTGGGTTAACTGCCTGTTCAGGGGCAGAATGACAGATTTGTACCTTGTCAGCTCAGGGATTCGAACTTGCAACCTTTCAGTTACTAGTCCAATGCTCTATCCACTAGGCTACCCTGCCGCCCCATTGTTATGAATCAAGTCGACAATCTACTGGCAAATCTTTTTTAATCCTTGTCATATAAAGAGAAATAATGAATAGAAATTGTAGGTTAAACATATCAGTGCTCATCGGCCATTGGACATAAAGATTATACAACAAGTTGAGAATCGCAAATCGAATCAGTGGCTAAATACAAGAATTGCTAAGCAACCACTAACATTAGCCTGCTATTCAATGGAGTGGCCACCATAAATCCAGAGAATGCCAGACTTTAATGACAAAGTTTGATGACAAAATTTGCCCATAAAGGACCACCTTCACAAGGTGCGTCCAAAGGGTAGGCAGAGGTGGGATCCAGCACCTCTCCCAAGGGCCATAACCCTCCCAGTCAACCAGGTACTGGAACCCCCTGCCCCGAGGTCGAACCTTCAGGAAACACCTCACCATATTAGCAGGTTGGCCGTCGATGAGATGGGGGAGAGGGGTGGGCCTGGAAGCAGGAGACAAAGGGCTGTGAGACATAGGTTTGACCCTGGACACATGAAAGGTGGGATGTATACGAAGGGTACGGGGCAACAGAAGACAAACAGCAGAGGGGCTGATAATCTTGGAGATGGGAAATGGGCCGATAAACCGGGGGGAACGTTTGTGGGATTACACCCGGAAGGGCAGATCCAGGGTGGATAGCCATACCTTCTGCCCGAGATGATACCGGGGAGCCGGGGTCCGATGTCATCAATACCTGGAGATGGGCTCTCCTCCAGGTACGGCGACAGCGGAGGACAAACATTTGGGCAGAAGGTACACCGACCTCTTCGTCCTGCTTGGGGAAGAGCGGGGGCTGATACCTCAGGGAACACTCAAATGGAGATAGGTCCATGGCAGAGCAGGGAAGGGTGCTGCGGGCGTATTCAACCCACACCACCTGCTGGCTCCAGAAGGTGGGGTTGGCAGAGACCAGGCAGCGCAGAGTAGTCTCATGATCCTGGTTGGCTCGCCTCCGACTGGCCATTGGAATGGGGGTGGAATCCAGAGGACAGGCTGCCCGATGACCCAATGAGGGTGTGGGACAGGCAGTGGTTGCAGAAGACCAGCCAGAGCTTGCTGAGGAGTCTTATTCTGAGCACGGACCGTGCAGGCGGAAACAAATGCGGCGACATCTGGAACTATCGTAGGCCACCAAAAGCATTGTCGCACTAAGGCCAGGGTCCAACAGGAGCCCAGGTGGCAGGAAAGCCTGGAGGAATGGGCCCACTCCAGGACCGCAGAGCGGACAGCGTTAGGCGCAAACATCCAATTATCAGGGCCCCACCCAGGGTTCGGCTGGGATCGCTACGCCTCCTGGACCTGTTTCCCTATACCCCAGTTGAGTGCCGTCAACAGGCACGAGGTGGGAAGGATGGTCTCGGGCTCCGGTGTGGTACCAGTGGGGCTATAGTGGCAGGACAGTGCATCCGGCTTGACATTCTTGGATTCTGGCCGGTACGAGAGGGAGAAGTTGAACTGTGTGAACAGCAGGTTCCATCTGGCTTGCCTGGAGTTGAGGCGTTTGGCGGTGCAGAGATTCTGATCTCTCTGAAGAACCTGTGGAGGTTGTTCTTCACTGCGTTGGTGGCAGCCTTCAAGCTCTGCTCTATCAATCCTTTCAGGCCTAATAATTATTATTGTTAATGACTATTACTATTATTATTGTTGTTTTGTCATGGTTTTGTCTTGTTTCTGTTTTGTTTTAACGGTAACAGGCAGTTGGTGTTATTCTATTTAGAGTTCCATACTCCCTGGCACATGGTGGAACTAGTCCCCTTTGTCCTGTTGGATATATTTGGTGGCCTCTGGGAGGCGTGAGTAGTGGACTGTCTTTCTTTTTCAGATAGAGAGGGAGAGAGAAATAGAGAACGACAGAGAGAGAAAGTGTGTGTCTATACTTATTTTACTTGTAATGAATGAACCTCTCTGTTTTTCTCTTGTTCCAGTTTTGATTGTCTAGGTAATTGATTGATTGGTTGATTAATTGATCAACCAACTTACTGACTAATTGACTTCCTCCAATCCCCCCTCCTCTTCCCAGGAAAGAACACTCATCCTGGCCACTACCCGGTGCTAGAGGTCCTGGTTGTAACTGGAGCTACAGCCCCACTATCCTTCCCTAACAGGTAGTTATAATGTGTGCCAGTATAACATGTACTAATGCACTACCAGTGGTGTGTAATAGCACACACATACACATTATAAACAATTTGCTGATGTTGGGTTACCAAGTAGCTTTTATTAATGAATAAAACACAAAACAAACTTTAGTTACACCTGCTTTGGCCTGGATTTGTCAATATATAGTTCATACATGCATCATCTATGAGCAGAATTACTCTTTTACTGCAATTATCCATAAAATCCCTAGTTTGACCTGTTTCTGGAAGCTGTGCGATGCCATTTTCCCTACATTTCCCCTCACGTGGGCCAACCCCTCAGCAATTTGAGTTTCAGCCAATGAGCTTCAACCCCCTCGCCATTTGAGTGACAGTTAGCAAGATGCACACACAGCAAAGTGAGAGCAATGATGTGTTGCACATATCTGTACATACAGTGCCTTTGGAATTCAGACATTTTGTTACGTTACAGCTTTATTCAAACATTTCCCTCATCACTCCACACACAATACCCCATAATGATGAAGCAAAAACTTTATTTTTTTTGTTGATAATTTCTATACACTACTCAAAAAAATGAAGGGAACACTTAAACTACACAATGCAACTCCAAGTCAATCACACTTCTGTGAAATCAAACTGTCCACTTAGGAAGCAACACTGATTGACAATAAATGTCACATGCTGTTGTGCAAATGGAATAGACAACAGGTGGAAATTATAGGCAATTAGCAAGACAACCCCAATAAAGGAGTGGTTCTTCAGGTGGTGACCACAGACCACTTCTCAGTTCCTATGCTTCCTGGCTGATGTTTTGGTCACTTTTGAATGCTGGCGGTGCTTTCACTCTAGTGGTAGCATGAGACAGAGTCTACAACCCACACAAGTGGCTCAGGTAGTGCAGCTCATCCAGGATGGCACATCAATGCGAGCTGTGGCAAGAAGGTTTGCTGTGTCTGTCAGCGTAGTTTCCAGAGCATGGGAGGCGCTACCAGGAGACAGGCCAGTACATCAGGAGACGTGGAGGAGGCCGTAGGAGGGCAATAACCCAGCTGCGGACCGCTACCTCCGCCTTTGTGCAAGGAGGAGCAGGAGGAGCACTGCCAGAGCCCTGCAAAATGACCTCCAGCAGGCCACAAATGTGCATGTGTCTGCTCAAACGGTCAAAAACAGACTACATGAGGGTGGTATGAGGGCCCGACGTCCACAGGTGGGGGTTGTGCTTACAGCCTAACACCGTGCAGGACGTTTGGCATTCGCCAGAGAACACCAAGATTGGCAAATTCGCCACTGGCGCCCTGCGCTCTTCACAGATGAAAGCAGGTTCACACTGAGCACGTGACAGACGTGACAGAGTCTGGAGACGCCGTGGAGAACGTTCTGCTGCCTGCAACATCCAACATCCAACATCCGGTTTGGCGGTGGATCAGTCATGGTGTGGGGTGGCATTTCTGTGGGGGCCCGCACAGTCCTCCATGTGCTCGCCAGAGGTAGCCTGACTGCCATTAGGTACCGAGATGAGATCCTCAGACCCCTTGTGAGACCATATGCTGGTGCGGTTGGCCCTGGGTTCCTCCTAATGCAAGACAATGCTAAACCTCATGTGGCTGGAGTGTGTCAGCAGTTCCTGCAAGAGGAAGGCATTGATGCTATGGACTGGCCCACCCGTTCCCCAGACCTGAATCTAATTGTGCACATCTGGGACATCATGAGCTCTTTGGTCTTGGCCATAGTGAAGTTTGGAGTGTGATTGCCTGAGGTTGTGGACAGGTGTCTTTTATACTGATAACAAGTTCAAACAGGTTCCATTAATACAGGTAACGAGTGGAGGACAGAGGAGCCTCTTAAAGAAGACGTTGCAGGTCTGTGAGAGCCAGAAATCTTGCTTGTTTGTAGGTGACCAAATACTTATTTTCCACCATAATTTGTAAATCAATTCATTAAAAATCCTACAATGTGATTTTCTGGATTTTTTTTCTCATTTTGTCTGTCATAGTTGAAGTGTACCTATCATGAAAATTACAGGCCTCTCTCATCTTTTTAAGTGGGAGAACTTGCACAATTGGTGGCTGACTAAATACTTTTTTGCCCCACTGTATATAAAAAAACTGAAATATCACATTTACATAAGTATTCTGACCCTTTACTCAGTACTTCATTGAAGAACCTTTTAGCGATTACAGCATCGAGTCTTCTTTTGGTATGATGCTTACAAGCTTGCCACACCTGTATTTGGGCAGTTTTTCCCATTCTTCTCTGAAGATCCTATCAAACTCTGTCAGGTTGGATGAAGAGCATTGCTGCACAATTCAATGGATTAGCATTTGTTGATGCACTAGCACGTGATGCGCCCTACATGGACAGACCCTCCCTTGGTAGTGCCCAGGAGGGTACCAGTGTAAGGAAGGTGGAGGGGATGGGAGCAGACACAGGATTCCTCCTGGTGGTCTCACAGGAATCTCAGACGAGTAGTCTTCGAACAGAGGAGGGTCCTGGTCACATATCTGGGGTGTGGTGTGTGAGATGCAGAACCAACTATCTCATTATTTTTCTTTCTCCCAGTAACCATTGTCTCTGCTACTCACCCATTGTCTGTCTTCTTGTCTCTTTTTGTTGGTCTCTGTATCTCTGTCTCTCGCTCTCCTTCGCTCTTTGTGTCTGTTTGCTTTGTGTGTTTGCCAATCACTGGCACAGGTGATGTGTGCCTTTGCCAATGGACATGTTTGACAATGTGGTGTGAGGCATTGTTGTGAGCAATGTTGGACTGTGTGGCTGATCTGTATTTGTGCCTGTTAATATGTAATCTTCAGCTATGTGTCCGTGAGGCCCATTACAAATCAGTATGTGTTTGCATATCGTTGTGTGTATGTACTTTAGTTGTATGCATCTATGAAGAAATCCTCCCCACTTTCTCTACATCCTCCTTCCCCACGTTCCCCCCTCCCCCCCTTCTTGTTTTAGACAAGGTTCGCATGCGACAGGAGGAGGTGGTCAGTGCCTCATTTAATGTTCTTCAAGGAACACGTGCCCCCCCCCCTGGAATTCACTCAAATCTGGAAGTAAGTGGAAATTCTCATGTACATTTTCCTCAATGCTTCTCCATGAGCAAAATGTTGCAGTTTGTAGCAAGTTTGTTTTGAAAGAGCCTAAAGGTGAGAGAGGAAAATGGAGAACAGCTTGATGGCAAGGAGGGTTGTTTCTCAGAACCTCAGATAACTGAATAGAATGATGTTTTGTAATCACCAAAACATTATATTCTATTGTCTTTACAACATACGAGATTCCAGGAAAGATTCCTTTTGTAAATACACCTAGTGTACAAAAACGCCTGAGTGTTCCAGAGCGCAGCATAACAAATGAATTTACGAACGCTCAACACCCGTTGAATATGAGGAAAATGCGACTGAAGTTCTATCAACACATTGCCAGTGGTATTCACACTGCAAAAAAGCTCTAGCATTGTTACTCCACCTTCCGGGATGGCTACAAGGCCCTCCCCTGCCATCCCGTCAGGAAATCAGATCACAACTCCATTTTGCTCCTACCTTCCTATAGGCAGAAACTCAAACAGGAAGTACCTATGCTAAGGTTAATTCAACACTGGTCTGACCAATCGGAATCCATGCTTCAAGATTGTTTGATCACGTGGACTGGGATATTTTCCGAGAAGCCTCCAAGAATACGTATACACGGAAACCCTTAGACCCACTCCGTTTTTGCATACCTCCCCCAACAGATGCCCTTTCCCACCTGGACAAAAGGAACACCTATGTGAGAACACTGTTCATTGACTACATTGACTACAGCTCAGCATTCAACACCATTGTATCCACAAAGCTCATCACTAAGGTAAGGACCCTTGGATAAAACACCTTCCTCTGCAACTGGATCCTGCTTAGTCCCTTCCTGTACTCCCTGTTCACCCACGACTGCGTGGCCGAACACGACTCCAACACCATAGGCCTGATCACCTACAATGATGAGGCCTATAGGGTGAAGGTCAGACACCTGGCAGTGTGGTAAGAGGACAACAATCTCTCCCTCAATGTGAGCAAGAGAAAGGAGCTGATCATGGACTATATGAAAAGGAAGGCTGAATTAGGCCCACATTAACATCGACGGGGCTGAAGTGGAGCAGGTCAAGAGTTTCAAGTTCCTTGGTATCCACATCACCAACGAACTATCATGGTCCAAACACAGCAAGTTGTGAAGAGGACACGACAACACCTTTTCCTCCTCAGGAGACCTGAAAAGATTTGTCATGGGTCCCCATATCCTCAAAAAGTTCTTCAGCTGCACCATTGAGAGCATCCTGACCGGTTGCATCTGGTATGGCAACTGCTCGGTATCTGACCACAAGGCGCTACAGAGGGTAGTGCATACAGCCCAGTACATCACTGGGGCCTCGTTTCCTGACATCCAGGACCTATACACTAGGCGGTGTCAGAGGAAGGCCCTAAAAATGGTCAAAGACTCCAGTCACCCAAGTCATAGACTGTTCTCTCTGCTACTGCACAGCAAGTGGTACTGGAGCGCTAAGTCTAGGACCAAAAAGCTCCTTAACAGATTCTACCCACAAGCCATAAGACTGCTGAACAATGAATTAAATGGCCACCAAGACTATTTACATTGACCACCCCCCTTTTGTTTTTGCACTACTGCTACTCGCTGTTTATTATCTATGTATAGTCACTTTACAAATTACCTCGACTAACCTGTAACCCAGCACATTGACTTGATACCGGTACCCCCAGTATATAGCCTCGTTATTGTTATGCAATTTTCTAGTGTTACTTTTTGATTTGATTTTGTAACTTTAGTTTATTTATTGTTGGTTAAGTGCTTGTAGGTAAGCATTTCACTGTTGTATTCGCGCAAAACTGAAAGCGTGAACCACCGCATATAACCATTCAAAAGTGACTGGGAATATGGTTGAATACAAAGAGTGTAGTTATTCCTTAAGTAAGGCAATCAAACAGGCAAAAAGTCAGTATAGAGACATAGTAGAGTCACAATTCACAGGTTAGACATCAGACTTATGTGGCAGGGCCTACACGGATTACAAAAGGAAAGCCAGCCACGTCGCGTACACCAGACGACATCCCGAGCAGTGTCCTCAGAGCATGTGCAGACCAGCTGGCTGGAGTGTTTCCGGACATTTAAAAATATCTCCCTATCCCAGTCTGCTGTCCCTACTTGATTCAAGATGTCCACAAATGTTCCTGTATCCAAGAAAGCTCAGGTAACTGAATTAAATGACTATCGCCCCATAACACTCACTTCTGTCATCATGAAGTACTTTGAGAGGCTAGTTAAGGATCATATCACCTCTACCTTACCTGACACCCTAGACCAACTACAATTTGCATACCGCCCCAATAGATCCACAGACTATGCAATCGCCATCGCACTGCACACTGCCCTATCCCATCTGGACAAGAGGAACACCTACAGTGGATTCAGAAAATGTCAGACCCCTTGAACTTTTCCACATTTTGTTACATTACAGCCTTATTCTGAAATGGATTCAATCGTTTTCCTCCACCTCACTAATCTAAACACAATACCCCATGATGACAAAAGAAAACCAGGATTTTAGATTTTTGTTGCTAATTAATAAAAATAAAAAAATATTATATTTACATAAGTATTCAGATCCTTTACTCAGTACAGTTGAAGCACCTTTTGCAGTAATTACAGCCTCGAGTCTTCTTAGGTATGATGCTACAAGCTAGGCACAACTGTATTTGGGGAATTTCTCAAATTCTTCTCTGCAGATCCGCCTTTTACTGAGGAGTGGCTTCTGTTTGGCCACTCTACCTTAAAGGCCTGATTGGTGGAGTGCTGCAGAGATGGTTGTCCTTCTGGAAGATTCTCCCATCTCCACAGAGAAACTCTGGAGTTTTGTCAGTGACCATCGTGTTCTTGGTCATCTCTCTGACCAAAGCCTTTCTCCCCCAATTGTTAAGTTTGGCTGGGCGGCCAGCTCTAGGAAGTGTCTTGGTGGTTCCAAACTTCTTCCATTTAAGAATGATGGAGGCCACTGTGTTCTTGGAGAACTTCAATGCTGCAGAAATGTTTTCCCTTCCCTAGATCTGTGCCTCAACACAATCCTGTCTCAGAGCTCTTCAGACAATTCCTTCGACCTCATGGATTGGTTTATGCTCTGACATGCACTGTGAACTGTAGGACCTTGTATAGACAGGTGTGTACCTTACAAATCATGTCCAATCAATTGAATTTACCACAGGTGTACTCCAATCAAGTTGTAGAAACAATGATGATCAATGGAAACAGGATGAACCTGAGCTATATTTCGAGTCTCATAGCGACGGGCATTTCTGTTCTTTATTTTTTTAAATACATTTCTTTAAATTTCTAATACCTGTTTTTGCTTTGTCATTGTGGGGTATTGTGTGTAGATTGATGAGGATTTTTTTATGTAATACATTTTAGAATAAGACTCTAATGTAACAAAAAGTACTTTCTGAAGCCACTGTGTATAAGAATGCTGTTCTTTGACTATAGCTCAGCCTTCAACACCATAGCACCCTTCAAGCTCATCATTAAACTCAGGGCCCTGGGTCTGAACCTCGCCCTGTGTTACTGGGTCTTGGACTTCCTGACAGGCCGCCCCCCAGTTGGTGAATGGTAGGAAACAATACCTCCACTTCGCTGATCTTCAACACAGGGAACCCAAGTGTGCACGCCTCCAACTCAATCATCAAGTTTGCAGGTGACACAACAGTAGAAGCCCTGATTACCAACATTGATGAGACAGCCTACAGGGAGGAGGTGAGGGCCCTGGTGGAGTGGTGCCAGGAAAATAACCTCTCCCTCAACGTCAACAAAATGAAGGGGCTGATCGTGGAGTTCAGGAAACAGCAGAGGGAACACACCTCTATCCACATCGACAGGACCGCAGTAGAGAAGGTGAAAACAACAGCGCCTCTTCAAACTCAAGAGGACATCAACCACCTGAGCCATGGCCTGTTCACCCCGCTATCATCCAGAAGGTGAGGTAAGTACAGGTGCATCAAAGATGGGACCGAGAGACTGAGAAACAGCTTCAATCTCAAGGCCATCAGACTGTTTTATAGCCATCACTAGCTGGCTTCCGCCCGGTTACTCAACCCTGCACCTTAGATTCTGCTGCCCTATGTAAATGGACATGGAATCACTGGTCACTTTAATAATGGAACACTAGTCACTTTAATAATGTTTACATATTGCTTTACTCATTTCATATGTCTCATTTCATAGGAGCTCCCCTCCTCCTTCCATCCCTCATGCACTTCTCTATGGGACTGTGAAGAGGACACCTGCCCTTTTGGACACCTCCTTTCCCCTGTCTCCTTGCATCCCGGCATCTCTCCTTTAATCCACTGCCCCATGGGAATGGGAAGAGGACACCATCCCCATAGGAGCGAGACACATGAAGACTGTCTTGCTTCCCTAATAAAAGTTGGTACTCTCAAGGGAGGGAAGGAGAGAGTGTTGAAAAATACGTGGCTACAGACAGAAGATATCATAATGGCAAATCATGAAGGAATATGTATGATGCTTTGATACCACTGACACAGACAGGATGGGAAAAGGAGGGGAAAGAGAGAAGTAGGGATAAGAAGGGTGAGGAGAGGTGGTGGGAAAGTGCTGACTTAAGTCTTACTTATACTAGCCACAGTTAGAAACATAGTATGGAGCCCCAAGCTAGCTCCAGCCTCCACCTTTCCCCGTCAGAAGACATGCCCAGACAGAGCACTCCATCCTGGGCTGATGGATGCTTGGGAGCCCCCCTGCCCTCGTTCTTCTGTTCTGGCTTCCTCTGCCCTCAGGGAAGGGGTAGGTTGGGAAAAGAGGATTCAGACACTTGCGCACACTAAAACACACACCAAAGACTCTCTGGCTGCCTGGGAACTACTCCGAGACATATTGAACAGACTGCGAGAGCTGCAATATCGCACACAGAGAGAGAGAGAGAGAGAGAGAGAGAGAGAGAGAGAGAGACGTAAACACCAATCTGTGCCTTCAGGAATCTTTTATACAGATGTCTATGGTCATAATCTCTGTGAGAAGGTATCATTAACAAGCAGTGTGTGTGTGTACGAACTGTGTGTCAAAGTGTGTGTGTATGTATGTGTCTAAGTGTGTGCGTGCTGAAGTAAAGCTAGAACACAAAAGGGAAACATCAGTTTAGTATTCCTCCTAAAATTGTCCCCATTACTGCATAGGTATGTTTCCATGACAACCTTGTTGCCTTCGTCAATTTGATACGCAACAGGCGTGGGAAAAGGATGACAACACACACACTGACAAACTGTCCGGTTATTTGAATACAATGCAGTTAAGTACAGGTGACTCCCACAGCTACAACATAATGCTATAGAGAGCTAAAGGGACAAAGAGACTTCACATGGTGATCAGGTTACTGACCTGCTCAGATTCACACATTCCTCAAACACCTACTTGTTGGAAGACACACACAGGGACACACACGTGTGCGTGTGTTTGAGTCTGCGCTTATGTGTCCTTAGGTGTGGGAATATTTTACAAAAAGTGAAAGTTTGCCAATATGGAACAGTTTCTGAGTTGAAAGATCTAACATTAAGGAAGTTCACACACACCCATGTTCCAAGTTAGTCAAGTTGTCAGTTTAACCTTGTCAGTTTAAATTGTTTGTCAAGTTGCTAATTTAACATGGTCAGCTTAAATTAGTCAAGTTGTCGGTTTAACCTTGTCAGGAATCTTGTGGTCTTTTCTCTTCTCTTTTTCTGATTCTTAAATCTTTTTTGAATTGTGAATAAAATGGGAATGAATTCTGAATCGAATTGTAATGAAATGGAACCCAGCAAACTGTAGTGTAGTTCTTTGATCCAACGACTAAGGGTTACTCGTGCACATACACACAGACGCTGTATTGCTGTACTGAAGATACTGTTAGTAAGGTAGGGGTCTCACAAAACTGTGTGTGTGTGAGAGCTGGGGTATCTGTGTGTGTTTGTGTGTCGATGAGTTCTTGGGATGCCTTGTGTTTATAATCATCAATGTTATCGGATTATCTCATAATTGTATCCTTATGTTCTTGTAGGAAAAACCAATTAAATCACATCTTTCATATATTCACTGTTCTTGTTATTATGGCATTGTTGCCGTCATTCATCAGTTTATCCACCCATTCCTCTCACATGCTCACTTCCATCTTGGTGTGTCTCCCAAATGGCACCATATTCCCTATATAGTGCACTACTTTTGACCAGAACCCAAAGGGAAGTAGTGCAGCATGTAGCGGATAGGCTGCTATTTGGGACGCAGGCCCTGGTCACTCCTTTTTATCGTCATCCCTCAATCCACCCATTCAATCTGTTTATTCCCCCATCTTCCGCATCATCACATCATGATATAAAGACACAAGGAGATTGTTTTGGCACCTGCTGTGATTCTCATGCTGTACTTGTCCACCCATTTCTCTCTCCATCTTAATGTGATTCTCATGTTCACTGTTCTTGGACACTAAATCTCACACTCACCCATTCCTCCATCCACCCATCCTATCCTCTATTCTTTTTGTTCTCTCAGTCTCTGTCCTCAGACAACTCTCTCTCTTCTGTACTGTCCCCACTGTCCTTCTCTCTCTTCCTCTTCCTTCCGAAGCGACAAAACATTCCAAAGATGATTTCACAATGCTGCCTGTCCTGTCGAGCTGCTTGACTCCTCTCTCTCACTCGTCTTGGAACTGGAAGTGCAATAAGAAAAAGGGTTGGGTCTGGTTTTGAGCGGAGCACTGGACAGTTTTTTTCCTTCTCTCACTGTAGGGGCCACTTCCTCTGCTACTGCCAACCTTTGTGTGCTTGGCTGGGGTTTAAAAGCCTTATCACTGAGACGGATCACTGAGACTGTACTTACAATGAGCACCTCCATACTTCCTAAGAACCTTATCAGAGGTTTAATGATTTTTCATTCTGAATGTGGAATGTTGCATTGTTTTCATGCCCTATGAGGTATTCCAAAATTCCGTGTCCCTCCCAGAATTATAGAAGAGTCCAAATTCCTCTAAGTCTGGGCAATGTGCTCGTTGCACTCGTATTGTTCTGCGAGGCGTGTGTGTGTGTGTCTCTGTGTCTCTCTGTCTGAGCCACACACACAGTTGTCTGGCCCCAGTTGGTCTATCCAGGATGTTGTTGGTTTGTTTCCTAGACCTGGCCACAGTCAGGGTGGAGGGGTGTGGGCTCCAGTCTTAGAAAGCCAATTTCCTGACTGGCCCTTAGAACAACAGAGAACTCTATAGACTAATAACACTGGAGAGAATGTCAACGTTGTAGATATGAAAAAGTGTGTATGTGAGAGAGAGAGAGAGAGAGAGAGAGAGGTGTGTGGCAGGATGGGAGGTGTTGGGAAAAAAAGGGAGATTAAAAGAGGGATTAGTCCTTGTTCACACTCCTTGGAAAATAATAAACGAGGGAGGAGGGAAACAAGTCAAACAAGACCCACTGGTCACCTCAATCATATCACGCGTGTGGGCATAGAAATTAAATGATGTAATTGACATGCCTTGATTGAACTCTGTGGATCATATAATTGTTTACTAATTGTAATTATCTAAACGTCGATCAGAAGTAAGAACTCCTAATGGCCAGTTGGAGTTAAGCGTTATACAGAACAATATGAATAATTTACCTAAACCACTTGGCTGTAAGTTCTAGAACTTGGTCATATTTTAGAACTGATCTAAACACTGCTGGGGAACTCTATTTGGCCCCATCCAAGAGGACCACATGCGCATGCTTACACCTGCAAACACACACGCACGCACACACACGCACGCACACACAAGATTTTTTTTGCAGGACGTAACACATCATACGGAATGGATGACGTAGTACACAATCGGATGAAGTAGTATACACAAAAAAGGGACCCGTTTTGGCATGTGAGACCCACTTTCAAAACTACTGGATGAAATGATACAAAAGTAGTTCTGGAGCATCACTTGCAGGTGTTCACATCCAAAAGTTGTTTGCTCTTGATAATAACGCATGTGTGACCAACTGGCTCGATTGGATCTTATGTAGCAAAATTTGAAATTGTGTTTTTTACATTGGATAAAAGTAGAGACGCAGACCTAGAAAATTGTATATTGTACACTACACACACACACAATGCTGCCAACACACTGACTCAACTCCAGCCACTTTAATAATGGGAATCGATGGGAAATGATGTAAAATATATCACTAGCCACTTTAAACAATGCTACCTAATATAATGTTTACATACCCTACATTATTCATCTCATATGTATACGTATATACTGTACTCTATATCATCTACTGCATCCTTATGTAATACATGTATCACTAGCCACTTTAACTATGCCACTTTGTTTACATACTCATCTCATATGTATATACTGCACTCAATACCATCTACTGTATCTTGCCTATGCCGCTCTGTACCGTCACTCACTCATATATCTTTATGTACATATTCTTTATCCCCTTACACTGTGTATAAGACAGTAGTTTTGGAATTGTTAGCTAGATTACTTGTTGGTTATTACTGCATTGTCGGAACTAGAAGCACAAGCATTTCGCTACACTCACATTAACATCTGCTAACCATGTGTATGTGACAAATAAAATTTGATTTGATGGGAAAGTAATTGTGCTTTGAAAGTTGATGAACTTGTAACCCCACTTTTGAGAAATCTGCCCTTGAATGTTTTGGAACACCTACTGGAAAGCTCTTTGTTTACACCCATTCAGCATCGTTCAAACCCTCTTAGTGCCTTAGCCCCACCCATCTCTTTAACCTCTCTGGGATATGTGGGACGCTAGCGTCCCTCTTGGTCAAAAGCCAGAGAAAATGCAGAGCGCCAAATTCAAATAAATTCCTATAAAAATGAAACTTTCATGAAATTACACATGTAAGATACCAAATTAAAGCTACACGTGTTGTGAATCCAGCCAACATGTCAGATTTCAAAAAGGCTTTTCGGCGAAAGCAAACGATGCTATTATCTGAGCATAGCACCATAGTAAACAAAAGAGAGAAAACATTTCAACCCTATAGGCGCGACACAAATCGCAGAAATAAAAATATAAATCATGCCTTACCTTTGACGAACTTCTTCTATTGGCACTCCAATATGTCCCATAAACATCACAAATGGTCCTTTTGTTTGATTAATTCCGTCCATATATATCCAAAATGTCCATTTATTTGGCGCATTTGATAGAGAAAAACACCGGTTTGCGCAACATGATGACAAAATATCTCAAAAGGTACCTGTAAACTTTGCCAAAACATTTCAAACTACTTTTGTAATACAACTTTAGGTATTTTGTAAGGTAAATAATCGATAAAATTGAAGACGGGATGATCTGTGTTCAATACAGGAAGAAAACAAACAAGCATGCATTCTGGTCTTGCGCTTCTATCAAACAGTACACATGAAGTGACAATCGTTCAAGATGGCCGTACTTCTTCATTACACAAAGGAATAACCTCAACCAATTTCTAAAGACTAGTGACATCCAGTGGAAGCGGTAGGAACTGCAAGCAAGTTCCTTAGAAATCTGGATTCCCAATGAAACCTCATTGAAAACAGGGTGACCTCAACAAAAAAAATCTGAATGGTTTGTCCTCGGGGTTTCGCCTGCTACAGAAGTTCTGTTATACTCACAGACATGATTCAAACAGTTTTAGAACCTTCAGAATGTTTTATGCATATCTTATCTTCTGGGGATGAGTAGCAGGCAGTCGAAATTGGGCATGCTTTTCATCCAAAATTCCAAATGCTGCCCCCTATCCTAGAGAAGTTAAGGACTGACATGCGAGGCCATGTGCTAAACAGACCTTGGACTTCACATTACCGTCTCTGGTAAACACGCACTATATCAAATAAAATCAATGTTTATTTGTCACATGCACAGGATACAGAAGTACAGTGCAGTGAAATTGTTACTAGCATAATGGAGTCTTGTTTAGCCGTGAGTTAAGCTAGCTTATGTTAAGCTAGCTAGCTAAACAATGAACCACAATCTAAACTCAATGGTTCAATGTTAGCTAGCTACCTAACATTCGGCTATGACTAGCAATGCAAATAGCTCTGAGATATGAATAATATTACTATACAGATCATAAATGTACCTTTAAGCTAGCGAGCCAGCCAGCTAACATTAGCTAGTTAGCTAACAATATGCTTTAGCTTGCAATGAAACCAACTTTGACAAAATTTGAAATGTTTAATATTTGAAAACGTAACTCGCTAGACTCTCTTACCCGTATACATGGATGAACACTTCTCTCTCTGTCACGTATGCTATGGTTTCAGTTAGTTTAAAGATGTACTGCGGAGACAGGTGTTTCATACAACAGTATGTTCTCTTTTTGACTTCCTCCACATATTTGCAATCGAAAGCCAGAATTTTCTCCATCTCCTTAGCTATCATACTCTGCTTCCACCGGGCTTTCCAGTGATTTTGTCACTCAGTCCTCCAGAAAGTGGAGAGCAACACTTCTGCAGTTCTTTGTGGTGTCTTTCAAAAAAGCCACGTTAGAAAGGATTACCAACACATACTGAGCAGCTCATGTTATAGACAGTAACCGGCTACAATCCGAAATCATCTTGGAATGACCAGCCCATCCATTAGCTCAGGTAAATCATGGCTAGCGGAAAGGTTCCTGCCTCTCCTGTCAAGTTGTGACACGTGACAAATGCCTTGTTTCCTGAAATGAGTCACATGTACTTTCAAAAGTAAAACTGGTTTGAAAATCTGAACATATACACTACCGTTCAAAAGTTTTGGGTCACTTAGAAATATCCTTGTTTTTGGATGAAAAGCACCTTTTTTGTCCATTAAAATAACGTCAAATTGATCAGAAATAGAATGTAGACATTGTTAACCTTTTGTGACTAGGGGGCAGGATTTTCATTTTTGGAAAAATAATGTTCCCATAGTAAACGGGATATTTTGTCAGGACAAGATGCTAGAATAGGCATATAATTGACAGCTTAGGATAGAAAACACTCTAAAGTTTCCAAAACTGTATAAATATTGTCTGTGAGTATAACAGAACAGATATTGCAAATGACTATTGTATCTGGAAACGGCTGATTTTTAATGGAATATCTATTGTACATAGATGTACAGAGGCCCATTATCAGTAACCATCACTCCTGTGTTCCAATGGCATGTTGTGATGGCTAATCCAAGTTTATCATTTTAAAAGGCTAATTGATCATTAGAAAACCCTTTTGCAATTATTTTAGCACAGCTGAAAACTGTTGTGCTGATTAAAGAAGCAGGCTAGTTGAGTATCTGGAGCGTCAACATTTGTGGGTTCGATTACAGGCTCAAAATGGCCAGTAACAAAGAACTTTCTTCTGAAACTCATCATTCTATTCTTGTTCTGAGAAATGAAGGATATTCCATGCGAGACATTGCCTAGAAACTGAAGATCTCATACAACGCTGTGTACTACTCCCTTCACAGAACTGCGCAAACTGTCTCTAACCAGATTAGAAAGAGGAGTGGGAGGCCCCGATGCACAACTGAGCAAGAGGACAAGTACATTAGTGTCTAGTTTGAGAAACTGATCCCTCACAAGTCCTCAACTAGCAGTACCTGCAAAGCACCAGTCTCAATGTCAACAGGGAAGTGGTGACTCCGGGATGCTGGCCATCAAGGCAGAGTAGCAAAGAAAAAAAAAGCCGTATCTCAGACTGGCCAATAAAAATATTAAGATGGGCAAAAGAACACAGACACTGGTTAGAGGAAGATTGGAAAAAAGTGTTATGGACAGACAAATCTAAGTTTGAGGTTTGTGAGACACACAAAATGAAAAGATGCTGGAGGAGTGCTTGACGCCATCTGTCAAGCATGGTGGAGGCAATGTGATGGTCTGGGGGTCCTTTGGGGGTGGTAAAGTGGGAGAATTGTACAGAGTAAAAGGGATCTTGAAGAAGCAAGGCTATCACTCCTTTTTGCAACTCTATGCCATACCCTGTGGACGGAGCTTAATTTAAGCCAATTTCCTCCTCCATCAGGAAAATGACCCAAAGCACAGCTCCTAACTATGCAATAACTATTTAGGGAAGAAGCAGTCAGCTGGTATGCTGTCTATAATGGAATGGCCAGCACAGTCACCGGATCTCAACCCTGAGCTGTTGTGGGAGCAGCTTGACTATATGGTAATTGCTGCAAATGGACAAAAGCAAAGTTTGAAGGACACAGTTATTATTTCAATTAAAATTCATTATTTATAACCATGTCAACGTCTTGACTATATTTCCTATTCATTTCGCAACTCACTTCATGTATGTTTTCATGGAAAATTTCTAAGTGACCCCAAACATTTGAACTGTAGTGTGTGTATATATATTATTGTCTATCTATTAATCTGTGAGTGGTTACCTTTCTCCAGGCCCATCCCTCAGCTTTTTACCAAAACAGAGGCAGGGCGAACATTTTGTTATTGTTTCATCTGTGGATTTGCCCTTTAAACAGCTGCATATTATCAAGATTTCAAAGTGTCACCAACAAAAAGGTATACAAAATGCCTACAGCAAATGCAGCATATGGCATTCATTTTTCACATGTAAATAGCACTTTTCAGTAGTGCTCAAAGCATGCCATTCCATGAGAGCAGTGTTTGTTTTTCAACTCGAATCAATGAGCCCAATCAGTCCTCCATGACAACAAATCCTAAACAACAGAGTAGGGCTGGCTAATAAGTCCTTCGTTTTCGGGTTATGGTCAGGTAAAACAATTTGGCTCATCTATACTTCTGTCACACCCTGATCTGTTTCACCTGTCCTTGTGATTGTCTCCACCCCCTCCAGGTGTCGCTTATTTTCCCTGGTGTATTTATCCCTGTGTTTCCTGTCTCTTTGTGCCAGTTTGTCTTGTATGTTCAAGTCAACCAGTGTGGTTTTTCCCCGTGCTCCTACGTTTCTATTCTCTTCTACTCGTCCTCCCGGTTTTGACCTTTGCCTGTTTTGTGGACTCCATTCCCGCCTGCCTGACCATTCTGCCTGCCATTCTGGATCTCCAAACTGGTTTTGAACTTTTGCCTGTCCACGACCATTCTCTTGCCTAAACCTTTTGGATTGTTAATAAACATCTTGACTCTAACCATGGGTCTCGCCTTGTGCCCTTATAACTTCCATATTTCAAGTCCTATTCTTGAAGATTAAGGGGTATAAGATTTATTGGATTGACTGGAATTCTGATAGACCTTGGGTAGATGTTGTTCAATTGGTAACATACATTTTTGTCGTCTAATGCATCTTAAGGGGAAAGTAATCTAATACTAACTGAACGTAATCAGATTACATTACTGAGTTTGGGTATTCCAAAAATTATGTTACTGATTACAATTTAGAGAGCTAATAACAGTAACGGATTACTTTTAGAAAGTGACCTACCCAACCCTGTATTTTGTAGAGAGTTGCGTTTACTGTTTTGCAAAATAAAATTCTTAGCATTTTCATTGTGTGTGAGAGCAATGAGAAATTACTTAGTTTTGCTAAAAAATAATGCTGTCGTGCTCATTAGGTTATGATGGAGATCAAGTCGACTCCAGTTTCATTAAAAGTGTCTTAGCAATCGAGAAAAATTCATTCCATCCATCAAATGTCCCACAGTTATGAGGCAAAGGTGTGGGCGCACACATGACTCGAATTACACAAATTCACAAACACTGACTGAGTGACCGATAGGAATGTGTCATTCGAGTCACAAGGCCAGGGTGGAATCCTCTCTCCCTCTAACTACGACTATTAGGACCAGTCTATACAGGCCAGGGTCAGTACTCTAATACATGGTTTCCCTCTCTCCACCTCCCTTCTTCCCTCTCTCCTCTACTACAGTATAGGACTTAAGTCATTTATTTGGCTTCCCTCTCTGCTCTCCATACTGCGCCAGTGTAACAGAAGTGGTTTGAACCCAGTGAAATAAAGCAAAACCAAGAAGCTGAGAACAAAACCAAAGTTGGGGTGGCAATTACAGTGTGGTGTAGCTGGCTTCACCAGTGGAAAACCGTCTACCCCGGGCAGCCTTGCGTGCCAGCCTCTACTAGGTCAACCCTGAAAGGCAGATTGTCCACATCAATAGGACATCCTGGTTTAAATAAAGTTGATATCTTAATATTGGATTTGTTATGTGAGGTATCCTGCCGTTTGTATCTGTTTCTAGTTTTGTACTAAAACAAATACAGACCAGCAGCCAAACCGGATGATAGTCGGATCTCCACAAGTTCAAAGCGGACAAATGATACGATAAATACTGCATGCCACGCACACACTTGAGTTCAAAGCAGACAAAAGGTTTGATACTGGTTTGATACAAACAGTACATCTAATGCAGCCATGAAAATAGACAGAATACTATTTATAATATCGTTGGTTGCAGAGCAACTGTGGATGTGTCCCTAAATGGCACCCCGCCTGTAACTGCTGCATAGATCATGGAATCATATGGACATTGGGCTTTACACATCACAGTTCTAAGGGGATTCCTCATCAAACCAAGGGGATTTAACACTTTTTACTGTAATTTTCATAATGGGTGTGTGCTTATTAGTAACTGGAATAAGTAGTTTCATAGATGCGTCAAGTGTAGTGTCTGGTTGCTCCTCATCACACACCACAGACCAGCAAATATTCTTTACATCAACATATGAATCACTACAAAACTTATTGTATAACCTCTTATACACTATATTAGGCCCAGCCTTTGGATCTTTGGTTTTCCTAGAAATGCTATTATATCGTGATCACTACATCTTATGGATTTGGATACTGCTTTAATGCACATTTCTGCAGCATTAGTAAAGACGTGATCAATACATGTTGATGATTTAATTCCTGTGCTGATTGTAACTACCCTGGTAGGTTGACTGACATCCTGATCCAGGTTGCAGGCACTGGTTACAGGTTTTTTAATTTTTTTGAGTGGGCAGCTTAATGATAGCCAGTTAATATTTAAAATCAGCCAGAAAATATACTTCTCTGTTGATATCACATACATTATCAAGCATTTCACACATTAGCACTTGGTCTATAGTAGCTTCCCACAAGAATGGGGTTTAGGTGAGGCAGATGAACCTGTAGCCATATTACATCAACACTATTTAACATTAGATCGTCCCTAAGCTTAACAGGAATGTGGTTCTGAATATAGACCGCAACACCGCCTCTGTCTTTTGGTAGATGTTATAACTTTGTATTGCTACCACTGTATGATCAAAGGTATTATCTGAGTGAGTTTCAGAGATAGTCAGAATATGAATGTCATCTGTTACAGGCAAGTTATTGACTTCATGGACCTTGTTTCTTAGGCTACATATGTTAATATGGGCTATTTTTAGCACTTTTCTGGGTTGCTTGATTGTTTTTAATGCTTTACTGGGAAGCTTATCAGAGGTAGACCTACTCATGTTATTTACACCATTGGAGCTGATACAGGGTGAGCTGCATACAGTGGTCTTCCTACTTGTGCACACCGCTAACAGTGTAACTCTGGTTTATAGGCTCATGATTACTGCTTACAATAGCTGTAGGATAAACAGATGTATTGGGTGCAATTAGGGGTACATGCATTTAATTACTTCCTTTGTGTTTGCCAATGCGCCTAAGACCCCTAAGATCATGTACTTGACTTCTCCTTATATGAACTGTAACTCAGTAAAATCTTTGAAAATGTTGCATGTTTTCCGTTTAGATTTTTGTTCAGTGTCTTTAGCAGTCTTGGGGGTAGAAGCTGACAAATAGGTGAGCGGCTGCTCGTGTGTGTCACAACCCACTCCCTTCCATATGACTGCTACTGCGTTAGAAGTTCAAAACGGCGATCGAAAGTGTGTCATTGCATCCAATCGCTACCGATAAGGTAAAACAAGGAGCTGCTTGTGGATTTGACACCTCTAACAGAGTTCCACCTCCGACACCACCAAAACAACCACTATGCGGCTGTGAGCAAGCGTGGATCTGATAGAATCTAGTCTCAACTAATTGATCCGGTTTTGTAGTATACCAATCTGGTAATAAGTAATCCAATCCATTACAGTATTACCATTATTCAGCACTTTATTTAACACACATTTAACATCCTAGTCAAAGGAACATCAGAATACAATGTATACGTGTACATACGTTCCATAAGTGGCCTATCGTTATCAAACGAGATAAAACAGAAAAACATTTGTAAAAGGAGAATAGGAAAGGATAGTTTCCCAAATGGCACACCCTTTTCTATTCAGTGCACTTCAATAGTGGCCTGGTCAGAAGTTGCACACGTAAGGAATAGAGTGCCATTTGGGACATAGCCTAGGAGAGAACGTGTGGTTAAAGCATGTAAAAACTACTTAAAAAAGAATGTGCCCTTTGGTTTTATAACGGTTTTCTCCTCTCTCTGTTTCTCTTATACACACAGACCACAGAGAGAGAGAGAGAGAGAGATTGACACAGAGAGCGCAGTATAGCTATGTAGAATAAGATCTGTCTTTATCACATTTCACACCCATCCCTTACACGTGCAGCTGCTACACCTCTCTCTCAACACCCATGCGTACACGAATGCACACCTAGAGTTCACCGAACCATATTCCCATGAACAAAAAAAAACAACCTGTAATTTTACAACTGAACTGTTACAATGCACGCAGTATCTTTTTCGAGGACAGGGAGAGACTTTGAAAGTAACCAACATAGTATCTGGCAGTGATTACATTTATGATTATAGTGTGTCAATTCAGGCATTCAAAGCCATATTTACATATAAAAACACACACAGGACCCAAGGTGCAAATCTTCTATAACGGGTATTCCCAAACTGGGAACGATTACCCCTCGACCCCATTTCTTTCTTCTTCACATTTTCAAACAGTCCATTTAGATTTTCCAACGGGGGCTATACATTTTGGTGAGTTTTTTTCCCTCGCATGAGTAGCCTCATTTCAAAGCCAAAAATAAAATTAAACCACCTAGTGTTCAGCGAAAACAAAAATGTCAAATACAGGTAGCTTAGTCACATAATTAACATCCAATTACATTAACTCTCTCGCGGGAATTCCACTAACGGTCCGTATGTAGCTGCTGCTCATGTTGGCATCTGTACTGATGGTGCAAAAGCCATGACAGGGAGACATGGTGGAGTGGTAACGCGCGTGCAAGCAGTTGCTCCCGACACCACATGGGTAAACTGCAGCATCCACTAAGAGGCTCTTGTTGCCAAGGGAATGCATGACAGCTAAAAATCGTTTTGGACACTACAGTGAAAATGGTTAACTTTGTTAAAGCAAGGCCCCTGAGCTCTCATGTATTTTCTGCACTATGCAATGATATGGGCAGCGACCATGTAACGCTTTTACAACATACAGAAGTGTGCTGGTTATCAAGGGGCAAAGTATTGAGAGATGAGCTTAAAGTTTTCCTAACTGACCATACTTTTCACTTGTCTGACCGCATGATGACGAGTTTCTCACACGACTGGCCTATCTGGGTGATGTTTCTTCTCGCCTGAATGATCTGAATCTAGGATCACAGGGACTCTCCGCAACTATATTCAATGTGCAGGACAAAATTGAGGCTATGATTAAGAAGTTGGAGCTCTTCTCTGTCTTTATCAAGGACAACACACAGGACTTTCCATCATTGTATGATTTTTTTGTGTGAACACAAGCTTATGGACAATGTCAAATGTGATACAGCGAAGCACCTGAGTGAATTGGGTGTGCAATTATGCAGGTACTTTCCCAAAACGGATGACAGAAACAACTGGATTCGTTATCCCTTTCATGTCCTGCCTCCAGTCCACTTACCGATATCTGAACAAAAGAGCCTCATCGAAATTGCAACAAGCGGTTCTGTGAAAATTGAATTTAATCAGAAGCCAATGAAGCCACCTATTTCTGGATTGGGCTGCACTCAGAGTATCCTGCCTTTTGAAATCGCGCTGTTAAGACACTGATGCCCTTTGCAACCACGTACCTATGTGAGAGTGGATTCCCTCACCAGCATGAAAACTAAATACAGGCACAGACTGTGTAGAAAATTATCTCCAATAGAACCCAATATTGCAGAGTTATGTGCATCCTTTCAAGCACACCCTTCTCATTAACCTGTTGTTATTCACAATTTTCAATTAACAAATAAGGTTTTATATGTAAAAGAGCAAAATTATTGATTTTTATGATATGATTATTTATGCCCTGTTCCTAAAAAGAGCTCTTTGTCACTTCCCACGAGCTAGGTTGTGACAAAAACTCACACTCATTCTTATGTTTAATAAATGTATCACATAGTGTGTGTGTGGCAGGCAAAAAACAAAATTTGAGAGTGCGCTGACCCTGGTGCTAGAGGGGGTATGCAGCTGGAGGTTGAATGTTTGAAGGGGTACGGGGACTATAAAAAGTTTGGGA
Organism: Oncorhynchus tshawytscha; assembly: GCF_018296145.1. Lineage (NCBI taxonomy): Eukaryota > Metazoa > Chordata > Actinopteri > Salmoniformes > Salmonidae > Oncorhynchus > Oncorhynchus tshawytscha. The sequence continues at coordinate 15,549,785 of NC_056443.1, forward strand.
ACCACTGTTCTGTAACACACAAAAATGGCGTATTCACATAACCAACATGCTACAAAGTAAATAAATTGTATTTGCTGGACTGAATATGTATGTAATAAACGTACAGCTCCAATGTGTGTGTGTGTGTGTGTGTGTTGTATCTAAGCCTATAGGTCCATGTTCATAACTGTTGTCAGATTGTGTGTTGGGAAACCTTGAGTGTGTGTGTGTTGTACTACACTGTATGAAACAGAACAACAATGATATATCAACCCAAAGAGGAACATGCTGGGGAACAATGTATCTATAACATATTCTCTTCTTTACGGTTGCAAAATTAGTTATTTTCCCAAATTCTCAGGTTTTCAAAAAAATACATATTGGGGTCCTGTGTGGCACAGTTGGTATAACATTGACGACCAGGTTGACATGAATCTTGTCCTGGAGGCAGAACTGAGCGATTTCCCCTTAGGCCAGCTGCAAAGTCAAAATTGGCTAGATTGTAAAAATGCATGAAAACTAAAATGAGCTTTGGTGTCTTAATTTAAGGTTGTATGACTTTGTGGCTGTGCCAGCTAGTGTCTGCTAAATGGCCTTGTGTATTAGGATTCACGGGTTTCCTGCTTATTCCCTTCTAATTCTAGCAATCTTCCAACATTTTGGGAAAGTTATCGGAATTAACTTAACTGGCAGATGGCTTGGTACCGTTAGTGGGGTGTAGTGTTTTTTGGGGTCTCCTTACGATATTTTTGCAACTAGTAGGAGTGTCTATATGTGTGAGCGAGGGTCCAGTGAGCAAACTTGATCAAAGTAAAAAAATGTTGGAAGTGACAGGATTAAAACAGCAACCAAACAAATAAAGACAGCTGTCACACTTGTGAAAAAAACTAACAATTTATGGTTCACTTGGTGTCTCCACCCTCTCCCTCAAGTTTACACAGTATAAGAACTATACAGATGGAGGCTCTTAATTTGCGGGTGCAGGAAATTTCTAAATTGTTGTGTATTTGAGGTTTAAAAAGACTTCTGAAGTTTGTAATTTCCCCCGCAAAACCCCCCACAAAAATGTCCAAGAATTATAATATAATTAGAATAATTCACATTTACTGTTGCTGCAGGATTATGTTCCTGCATTATGGATCAAATTAAGATCCTACACCTGTACATACACTATAAACACAGATACAACCCACCACAGATTCTTGGAAGAGGTGGTTAATCGTCACCCAGTTTTGTGTGTTATGTGTGTGCGTGTGTATGTGTAAGAGAGAGAGTGTGGGCGTGTGGGTTGCATGTTCTGCGGAGTCCCTATCATGTGTATATTTATGCATTTGAATGTGTTGCGTGTTCTGCGGAGTCCCTATCATGTGAATATCTATGCATTTGAATGTGTTGCGTGTTCTGCGGAGTTCCTCTTGTGTGTCTGTGTGTTTGTGTGTTTTTCTGCATGTGTCTCGTGTTCCGCGGCGTCCCTCTCGTGTGTCTGACTGTGTGTGTGGGTGTATTTCGTGTTCCTCTTTGAGAGAGAGAAAGTGTTTGTGTGTGTTGCATGTTTCTCTGTAAAACAAAGAATACAAAGCTGGCAGGCGCGCCCCCAAACAAACCCTACTGTATGTTTGTTTAACCTTTCCTCCGAGACAACCACGGAGCCAATGAACACTGAAGACACACACACACACACACACACACACACACACACACACACACACACACACACACACACACACACACACACACACACAGCCTCCGCTTGTGCACTGACAATTACCAGACGACAAAGGTGTGTGTGTGTGTCTCAGAGAGAGAAGTGAAGTGTGTCTGTAGGGCAGGGAACCATGATGTACTGTGTATGGTTTGTGTTTAGATTAAAGTGTGTTTACTTTCTGCCAATTGTTGCTGACTGGCATGGACTTAAAGTAGGTCCGACAGTGTGTGTGTGTGTGTGTGTGTGTGTGTATGTGTTTCCCGGCGTCAGTATGCTGTTCCACAGGTTACACTGGACAGACAGGTGGAGACCAGAGAGATTCCAGAGAGAGAGATTCCAGAGAGAGAGAGATAAGAGAGAAAGAAAGAGAGCAAGAGACAACGTTTACTTAAGAGACTGGTAGGGCCATATACCCCTCTTTCGCTCTCTCTGTCCTTTCTTTGTACTGTCTGTTCCATTCCTCTGCCCTTTCCTTATCCTCCTCTTCTTCTCCTTTATTCAATCCATAACTGTGTTCAACAGTGTCCAATGTCGTTTAAACAACAACAAAGAGTCCTCTTCCAAACTGTCTTACATCCAAAGTTTAAAAGTCCTCAACAAAGCAGCGAGCAAAAGTCATCCACTCTTCTTCTTTCTCTAAATGGTCTTGTATACAACATATTAGTATTTGTTCTAATTTCCCAAACCGCCGAATGTCCAGTTAGAACCTTTGGAACAGACAGTCAACTTCACAGAAATAGAATGATTAGAATATAACTCATTCTAGTTCTGTGCTCAACTCCTTTCTATACAGTCAGTATGTAATGTGTGTATAAATGGCACAGATACAGCGAGCATACTGCACCACTCTTGGCTATCACATACATTTCTTTTTTTCTGCTACCATTCTGTTCCATAGTTCCACATTATATGATGTGAATTATAAATGAATACATTCTTCTGTCTTTTGATCCTCTGTGTCCATCCAATGTTTTGAGGTTCATAACTCCCTCCTTCACATGTAGAATCTACAGATCTATTTACAATTCACTTTGGAAAGAATGGGGGAGTTAGTCCTTGGGGTCTCACCCTTCCCTCCTCCTCTCCTCTAAATCCCTCCTTTCACCCCCTAATTCCTAACTCTGGCAGTGTCCTCACGCTGCCTCCGTTCCTCACCCTATCCTTTTCATCCCACCCCATACCCTCTTCTGGCAGTGGTCTCCTCTCTCTCTCCTCCATCCATCCATCTTTACAGATCCAAACGGAACACCCCAAAATAACTTGATGACTCCTCTGCATGAACCATGGTGGGGGAAGAGACAGAGACGAAGAGCTCATCCCCGGCCCTCAGCTCAAACAGCCCTCCCTGGTAGACAGAGTGGAGGGCGTACTCCGCCTCTGGGGCCCAACACTTAGTGCCTACGCCCTTCAACAACTGGATGGGCCGCAGGTAGGACGTCTTCTTGTAGACACACTGGACCAGCTGGTGACTGGCTGTTGGCTGGTCCCCTTCACTGGGCGACGGGTAGCGGAAGTAGACCTAGGGATGAGGGCGGGATGTAGGGAGAGAGATATACATATTACTCAACGTGATAAAATGCATTATGATATGATTATAATGCAGTAGAAGACTTGTCTTAAGCATGCATCACCACTTAATAATGTCTTATTATCATCGCATATGATGCTCACTATATTTAAAAAAACTTTTGAGTCTCATACTTGTTCCCACAATTGCAAAAGTATTCATCCCCCTTGGTGTTTTTCCTACTTTGTTGCAATACAACCTGTAATTTAATTGGATTTTTTTTGGGATTTCATGTAATGGACATACACAAAATACTCAAAATACAATTGGTGAAGTGAAATTAATGTGAAATCACCCCCTTTGTTATCAGACCCATAAGTATGATCTGGTGCAACCAATTACCTTCAAAAGTCACATAATTATTTAAATAAAGTCCAGCTGTGTGCAATCTAAGTGTCACATGATCTCAGTATTTATATGCTTGTTCTGAAAGGCCCCAGAGTCTGCAACACTATAAGCAAAGGACACCACGAAGCAAACGACACCATGAAGACCAAGGAGCTCTCCAAACAGGTCAGGGACAAAGTTGTGGAGAAATACAGATCAGGATTGTGTTATAAAAAAATATCTGAAACTTTGAATATCCCATGGAGCACCATTAAATCCATTATTAAAAAATGGAAAGAATATGGCACCATAACAAACCTGCCAAGAGAGGGCCGCCCACCAAAACTCATTGACCAGGCAAGGAGGGCATTAATCAGAGAGGCAACAAAGAGACCAAAGATAACCCTGAAGGAACTGCAAAGCTCCACAGCGGAGATTGGAGAATCTGTCCATAGGACCATTTTAAGCCATACACTTCACAGAGCTGGGCTTTACAGAAGAGTGGCCATAAAAAGGCATTGTTTAAAGAAACACATTGTGTTCACCAAAAGGCATGTGGGAGACTCTCCAAACATATGGAAGAAGGTACTTTTTGTCAGATGAGACTAAAATGTAGTTATTTGACCATCAAGGAAAACGCTGTCTGGAGCAAACCCAACACCTCTTATCACCCAGAGAACCCCATCCCCACAGTGAAGCATGGTGGTGGCAGCATCATGCTGGGGGGGATGTTTTTCCATCGGCAGGGACTGGGAAACTGGTCAGAATTGAAGGAATGATGAATGATGCTAAATACAGGGAAATTCTTGAGGGAAACCTGTTTCAATCTTCCAGAGATTTGAGACTGGGACTGAGGTTCACCTTCCAGCAGGACAATGACCCTAAGCATACTGCTAAAGCAACACTCGAGTAGTTTTAAGGGTAACATTTAAATGTCTTGGAATGGCCTAGTCAAAGCCCAGACTTCAATCCAATTGAGAATCTGTGGTATGACTTAAAGATTGCTGTACACCAGCGGAACCCATGCAACTTGAAGGAGCTGGAGCAGTTTTGCCTTAAAGAATGGGCAAAAATCCCAGTGGCTAGATGTGCCAAGCTTATAGAGACTTACAGCAAAATTACTGCATAAATAGGGGGGATAAATAGTTGTGCACGCTCAAGTTAAGTTTTTGTGTCTTATGACTTGTTTGTTTCACAATAAAAAATATTTTGCATCTTCAAAGTGGTAGGCATGTTGTGTAAATCAAACGATACAACCCCCCCCAAAATCTATTTTAATTCCAGGTTGTAAAGGCAACAAAATAGGAAAAATACCAAGACCACTGTGTGTATTAATACACGTGTGAATTGGAAATGTGTTTTTGCATATCCCAACTCTCCTTGGGACAACCTTGGAGAGCGGGGTCAACGCAAGGGTCAGCCATTATCAATGGCAAACTTGGAGAAATTAGTGCCTTGCTCAAAGATACGTCAGCAGATTTGTCACCTTGTCGGTTTGGGGATTCAAACAAGCTACCTTAACCAGCCCAATGCTCTAAACGCTAGGCTACCTGCCGCCCTTATACAGTATACTTCAATGTCAAATGTGTTTACCTGAGAGTACATGTAGTAACGCCCATCCTGGGGCACACGCAGCCTCCCATCGGCTAAGGTCATGTTGTGAAGGTGGGCTCCGAAGCTCTGATTGGTCCACGAGCGGACTGGGTGGCGACATGATTGGTGGAGGTCGGGCTGGGGGGTGGGATACACGGGAGACCCTGTTGGAGAGAGAGTGCGCAAGAGAGAGAGAGAGCGAGGAAAGGAGAAAAATGGGCAGCAGCGGGCACAGAGAAAGAAACAAAGTGAGGGTGAAAGGGAGGGAGAGGCAGAAAATAAGTGAGTATAGGAGGAGTAACCAAACAGACAAGTAATATTCCTGCAGGAAAATCTATATCAGATAAGTGTGCATGTGTCCCAAATGGCACAATATTCCCTAGTAAGTTCTATTGGCCCTTTATAAGGTACACCTATTTATTAATTTGCCTCCAGAACAGCCTGAATTCTTCATGGCATGGATTCTACAAAGTGTAGTTCAAACGTTACTCAATTGGTATCAAGGGACCTAACATGTCCCAGGAAAACATTCCCCGCACCATTACACCACCGCCACCAGCCTGTACCATTAAAACCAGGCAGGATGGGACCATGAACTCATGCTGCTTACGCCAAATCCTGACTCTGCCATCAGCATGACACAACAGGAACCGGGATTCACCGCCTCCTAAATTGTCTAGCGTTGGTGATCGCGTACCCACTGAAACAGCTTCTTCTTGTTTTTAGCGGATAAAAGTGGAACCCGGGGTGGTCGTCTGCTGTAATATTCCACCCGTGACAAGGACCGACGGAGTTGTGCGTTCCGAGATGCCGTTCTGCAAACCACTGTTGTACTGCACCGTTACTTGCCTGTTTGTGGCCCGCCTGTTAGCTTGCATGATTCATGCCATTCTCCTTCGATCTCTCTCATCAATGAGCTGTTTTCACCAACACGACTGCCACTGACTGGATGTTTTTTTTCCAGACCCCTCGACTTTCCCCAAATTTTATTATGGTACAGCCTTATTATAAAATTGATTCAATTGACCCCCCCCTTATCAATCTGCACACAATAGCCAATAATGAAATAGGGAAAACAGTTTTTATTTTTGCAAATGTATTAAAAATGTAAAACAGAAGTGTCTTATTAATACAAGTATTCCGACCCTTTGCTATGAGACTCGAAATGGAGCTCAGATGCATCCTGTTTCCATTGATCATCCTTGAGATGTTTCTACAACTTGATTGGAGCCCACCTGTGGTAATTAAATTGATTGGACATGAGTTGGAAAGGCACACTCCTGTCTATATAAGGTCCCACAGTTGAGCAAAAACCAAGCCATGATTTCGAAGGAATTGCCCGAAGAGCTTCGAGATAGGATTGTGTTTTTTGTTTGTAGATTGATGAGGGAAATTAAAAAAAAATTTTTTTTTAGAATAAGCCTGTAATGTAACAAAATGTGGAAAAAGGGCTCTGAATACTTTCCGAATGCACTGAATAGGGTGCCAAACTGATTCCTAATGTTCCTATTAGTTAAACCACACAAACGAGCTTGCATGGATGCACACACAAAACACACACACACACACTCATAGCGTTAGGCGATGAGCTAAAACACATAGCCCTTTGAAGTGTGTGTAAGTGTGCATGCACGCCTGCATGCGTGCGTACATGCATGTGTACATTCTTGTAATGTCACCCAGGGCTTCTTGGCTGGTCTGGAATGGACTTCCTTATTGCCTTACAAGAAGAGCCAGGAGTTTTGCCAAGACAGGAGACCTTCCAGATCAGGATAAACTTCTGGCACTCATAAGGAATTAAAGTGACTTATTTCCTTATGAGAAAAGTTGACTCCCTCTTCCTCCTCCCTACTGACTGTTTTTTTATTTTTTTATTGAACCTTTATGTAACTAGGCAAGTCAGTTAAGAACAAATTCTTATTTAAAATGACGGCCTAGGAACAGTGAGTTAACTGCCTTGTTCAGGGGCAGAACGACAGCTTTTTACCTTGTCAGCTCAGGGATTCAGTCTAGAATACTTTCGGTTAATGGCCCAATGCTCTAACCACTAGGCTACCTGCCGCCCCTGTTGACTAACAAAGAGACAGGCCTTGGCCTGGATGGCTAGCAAAGAAAGAGAGAGCGAGAGAGCAGGAGCGAGAGAGAAAGGGGAACCATGCCCTTAGTGCCCTGAAGAGCAGTGGATGCTGCTAAGGGGAGGACGGCTCATAATAATTGCTGGAATGGAGTAAATGGAATGGTACTATATCAACCATGTGTTTGATACCATTCCATTTACTCCATTCCAGACATTATGAGTTGTCCTCCCCTCAGCAGCCTCCACTGCTTTAGAGCTGATGGTAATAACACCAGAAACGCAGGCCAAACCAGACTACAACCTGCTGTAGCATTTCAAATAATTCCCCATAAATAGCATAATATTTGAAAGCATTTTCAAATACTTATTTCAAATGCTATTTCTAAAATACCTGGGTAAATGCTTCGGAGTGTATCTGAGTATTTTCAAATAGTTTCCAATTGCATTTCCAAATATATTAAAATATTAAACTAGTTGTCTTTTCAAACAACAAATATCTAAATTACAAATGTAAAACCTTAAATAGTATTTGAACCCAGGTCTGGTACACACTAGCACAGACAGAGAGACACACACACTCTCACCTTGAGTGCTGCTGTCTCTGAGGGTCAGGTGGGCTGACGGCCGCTGGGGCACAGAGGTAGCGAACTTTGACCCCGAAGTGTTGAAGGTGTGAGGTAACGTTCTCGCTTCTGACAGAGACGCATAAACATGACATCATCATCACCACTCACGAGGTCATGACCGATAAAGACAAAATGTAGTTCCAGATTCAACACCACAATAGGGGGTATACATGTACTGTGTGTATAGATAGATTTGTCATTGTTTTTTAGTCAGACAATAGGTCATGGAGGTAGAGTATGATAGGGGATAGGTATTCGGTTGATAGAGTTTTAATTGTTGTCATTGTTACTGAGTGTCACACAACAGTCATACAGACAGGTACAGTATTTTAGAGATTGACTCACCTTGAAACGTCTGCTTTGAGATTATGTTCTCTGTCACCTATAAAATTAAGATAAAGATGTTGTATGAGAACAGGTGGTATTGGTGCTGGCAGAGACTAGATCAGCATCATTATCTTTATGATAGAAGCTTCCAAAACAACAGGTTACTCAAAGTATAGACATCGAAAGTAAAAAAAAAAAAACACACAACCAACATCATCATTATCGTCATCTTCATCACTATCAGTCACGTGCTGTGGTTTAGTTTCTTCCTTATGCCATTTCTCTGGCATGTACTGTAGTCTTGACTTACTCAAAGTTAAGACACTAATACAGTCAAGCTTTCATTAAATAACACACTCCATCTCGCTCTCTTTCACTCCTTCTCAAATCCCTTACTCCTTTGACGGTGGTTTGGTGGGTACGTGGGAAAGATAAACAAACAAAATAAAAAGATATCACTTATTTGTTGGGCAGAGTGTTTGTGGGTTAGATTCAAGATGCATTGCTTAAGTTCTGCTATGGGCATATAGACATTGTAGGAAAACGTATCAGGAAAGCCAATGTGATGGTATTTACACAATGACAGTAGGCAGAGGAAAGACAGATATAGACATTGTAGGAAAACATATCAGGAAAGCCAATGTGATGGTATTTACACAATGACAGTAGGCAGAGGAAAGACGGATATAGACATTGTAGGAAAACGTATCAGGAAAGCCAATGTGATGGTATTTACACAATGACTGTAGGCAGAGGAAAGACGGATATAGACATTGTAGGAGAACATAGCAGGAAAGCCAGTGTGATGGTATTTACACAATGACAGTAGGCAGAGGAAAGACGGATATAGACATTGTAGGAGAACATAGCAGGAAAGCCAGTGTGATGGTATTTACACAATACATGCTGACAATTGGCAGCAACAACCAGTGATATTTCAAACTGTACTCTGTACTTTGTGTACAGTATGTGTACATAGCCTTGTTATTGTGTTACTACATTTTTACTTTAGTTTATTTGGTAAATATTTTCTTAACTCTTCTTGAACTGCACTGTTGGTTAAGCGCTTGTAAGCAAGCATTTCAAGGTAAGTTCGGTGCAGTTGACAAATAAAGTTTGAGTTGATTTGTTGTTGATAGAAAGACCCTGTTCTCTGTCTGTCCGTCTATGTACACTACCATTCAAACGTTTTGGGTCACTTAGAAATGTCTTTGTTTTTGAAATACATTTTTTTTTGTCCATTTAAATAACATCAAATTGATCAGAAATACAGTGCAGACATTTTTAATGTTGTAAATGACTTTTGTAGCTGGAAACGGCAGATTTTTTTATGGAATATCTACGTAGGCGCACAGAGGCCCATTATCAGAAACCACCACCCCTGTGTTCCAATGGCACGTTGTGTTAGCTAATCCAAGTGTATCATTTTAAAAGGATAATTGATCATTAGAAAACCCTTTTGCAATTGTTAGCACAGCTGAAAACTGTTGTTCTGATTCAAGAAGCAATACAACTGGCATTCTTTAGACTGGTTGAGTATCTGGAGCATCAGCATTTGAGGATTCGATTACAGGCTTAAAATGTCTAGAAACAAAAAATCTCTTCTGAAACTCGTCAGTCTTTTCTTGTTCTGAGAAATGAAGGCTACTCCATGCGGGAAATTGCCTAGAAACTGAAGATCTCATACAATACTGTGCACTGCTCCCTTCACAGAACAGCGCAAACTGGCCCTAACCAGAATACAAAGAGGAGTAGGAGGCCACGGTGCACAACTGAGTAAGAGGACAAGTACATTAGAGTGTCTAGTTTGAGAAAGAGACGCCTCACAAGTCCTCAACTGGCAGCTTCATTAAATAGAACGCGCAAAACACCAGTCTCAACGTCAACAGTGAAGAGGTGACTCGGGGATACTGGCCTTCTAGGCAGAATTCATCTATCCAGTGTCTGTGTTCTTTTGCCCATCTTTTCTCTTTATTGGCCAGTCTGAGATATGGCTTTTTCTTTGCAACTCTGCCTAGAAGGCCAGTATCCATGAGTCGCCTCTTCACTGTTGACGTTGAGACTGGTGTTTTGCGGGTAGAACAAACAGGACAATGACCCCAAGCATATAACCAAAGTGATGTTGGAATGGCTTCAGAACAATGTGATAGTTCCATGAAACATGGGACCAACACTTCACATGTTGCGTTTATATTTTTCTTCAGCGTATGTTGGTTCAGCTATATGCCCAAATGTTGACCGAACTCACAATCCTATTGCAACTGGTTACCTTACAGTTGTACGTTGAATCAACTTCAAAGCTATCTTGTTGAGAAAACTCACAATCCTATTGCTGCTGGTTGCTTTACAATTGTACATTGATAACATCTTATTTTACAGTGCATGCACACATACACAAAACACACACGCACCAGACAATTGCTTTCACACTGCAGTTTTGGTTTATAGCACGAAGAGCTGTGTTCTAAATGTGACCAGGGTTAAAGTTTGAGCACCGACTGCAACCATAACAGTAAAACCACCAGCTGCAATAACAACAAACAAACTAAGTCTTCAACCTTTCACCCTTTTTACAGAGGCCCTAGTACAGTACAGACCCTGTAGAGAAAGAACTGAGACACAGGGTCCTGATTCACTTAAATGGATAGTGCAGATTTTCAGATGAACTCGGATACCATTTTTATATCTCTGCAGCATAAAGGAAGTTAAACGTAGTTTCGCGAGCCAATGCTAACTAGAGTTAGCGCAATGACTGGAGATCTCTGGATGCAGAGACCTAGAAATGGTATCCACAAGTTCATCTGACTAGGGAAGTAGACAGAGGGCTTAATTTCCAAAATCTTGACCTATCCCTTTAAAGTTCTTAAGAACGCATTTGAAAAAGTTCTTAAGATGATTCTGCACAGAGCCTTATTGGGGCCAGTAATCAATGCGACTAAAACTAGGAGTGCTGATCGAGGATCAATCCCACCCCCCCATGTAATCTTATTAATTACGATCTATGAAGGCCAAACTGATCCTTGATCAGCAGAACTACACTGTCATGCTTTGTGAATATGGCCACTGATATCAGAAAGAGCTGATAAACAGGGTCTTGATTCACTAAACATTTTTAAGGAGTAATTTGAGAAAGTTCTTACGATTTTGCAGATTTGCATGTACCTCAAAACTTCCTTAAGAACTTATTTGCGTTTTTGTTGTTATGAAGCTTCTTGGATTTTTTTCTCTAGAAGGTTTTACTGAATCCATGCCCTCGTTATTTACTGGAAAAGCTAGTGAAAAGTGAAGAAGGAAAGAGGGAAAACAATGGGAGAGGGAAAGACAAGTATGCACATGAACAAGTATTAGGACTACTCTGGGAGCTTAGCAGAAGATGGAAACCCAATCCCTTAATATGTGTGTGTGGTGCAGGTCTGGGCCAGTCTAAACTCTCCATAGCTCTGTGGCACAGAAAGGGAAACTTATCTTGCCATAATCTACTCAAAAAAGTTTGTTTCTCAGTTCCTTCTGCAGGGCTGATGATAAATATGTAACTTATATCTCATTTAAGAGGCAGATATAGAAATATGATAGATAGAATGAACATTGTCTGAGTGATATACAGATCTAGATCTATGGTACGGACAGGGAACCTTATCTAGGTCTGATCTAATCTAAGAAGTTACTGTTTTTCCCTTCTTTCAGCAGGAGTTAACAGTAATAAGTAACTTATACCTCCTTTAAGACACAGTTCTAGAAATACAGTAGACTGTCACAGTCTGAGTGATATACAGATCTGAGCTAGTGGTCTTACAGTGGGTGAATCTTATCTAGTACTAATATACTCTAAGAAGTTACAGTTTCTGTATTTCAGCAGGGTCAATAATGTAATAAGTAATTTATACCCTCCTATAGGTATAGAATAGAAATCTAGTAGATTGTATTTGTATTTATTATGGATTCCCATGCTGCCAAGGCAGCAGCTACTCTTACTTGGGTCTGGCAAAATTAAGGCAATTATACAATTTTAAAATCATTAAATACATTCAGAACAGATTTCACAACACACAAAGTGTGTTTCCTCTGGCCCCTACTCCAGTATCACATATCTACAACACAAAATCCATGTGTTCTTGTGTATAGTGCGTCTGTTATCATGTTGCTTCACAGTCCCTGCTGTTCAATAAGGTGTATTTTTATCTGTTTAAAAACAAATCTGATTCTACTGCTTGCATGAGTTACTTGATGTGGAAAAGAGTTCCATGTAGTCATGGCTATATGGAATACTGTGCTCCTCCCATAGTTTGTTCTGGACTGTGAAGAGACCTCTGGTGGCATGTCTTGTGGGGTATGCATGGGTGTCTGAGCTGTGTGCCAGTGGTTTAAAATGACAGCTCGGTGATTTCAATACCTCTCACAAATACAAGCAGTGATAAAGTCAATCTCTCCTCCACTTTGAGCCAGGAGAGATTGACGTGCATATTACAAATGTTTGCTCTCTGTGTACATCCAAGGGCCATCTGAGCCAATTGTAATTTTTTTAAGTCCCTCCTTGTGGCACCTTTTATTTAAAAAAAATTCACCTTTATTTAACCAGGTAGGCAAATTGAGAACAAGTTCTCATTTACAACCGCGACCTGGCCAAGACAAAGCAAAGCATTGCGACAAAAACAACACAGAGTTACACACGGGATAAAAAAATGTACAGTTAATAACACGATAGAAAAATCTTTATACAGTGTGTGCAAATTAAGTAAAGAGGTAAGGTAATAAATAGGCCAAAAGTGTCAAAGTAATTACAATTTAGTAATTTACACTGGAGTGATATGTGCAGATGAGGATATGCACTTAGAAATACTGGTGTGCAAATGAGCAGAAAAACAAACAAATATGGGGATGAGGTAGGTAGTTGGTTGGATAGGCTATTTACAGATGGTCTGTGTACAGCTGCCGCGATCGGTAAGCTGGTCTGACAGCTGACGCTTAAAGTTAGGGAGGGAGAAATAAGCCTCCAACATCAGTGATTTTTGCAATTCATTTCAGTCATTGGCAGAAGAGAACTGGAAGGAAAGGTGGCCAAAGAGTTGTTGGCTTTGGGGATGACCAGTGAAATATACCTGCTGGAGGGCATGCTACAGGTGGGTGTTGCTATGGTGACCAGTGAGCTGAGATAAGACGGAGCATTACCTAGCAAAGACTTATAGATGACTTGAAGCCAGTGGGATTGGCAACAAATATGCAGCGAGAAGTCAAGGATCGGTAGGATAGTCAGTTTTACGGGGTTATGTTAGGCAGCATGAGTGAAGGAGGCTTTGTTGCGAAATAGGAAGTCGATTGAGATTTGACTTTGGATTGGAGATGCTTAATGTGAGTCTGGAAGGAGCGTTTACAGTCTAGCCAGATACCTAGGTATTTATAGTTGTCCACATATTCAAAGTCAGATCCGTCCAGAGTAGTGATGCCAGTCGGGCAGGAGGGGTGCGGGCAGCGACTGGTTGAAGAGCATGCATTTAGTTTTACTAGCATTTAAGAGCAGTTGGAGGCCACGGAAGGACTGTTCTATGGCATTGAACCTCATCTGGAGGTTTGTTAACACAGTGTCCATAGAAGGGCCAGAAGTATACAGAATGGTGTCTGCATAGAGGTGAATCAAAGAATCTCCAGCAGCCAGAGCATCCTTGATGTATACAGAGAAGAGTGTTGGCCCGAGAATTGAACCCTGTGGTACCCCCATAGAGACGGCCAGAGGTCCGGACAACAGGCCCTCCGATTCGACACACTGAACTCTATCTGAGAAGTAGTTAGTGAACCAGGCAAGGCAGTCATTTCAGAAACCAAGGCTGTTGAGTGTGCCGATAAGAATGTGGTGATTGACAGAGTCGAAGGCCTTGACCAGGTCGATGAAGACAGCTGCACAGACCTGTATTTTATCGAAGGAGGTTATGATATCGTTTAGGACCTTGAGCGTGGCTGAGGTGCACCCGTGACCAGTTCGGAAACCAGATTGCATAGCAGAGAAGGTACGGTGGGATTCGAAATGGTCAGTGATCTGTTTGTTCACTTGGCTTTCGAAGACTTTATAAAGGCAGGGCAGGAAGGATATAGGTATGTAACAGTTTGGGTCTAGAGTGTCTCCTCCTTTGAAGAGGGGGATGGCCGCGGCCGCTTTCCAATCTTTAGGAATCTCAGATGATACGAAAGAGAGGTTGAACAGACTAGTAATAGGGGTTGCAACAATGGCGATTGATCATTTTAGGAAGAGAGGGTACAGATTGTCTAGCCCAGCTGATTTGTAGGGATCCAGATTTTGCATCTCTTTCAGAACATCAGCTGTCTGGATTTGGGTGAAGGAGAAGCCAGGGGGCTTGGGCCAGTTGCTGAGAGGGGTGCGGAGCTGTTGGCCAGAGTTGGAGTAGCCAGGTGGAAAGCATGGCCAGCCGTAGAGAAATGCTTATTGAAATTCTCGATTATCGTGGATTAATCAGTGGTGACCGTGTTTCCTAGTCTCAGTGCAGTGGGAAGCTGGGAGGAGGTACTCTTATTCTCCATTGACTTTACAGTGTCCAAAAACATTTTGGAATTAGTGCTGCAGGATGCACATTTCTGTTTGAAAAAGCTAGCCTTTGCTATCCTAACTGACTGTGTGTATTGGTTTCTGACTTCCCTGAAAAGTTGCATATCGCTGGGACTATTCGAAGCTAGTGCAGTACACCACAGGGTGTTTTTGTGCTGGTCAAGGGTAGTCAAGTCTGGAGTGAACCAAGTGCTATATCTGTTCTTAGTTCTACATTTTTTAAAAGGGGCATGCTTATTTCTGATGGTGAGGAAAGCACTTTTAAAGAAGAACCAGGCAGCCTATACTGACGGGGTGAGGTCAATATCCTTCCAGGAGACCCGGGCTAGGTCGATTAGAAAGGCCTGCTCGCAGAAGTGTTTTAGGGAGCATTTGACAGTGATGAGGGATGGTCGTTTGACTGCGGACCCATAAAGGACGCAGGCAATGAGATAGTGATCCTGGTTGAAAACAGCAGAGGTGTATTTAGAGGGAAAGTTGGTCAGGATGATATCTATGAGGGTGCCCATGTTTACGGATTTGGGGTTGTACCTGGTAGGTTCCTTGATAATTTGTGTGAAATTGAGGGCATCTAGCTTAGATTGTAGGATGGCCGGGGTGTTAAGCATATCCCAATTTAGGTCACGTAGCAGTATGAACTCTGACGATAGATGGGGGGGCAATCAATTCACATATGGTGTCCAGGGCACAGCTGGGAGCTGAGGGGGGTCTATAACAAGCGGCAACAGGGAGGGACTTATTTCTGGAGAGATGGATCTTTAAAAGTAGAAGCTCGAACTGTTTGGGCATAGACCTGGATAGTATGACAGAACTCTGCAGGCTCTCTCTACAGTAGATTGCAATTCGCCCCTTTAGCAGTTCTGTCTTGACGGAAAATGTAATTGGGATGGACATTTTTTGGTGGCCTTCCTAAGCCAGGATTTTGACACGGCTAAGACATCAGGGTTGGTGGAGTGTGCTAAAGCAGCGAATAAAGCAAACTTAGGGATGATGCTTCTGATGTTAACATGCATGAACCCAAAGCTTTTACGTTTGCAGAAGTAAACAAATGAGAGCGTCCGGGGAGACACAGGGCCTGGGTTAACCTCTACATCACCAGAAGAACAGAGGAGGAGTAGGATGAGGGTACGGCTAAAGGCTATAAGAACTGGTCGTCTAGTGCTTTGGGAACAGAGAATAAAAGGAGCAGATTTCTGGGCGTGGTAGGATAGATTCAGGGCATAGTGTATAGAGAAGGGTATGGTAGGGTGCGAGTACAGTGGGGGTAAACCTAGGCATTGAGTGACGATGAGAGGTTGCATCTCTGGAGGCTCCAGTTAAGCTACAGTACAGTAGTCCAGTTGTGCTAGGGCATGTAGGACCTGCCTTGTCGATAGTGCTATTAAGAAGGTACATCGATGGAACAGTAGTGGAGAGGGTAGTATTTTAAGTTCCTCGGCGTACACATCACAGACAAACTGAATTGGTCCACCCACACAGACAGCATCGTGAAGAAGGCGCAGCAGCGCCTCTTCAACCTCAGGAGGCTGAAGAAATTCGGCTTGTCACCAAAAGCACTCAAACTTCTACAGATGCACAATCGAGAGCATCCTGTCGGGCTGTATCACCGCCTGGTACGGCAACTGCTCCGCCCACAACCGTAAGGCTCTCCAGAGGGTAGTGAGGTCTGCACAACGCATCACCGGGGGCAAACTACCTGCCCTCCAGGACACCTACACAACCCGATGTCACAGGAAGGCCATTAAGATCATCAAGGACAACAACCACCCGAGCCACTGCCTGTTCACCCCGCTATCATCCAGAAGGCGAGGTCTGTACAGGTGCATCAAAGCTGGGACCGAGAGACTGAAAAACAGCTTCTATCTCAAGGCCATCAGACTGTTAAACAGCCACCACTAACATTGAGTGGCTGCTGCCAACACACTGACACTGACTCAACTCCAGCCACTTTAATAATGGGAATTGATGGGAAATGATGTAAAATATATCACTAGCCACTTTAAACAATGCTACCTAATATAATGTTACATACCCTACATTATTCATCTCATATACATACGTATATACTGTACTCTATATCATCTACTGCATCCTTATGTAATACATGTATCACTAGCCACTTTAACTATGCCACTTTGTTTACATACTCATCTCATATGTATATACTGTACTCGATACCATCTACTGTATCTTGCCTATGCTGCTCTGTACCATCACTCATTCATATATCTTTATGTACATATTCTTTATCCCCTTACACTGTGTATAAGACAGTAGTTTTGAAATTGTTAGTTAGATTACTTGTTGGTTATTACTGCATTGTCGGAACTACAAAGCACAAGCATTTCGCTACACTCGCATTAACATCTGCTAACCATGTGTATGTGACAAATAAAATTTGATTTGATTTGATTTATTCTGGACAGACTTCTCCCCATCTTAGTTACTGTTATATCAATATGTTGTGACCATGCCATCTCAACTTGCTCAATTTCCACATGATTTATTAAGAGATTTAGGGTTTTGTGAATGATTTGTCCCACATACAATGCTTTTAGTTTTTGAAATATTTAGGACTAACATTCCTTGCCACCCATTCTGAAACTAACTGCAGCTCTTTGTTAAGTGTTGCAGTCATTTCAGTCGCTGTAGTAGCTGATGTGTATAGTCATCCTCATACATAGACACACTGGCATCACTCAAAGTGGCATGTTGTTTGTAAAAATTGAGTTCGATCCTTTCAAAACAACCACCTTGTTCACAAACACAGAATCATTCACAGCCTAAAATATCTCAAATCCATTCTATAATTGTTTCTATGATCTCAGACAAACAACATGGCATCGACCTCTATTGTGACTTTTTCTCTGTAGGGCACTGTGGAACAACCACAGACATAGATTTCATGCCAGACATCCAATCTCATGATAACCCCCATACTGGAGTTTCCAGTCCTTTATATGCTTCACCTGCATTCATGGGCCAGGGAGGGGCAAGACGGTGTTGAAGCCCTCTTTAGAATAGGCATAGCACCTCCATTAGCACCAGCAAAAAGTATTTTATTAGTACCTGCACGCACACCTTATAACACCTAAGAATTTAGACGTTTGTTCAACCAGTTGCCTTGATCCGTTGGTTTCATTTCACTAGAAACCCTCTGAGCATAGAAATGTGTCTGGACTGGTAGAATATGAAAGCAATGCATTTAAACTTCAAAAGATTAGCATTCTCATGTCTGAACTGATCTCCAATGTTGTTATAAATGCTTAAATTGAATTAAATCTATCAAGAGTATTTTCCCTCTAGCATGGGTAGTAAACATAACACATCCTACCCTACATTGTTTGTATTTATTGGAGGTATTGCCTAAGAAACAGACAACTCTTCGTCTACATTATTCAGTTATATCATATTGGCACACACACGTTTACCTGTCCAGCAACCAGACTTGAATTATCAGGCTTATATCATTCACAAATGGGGAGTTTGTACTGCTCTGTGGATGAATGATGCCACACACACACCTCTATGTAATCCCTGGATGAACCGCTCCATATTGTCATGCCCTGGCCATAGAGAGGCTCTTTATTCTCTATGTTGGTTAGGCCAGGGTGTGACTAGGGTGTGTCCTTTTCTATGTCCTTTTTTCTATGTTTTGTATTTCTATGTCTTGGCCTGGTATGGTTCTCAATCAGCTGTCTTTCATTGTCTCTGATTGAGAACCATACTTAGGTACCCTTTTCCCTTTTCCCCCCACCAGTTTTTTTGGGAAGTTAATTTTGTCTTTGTTCAGGGCACATAGCCCAAAGCTTCACAGTTTGGTTTTGTTCTTTGTTTTGTCGGCGTCATTTTTAAATAAAGAAAATGTATGCTTACCATGCTGCACCTTGGTCCAGTCCTTCAGCCAGCCGTGACACATATAAACACAATCCATTAAAAGACGTACCTTAATCAAAAGTGGTGCTTTACAAAGGGAATAGGGTGCGATTTGGAACACATCCTATGATAGAAGTTTGTAAATATCTCACCTTATAAAGTTTAGGATTAACTTGTCCAGAGTTTACAGTTTGACAATCTTCTGGTTCTACATGTTATATATGTTTACTATGAATGTCATACACTGAATAATAAGTATACTAGATCAGTGTACCAAATGGCACCCTATTTCCCAATATATTGCACAGTTTTGACCAGAGCCTTATAAGCCTTGGTCAAACGTAGTGCATTAAATAGGGCATAGAGTCCTGTTTACTATGACTGTCATATATTCATGCAGTTTCACATGTGTACTTAGAGGAATAAAAGTTCATATATGCCCATAACGCCACCTATATAACAACATAGGCGGCCTATATATCCTTTAAGTAGGGTTCATACAGACATTGGGAAGTCAAATTCAAGGACTTTTTCAAGCACTTAATTGTAATTTTCAACTACCGAAATGTTATACAATTGTACAATTTATATAATAGTACATAACAGCAAATATAGAACCCCTCCCCCCACAAATCATGTAAAAATAGTTTACTTTAAAAAAATATATATATATATTTAATTTCTAGTCAAATGAAACCAATGGATCAAGGCAAAACAAATTATTTATTTTTTGAACCTTTAATTTAACTAGGCAAGTCAGTTAAGAACAAATTCTCATTTTACAATGACTAAGACACCAACACTTTTTTTAGGCCTTGCCAATGTATTGATATTGTCATTATTATTACATTATAAAATATGTGAGAATAATGTGGACATTGCCTGACTAAATAGATTGGACGCATGCGTGGTCATTTTTCTGTAGCCTATGTGGCCGACGCAGGCACAGATAAGCCATGAATAGCAGTAGCATTAATCTCACCATCACTGTTTTTATAATGAGAAGGTGAGCAAAAAACAGCTTTGTTTTTTAATGGAAGTATTTGTATGAAAAGCCAAGTTGAGGCCAATATTAGATGTTGTCGTCCTCATAATAACCGCACATGGTTTTACCGCAAAAAGAGCAGCACAACACACTTCAATTGAAGTGTCAGGAAACAAACGAAAGTCTCTCACAAAAATCCCGGATAATTATAAAGGAGTAGGAGAACATAAATTGGCTACAATAATTACAATAACTTTTCAAGCACCAAATTGAGTAAAGACGTGATTTTCAAGGTAGGCCTATTCCAGTACTTGATTTTCTGAGCTCCAAATTCAAGTTCAACTAGTCTACTTCAAGCCCCTTGTACTGTTTCAAATCGCTGTCCTATAATAAAAAGCATGAGCTGGCGCACACCCCCCAAAAAGTTGATAGAGGTGCTGACTAATGGCGAGAAAACTGTATGCTATAAAAAGAAAGAAATAGTCACACTATATGCAAGCTCCCAGTTATTTATTGGGTAACCACCAACGTTTCGGCATCACTGTGCCTTCTTTAGGTTGAAGAAGGCACAATGACGAAGAAGGCACAGTGATGCCAAAATGTAATTACTGGAAGCTTTTATGTAGAGTGTGTGACTCTTTTTTTTACTGTTATTGCAAACAGATGATCAACATCAATTCGCTAGGAATATTAGATCCAACGTGGATCCAGGCACAACTGTCTTCAATGGGGTACCGAATGAGACACCAAGATATTCTGAACATTAATCGTGAACACCTTTTTTCCAGCACTTGGCCTGTTGGTTGCATCGCAGGCACTATCACAACCGCTGTTGTTCACTTGACTGTCATTTGGAAAATTCCTTCCTGGATCAGATGATGTGTGAAAATATCATGGCGTAACTAATCAGCTGGACACCAAATGGCATCCAACAAGTAGTATGTATAATTATTGAAGAACCACGTTAACGACAGTATCGATTTAGGTTTTACGTATCAAGGTATGGTGACTCGGTTTGAAGCATTCGATTTTGAAATGCATACATTGTTTTGGATTTGTGTGCCCATGAAAACAGTTTTCGCCCAATAACATAAGGAGACACGAAATGATATGTAGTTTCACTGCATTTCTGGAATTTCTACGCAAAAAAAAACTGTAGGACAGCTAGATCTTCTCTATTCTTACATAGTTTAAGTTTAATGGCTAATTTAAATTGCTTAAAATTGCTTAAACATGCTTAATATATGATATAGTAAGTAATTGCCATAAATGCAAGGACAGAAAAGTAATGTTTTATGTCACACGATTTTGGACAAATCCGTCAAGACACCAACCATGATAAAGGGTTAAACATAGGTTTTTAAATCAACTTGTGAATTTTATTGAAAATAGCAATGATCCATCCTTATATCTTCACGTAATGACATGAAAACAATTGGCAGATTACTATCAATGACTTACCAGCAGCTGTAACAAGTTGTCCAGTGTAGGGAATCCTCACGGGCACACTAGTTTATAGAAAGACCCATGTAAACTGAGTGCGCAAATCATTATGAACACCTGCTCTTTCCATGACATAGCTTTTACCTGGATTCACCTGGTCAATCTATAATCCTTTATTGATGTCACTTGTTAAATCCACTTCAAATCAGTGTAAATGAAGGTGAGGAGACAGGTTAAAGAAAGCTTTTTAAGCCTTGAGACAATTGAGACATGGATTGTTAATGTGTGACATTCAGAGGGTGAATGGACAAGACAAAATATTTAAGTACCTGGTATGGTATTTATGTGCTTGGTATTATGGGTATGGTAGTAGGTGCCAGGTGTACCGGTTTGTGTCAAAAACTACAACGCTACTGTGTTTTTTACACTCACTGAGTAGATGCAGTGTACTCAGTGTGTGTTCCTACGTGCAATATTCTCTTAGCTCTGTCCTCTCTACTGCACCATAACCTAAGTATGTAACCTGACTCCCAGCCATACCAGCTCTGACTGAGCTGCTGCACATTGTTGGCAGAGAGAGAAAGAGAGGGGGGAGAGAGAGACCAGTTCACAGTAAACAGCAGTACTACCACCCCAAACCCCCCCCCCATACCAACTTGACCTTAGCTACTTTATCAACCAGCCTCCGTCTCTCCCTCTCCCAGTTTCCTCTCCCCGCTTCCTTGTTCTTTCTCTCTGTCCCTATAACTCTACCTTTTTTCACTCTCTCTCTCCCTCAATCGTTCCATTATTTTATTTTCCTTTTCCAAACAGTCTGCTCTGTTCACAGGTTATGGAGCAAGACCCCCGTAGTAGCACGCTCCACTCCAAGATAATATTTTCCCCCTTTATTTCTTCCTCTCTTTTTTCTCCTTTCTTCCCTTTTTTTTAAAACACAAAGGGCAGACAGCCAGACAACTCCAAACTGGGTGGAATGCAAAACCTGACCCAGGACGGAGAGAGGGATGGAGGGAGCAAGGGATGATGGAGGGACAGATGGAGAGCAAGGAGAGGGGTAGACAACTAGACACACAGATGCTTTTCTGTGTTAGTGTTTGTTTTTCTGGTAGAAATTAGACTAAGACTTTTGTGGCCCCCACACCTGGCCGTCATTCGTTATTCATTTTTAAGCCTGTTGAATATAGCCCACTTTGTTGGTACACATCACGTCCCATACCACCTCATCCTCGGGCAGGTGTTGAAGGGAGGGAAGGAAGAAAATAACACAAAGAGCACACATACACCTGTTGTATTCGGCGAAAGGGACAAATAAAAATGTGTTGAGTGTGTGCTCAGATGTGTTAGATGGTTAAACAATGTATCTACAGTAACCAGGATCTAGACCAAATCTATCTACAGTTATTACATATCCCCCTCTATTTACTTCCTTCCCTCCCTTCAACCCATTCCCGAGGACAAGAAACTTCCGAAATTAACCAGCAATTTGTGTGTGTGTGTGTGGGGGGGTTTAAAAAGAAAGGATTGGAATGAGGAAGAGAGGGCGGACAAAACGAGCCACTGAGACTGGGCAGCGGAAGAGGGGATAGTGAGGATTATCTACAACGTTTGGAGGAGGCTAGCCGAGGGGGGGTCACGTATAACACACATGCAAGGAGCAGAGGAGAGATGGATAAATTAACAATTTGGATGACTATGAGTGGAGGAGAGGAAGAGGAGGGGAAATAAAATGATAGAAGAGGTGGATGAATGAGGAATGTAGATGACTATGGGTCAGATGAGCAGTGGAGAGAAGGAGAAAGGAGAGGAGGATGGATGAGATACGAGGATGACTATGGGTCAGATGAGTGGAGAAGAGGGGGAGAAAGGAGAGGGGGATGAATGAGAAGGACTATGAGTGCTGTATGGTCTCCTTGTCTCTAAGGTGTTAATAATAGATTATACCAGCCATGTCTGGTTAAAGCCACATGTGCCTAAGAGATTAGAATGAATGAAGGAACATCAGTGTTCTTTTCAAGTTGACCTGAAATACTTGTTCCCTTCCAAGTTGTTTTATTTCACCTTATTTAACCAGATAGGTCACTTGAGAACAAGTTCTCATTTACAACTGTGACCTGGCCAAGATAAAGCAAAGCAGTGCGACACAAACAACACAGAGTTACACATGGAATAAACAAACTTACAGTCAATAACACAATAGAAGAAATTCAATATACAGTGTGTGCAAATTAGTTAAGGCAATAAATAGGCCGTAGTGGCAAAGTAATTACAATTGAACAATTAAACACTGGAGTGATAGATGTGCAGAAGATGAATGTGCAAGTAGAGATACTGGGGTGCAAAGGAGCAAAAAATAAATAATAATAACAATATGGGGATGGGTAGTTGGATGGGCTATTTACAGATGGGCTCATGTACAGGTGCAGTGATCTGTGAGCTGCTCTGACAGCTGATGCTTAAAGTTAGTGAGGGAGATATGAGTCTCCAGCTTCTGAGATTTTTGCAATTCGTTCCAGTCATTGGCAGCAGAGAACTGGAAGGAAAGGCAGCCAAAGGAGGAATAGGATTTGGGGGTGACCAGTGAAATATACCTGCTGGAGCGCATGCTATGGGTGGGTGCTGCTATGGTGACCAGTGAGCTGACAAGGAGGGGCTTTACCTTTAGCAAATACTTAGATGACCTGGAGACAGTGGGTTTGGCGATGAATATGAAGCGAGGACCAGCCAACGAGAGCATACAGGTTGCAGTGGTGGATAGTGTATGGGGATTTGGTGACAAAACAGATGGCACTGTGATAGACTGCATCCAATTTGCTGAGTAGAGTGTTGGAAGCTATTTTTTAAATACATCGCCGAAGTCAAGGATCAGTAGGATAGTCAGTTTTACGACGGCTGTTTGGCAGCATGAGTGAAGGATGCTTTGTTTGCGAAATAGGAAGCCGATTCTAGATTGGAGATGCATGATGTGAGTCTGGAAGGAGAGTTTACAGTCTAACCAGACACCTAGGTATTTGTATTTGTCCACATTTTCTAAGTCAGAACCGTCCAGAGTTATGATGCTGGACGGGCGCGCAGGTGCGGGTAGCGTTCGGTTGAAGAGCATGCATTTAGTTTTACTTGCATTTAAGAGCAGTTGGAGGCCACGGCAGGAGAGTTATATGGCATTGAAGCTCGTCTGGAGGTTTGTTAACACAGTGTCCAAAGGAACAGAAGTATACAGAATGGTGTCATCTGCGTAGAGGTGGATCAGAGAATCACCAGCAGCAAGAGCGACATCATTGATGTATACAGAGAAAAGAGTCGGCCCGAGAATTGAACCCTGTGGCACCCCCATAGAGACTGCCACAGGTCTGGACAACAGGCCCTCCGATTTGACACACTAAACTCTATCTGAGAAGTAGTTAGTGAACCAGGTGAGGTAGTCATTTGAGAAACCAAGACTGTTGAGTCTGCCGATATGAATGTGGTGATTGATAGAGTCGAAAGCCTTTGCCAGGTTGAAGACAGCTGCACAGTACTGTCTTTTATCGATGCCGGTTATGTTACCTTTTAGGACCTTTAACGTGGCTGAGGTGCACCCGTGACCAGCTCGGAAACCAGATTGCATAGCGGAGCGGAGAGTGTCTTCCCCTTTGAAGAGGGGGAATTTGACCATTTGTTTATCTTCAAGTTGACCTAACTTGTTCCCTTCTCGTTGACATTACTGTACCCTACAATGAAGCGTCAGTATCACCGCCCTTTAGTAGCTCCCATGGAGGGTGTCTAGCAATGGAGCATTGGTCTTTACTGGTCTCCAACCCTGGTACAGGAGAGATACTGTATGCAGGCTTACACTGGCACATCTGATTCAGCTAAACAACTAATTGTCAGGAGCACAAACACTTTTGGTCTTATCTTAGGCTATAGGACTTCTGTTTACATTCCTAAGCACTAATGCATACATACCATCACTAATCCCTCTCCTGCCTTCTCTAAGTTTCCCTCCCCTCTCTCTCCTGCCCCTTCTCCATACACTCTCTCCTCCCTCTGTTTCAGCCATCTCTTTTCAGAAATGTGCAATCTCTCTCTAGTTCAAGCCACTATCCCCACCTGCTTCAATATTTCCACTATCATCCCAGTGCCCAAGAAAGGGAAAGTAACCCACTACTAACCCATAGCACTCACCTCTGTCATCATGAAGTGCTTCGAGAGGCTAGTCAAAGATCACATCACTTCCTCCCTCCCTGACACAATTGACCCACTCCAATTTGCCCATCGCCCTGACAGACCAACTGACGACGCAATCGCCATTGCACAATGCCCTCACCCATCTGGAAAAAAGGAATGCATATGTGAGGATGCTGTTCATTGACTACAGCTCAACCTTCAATAACACAGTGCCCTCTAAGCTCACCACAAAGCTCACGGCCCTGGGTCTGAACTCCTCCCTATGCAACTGGGTCCTGAACTTCCTGACAGGCTGCCACCAGGTGGTGAAGGTAGGCAACATTATCTCCTCGACACTGATTCTCAACCCAGGGCCCCACAAGGGTGCGTCCTCAGTCCACTCCTGTATACCCACGACTGTGTGGCCTCATACAGTTCCAACTCCATCAAATTCGCTGATGATATGACAGTAGTAGGCCTGATTACCAACAACGACGAGGCGGCCTACAGGGAGGCGGTACGCACGCTGACGTCATGGTGCCTGTTAAACATCCTCTCCCTCAACGTCAACAAAACAAAGTAGTGGATTGTGGACTTCAGGATGAACCAGGCTAGGCACGCGCCATCCTTATCAACAGGGAGAGAGTCAAAAACTTCAAGTTTCTCGGCGCAACTCCAAGTAGCTGAATTGGTCAAATTACAAGGACACTGTGGTGAAGAAGGCATGACAGCGACTCTTCAACCTCAGGATGCTAAAGAAATTCTGCCTGCCCAAGAGGGTCCTCAGTGTTCTACAGGAGCAACATTAAGAGCATACGGGCAGGCTGCATCACAGCCTGGTACAGCAACTCCATCGCCGCGGATCGCAAGGCACTACAGTGGGTGTTACGCTCAGCCGAACGCACCATTGTCCTCCAGGACACCACCAATATTTTATTTATAGAATTATTTATTTAATATTACATGTATTGCTTTTATTTCATTTTGACCTTCATTGTTGGAGCTCGGACCTTAAGATGTCCCCTGTACCCTGTAATTACACCAGCAACCCTGTACATGTGACTATTAAAATTATAATTTAATATCTCTGGTTCTCTCCCTCTGCTTCAGCCCTCGCTACATACCCCACATCTGGAACCACATCGTAAGGCCAATGCATGAAAGAGACAAGGAGATAGATGTAAAAAGAGAGAGAGAATACCTAACACACACAGGGGGTCCAGCGGACAGGAAAAACACTGTCCCTTTTCTTTCGTTGTCTCCATTCCTCTATTTCTCTCCATTCCTTAGTCTTCCTCTCTTTCCCCTCCATTCCCCTCTGTTCCTCTCCATAACAGTAAATAAGTGTGTTCCACGGTCAGGAATTCGACTACGTCATAGAAACTTATTCTCTCTCCCTGTGATAATAACTACCAGGTGTGTCAGCTACATGTTCTAAAGAATGGAATGACTTCGTGAAAAGTAGGTTACGAGTCTTTTCTTTCTCTTTTTTTCCCCTTTTCAATTTCCCTCTGTTCTTCTCCCTCTCTGTCGCTCTTCAATCATTCCCAGACTCTTCCATTTGTCTCTCCTCTCCTCTTTTCATCCATCAATCCATCCATCTCTTATTTTACTTCTCTCCATTGATTAACCTCCCTCCATTCTCTACCACTTTTCTTCATCTATCACTCACTTTTCTTTTTCTCTACCCTCCCTCTCCATCACCAAGTACGCGGAGAGATTTATAATCGCATTATTCATCATTGTGGCATTAGGCCTAACCAATCCCAGCATTCTGTGGGTCTATGTTAATACACTTCATGTCTCCGAGTGTGATTGTGTGCGCCCACAGTGTGTGTGTGTGTATTTATGCGTGTATATGTATGCGTGTATAGTATTTGTGTGTGTGTGTTGTGGTCCATGTGTTTTACATTAGGATCTAGAATGCCTCTGTCCCTGCTGACAGATAATGGACTACAGCCGCTCTCAATTAGCACACAGATTTGATGACCCACTGGGAGTGTGTGTGTGTGGGTGTATGTGGGAGAACCCCAAAATACTTTCTTACAGACAGACAGAGAGAGTGTGCCTATAGGAGAGGCAATGCATTACACTGTGTCTTAATGACAGCTATCGAGAGTGCAAGCTAAAGTGTGATTGTGTGATTGTGTGCATCCGCTCGCTCAATCGCTCAAATGTGTATCTTGGATAGGGAGATATAATATATTCCATATTAACAGTGGCTATGTGAGGGCTCTAGCAAAACGGTTTGGTTAAAGCTAGGCCAGTTTTACATTTTTTGAACAGAGACAGAATCTAACACAGACCAGCCAAAGCCCCACAGAAAACCATTGGCACTCATTAGCCTGAGTATTTTCATGCTAGAACACTGAGCAGAAAGAGCAAGCCAAGTGCTGGGTTTGGCTTACGCTAAACTAATGTTAGCCATATAGCCTAGCATAGCCTAACACTTGTTAACCCTAATTTTAAAAAATTGCCCCAGTTGCATAGAACATTAAGTGTTTCCCTTAAGGATTAAGGAACAATTTTCCCATACCTAAGGGAATTGTTTAAAGTGGAACTGACAGAGTTTAAGCAACATAAAATCTGTTCATATACACACAGGAAGAATAGGACACTTTTTATTTTTTTTAAATGGACAAGCGAACACTTAGATGGTCATTTTCAAGTTTTCATAAATTCATAGAATGTTTGGGAATGACTTATAGTAAGGCATTTGTGAAAATTCAACAGCAATTTAGTGGAAAAGCGGCCATGCGTTTGGACAATTAATAGACACTGCAGTAAATAAAACTACGCAGAGCGGTGCGCCATAGCCAATCAGAGCTACAGTAGGCCTATATGCAAATAAGTCATTTGCCACAAGGGCCTGAAATCAATCATTTGAACTGGAATGTGTGTTTACAGGCAGTAGCAACAGTTTGACTTCAGTTCATTAGAACGCATTTGCCACCTGCATGGATATCAGCAAATATGGGAATACCACGGGAGTCCTCTTATGTTTGGGAACTTCACAGTTCTATTGATCAAACAACAATGAAAAGGTAGGCTCTCTCCCCCTCAGCTACCTATACACATCAACTACGAGATCACCAACTAGAGATAAGCTAAAATCTAACCAGGGAACATTAGATAAACCCACTCAAACTTTTTAAACCGAAGCCAGACTGCAACATTTTCATAGCCTAGCTAGGACTATGGCATGTACACTTTCCCCTGCTGCATGCTGTAAATGGGACAAATGACAGCAGCGTAATTTAACTTCAATTCACAGATGCGTGCGCATCAGGCTGTAATTTCATATAGTAGATGACTCAACTGTTGACTCATTTATGCTCGCTTGTGTGTTCTATTCGGCCTGCAGGGCCTTGTGTTTGACACGTGTGCTAGCCTATTAGCCATGTTATTACTGACTTGTGATCTTTGCCCTTGCTAGTTTGATTGTATTGACATTCCCAGCCTTAGTTACAGTCGTCCATTTTTATTTATCCTTTTGTCACCAAGATGGCATCAGACGTCTTTTGTCCTCATCTTGTCCCATATATATATATATATATATATATATATATATATATATATATTTACAAATTTCTTCGCATACCTTTTTATTAATATTTTTTTTATTCCATAAACTCAACTTCAAAACACTCTCCTGCAACCCACCAATTTATGAAAAAAATAAAGTATTATTTACCTCAAATCTGTAATCCTCCATAGAAGCTAACCAGAAGCTAGCCAGAAGCTAGCCAGAAGCTAACCAGAAGCTAGCCTGAAGCTAACCAGAAGCTAGCCTGAAGCTAGCCAGAAGCTAATCAGAAGCTAGCCAGAAGCTAGCCAGAAGCTAGTTAGCTTCTTTACTGGCTAATCGTTAGTATTCAGCTAACCACGGTTTGTGGTAATCAGCTATCCTTCAGCTCGAAAATCTATCGGCAGTTTTGTGCGGCGCGGCTCGGACCGGAACATACCGGACCTATTTTTCTCTCCATGTCCCAGGATTTCAACCGCAAGCTCTGGACATTTATACCTCAAATCAAATCAAATCAAATTTTATTTGTCACATACACATGGTTAGCAGATGTTAATGCGAGTGTAGCGAAATGCTTGTGCTTCTAGTTCCGACAATGCAGTAATAACGAGCAAGTAATCTAACTAACAATTCCAAAAAAAACTACTGTCTTATACACAGTGTAAGGGGATAAAGAATATGTACATAAGGATATATGAATGAGTGATGGTACAGAGCAGCATAGGCAAGATACAGTAGATGATATCGAGTACAGTATATACATATGAGATAAGTATGTAAACCAAGTGGCATAGTTAAAGTGGCTAGTGATACATGTATTACATAAGGATGCAGTCGATGATATAGAGTACAGTATCAACGTATGCATATGAGATGAACAATGTAGGGTAAGTAACATTATATAAGGTAGCATTGTTTAAAGTGGCTAGTGATATATTTACATCATTTCCCATCAATTCCCATGATTAAAGTGGCTGGAGTAGAGTCAGTGTCATTGACAGTGTGTTGGCAGTAGCCACTCAATGTTAGTGGTGGCTGTTTCTCACATCTAGCTAGCTGCTATCCGTGTGACTATCGGCTTACGTCGATCCCGGAGCAAACATCCATTATTCCAGAGCTAGCCAGCTGAAGAGTTCCATCAGCCACTC
Organism: Oncorhynchus tshawytscha; assembly: GCF_018296145.1. Classification (NCBI taxonomy): domain Eukaryota; kingdom Metazoa; phylum Chordata; class Actinopteri; order Salmoniformes; family Salmonidae; genus Oncorhynchus; species Oncorhynchus tshawytscha. Next base: position 15,579,660 of record NC_056443.1, read on the forward strand.
CTGTGCTACAATCACTTATCCGGACCCGTTTTATTGCCAACGCGGAGCCCCACTGGGCCTTCACAACTGGAACACCGACGTTATCTGCCCGAGGGAGTTATCCAGCTGGCTCCTCCGTTGCGACGTTACCTGAACGCCCATCTGCGGTCCGCTAATCGTTGATGAGGGGTGGTCGTTTGACTGCGGACTCGTAGCGGATACAGGCAATGAGGCAGTGATCGCTGAGATCCTGATTGAAGACAGCAGAGGTGTATTTGGAGGGCAAGTTGGTCAGGATAATGTCTATTAGGCTGCCCATGTTTACGGATTTAGGGTTGTACCTGGTGGGTTCCTTGATGATTTTTGTGAGATTGAGGGCATCTAGCTTAGATTGTAGGACTGCTGGGGTGTTAAGCATATCCCAGTTTAGGTCACCTAACAGAACAAACTCTGAAGCTAGATGGGGGGGCGATCAATTCACATATGGTGTCCAGGACACAGCTGGGAGCTGAGGGGGGTCAGTAGCAGGCGGCAACAGTGAGAGACTTATTTCTGGAGAGATAATTTTTTTTAATTAGAAGTTAACTGTTTGGGCATAGACCTGGAAAGTATGACAGAACTTTGCAGGCTATCACTGCAGTAAATTGCAACTCCTCCCCCTTTGGCAGTTCTATCTTGACAGAAAGTGTTACAGTTGGGTATGGAAATCTCAGAATTGTTGGTGGCCTTGCTAAGCCAGGATTCAGACACGGCAAGGACATCAGGGTTGGCAGAGTGTGCTAAAACAAACTTAGGGAGGAGGCTTCTGATGTTGACATGCATGAAACCAAGGCTTTTTTCACAGAAGTCAACAAATGAGGGTGCTTGGGGACATGCAGGGCCTGGGTTTACCTCCACTTCACCCGGGGAACAGAGAAGGAGTAGGATGAGGGTGCTAAAGGCTATCAAAACTGGTCGCCTAGAGCGTTGGGGACAAGGAATAAAAGGAGCAGATTTATGGGCGTGGTAGAATATATTCAGGGCATAATGTGCAGACAGGGGTACAGCGGAGGTAAGCCCAGGCACTGGGTGATGATAAGAGAGATTGTATCTCTGGACATGCTGGTTATAATGGGTGAGGTCACCGCATGTGTGGAAGGTGGGACAAAGGAGGTATCAGAGGTATGAGGAGTGGAACTAGGGGCTCCATTGTAAACTAAAACAATGATAACTAACCTGAACAACAGTATACAATGCATATTTGATATTTGAGAGAGACATACAGCAAGGCATAAAGTAATCACAGGTCTTGATTGGGAGAGCTAGCTAAAACAACAGGTGAGGCAACAACAGCTAGTCAGCTAACACAACAACAGCAGGTAAAATGGCGATGACTAGGCAGAGAGGGTCGGATAAACTACACACAGAGCCTGAGTTCGCGGCTGGGGCCGACAGATAAAACAAAAATAAACAGAATGGAGTACCGTGATTAATGGACAGTCCAGTAGGCATCAGCTATGTAGCCAAGTGATCATAGTGTCCAGGGGCAGCAGTAGATGGAACAGGGAAGCCGCCACTACGCTAGCACGCGGGCGACACAGCGTTTAAAGTTAGTCGCCCGGGGGTGGTAGGGGGGTCTGCTCAGACGGAGGCTGGTTGAAGGCACAGCGGATGGAGTATTCGTCGGTAGACCAGACGTGGTGGTGCGGCGGGGCGCCGCGTCGACAGAGAATCCAGGCCAGATGGCAAAAGAGGTATTGTAGAATTTTGTTTGCTAGCCGGGAGATGTGCCTGGCTCACGGCTAACTGGTGCTAGCTTCGTGGCAGTGGCGTTAGCCACTATAGCCAATCGTAGCAGCGGTGATCCGGTGCCAAGGTCCAGAGTTTACAGCAAGGATCCGGTGGAGTGGTATCCGGTGGAGTGGCTGGTATCTGTGCAGAAGGTAAAAGCCGCTAGCAGTGGCTAACAATGACTAAATAGCTTGTAGCTAATTAGCTGGTTAAGTTCTGGAGGTTCTTGAATGTGTTAAAAAATAATAGCGATTCTGTATCACATTTGGGTGAGGCAGGTTACCGGAAGGTATAATCGAATTAAAAATCGAAAAAGCGATAGATTTTTGGGGGGAAATATATACAAAAAATACAAAAGTACATGAGAGGATGAACAAAACACGACTACACTGCTACGCCATCTTGGATATAATCATGCAGGAGGGTCATATCAGGATGAGCCTGCAGGAAGGGTTCCACATGAGGGAGGAGGATGCCCTGTAACGCACAGCATTGAGATTGCCTGCAATGACAACAAGCTCAATCCGATGATGCTGTGACACACCGCCCCACACTATGACAGAAACTCCACCTCCAAAATCGATCCCGTTCCAGAGTACAGGCCTCGGTGTAACGCTCATTCCTTCAACGATAAACGCGAATCCGACCATCACCCCTGGTAATACTAAACTGCGACTTGTCAGTGAAGAGCACTTTTTTCCAGCCCTGTCTGGTCCAGCAATGGTGGGTTTGTGCCGATAGGCAACGTTGTTGCCGGGGATGTCTGATGAGGAGCTGCCTTACAATAGGCCTACAAGCACTCAGTCCAGTCTCTCTCAGCCTATTGTGGACAGTCTGAGCACTGATGGAGGGATTGTGCGTTCCTGGTGTAACTCGGGCAGTTGTTGTTGCCATCCTGTACCTATCCCACAGGTGTGATGTTCGGATGTACTGATCCTGTGCTGGTGTTGTTACACGTGATCTACCACTGCGAGGACGATCAGCTGTCCATCCTGTTTCCCTGTAACGCTGTGTCTTAGGCGTCTCACATTGTAATTTTTTACCCTATCTGCAGTCCTCATGCCTTCTTGCAGCATGCCTAAGGTACGTTCACGCAGATGAGTCAGTAGAAAGGTCTCTTTAGTGTCCTTAGTTTCCCGAACTGTGAATTTAAATTGCCTACCGTCTGTAAGCTGCTAGTGTCTTAACGATTGTTCCACAGGTACATGTTCATTAATTGTTTATGGTTCATTGAACAAGCATGGGAAACAGTGTTGACCTCTTGAAGCTAGGGGGCACTATTTTTATGTTTGGAAAAACAACGTTCCCAAAGTAAACGGCCTATTTCTCAGGACCAGATGCATATAATTGACAGATTAGGATAGAAAACTCTAAAGTTTCCAAAACTGTCAAAAATATTGTCTGTGAGTATAACAGAACTGATATTGCAGGTGAAACCCTGAGGAAAATCAAACCAGGAAGTGGCTTCTATTTTGAAAACTCCATGTTCCATAGCCCGTCTTTGCTCCATTTAAAGGGATAATCAACCAGATTCCTTTTCCTATCCCTTCCTCAAGGTGTCAACAGTCTTTAGACATAGTTTCAGGCTTTTATTTTGAAAAATAAGCAAGAAAGATAACATCGTGTTATTGTATCGCCGGGTGCCAGCAACGTTTTGTTTGGCGCAACAGAGTTTGGGCAGCCATTGCCTTTCCCTCTCCTACTGAAAAGAACAGTTTTGGTTGATATATTATCGATTATAGATTTTAAAAACGACCTGATGATTGATTATAAAAAACGTTTGACATGTTTCTATGGACATTACGGATATTATTTGGAATTTTCATCTGCGTTGTCGTGACCGCTCTTTCCTGTGGATTTCTGAACATAACGCACCAAACAAACGGAGGTATTTTGGATAAAAAAACAATCTTTATGGAACAAAAGGAACATTTATTGTGTAACTGGGAGTCTCGTGAGTGAAAACATCCGAAGATCAAAGGTAAATGATTAATTTGATTGCTTTTCTGATTTTCGTGACCAAGCTACTTGATGCTAGGTGTACATAATGTTTTGTCGAGTGATCGATAAACTTACACAAACGCTTGGATTGCTTTCGCTGTAAAGCATATTTTCAAAATCTGACACGACATGTGGATTAACAAAAGGCTAAACTGTGTTTTGCTATTTTGCACTTGTGATTTCATGAATATAAATATTTTTAGTAATATTATTTGAATGTGGCGCTATGCAATTCAACGGTTGTTGATGACAATTATCCCGCTAAAGGGATGGGTAGCGTCAAGAAGTTTTTAACACACTTCACAATGAAGATCTGTGAAGTTATTTGGATTTTTACAAATTATCTATGAAAGACAGGGTCCAGAAAAAGGGACATTTCTTTTCATGCTGAGTATATATTAATCATACATTGAACTGCATCCATCTATTCTGACAACAATGTCTCACTGTACGTCATGGAATTTGTCAAATAGAACCTATTTGTAAAACCTCTTATGAAGTTAGTTTTGAAGCATAAACTGGGAATTTGATATTTTTAACAAATATTATAATTGTCTGTTTCATATCTGCAAAGTAGTTAACACGCTGTCAGTTCCACTTTAAGGGCGTTGCATAGAGCCCTTAAACGTTCCTTAGGTAAGGGCATCATGTCAAATGTGCAATGAGATGGCAGAATTCAGATATGACATCATTGTTTTGGCACTATCCACTGAGTTTGTAAACTAAGGTGCGCGACATGGTTCAATGTGCCAATAAATCAGCAAAAAATACCTTTTCGGTTTTTCACACTGCCTGCGTCTTGAAGCTAAAATTGGGATCATGTATTCTCAGCTAATGTCCTTATAAAAAAATAGTAACGGAGAGCAATGTACAATACAGTTTTCAAGTGGGGAAGTATGATCTTACAAGTTTCTTCTAGATTTTACTTTTCTTCTCCAAGAACTTGGGCTACAATACAGTGCATGCAGTCAGGCAGATGTTCATTCTGAAACAGACATTGTGTAGCCTCATGGGGTTCACTTTGGACAAGCTCAGTCTCATACATCGCCAATCCAAGTCAATTAACAGTCACATACATTCACATGCACACGCGTGCATGCACAAACAAATATATACATGCACACTATCCAAGTAAATTTGCACCACAATAAATAAGATATTCCATTTCTATTGCAACTGGCGACAGGACTGGCATAGAACAATTGTATAATTGTGGTGGAACGGTGACTGTCAGAGTGTGTGTGTGTCTGTATTGAAGCAGAGAAGTAAGGAAATGAGGGGGTTGCAGAAATAATCAGACACCAACACAGATGGGGAATGCCTGTGGTGGTGTCTGTGTTAAGGTAGTGTGTGATACAGACTATGACTCATCATTAAACTCACTGACTCAGTAGAAATCAAGGTAATCTGAACCAAAAGCAGACCTATGTGACCAAGGGTCCATATGTATCAAGCACCTGATTAGGACTGCTGATCTAGGATCTGCCTGTCCATGTAATGTTTTTCAATGCGATCTAAAGGGCAAAACTGATCTCCGATACAGATGGCCCGAGATCAATGTGATTCATTGTACTACCAGAGATGGCTGATTTAGGTTGTGTTGATCTATGATGGTAAGACTCTGAATGGTGCCCCATATTTTAGGGGCAAGGGAGCTCAACCGAGTGTGTAGTTACGTGTGTATGTGTGGCTTTTGACTGTGTGTGCGCGCATGTTCACATGTACATGTTACGTGGGTGTTGAAAACCCCATTAAATGGAAGACACCATATAGCTTTATGAAGGATCCCTTAACATGACAGAGACAGAACTAAATCCAAACACTTTAACCCAATGCTGTCAAACCCAATGCTCTCCTCACAGTAAATTTGTGATCTGATTTTTAACACCCACAGTGTTAAATGTAACACTTTCTTAGAAATGATATGTGACCATGTCATACACTGTGAAACTAACACTTTTCAAAGTGTTGATACCAACACCCCAAGAGTACATAATACCATGGGTGTTATACATTTCAAATCATTGGAGCTGATGCTGTTACACTTTCCCAGTGTTAGGGAATCAAAAAAATGTGATGTTACAGTAACTATATATGGGGGTGTTGTTTTAACACTGTAGGGTGTAAATTTGCATTTATTTCCTAAGGTGCCTTTAGAGTGAATTTTAGGTACCAGTACATCCCATGACTATGTTTGCTAGTGACAGAGACATGATTGTTGCATTTGATGGCTTTCAACCTGTAGCCTTAACCAAGTGAGTGCCTAAGTTAATATTTTATCATAAATATTTTATTATTTATGACAATACATTTTCCTTTTTTTCCCCCTTTTTTTTATTTTCTTTTACAATACTATACTTTGACAGCCTAGCTTTACCTTAACACAGTTGTTTGAAACTTCTGGTTTGCAAGCGACATCAGCAAGTCACATTATACTGGCTGACAAAGTGTCACAGTGGGGCAAAAAAGTATTTAGTCAGCCACCGATTGTGCAAGTTCTCCCACTTAAGAAGATGAGAGGCCTGTAATTTTCATCATAGGTACACTTCAACTATGACAGACAAAATGAGAAGAAAAAAAAAATCCAGAAAATCACATTGTAGGATTTTTAATTAATTAATTTGCAAATTATGGTGGAAAATAATGTGTACTTAACCATAAGCATCAATGCCCTTCTTAAAATCAATACACATGTATATATTTTTAAACCTGCATATTTAGCTAAAAGAAATCCAGGTTAGCAAGCAATATTAACCAGGTGAAATTGTGTCACTTCTCTTGCGTTCATTGCACGCAAAGTCAGGGTATATGCAACAGTTTGGGCCGCCTGGCTCTTTGCAAACTAATTTGCCAGAATTTTACGTAATTATGACAAAACATTGAAGGTTGTGCAATGTAACAGGAATATTTAGACTCATGGATGCCACCCGTTAGATAAAATACGGAACGGAATAAACGTTTTGTTTTCGAGGTGATAGTTTCCGGATTTGACCTAAGGCTCGAATTTCTGTGTGTTTATTATAGTTAAGTCTATGATTTGATATTTGATAGAGCAGTCTGACTGAGGGGTGGTAGGCAGCTGCAGGCTCGTAATAGTCAAAGGTATACGGTTTAGAGAGAAATAGTCGATGCGTTATAATTCCTGTAATAACTTGCGGCTGAACTTGAAAGGGGTTCCTTCGTTACTTTACCGTTCATGTCTTCCATAGAGAATGTCTTGATCTACTTCAAATAAGGTCTGTGTTTCGTGCAGGCTTAAATCACCTCACCGTTTTGATATCTGTGTAAATCTCACTAGGATAAGGTAACGTTTGTCAAAATATTTTCATAAATCCACTCTACAAATTATCCTTGCTTATATTTAGCCAATATTGATCAGAGTTACCTTGTCCTATGGATATCTACACAGTTATAAAATTGGCAAGGTGGTGTAAGCCTACACGAAACACAGGCCTTATTTTAAGTGAATCTAAAAATATCCTATGGAATAAATGAATGAAGGAACTGCTTTTTAGATTTTGCTAGAAGGTGTCATGGGAATTATGACTCGCACTTTGGTAGTCAATTCTTACCATGTCCATTATTAAAATAGGATTTCCTGCATATAGAAATTACAGTTTTTGTTTTCAACATTCATCACAGGTAACTTAAACTCAATTTTTATTCAAACAGTTGAGAGTATTTGTCTCCTAAGCAGACTCAGTATCATTGTCACTTCAGAGCTGTGTGTGTGTTTTACAGATGGCAGAGAAAAGCAGAGCACCAGTGTGGGACAATTTCATGGAATTGGCACCAGGGAAAGCAAGGTGTCTTATTTGTGATAAAGACATAAGCATGGGGTCAGCAACATGTGGAATCACCTTAACCTCTTGAAACTAGGGGGCACTATTTTCATTTTTGGAAAAATAACATTCCCAAAGTAAACAGCTATTTTTCAGGACCAGATAATAGAATATGCATATAATTGACAGCTTAGGATAGAAAACACTCTAAAGTTTCCAAAACTGTACAAATATTGTCTGTGAGTATAACAGAACTGATATTACAGGCGAAAGCCTGAGAAAAATCCAATCAGGAAGTGACTCTTATTTAGAAACCTCTGCGTTCCTATGCGTCCCTATTGAGCAGTGAAAGGGATATCAACCAGATTCCCTTTTCTATGGCTTCCCTAATGTGTCTAGTGTCACAACACATAGTTTCAGGCTTTTATTTTGAAAAATGAGCATGAGCGACAACATTTGCGTCAGTGGTCAGCTGGTGTCTCTCAGAGTGATTTGTGCGTAATAGACAAATGCGGCCATTGTTTCTCTCGCTCCTACTAAGAAGCCAACTGACCCGGTTGATATATTATCGAATAGATATTTGAAAAACACCTTGAGGATTGATTATAATAAAAAAAATATTTAAAAAATGTTTGCCATCTTTCTGTCGATATTATGGATCTAATTTGGAATATTTTTCGGCGTTGTCGTGACCGCAGTTTCCGGTGGATGTCTCAACCAAACGTGAAGAACAAACGGAGGTATTTCGGCTATAAAAATAATCTTTATGGAACAAAATGAACATTTGCTGTCTCGTCAGTGAAAACATCCGAAGATCAAAGGTAAACGGTTAATTTGATTGCTTTTCTGATTTTCGTGACCAAGCTTCCTGCTGCTAGCTGGACATAATGCTATGCTAGGCTATCGTTAACCTTACACAAATGCTTGTCTTGCTTTGGCTGTAAAGCATAATTTCAATTTCAAAATCTGAGATGACAGGGAGATTAACAAAAGGCTAAACTGTGTTTCACTATATTTCACTTGTGATTTCATGAATATGAATATTTTCTAGTAATATTTTTTGTCCGTTGCATTATGCTAATTAGTGTCAGGTGATGACAATTCTCCTGGATCCGGGATGAGTAGTTCCAAGAGGTTAAGAACACCCATCCAAAAGCCCATATGTACAATATTAAGTTAAAATAAAAGTGTTCATTGTTCATTCAGTATTGTTGCAATTGTCATTATTACAAAAAAGTGTATATAAACACATTTTAAAAAATTGTCCGATTAATCGGTATGGGCCCTCCTATGTAGGGCCCTGCGTTACCTTAGAGATGTACAGTACCAGTCAAAAGTTTTGACACACCTACTCATTCAAGGGTTTTCTTGATTTTTACTATTTTTTACATTGTCGTCAAAACTATGAAATAACACATATGGAATCATGTAGTAATTTTAAAAAAGAGTTAAACAAATGAAGATATATTTGAGATTCTTCAAAGTAGACACCCTTTGCCTTTATGATAGCTTTGCACACTCTTGGCATTCTCTCAACCAGCTTCATGAGGTAGTTACCTGGAATGCATTTCAATTAACCATTGTGTGTTGTACAGGTCTGTGAGACCAATTTTCAATGTTTACTAAAGTAAAACGTTTTTTTCAACCTGAGACGCATTGGCCTTGGCTCATTTTCTGTGAATAATATGTAAAATAACACATTGTCATTTAGTGCACATTGTGCACACCTCTACATATTTACATTACATATGTGGTGTTCGGGTCCACTGGATGGAAATAAAAGTAATAAAAGTGTGGAAAAGTGTGTGTGTAGATGAAAACAAGTAAAAATTAAACAAAAAGGTTTTCTCTGTGCCTTCACTCTGTATTCCTCCTCTCTGGGGCCGGCTGTTTCAACATAGCACCAATAACCTGTCTCACTCCCTGCCTGTCTCCCGCTTTTCTCGCACTCTTTACCCTTTGTAGTGTGTGAAATTACACACATGTCTTGCAGGAACCTGCACACTTATTACAATACATTATTTCGATACATTGTAAACAATTCTGTATTTCCCACACTACCACAGCCAGGTGCAAATTGGGGGAGGGACATAACAAATAAATACTTTGCATGTGTGGCTCCTTACCACAATCAATCAGTATGGCTCTTTCTCGATGAGCTGGGCAAGGCATTGGTAAGACCTCAAATCCAGAGGCAACATATCCCAAGGACCCCAGCATCTGCAGCCATCGTGAGGAGGATTCAGGAGGAGGATGCAGGGGGCCCATCCGCCCGACCCACAGAAATAACACCTCCAATACCAGAAGAAAGTGTGGGTGATGTTGTTGCATGTGTGTCTGACTCTCTTACCTTGGCCTGCAGTAACTATACATGTGAGTGAGATGTTACTAAAATTCCTGAAGTGTTTTCATCATTCTAGATTGTAGTAACAAGAAAAAGCACAGTGATGTGTGTGGACCCAAGAAGGACAGTAAGACAGTACACATGCATCAAGTGCAAGAAATACATTTGTAACACACACACAGCAAAAAAAATCTGTCCCTCATGTGGTGTGTAGACAGGCCTTAATTTCTGTTCATTGGGGCTCATTTATCATTTCCATAAAATACTGTATGTTAGTTCAGTTCCAAGCAATAAACATCAATAGTGATGAAAATACTTGTTTCATTTATATTTGTTCAAGATAAACATGACTTATTCTACCGTTGTCTTGATGTTAAGTTTTTTAATTTTAAATAAACGAATAGTGCTTTTTTTGATAAATTTGATCTAGCAGAGGTAAATGGCAAATATTAACCATGTATGCTGTCTAAATTGCTTGTAATTGATATCAGTCAACATCTCAGTATTTTTACGTAAATCGTTATGGCTGTATTGTTTTAAAAACCCAAAAATGTTGTGTGTCCATCAGACACGCGAACATTGGGTAATTAACAAAAACATGGGAAAAACACAAGCGTTAACAGGCGTGCTTTGATAAAAGTTAATTTGTGGAATTTCTTTCCTTCTTAATGCGTTTGAGCCATTTCAGTTGTGTTGTGACAAGGGAGATAGACCTATTTGGTAAAATATCAAGTCCATATTAGGGCAAGAACAGCTCAAATAAGCAAAGTCATGAAGGTCAGTCAATGCGGGAAATTTCAATAACTTTGAACATTTCTTCAAGTGCAGTCACAAAAACCAGTCAAACGCTATGGTGAAATTGGTTCTCATGAGGACGGCCACAGGAAAGGAAGACCCAGAGGTACCTCTGCAGCAGAAGATAAGTTCATTAGACTTAACAGCCTCAGAAATTGCAGCCCAAATAAATGCTTCATAGTTCAAGTTACAGACATATCTCAACATCAACTGTTCAGAGGAGACTGCATGAATTTGATTTGCTGCAAAGAAACCACTAATAAAAGACCAATAAAAAGAAGAGACTTGCTTGGGCCAAGAAACACGAGCAATGGACATTAGACCAGTGGAAATATGTTTTTTGGTCTGATGAGTCCAAATTTGAGATTTTTGGATCCAACAGCCAAGTCTTTGTGAGAAGCAGAGTAGGTGAACGGATTAGCTCTGCATGTGTGGTTCCCACCGTGAAGCATGGAGGAGGTGGTGTGATGGTGTGGGTGTGCTTTGCTGGTGACACGGTCTGTCATTTATTTAGAATTCAAGGCAAACCTTAGCAGTATGGCTACCACAGATTTCTGCAGTGATACGCCATCCCATCTGATTTGTGCTTAGTGGGACTATCCTTTGCTTTCAACAAGACAATGACCCATCACACATCCAGGATGTATAAGGGCTATCTGACCTGGAAGGAGAGTGATTGAGTGCTGGTCTCCACAATCACCCGACCTCAACCCAATTGAGATGGTTTGGGATGAGTTGGACTGTTAAGGAAAAGCAGCCAACAAGTGATCAGCATATGTGGGAATTCCTTCAAGAATGTTGGAAAAGCATTCCAGCTGGTTTAGAGAATGCAGAGCGTGTGCAAAGCTGTCATCAAGGCAAAGGGTAGCTATTTGAAGAATCTCAAATATATTTTGATGTATTTAACACTTTTTTGGTTACTACTTGATTCCATATATGTTATTTCATAGTTTTGATGTTGTCACTATTATTCTACAATGTAGAAAATAGTAAAAATAAAGAAAAATCCTTGAATGAGTAGGTGTGTCCAAACTTTTGACCGGTACTGTAGGTCTTGATGCCCTTGGCCCGTTTGATGCAGGGTCCTATTGTAGTGCACTATCTAGGGAATATGCTGCCATTGAGCACTACATCTGTGTTCTTCTTACCTTAGAGATGTAGGCCTTGATGCCCTCGGCCAGTTTGATGCAGGGCTCTCCAAACAGCTGAGCCAGGTTCTCTGGGATGTCTTGGTCTTTATCCAGAGCATTTAACAGACTGAGACACTTCAGCTCCTCTGTTACACCCTGGCTACGCACCTACAGGGAGGAAATAATATAAAAACTTGGGTTACGAGAGATAGTGTTATAAGCGTACGTAGCAGTAACAAAGCATTCGGCAGACTGATACACTTCAACGCCCTGGCAATAAAAAAAAAGAAGTTTATTTAACCTGGCAAGAACACATTCTTATCTAGGAACAGTGGGTTGTTGCCTTGTTCAGAGGCAGAAAGACAGATTTTTAGCTTGTCAGCTCGGGGATTAGATCTAGTAACCTTTCGGTTACTGGCCCAACGCTCTAACCACTAAGCTACCTGCCGCCCCAAAATCACCTGACCTCAAATCTGTGAATCAAGCCTTCATGTTCGAATTGCTGCAAAGAAACCACTACTAAACGACACCAATAAGAAGAGACTTGCTTGGGCCAAGAAACTCGAGCAATGGACATTGGACCAGTGGAAATATGTCCTTTGGTCTGATGAGTCCAAATTTGAGATTTTTGGTTCCAAACGCCATGTCTTTGTGAGACGCAGAGTAGATGAACAGATAATCTCCACATATGTGGTTCCCACCGTGAAGCATGGAGGAGGTGTGATGGTGCTTTGCTGGTGACACTGTCTGTGATTTATTTACAATTCAAGGCAAACTTTAGCAGCATGGCTACCACAGCATTCTGCAGCGATACGCCATCACATCTGGTTTGCGCTTAGTGGGACTCATTTGCTTTTCAACAGGATAATGAACCATCACACATCCAGGCTGTGTAAGGGCTATTTGACCTGGAATGCGATGCATCTACAGGGAGGAGAGAATAGAAAAGACTTAGCGACATAAAGCCATATAAGCAATGCATAGAGTGATATAAAGCATTCAACAGGCAGAAACTTTAGCTCCTCTGTTAAGCCCTGGCTACGCACCTACAGGGAAGGAACAAAGAAAACATATTTTAGGAGAGGTAGTGTAAGTGTTATAAGTGTGACATATGGCATTCATAGTTACTTTGAATGTCACAATCAATGAGAGATTGCGTCGATGATGGCAGACCAACAGCAAGATGAGAACAAGATTGTAATAAAGGATCGGTCATTTTATGAATGTTAGTGCTTTCATTATGTCTGGAATGTGTCATCCTTAACAACAGTTTCAATGTCATTCACAGACTGCTTAACTAGCGATTTGATTCTCCTGGAATGAACTCGAACATACACCCAGATCCCAGATATCTAATAGGCCAATAAACCACCCACTCCTCCAGGGCACACAGGAAATACTTAAATTTCTCTCCTTTCTTCCTCTCTTCTGGTCTTTCTCTCCATCTGAGACTCAGACTCTTTCTATCCCCCACTCAGATCCCTGCAGTTAATTTCTGTATTACGTTTGTGTGTAATTGAGTGTGTGTGTAATTTGTGGCCAGGGGTACGGAACTGCTCAGCATCACGTTTGGGGGGGGTTGTACTATTGACCCTTTAACAAGGCCCAACAGGGGTATGACTGCGGTGTGTGCGCATGCGAGCATACAGTGAGCACTTGGATGATCCAGAAGAAGATTGGGAGAATGTCATATGGTCAGATGAAACCAAAATATAACTTTTTGGTAAAAAACTCAACTCGTCGTGTTTGGAGGACAAAGAATGCTGAGTTGCATCCAAAGAACACCATACCTACTGTGAAGCATGGGGGTGGAAACATCATGCTTTGGGGCTGTTTTTCTGCAATGGGATCAGGACGACTGATCCGTGTAAAGGAAAGAATGAATGGGGCCATGTTGAGTGAAAACCTTCCATCAGCAAGGGCATTGAAGATGAAACGTGCCTGGGTCTTTCAGCATGACAATGATCCCAAACACACCGCCCGGGCAACGAAGGAGTGGCTTCGTAAGAAGCATTTCAAGGTCCTGGAGTGGCCTAGCCAGTCTCCAGATCTCAACCCCATAGAAAATCTTTGGAGGGAGTTGAAAGTCCGTGTTGCCCAGCAACAGCCCCAAAACATCACTTCTCTAGAGGAGATCTGAATGGAGGAATGGACCAAAATAAAAGCAACAGTGTGTGAAAACCTTGTGAAGACTTACAGAAAACATTTGACCTCTGTCATTGCCAACAAAGGGTATATAACAAAGTATTGAGATAAACTTTTGTTATTGACCAAATACTTACTTTACACCATAATTTGCAAATAAATTCATTAAAAATCCTACAATGTGATTTTCTGGATTTTTTTCCTTCTCATTTTGTCTGTCATAGTTGAAGTGTACCTATGATGAAAATTACAGGCCTCTCATCTTTTTAAGTGGGAGAACTTGCACAATTGGTGGCTGACTAAATACTTTTTTGCCCCACTGTATATACTGTATCTAAAAGCATAATTGATAAAAATTGGTATATTTATGACATTTTGGACTTTCCAGGACTCCATAATGTTTCAGTTGTTTTGATTTCAAGAAAACTTTTTATTTTACATTAATTTGACACGTACCAAAACAGGGTGTGATCATTCTACAGTGGTCCATGCAGCGTACACTCAAACCACAGTGACTAGAATGTCTCAAGAACGTCCAGCTTCAATTGACCCAACAGTCAGCGTTTGAGCTTGCAACACTGTTTTTTACAAACAGTCCTGACAAATGTGACCATTTTATTTTTGGATGCAATGTTCAGACATCCACAGACGTGGCTACAGCATAACACAATCATCCAAACCGTAAAATGCAGGCCACAATAGTCCTAGTGCTAACTGAGGAAAGATTGACTTAACACAAGCGGTCATATTCAACTAACTCTCGGATGATAGAAACCATAATATTAATTAGACAATAGAAATGACGGGTGAGCTTACTATTGATCAAAATAATTTCATATAACTCTTTCCAAAAATAGAAAGTAATCCGATGGGTAGTTTGTAGACACCACCATGTTTCATTTTACTGGTCAACCAAAGATAAGATGAGACTAGATGAGTTTGATCTGTTTGCAGTAGGCATGTTGAAGGGGGTGTGTCGTTTACCATCACTCACTTCCCATCATTCACTTCCGGAAGTTTACTCGAAAGATGAGTGAACCATCCCTCACCTCATTTTGTTATAACATCTTTGGTTCGACAGACGCTTACGTGACAACCAGAATGCATTGTATAATGTCAACAAACACGGTGCCCCACATACCTGGCATTCCTAGGCCATCCTTAGCATTAGCTCATCATAATCAGTACAACCTTCAAAAAATTATTTTACACACATCATATGTGTCCATTACAATCTATGGATGAATAGGAATTCATGATTTGTCACCAGAACTTGAAATGTAAATACATTATGAAAACAGTAAATACAGTTGAAGTCGGAAGTTTACATACACTTAGGTTGAAGTCATTAAAAGTCGTTTTTCAACCACTCCACAAATTTCTTGTTAACAAACTATAGTTTTGGCAAGTTGGTTAGGACATCTACTTTGTGCAAGACACAAGTAATTGTTCCAACAATTTTTACAGACAGATTATTTCACGTATAATTCACTTTATCACAATTCCAGTGGGTCAGAAGTTTACATATACTAAGTTGACTGTGCCTTTAAACAGCTTGGAAAATTCCAGAACATGATGTCATGGCTTTAGAAGCTTCTGATAGGCAAATTGACATCATTTGAGTCAATTGGAGGTGAACCTGTGGATGTATTTCAAGGCCTACCTTCAAACTCAGTGCCTCTTACTTGACATCATGGGAAAATCAAATGAAATCAGCGTAGACCTAAAAAAAAAAAAATTGTAGACCTCCACAAGTCTGGTTCATCCTTGGGAGCAATTTCCAAACGCCTGAAGGTACCATGTTCATCTATACAAACAATAGTACACATGTATAAACACCATGGGACCACGCAGCCATCATACCGCTCAGGAAGGAGGCGCGTTCTGTCTCCTAGAAGAATGTACTTTGGTGTGAAAAGTGCAAATCAACAGCAAAGGACCTTGTGAAGATGCTGGTGGAAACAGGTACAAAAGTATCTATATCCACAGTAAAACAAGTCCTATATTGACATAAGCTGAAAGTCCGCTCAGCAAGGAAGAAGCCTCTGCTTCAAATTCACCATAAAAAAGCCAGACTACGGTTTGCACCTGCACATGGAGACAAAGATCGCACTTTTTGGAGAAATGTCCTCTGGTCTGATGAAACAAAAATAGAACTGTTTGGCTGTAATGACCGTCGTTATGTTATGGAGGAAAAAGGGGGATGCTTGCAAGCCGAAGAACACCATCCCAACCGTGAAGCACGGGGGTGGAAGCATCATGTTGTGGGGGTGCTTTGCTGCAGGAGGGGACTGGTGTACTTCACAAAATAGATGGCATCATGAGTAGGAAAATTATGTGGATATATTGAAGCAACATCTCAAGACATCAGTCAAGAAGTTAAAGCTTGGTCGCAAATGGATCTTCCAAATGGACAATGACCCTAAGCATACTTCCAAAGTTGTGGCAAAATGGCTTAAGGACAACAAAGTCAAGCTATTGGAGAGGCCATCAGAAAGCCCTGACCTCAATCCCACAGAACATTTGTGGGCAGAACAGAAAAAGTGTGTGCGAGCAAGGAGTTCCACAAACCTAACTCCCGTTACACCAGCTCTGTCAGGAGGAATGGGCCAAAACTCACCCAACTTATTGTGTGAAGCTTGTGGAAGGCTACCCGAAACGTTTCACCCAAGTTAAACAATTTAAAGGCAATGCTACCAAATACTAATTGAGTGTATGTAAACATCTGACCCACTGGGAATGTGATGAAAGAAATAAAAGCTGAAATAAACCACTCTCTACTATTATTCTGACATTCCACATTCTTAAAACAAAGTGATGATCCTAACAGACCTAAGACAGGGAATTTTTATTTGGATTAAATGTCAGGAATTGTGAAAAACTGAGTTTTTAAATGTATTTGGTTAAGGTGTATGTAAACGTCCGACTTCAACTGTACATTATGATCCACACATATATACGGTATGCTACAATCGAACTGACAAGACGATATACAGAAAATAAAGGGCTTACTTTGATTGGAATGCACACATGTCCAAAGTTATTATTTGTAAGGACAAAAATGAAGGCAATGCGAGCGCCAGCCAGAAAATGTGCCAAGGGGAAAAAGTTTGTACTAGACTGTGTAAACGTCTGCATACTTGATCTGGGGAAAGACTAGGGTGTTGCTTGCGCTGTCATCGAAAAGAGTCAAGCCTCAAACAAATTGTCCACAACAGTGAAATGGGCTACATCTTTTTGAAATAATGAGGAGGCGGAACATATCTAAATTCAAAATGTTGTTAGAAAATAAAACTTGTTGTAAAATAATTTCATATTGACAAGTTTAAATATAGCCTATAGATAATTTGCAGGCAGCGTGTGGCTTGGTTTGAGGGCAGGGTGGGTTAACGTTCATGTTGTGTAACAATCACATTTTGGAACAGTTGAGTGCATTCTGACATCACGTTAGAGATATTTGGAACTCACACGTGAAAAGGTTAATTTATGAATAATGAAATATATAAACATAAATATAGAAAATATACCATTTGGATTTGGCAAAATTATCAATATATTGTTTAACATAATATACTCTACGGGTATATCAATGTTCCCGAGTGGGATCCCTGCTAGTTTTCAAGTTTTCGCCCATTTTATATACAGAAATTGGTATATTAGGCAATGTATCCAATCACAGCCCTCCTTTTACTTGCATCATTGCAAATTCTGTAAATCACCAGCAGACGGTGGCCATGTTGAATCCATTTTCACATTCCCTCGGTAATGCTTACTTACATTTTCATATGACACAAATGTTTGCTATGTAGCACTTACAGACTAAACACTATGGAGTCTTAAAAGAGGCCCGGGTAAGGCCAAAATGTCATAAATATGCCAACTTTGATAAATTACTTATCAATTATGCTTTTAGATACAAATGTCAAATATATGTCAACAGTGCTTTCTCCAATGGGCTATTCTATGGATTACATTTCGTGAAAATCCTCAAAATCATGGTCTTATTTGTCTGTGTTTCATGAGGAATCACTAGCATAAAACAAGATTCTGGCACATTCTACTTACGGGAAGTGTCTGGGTTCTCCAAAACAGTGGCTGGCTAGGCCTAAATCTAATATAGCCAGACATGGGGTGCGTCTCCATACTCTTGACAGTAGCATCCTCTCATCTCCTTTCCCTAGTCTAAAACATTGTTAAAGTGCATGACTAATTTATAAAAAATACAAGAGTGACTGCTTTTTAAAATATTTTCACCGTATTGCTGTGTTTTCAGATGAGTGCTAATGTGGAAGAGGAGATGACGAAAATAAGGAAAAGGAAGCCATGCTAGACTTTTGAGATGCACCCTATGTCTGGCTGGACTTCTGACTTTGCATTGTCTTTGTGATATCAGTGAGAGTTGATGTTTTGTGCATGAGTGTGCATGGCATGAAAGAGAACGTAAAAGTGGGCTATTGGTGTCTTTGTAGGCCATCGCCAGATTATTTGTTATTAACCTTTTGAAGCTAGGGGGCACTATTTTTATGTTTGGAAAAATAACGTTCCCAAAGTAAACGGCCTATTTCTCAAGACCAGATGCTAGAATATGCATATAATTGACAGATTAGGATAGAAAACACTCACAAGTTTCCAAAACTGTCAAAATATTGTCTGAGTATAACAGAACTGATATTGCAGGCGAAACCCTGAGGAAAATCTAACCAGGAAGTGGCTTCTATTTTGAAAACTCCATGTTCCATAGCCTGCCTTTGCTCCATTTAAAGGGATATCAACCAGATTCCTTTTCCTATCGCTTCCTCAAGGTGTCAACAGTCTTTAGACATAGTTTCAGGCTTTTATTTTGAAAAATTAGCGAGAAAGATAACATTGCGTCATTGTATGGCCGGGTGCCAGCAGCGTTTTGCTTGGCGCAACAGAGTTTGGGCAGCCATTGCCTTTCCCTCTCCTACTGCAAAAGACAGTTGCGGTTGATATATTATCGATTATATATTTTAAAAACAACCTGAGGATTGATTATAAAAAACGTTTGGTATGTTTCTGTGGACATTACTATTTGGAATTTGTCTGCGTTGTCGTGACCGCTCTTTCCTGTGGATTTCTGAACATAACGCGCCAAACAAACTGAGGTATTTTGGATATAAAAATAATCTTTATGGAACAAAAGGAACATTTATTGTGTAACTTGGAGTCTCGTGACTGAAAACATCCGAAGATCATCAAAGGTAAACGATTAATTTGATTGCTTTTCTGATTTTCGTGACCAAGCTACTTGATGCTAGGTGTTCATAATGTTTTGTTGAGCGATTGATAAACTTTCACAAACACTTGGATTGCTTTCGCTGTAAAGCATATTTTCAAAATCTGACACGACAGTTGGATTAATAAAATGCTAAACTGTGTTTTGCTATATTGCACTTGTGATTTAATGAATATAAATATTTTTTGTAATATTATTTGAATGTGGCACTATCCAATTCAGCGGTTGTTGATGACAATTATCCCGCTAAAGGGATGGGTAGCATCAAGAAGTTTTAACAGATGTTTACAGCAGGGCAGTGGAGACTGCAGTGTGTGTGTAATCCTTCCCTCCCATTAGAAAAACCCCTATTACAGGATTAATGTCATTAACTCTACCCATAGCCAGGTGGAGGGGTCAGAGAGGACAGGAACACACACAAATCGACAAAGCCCCACAGATCTCAGGAACGCCATCAAGGAAGTAGGGAACAATGTAGTAGTGTTACCTCTGGACACCAAGCACCGGCCATGGCCCAGGGAGTGTGTGTGTGTGTTCACAACGCAGGATTTTACCAAGTCTTATTAAAGGTGATTATGGAAGAGAAGCCAGCCATGTAACTCAAAGCCGGGCCCAGAGACCTGGATTGTGTGTGTGTGAGTCATGCATGTGTCTAAGCGCAACTGTACATTACATTTTGTAAGTGTGTACGTGTGCTTCACACAATCCATGTCTCAATTTTCTGAAGGCTTAAAAATCATTCTTTAATCTCTCTCCTCATCTTCATCGACACTGACTGAAGTGAATTTAAGAACTTACAATAAGGGATCATGGTTTTCACCTGGATTCACCTGATCAGTCTACGTCATGGAAAGAGTTGTACACTCAGTGTATATCTCTCTATTACGAGTGGGAATACGTCCAAAATTAAAACCACTTGGAGCTGATTTGCTGGCATTTTTACAGTCATTTATATCCAACGATTAAAAAAAAGATATACACTACCATTCAAAAGTTTGGGGTCACTTAGAAATGTCCTTGTTTTTTAAAGAAAAGCACATTTTGTGTCCATAAAAAACAAACATCAAAATGATTAGAAATACAGTGTAGACATTGTTAATGTTGTAATCGACTGTTGTAGCTGGAAACGGATGATTTTTAAAAATGGAATATGGGCGTACAGACGCCCATTATCAGCAACCATCACTGCTGTGTTCCAATGGCACATTGTGTTAGCTAATCCAAGTTTATAATTTTAAAATGATAATTGATCATTACAAAACCCTTTTGCAAGTGAAAACTGTTGTCCTGATTAAAGAAGCAATAAAACTGGCCTATGTATGTAATAGGGTGCCATTTGGGACACAGTCATTGTATAAATCAGAAACAGAATAACCAACCAGCCTAGAGTAATTTTTTCTCTCCCTCCCTGTCTTCTCCCTCCATTCCCCTGGTCCCCTGCTCATGTCCTTGAGAACATTGTTCTTGTTCTTTTAAACGCATGCTGTAATGATTAGCTACGATAACACAATGAAGCGCACACACATTAAGTAGAACAGGTGATTACAGATCTTCACTCACTTTAAACCAGGGTTAATTTAAAGCGGCAATTTGTAGCTTTTTGGTCGACTTGACCAAATTCACATAGAAGTGTGAGTTACAGATCGGTCATTCTCATTTAAAGCAAGTCTAGGAAGCGGCAGACCTGTTCTATGTGTACTATTTCAATGATTCCCTTGCTGATCTCACGGTCAGTTTGGCGTTGCCACAAATGTTAAGGTCAGCAGTTATGGTAATCTGATCCTACATCAGAACAACATGGGGCTTCAGTTCAGCCAACTAACAGACAGAACCCGCTGCTTCCTGGGTTCCGTCCCAGGGTTCCACTCCACTTCCATCTATGACTCAACGCATTCATTCTACTGTGTCCAAAATCGCTCATGCATCCAAGTGGCTACCACCTTCAAACGCCTAGCGCGTCCAAGACACTAACGTTGTCGCTAACCTCTGACCTCTCATCTGAACCTCCTGCTAAGGAACACAAGGGCTAGGATAATTTTCATAGAGCAGCCTGAAGCCACTGGATTCTCTGTCATGGAGGAGTGAAATGGAAAATATGTTTTAGTGAAATGAGGCAAAAGGGGGTAAAGAGAGATTGGGAAGTTAAATAAAATAGGGAAGAGGTGTGTGAGGGGTTAGGGAAAGGGAGAGAAGACAGAAGGGAGTGAGAGCAGAGAGAGGAGAAGGAAGAGGTGATAAATAGATTAGGAAAGAGGGTAGAGGAGAGGGGAGTAGAAGGGATAGTGTACAGAAAGGAGAACGAAGAAGGGGGAAAAGGAGGGTAAAGAGAAATAGACCCCTCGAGTCGGGGAGAGAGAAGAGAATGCGAGAGAGGAGAAAAAGAGGGGAATGTTCTTCCAGTAGCTTTAATTAATAGCTATAGAAATGAGCGTTGACTGTGGGACAGGAGGGCCCAATTTCTACATTTATTTCGCAATGAAGTGTGTCAATCTCAAGGTCAAATCAAATTAAAGGTTACATCTCTCTCTCCCCCTCGTCTCTCTATCCCTGCCCCGTCTTTCCGTCTCCCTCTCACCATTCCCAGTCTATCCATCCCCCAGTCTCTCCCTCTCCCCCCCCCGTCTCTTTCTGTCTCTCGCTCTCCATCCCGTCTCTCTCGGTCTCTCCCAATCACTCTGTGTCTCTCCCTCCCCCAGTCTCTCCCTTCCACCGTCTCTCTCCCTCATCTCTCCCTCCCTGCCCCCAGCAACTCTGTCCCTCGCCCCGTCTCTCTCTCTCCCGTCCTCCCCCTGCAACACTGTCCCTCGTCCTGTCACTCTCTTGCTCTCCCTCCCCCGTCTCCCTCCCTCCCACCCACCCATGTCTCTCCCCCAGTTTCTCATTCCCTTCACCGTCTCTCTCCCTCCCTCCAGCTCTCTCTCTACCGCAGTCTTTGTCTCTTCCCCCCACCTCTCCCTCCCCCAGTCTCTCCCACTCTCCCTCCCCCAGTCTCTCCCACTCTCCCGAGTGACACAGCGGTCTAAGGTGTAGCATCTCATTGCTAGAGGCGTCACCACTGACCCTGGTTTGGTTCCAGGCTGTAACACAACCGGCCGTGAATGGGAGTCCCATAGGGCGGCACACAATTGTCCCAGCGTCCCAAATGGTACTTTACTCCCTATAAAGCACACTACATTTGACCAAGTGGCCATAGGGTGTGCGCGCGAGTGTTTGCGTGTGTTTCCGTCTCTGTATATTTGTAGTACACATAATCTATAGCAGGGACACTATCCTCTCTTCTTCCCGCTCATTTGTTGACTGATTTTGACCTATTTGCTCTCTCTATTTTGCTCTTTACTTCCCTCTCCTCCTTCCTTTTTGCATCTCTCTCCCCCTCCCCTCCTCTCTTCTGATAGAGAAAATTTGTCCCAAAAAAATGCATATAACCATTCCTGGAAGATCCGTTCTATTTATAACGGACAAAATCTGTATATAAAAAAGGTTTGCGTTATGCAAGTCAGTTGCACAACACTCATTGCATAACGGAGAGAATGAATTGAGAGAGAGAGGGAAGAAAGAGAGAGGGGTGAGAAAGAGAGAGAAGGGGCGGAAAGATGGATGGAGAGAGAGACAGGAGAAATAGGAAATAAGTGAGGAGGAAAGAGAGAAACAAAGAGATAGTGTGTGTACTTTGGCAGAAGGGAATGTGTGTGAGGTTTATGTTAGTAGCGTTGAGGGAAAATTCATACATTGTGCTATTAAGATAAACCGCTGTGTCTCTCGTTCTCCAACTCCCTCTCTCTCCTTCTCCCTTTCTGCTGGAACGAGCATAGTCTTGCATCATCAGTTAGACACTACATTATAAAGGCTTCAGCATGGTATCTCTGTATCAGCATGGTATTGACCTGTCTAGTGTTAACGTTTACTCTGTTTAAATCAATTACACTACCGGCCTAAAGTTTAAGAACACCTACTCATTCAAGGGTTTCTTTATTTGTACTATTTTCTACATTGTAGAATAATAGTGAAGAAATCAAAACTATGAAATAAAAAAAGTGTAAAATCAAAATATATTTTGAGAGTCTTCAAATTGCAAAGCTGTCATCAAGGCGAAGGTTGGCTTACTCTTTGCATTCTCTCAACCAGCTTCATGAGGTAGTCACCTGGAATGCATTTCAAATAACAGGTTTCTTCAAGTGCAGTCTCAAAAACCATCAAGCGCTACGATGAAACTGGCTCTCATGACGACCGCCACAAGAATGGAAGACCCAGAGTTTCCTCTGTGAAAGATAAGTACATTAGAGTTAGCAGCCTCAGAAATGGCAGCCCAAATAAGTGCTTCATAGAGTTCAAGTAACAGACACATCTCAACATCAACTGTTCAAAGGAGACTGTGTGAATCAGGCCTTCATGGTCGAATTGCTGCAAAGAAACCACTACTAAAGGACACCAATAAGAAGAAGAGACTTGCTTTGGCCAAGAAACATGAGCAATGGACATTAGACCGGTGGAAAGTTGTCCTTGTGAGATGCTGTGTGGGTGAACGGATGATTTCTTGCATTTGTATTTCCCACTGTAAAGCATGGAGTAGGTGTGATGGTGCAGGGGTGCTTTGCAGATTACACGGTCAGTGATTGATTTAGAATTCCATGCACACTTAACCAGCATGGCTACCACAGCATTCTGCAGCTATACGCCATCACACCTGGTTTGGGCTTAGTGGAACTATCATTTGGTTTTCCAACAGGACAATGAACTAACACACCTCCATGCTGTGTAAGGGCTATTTTTCCAAGAAGGAGAGTGATGGAGTGCTGCATCAGATGACCTGGCCTCCACAATCCCGACCTCAACCAAATGGAGACGGTTTGGGATGAGTCAAACCACAGAGTGAAGGAAAAGCAGCTAACAAGTGCTCAGCATATGTGGGAACGCCTTCAAAACTGTTGGAAAAGCATTTCAGGTGAAGTTGGTTGAGAGAATTCCAGGAGTGTGCAAAGCTGTCATCAAGGCAAAGGGTGGCTATTTGAAGAATCTCAAATATATTTGGATGTGTTTAACCTTTTGGGATAGGGGGCAGCATTTTCACATTTGGATGAATAGCGTGCCCAGAGTGAACTGCCTCCTACTCTGTCCCAGATGCTGATATATGCATATTATTAGTAGCATTGGATGGAAAACACTCTTTAGTTTCTAAAACTGTTTGAATGATGTCTGTGAGTATAACAGAACTCATATGGCAGGCGAAAACCTGAGAAAAATCCAACCAGGAAGTGGGAAATCTGAGGTTTGTAGTTTTTAAAAGCTTAGCCTACCGAATACACAGTGTCTATGCGGTCAAGTTGCACTTCCTAAGGCTTCCACTAAATGTCAACCGTCTTTAGAAACGTGTTTCAGGCTTCTGCTATAAAGGAGGGGGAAATGGGAGCTGAATGAGTCATGGGTCTGGCAGAGTGTCTCAGGCTCGTGAAGCGCGGTCCCGACAGAGTTAGCTCTCGTTCCAGGGCTTTTCTTCAGACAATGGAATTCTCCGGTTGGAACCTTATTGGTGATTTATGTTAAAAACATCATAAAGATTGATTCCATACATCGTTTGACTTGTTTCTACGACCTGTAACGGAACTTTGAGTTTTTGTCTGGACGTAGTGCTAACAACAAGTGGCTATTTGGACATAAATTATGGACTCTATGGATCTTTATAGAAATAAATCTGTCATTTATTGTCGAACTGCGATTCCTGGGAGTGCATTCTGATGAAGATCAAAGGTAAGTGAATATTTATAATGTTATTGCTAACTTCTGTTGACTCCAACATGGCGGATATTTCTTTGGCTGGATTGGGTTCTGAGCGCCGTACTCAGATTGTTTTTTCCGTAAAGTTTTTTTTAAATCTGACACAGACTTCTCCTTAATGCAATCGCTATCTTTAATTATGTGAATAACAGTTGTATCTTTTATCAATGTTTATTATGAGTATTTCTGCAAAATCACCGGATATTTTGGAATCATAACATTACTGCACGTAACACGCCAATGTAAACAGAGATTTTTGGATATAAATATGCACATTATCGAACAAAACATACATATATTGTGTAACATGATGTCCTATGAGTGTCATCTGATGAAGCTCAAAGGTTTATATATTTATGCTTTTTGTGACGCCTATTTCTGGCTGGTGTTTTTTTTACTTGGCTCTGACCTAACATAATCATACAGTGGGGCAAAAAAGTATTTAGTCAGCCACCAATTGTGCAAGTTCTCCCACTTAAAAAGATGAGGCCTGTAATTTTCATCATAGGTACACTTCAACTATGACCGACAAAATTAGAAAAAAAATTCCAGAAAATTACATTGTAAGGTTTTTATTTATTTATTTGCAAATTATGGTGGAAAATAAGTATTTGGTCAATAACAAAACTTTCTCAAAACTTTGTTATATACCCTTGTTGGCAATGACAGAGGTCAAACGTTTTCTGTAAGTCTTCACAAGGTTTTCACACACTGTTGCTGTTTTTTTGGCCCATTCCTTCATGCAGATCTCCTCTAGAGCAGTGATGTTTTGGGGCTGTTGCTGGGAAACACGGACTTACAACTCCCTCCAAAGATTTTCTATGGGGTTGAGATCTGGAGACTGGCTAGGCCACTCCAGGACCTTGAAATGCTCCTTCGTTGCCTGGGCGGTGTGTTTGGGATCATTGTCATGCTGAAAGACCCAGCCACGTTTCATCTTCAATGCCCTTGCTGATGGAAGGTTTTCACTCAACATGGCCCCATTCATTCTTTCCTTTACACGGATCAGTCGTCCTGATCCCTTTGCAGAAAAACAGCCCCAAAGCATGATGTTTCCACCCCCATGCTTCACAGTAGGTATGGTGTTCTTTGGATGCAACTCAGCATTCTTTGTCCTCCAAACACGACGAGTTGAGTTTTTACCAAAAAGTTCTATTTTGGTTTCATCTGACCATATGACATTCTCCCAATCTTCTTCTGGATCATCCAAATGCTCTCTAGCAAACTTCAGACGGGCCTGGACATGTACTGGCTTAAGCAGGGGGACAAGTCTGGCACTGCAGAATTTGAGTCCCTGGTGGCGTAGTGTGTTACTGATGGTAGGCTTTGTTACTTTGGTCCCAGCTCTCTGCAGGTCATTC
Organism: Oncorhynchus tshawytscha; assembly: GCF_018296145.1. Lineage (NCBI taxonomy): Eukaryota > Metazoa > Chordata > Actinopteri > Salmoniformes > Salmonidae > Oncorhynchus > Oncorhynchus tshawytscha. Next base: position 15,605,996 of record NC_056443.1, read on the forward strand.
ACTAGGTCCCCCCGTGTGGTTCTGGGATTTTTGCTCACCGTTCTTGTGATCATTTTGACCCCACGTGGTGAGATCTTGCGTGGAGCCCCAGATCGAGGGAGATTATCAGTGGTCTTGTATGTCTTCCATTTCCTAATAATTGCTCCCACAGTTGATTTCTTCAAACCAAGCTGCTTACCTGTTGCAGATTCAGTCTTCCCAGCCTGGTGCAGGTCTACAATTTTGTTTCCGGTGTCCTTTGACAGCTCTTTGGTCTTGGCCATAGTGGAGTTTGGAGTGTGACTGTTTGAGGTTGTGGACAGGTGTCTTTTATACTGATAACAAGTTCAAACAGGTGCCATTAATACAGGTAACGGGTGGAGGACAGAGGAGCCTCTTAAAGAAGAAGTTACAGGTCTGTGAGAGCCAGAAATCTTGCTTGTTTGTAGGTGACCAAAGACTTATTTTCTACCATAATTTGCAAATAAATTCATAAAAAAATCCTACAATGTGATTTTCTGGATTTTTTCCCCTCATTTTGTCTGTCATGGTTGAAGTGTACCTATGATGAAAATTACAGGCCTCTCTCATCTTTCTAAGTGGGAGAACTTGCACAATTGGTGGCTGACTAAATTATTTTTTGCCCCACTGTATGTTGTGCTTTCACTGTAAAGCCTTTTTGAAAATCGGACATGATGGGTAGATTAACAACAAGTTTATCTTTCATTCGCTGTATTGGACTTGTTAATGTGTGAAAGTTACATATTTACAAAAAATATTTTGAATTTCGTGCACTGCCTTTTCAGCGGAATGTTGTCGAGGGGTTCCGCAAGCGGAAGGTTAACACTTTTTTGGTTACTACATGATTCCATGTGTTATTTCATAGTTTTGATGTCTACACTATAATTCTCCAATGTAGAAAATAGTAAAGATAAAGAAAAACTCTTGAATGAGTAAGTGTTCTACAACTTTTGACTAGTGTAGGTTATATCCCTTTCATGCTCACTTGATGAAAACATGAAAGCCCCTGTTGTTCCGGATCACTGTCTGATCTCACTCTCCATTGGATATGAGCAAAACTTTTAAATCATGTTAACACTTGCAAGGCCTCCGGGCTAGATGGAATACAAGGACCGGCCCATTCACAGAGCATGCAAGGACCAACTGGCAAGTGTCTTCACAGACATTTTCAATCTTTCCTTGTCCCAGTCTATAATGTTTCACGGTGACCACCATTGTCCCTGTTCCCAAGAACTCCAAGGTAACAAGCCTATATCGCCCTGTAGCACTCACATCTGTAATTATGAAGTGCTTTAAAAAAACTGGTCATGACACACAACACCACCATCATCTCACACACCCTGGACCTACTCCAATTTGCATACCGCCCCAACAGACCCACAGATGGTGAAATCTTAATTGTACTTCGCACTGCCCTATCCCACCTGGACAAGAGGGAAAATAACTATGTCATAAACTGAGGGTATTTGGAAAAAGACACAGGATGGTTATTCAATACCATCAATTTCAAAACTATTTCTTTGAATTTGTTCAATAAATTTGAATATTTGTAGCTACCTTTTAAGTTAATACCTGCAGTCAACTTGTGCAATATGTTAGGAGATGAAGCAGATTGCTGTCACGCCCTGACCTTAGAGAGCCATTTTATTTCTCTATTTCGTGAGGTCAGGATGTGATGTGGGGTGGGAATTCTATGTTTTGTATTTCTTAGTGTTTAGCCCAAGTGTGGTTCCCAATCAGAGGCAGCTGTCTATCATTGTCTCTGATTGGGAATCATACTTAGGTAGCCTTTTTCCCACCTATGTTGTGGGATCTTGTTTTTTTGTACAGCTCTTGTAGCCTACAGAATGGTACATTCATTTTGGTTTCACTTTGTTGCTGGTTCTCATTTAAATAAATATGATGACCACAAATTACGCTGCGCCTTGGTCTCCTTCAAACAACGAACGTTATAATTGCGTTCTTCATTTCACCAGCCACATTATGAAGCTTACTGGAGTTACCCAGAACAGTTGAGCCTGTCACGCATTTATTTCTAAATAGCACAATGGGAGAAAGCGAGAGCCGGTGAGTCCTTAGCTTCTATATCTTTCAGGGAGTCTCTGTTGTGTGGCGCACATGAGGTGATGAAGTTACAATTGTACGCAATTCACTACAAAATGTTTGCAATCTGATATCTTACAATGGCTTTCTTTCAGAAGTCAAAGTGCTCTGGATGAGTTCTGTAAAGCTGCCATTTTTTTCTTCCTCTTCCTTCAAAAAAGCATGCGCCACAACTATGTTAATTTGAACAATTTCTCTAGTTCAGTAGCTACTAGCTATGCTTGTATCACTGTGTGCTTGATTTGCCTGTCTTTGCAATTAGTTTTGTAGGTGACCAAATACTTATTTTACACCATAATTTGCAAATTCATTAAATCCTACAATGTGATTTTCTGGATTTCTCATTTTGTCTCAGTTGAAGTGTACCTACGATAAATTACAGGCCTCATCTTTTTAAGTGGGAGAACTTGCACAATTGGTGGCTGACTAAATACTTTTTTTTGGCCAACTGTATATGTTATTAATAGGGATGCGCAACATATCGGTGAGCATATCAGAATCGGACGATATTAGCTAAAAATGCCAGCATCCACCCGATGTCTTGTTCGACGCCGATGTGCAAAACTGATGTCAAAGCTGACGTGCATACCTATATAAACATAAGTAGATTACGTAACAAAACACAGCGCCACACAGAACAAAAGCAGAAAAATACTAAGCGCACACTTAGCAAAAGTTCAAAGTTCAAGTCGAGCAGTCATTTTTAAGAGTAAGAACATTTCAACGAGACAACTCAAAAGGCAAAATCCATTAATGCCAAGATAATGGAATTCATTGCCCTTGACAATCAAGTGCTCTGTCGTGGATGATGTTGGCTTTCGCCGACTGGTCGAGCCCCAGTACACACTATTTTTCAGATGTTGCCCAACCAGAGTTATACAGTATTGTTGAAACTCACATCCATGAGCGTCACTGTTATTAGCTTCACGACTGACATTTGGACCAGTGACGTCAGCCCCATGAGCATTATGAGTCTGGTTCTCATACCGCTGCTGCCATTTCAAAGGCATTTGAGAACATGTTTGAAATTTGGAAACATGAGCGCTCCATTCGAACAACTGACTCAACTGCATCTTCAGCAGACGGGATACCCTGTCATGGCATCGAAACGCCTGCTCAACAAAATGGCCAACACAGACCGTGGGGTTAAAACAAAAGTACTCGAGGCTGTGAACAAGCTCTCTGAGCCTCTTTACTGTGTCGCCACCATGCTCGACGCTAGATACAAGGACCGCTACTTCGATGCAGACAAACTATGATTATGTGAAATGTTACATACACAGGTGGACATGGGGGTGGGGATATACGTAAATGCCAACCTAAACTTTTTGGTCAGTGTGTGTGTAACCTTTATTTAACTAGGCAAGGCAGTTAAGAACAAATTCTTATTTACAATGACAGCCCACCCCAGCCAAACCTGGACGACACTGGGCCAATTGTGCGCCGCACTATGGCACTCCCGATCACGGCCAGATGTGACTGTAGTGACGCCTCTTGCACTGAGATGCAGTGCCTTAGACCGCTGTGTGTGTGTTAACTATTTACTGTACTAGAATGCTTAAAATGCCACAAATGTACAAAATTGGTCATCTGTATAGTTTTTTTTTGGCAAGGAAAATATTAGATATCGGTATCGGCCAAAAATGTAATATCAGTGCATCACTAGCTAATGTTGCATTGATTCAGTCAATTGCCACAAAGGGGTTGCTAGTGTTAACAGGGAAAACTCTAGAAAGTTAAGTGAAGTTCAATCTCGTGCTTCTCTCCATGGGCTGATTGTTCCCTCTAAACTGCGTAAGTACTTTGCTCACAAGCTTATACAGTTGAAGTAGGAAGTTTACATACACCTTAGCCAACTACATTTAAACTCAGTTTTTCACAATTCCTGATATTTAATCCAAGTAAAAATTCCCTGTCTTAGGTCAGTTAGGATCGCCACTTTATTAAGAATGTGTAATGTCAGAATAATAGTAGATTTATTTCAGCTTTTATTTCTTTCATCACATTCCCAGTGGGTCAGTTTACATACAATCAATTAGTATTTGGTAGCATTGCCTTTAAATTGTTTCACTTGGGTCAAACGTTTCAGGTAACCTTCCACAAGCTCCCCACAAGTTGGGTGAATGTTGGCCCTATCACCCTGACAGCACTGGTGTAACTGAGTCAGGTTTGTAGGCCTCCTTGCTCGCACACGCTTTTTTCAAATTTTCCATAGGATTGAGGTCAGGGCTTTCATGGCCACTCCAATATCTTGACTTTAAACCATTTTGACGCAACTTTGGAAGTATGCTTGGGGTCATTGTCCATTTGGAAGACCCATTTGCGACCAAGCTTTAACTTCCTGACTGATGTCTTGAGATGTTGCTTCAATATAGCCACCTAATTTTCCTTACTCATGAAGCCATCTATTTTGTGAAGTGCACCAGTTCTTCCTGCAGCAAAGCACCCCCACAACATGATGCTGCCACCCCCGTGCTTCACGGTTGGGATGGTGGTGTTCGGCTTGCAAGCCTCCCCCTTTTTCTCGAAACATAACAATAGTTATTGTGGCCAAACAGTTCTATTTTTGTTTCATCAGACCAGAGGACATTTCCCCAAAAAATACGCTCTTTGTCCCAAAATGCAGTTGCAAACCGCAGTCTGGCTTTTTTTATGGCGGTTTTGGAGCAGAGGCTTCTTCCTTGCTGAGCAGCCTTTCAGGTTGTCGATATAGGACATTTACTGTAGCCTATCAGAAGCTTCTAAAGCCATGACATAATTTTCTGGAATTTTACAAGCTATTTAGTCAGTCAACTTAGTGTATGTACACTTCTGACTCACTGGAATAGTGATTGAGTGAAATAATCTGTCTGTAAACAATTGCCACAAGTAATTGTTGCATGCACAAAGTAGATGTCCTAACCGACTTGCCAAAACTATAGTTTGTTAACAAGACATTCGTGGAGTTTTAATGATGAGTTGATAAGTTTTGATAAGTTTGATATGATAAGTTTTAATGATGCCAACCTAAGTGTATGTAAACTTCCGACTTCAACCGTATATATAAAACATATGTGACCCGTTTCAAGAAGCTAGACCAATGTCGCACGTCACTACTACACAGGAGAGGCATTTGAAAGTTTTTTTATTTTTACATAAATTGGTTTTTGGCAGAATTGCCTTCTGGAATTGCCATCCTGTGCCTTAATAACATGTGTATGTCATCTGTAAATACAAATAAAATTGTTAAATTACGAGCCTAGTTTACAGGACAAAGCCAGGAACCTTCCCGCTAACCGTGATTGACTGAGATAATGGATGGGCTGGACATGCCAAGAAATTAGTTCAGGTTGGTCTGCCATGTAGCACACTTGTCTATAACATGTTAAATATATAGTGTTAGCCATGGAGAACTGCAAAAGTGTTGCTACTGCTCTCAACAATATGGCTTCTCTGAAGATCAGTGGGAACAAATTGTGATGGGCTACTTTCTGCACACGATCAGAGTGAACCGGGATGACTTGACACAACGGCCAAACAAGTTTTAGCTAACTTCAAACCAAATGGAAAAAAGATGATGCTGCCACCACCATGTTTGACAGTGGGGATGGTGTATTCAGGGTGATGAACTTTGTTGCTTTTACACCAAACATAACATTTTGCATTGTTGCCAAAAAGTTCCATTTTGGTTTCATCTGACCAGAGCACCTTCTTCCACATGTTTGGTGTGTCTCCCAGGTGGCTTGTGGCAAACTTTAAACAACACTTTTTATGGATATCTTTAAGAAATGGCTTTCTTATTGCCACTCTTCCATAAAGGCCAGATTTGTGCAATATACGACTGATTGTTGTCCTATGGACAGAGTCTCCCACCTCAGCTGTAGATCTCTGCAGTTCATCCAGAGTGATCATGGGCCTCTTGGCTGCATCTCTGATCAGTCTTCTCCTTGTATGAGCTGAAAGGTTAGAGGGACGGCCAGGTCTTGGTAGATTTGCAGTGGTCTGATACTCCTTCCATTTCAATATTATCGCTTGCACAGTGCTCCTTGGGATGTTTAAAGCTTGGGAAATATTTTTGTATCCAAATCCGGCTTTAAACTTCTTCACAACAGTATCTCGGACCTGCCTGGTGTGTTCCTTGTTCTTCATGATGCTCTCTGTGCTTTTAACGGACCTCTGAGACTATCACAGTGCAGGTGCATTTATACGGAGACTTGATTACACACAGGTGGATTGTATTTATCATCATTAGTCATTTAGGTCAACATTGGATCATTCAGAGATCCTCACTGAACTTCTGGAGAGAGTTTGCTGCACTGAAAGTAAAGGGGCTGAATAATTTTGCACGCCCAATTTTTCAGTTTTTGATTTGTTAAAAAAGTTTGAAATATCCAATAAATGTCGTTCCACTTCATGATTGTGTCCCACTTGTTGTTGATTCTTCACAAAATAATACAGTTTTATATCTTTGTTTTAATCCTGAAATGTGGCAAAAGGTCGCAAAGTTCAAGGGGGCCGAATACTTTCGCAAGGCACTGTATATGAAGCCAAAGTCATATGATTAACTATGGGTTAGATAATGTATTAGAATGTGTGCACCATTTGTAAGCTAGCTAGCTAGACGAAAAAGCTAGGCTACTTTAATAAACCACTTTACAAGTTAGCTAACTTACTCTTACAAATAAATATACTTTTTAAATTATGGAATATGAAAAATAGAGCTACAGACCCAGCCTGACATTGGAAATTATCTAATTGTTCATTGTATGAGTATTTCAGTGAGGGGACTATTTTCTTGAAGTCAAAGAAAACTGTTGCTGACCTCTGAAAGTACGTAGTGGGCTGACAGAGGAGGTATGTATCTAAATGATTTATTAATAAAGTATTATATATGGTATAATAAGTCTTGGTGATTCAATAGCCTAGGTAATCATGAATTGACTTAACACACCATCTATGTTTTGCTCAGTCTGGCAGTAACTCAACTATCAGAGGCAGAGGATCTCTTTTGGCTGCTGCTGACAACAGCTGCATGCAAATTGTTCTTCTACATCATAATAATGTTTACGTAGCATTTCTTCTTCCTTTTGGCATACTAATTTGTTTCTCCTCCTTTCTTCGTATTCTCAGAAACCAGCCAGGCAACCACCCAAAATGTACTGTTCCATAAAAGTCAGTCAGTTGTTACCAAGATTGACATGGGTCATCATTCAAACAAAGGGATGCCGCCCAGGCCACGACCATACTTCCAAACTATGTTTGCATATAATGAAAATAAAATCTCAAATATACTTGTCTTTTTCCCCATTATTTAACTGTTTATTCTATTATATTCTTAGCTAAAAAAAATACTATTTATTAGTAGTAGCCTTAATTCATAAATTACACCATACAGAGTTCTAGAGAACCAGTCAAAAGTTTGAACACCTACTCATTTAAGGGTTTCTTTATTTTTACTATTTTCTACATTGTAGAATAGCACATATGAAATCACGTAATAACCAAAAGTGTTCAATTTAAAGTAGACACCCTTTGCCTCAGTGACAGCTTTGCACACTCTTGGCATTCTCTCAATCAGCTTCAACTGGAATGCTTTTCCAACAGTCTTGTTGGCTGCCTTTCCTCCACTCTGCAGTCCAACTCATCCCAAACCATCTCAATTGGGTTGAGGTCAGGTGATTGTGGAGGCCACGTCATCTGATGCACCACTCCTTCTTGGTTAAATAGCCTTTACAGAGCCTGGAGGTGTGTTGGGCAATTGTCCTGTTGAAAAACAAATTATAGAAACACTAAGCACAAACCAGGTGGGATGGCAAATCACTGCAGAATGTTGTGATAGCCATGCTGGTTAAGTGTGCCTTGAATTCTAAATAAATCACAGACAGTGTCACCAGCAAAGCAACTTGACACCACCTCACCTCATCCTCCATGCTTCACGGTGAGAACCACATATGCGGAGATCATCCGTTCACCTACTCTGCTTCTCACAAAGACACAGCGGTTGGAACCAAAAAAGTGAAAAATGTGGACTCATCAGAGGAAAGGACAGATTTCCACCAGTAATGTCCATTGCTCGTGTTTTTTGGCCCAAGCAAGTCTCTTTTTCTTATTGGTGTCCTTTAGTAGTGGTTTCTTTGCAGCAATTTGACCATGAAGGCCTGATTCATGCAGTCTCCTTTGAACAGTTGATGTTGAGATGTGTCTGTAACGTGAACTGTGAAGCATTTATTTGGGCTGCAGTTAATTGCCGATTTCTGAGGCTGGTAACTCTAATGAACTTATCCTCTGCAACAGAGGTAACTCTGGCTCTTCCTTTCCTGTGGCGGTCCTCATGAGATTCAGTTTCATCATAGCGCTTGATTGTTTTTGTGACTGCACTAGAAGAAATATGGACTCAATCTTTTACCAAATAGGGCTATCTTCATTATACCATCCCTACCACGTCACAGCACAACTGATTGACTCAAACGCATTAAGAAGGAAAGAAATTCCACAAATTAACTTAACAAGGCACATCTGTTAATTGAAATGCATTCCACCTCATGAAGCTGGCTGAGAATATGCCAAATGTGCAAAGCAAGTCAACGCAAAGGGTGGCTACTTTGAATAATCTAAAATATATTTTTTAACACTTTTGGTAGCTACATTATTCCATGTGTTATTTCATAGTTTTAATGTCTTAACGATTATTCTACATGTAGAAAATGGTATAAAGATACAAATGTTTTAAAAAAGAATAACCCTTGAATGAGTACGTGTGGCCAAACTTTTGACTGGTACTATTTTATTTATTTTTGCTCAGAAAACGTGAGGTCTAAATAAAACCACAAATAATGTGTAAGGCTACACCAGGGTTCCACAACTGTTAGATTAACACAAACAACATGGTTGGCCGCTATTGTCAGGCAGGCGACATGCCAGTTAACATTTTCGGTCACACGATTTCCTAAAACGTTGTCAAATCGTGCATAAAGTTCGTCCACAGCAGTGTTGGAATATCATCAAGCACGTCTCGTCATGAAACTTTATTCACAAAGTGTTCGTTAAACTCCAAAACTGCACTGCTGCTGCGGCCAACCCAACACCCTCCTCTCTCCTTCCGTATCCAATCCACTGAACAAAAACCAATTCCTTACCTGTGATACTGACATATTCAGGTACACGAACAGTCCGGTGGTCGAGGCAATCTGTAGAACGATCACCACAATCACCACCATTGCGATCCACATCTTGGATGGCGCGGCATCGCGACGCGTGTTTGCCGTGGCCGGGACCATCATATACGTTGTGGATTCGTTGCTGACGCTTCTGAAGTAATCCTGCTGCTGCTGAAGGCTGTTCGGCGTGGCCATGGTAGCATTCCCGACACATGTGTATCCGTCAAAAACAACAACGAAGTCAAGGACTGGACGGGTATATTAAATCAATGCTCAGGCTACATGAGCTTGTCTCATGCTTTTCGAGTCGGAAAGAGCCCCTTCATTCAATTTACCGTGTGAGGAGGAGAAGGAGGGTAACCACTCCAGTCGTTTATCCTATTCCTCGTATTTCTTCCTCTTTGCCCCGACGACTTGAGAGAAAGTTGACTGGGGTAACCACGTTCCAATCCTGCAGACAGAGAGTGTGCGCAGCCTGCCTCCGCTCCAGTTCCTTCAAAACAGAGATGGGTGCGTGGTGTTAACCTCTCAGTTACCTCCTGAGAGAGGCCACTGCACTGAACAGAATAGGACAAATATTTAGCCAAAACTCTAGAAAACTGAGCCTTGATTAAATATTTGAACTTTCCCTTGGCAATCGTCTATTTTATTGTTAGTATGGCTATGGAAATTTGTATTTGAAATGAATGGTACTTTTTTTATCATGAAAAATTAAAACCTAACTAAAGTGTTTTTCATCGAACTTATATTTATTATTAAGAATAGATTACATTTGTGAAACTAAAAGGGAAGCATTTATGGTAAAATAAACAACTTTCATCTCAAACACAACCTCCCAATGAAGATGCATTAAGTTCCATTTGAAATGACTGTAGAAGAAGCAGATAGATGGGAACAGATAAGTGACTGCTTTTAGCGTTGTAAATATGTCTGACTATCTTTATTAATAATCTTGATTTCCTTTCTGTCTCTCCCACTTTCTGTCTCTGGTCTCTACAGCTGTGTGGTCATGTGTGAGCCAAGGGGACCACTGCTTGTCTCATTGCTCCATGAGTGTATGCTCTATATTGAGATGGGAGACAGATTGTGGGGGAGACTGTGGTTTTGGGACCCCGCCAGACAGACAGCCCTGATACTGAGGACCTTGCCCCCTCAAACCTTGTTATAAGACCGACTGACCGAACAGAGCCCTGGGAGAAAGGGAGTAGCCTAGGTTTATTAATAAACCATCCCCAGACACTGACTAATGTAAGGTCAGTTGTTTTGGGTGTTTTCTCCCCCAAATAGTTTGGCACAGGTACTTTGATTCTTACACTTCATAGTAGCGCACATATGTGTGGTGATCCCTTTTCCAAAGTATGGCTGGCCTATTCCTCTCTACCTCTCCAAATGACTATGGCATCTCCCTCTCATAATTCCTGGAAGCAGGGGAAGGAAAGCCCTGTCGCTTTTATGCTCCCATCCCTGTAAAGAGGTGAAACCACAGGTCTGCTGCTGATGTCAAAGGAGAAATAAACTCTTCACAGAGATGTTCAACATGGTTGCGTTGAAGGGCAACAATAAACCAATCAGACATTCATATGACAGAGCTGGCTGCAATCATTTGATTCAAATGATAGTGGGACTCGAAGAAAAAAAAAGTGTTTGAACCAATGACCTACAGAGATGAAATGATATACAGTATATGTCTCTGAGAGACAAATTAACCTTTTCTTGAGTCAGGCTTGTAATGTGTACCCACTGGGCACAGACGTCAATTCAACGTCTATTCCTTGTTGGTTTCAAGACGTGGAAACAACGTTGATTCAACAAGTGTGTACCCAGTGGGTAGTGTAGTGGTAGCTTATCTACTGTGCAACTGGGACTGCTGAAAATTATCAATGTATGTAATCCACATGTGTTACTATACAGACAAAAAGCAGTGTGTGCGTGTTCACACTGTATTTCACATGTAAACTGCCTGGATGGAAAAATAGGTGATTGCAAAGTTAAACAAACCATACAAATCCATGCACGAGGTACAGATGCAAAGTTTGGTAACAAAATGATGGCACAAACAGCACAAACCTTCATTGTTACCGAACTTTGCCTATGCACTGTTCTTCAAGTAAATGTGTTTTTGTAACATTTTCCGTGGAAATTATTGAAGGTAGTCCTTGTGCATAGAGTTCTATGATTTGTTTAACTTTGCAATCATGCATTTTTGTTTGAGATACATTTTAAAGGGTAAAATCTGAGTCTCAGTTTCACTCTGTTACTCTGGAATTGCCCAGTAGCAAGCCAGCACTTCTTTCACTCACTCACTCACTCACTCACTCACTCACTCACTCACTCACTCACTCACTCACTCACTCACTCACTCACTCACTCACTCACTCACTTACTCACACCTTGCCGTGAAGACTATTCTTCTGAAACTCTGTGCATGTATCCGTCTAAACCTGGGCTCTTTGTATATATATTTTGCTTGTGTGTATGTTTCTGCCTATGTGTGTGTGTATGTTCCTATCCGTAATTGTGTCCCGCGGAAGGGGCTGCCCGTGGCCAAATGTGGGAGGCAAAAGTTCACAATCTAAATTCCTGCCATGTTAGATATCTGAGCTGGGGGAATACATCAGACACACACACCCGCGCACGCAGGCAGGCAGAAACACACCTCAGACAAACATGTGCACACACACACGCACACTAAAACATACCTTAGCCACACACACACACACACACACACACACAATGCCGTTTCTAAGGATAACTGACATAAGCAGCTGCCCCGCTAGGGGGCCCCCAGCTCAAAAAGTATGTTCAGCTTACTGTTAGTTAGTATAGTAGAATCCACAATATGCAATTTGTAAATTTGGTAGTGCACCAGCAGTTTTCCTCTTTTTACTGTATGTCAGTCACTGACAGTCACTCAATTAGCCCATGTCAGCACTTTATAGATTGCTAGGTAAATTAGTCTAGGCAGCAATCTAAACCTTCTAGTAATCATGGCTGAATTACTGACCAGACAAACAAGGCATGTGCCCAGGGACCCTGACCTCTAGGGGGCCCCCATTGATTTTGTTAGTCACTCTCACTGCGACATCATATGAACATGGCATGCACAATAAATATAAGTATGTGAACACCCCTTCAAATTAGTGGATTTGGCTATTTCAGCCACACCATTGCTGACAGGTGTATAATATCGACCACACAGTCATGCAATCTCCATTGGCAGTAGAATGGCCTTATTGGAGAGCTCAGTGACTTTCAATGTGGCAATATCATAGGATGCCACCTTTCCAACAAATCAGTTCTTCAAATGTCTGCCCTGCTAGAGCTGCCACGGTCAACTGTAAATGTTGTTATTGTGAAGTGGAAATATCTAGGAGCAACAACGGCTCAGCAGTGAAGTGGTAGGCCACACAAGCACACAGAATGGGGACCATCGAGTGCTGAAGCGCATAAAAACCTTCTTTCCTCGGTTCCAACTATCACTACCGAGTTCCAAACTGCCTCTGGAAGAAATGTCAGCACAATAACTGTTCGTATTGAGCTTCATGAAATGGGTTTCCATGGCCGAGCAGCTGCACACAAGCCTAAGATCACTTTGCGCAATGCCAAGCATCGGCCTGGGGGGTGTAAAGCTCACCGCCATTGGACTCTGGAGTGATGACTCACACTTCACCATCTGGCTGTCCGGTGGACGAATATGAGTTTGGCGGATGCCAGGAGAACGCTACCTGCCCCAATGCATAGTGCCAACTGTAAAGTTTGGTGGAGGAGGAATAATATTCTGTTTCTGGCTAGGCCCCTTAGTTCCAGTGAAGGGAAATAATTGTATATATTTCATATATTACATATATACAATTGGATATTTCATGATATCCAATTGGTAGTTACAGTCTTGTCCCATCGCTGCAACTCACGTACTGACTAGGGAGAGGCAAAGATCGAGAGCCATGCGTCCTCCAGAACACGACACTGCCAAACCGCACTGCTTCTAGACACACTACTCACTTATCCCGGAAGCCAGCCTCACCAATGTGTCAGAAGAAACACTGTTCAACTGGCGACCGTGTCAGCATGCATGCTCCCAGCCCACCACAGGAGTCACTAGAGTGCAATGGGACAAGGACATCCCGGCCGGCCATAGCTAGGTTGCAATGGAGCCCGCTTAGCCTGGAATAGCTAACGAACGTTTCCAGAAGCTGTACAAGCTGTGTTTATTATGCACTTGTCCAGGACAGAATTAACAATCCGAAGTTCCAATGCGGCTATGCTTAAAACACAAATCTCAATTCTGTGCAAATTTATGGAGAGAAATGTTTGTCTTTCTCAACGACGCCTTGTCATCTGTCCCTATCTGAATGGCCTGTGCTAAATGGAACTTGCCTGCCAAGGAAACCGAAAGCAGCAGCATGCTGCTAAGCAGACGGGAGTAACTGCGAGAGGTTCGGAGGAGATTGACATCAGAAATAATAGCTTCACCGGTGCCAGATCTACCTGCGCCTTCATCAAATTAAAAATCAAATCAAATGTTATTTGTCATATACACATGGTTAGCAGATGTTTATGGGAGTGTAGCGAAATGCTTGTGTTTCTAGTTCCGACCATGCAGTAATATCTAACAAGTAATCTAACAATTTCACAACAACTACCTTATACACACAAGTGTAAGGGAATGAATAAGAATATGTACATAAAAATATTTGGATGAGCGATGGCCAAACGGCATTGGTAAGATCCAGTAGATGGTATAGAGTACAGTATATACATATAACATGAGTAATGTAGGGTATGTAAACATCATATAAAGTGGCATTGTTTAAAGTGGCTACTGATACATTTATTACATCCAATTTTTTATTATTAAAGTGGCTAGAGATGAGTCAGTATGTTGGCAGCAGCCACTCAATGTTAGTGATGGCTGTTTAACAGCCTGATGTCCATGAGATAGAAGGTGTTTTTCAGTCTCTCGGTCCCAGCTTTGATGCACCTGTACTGACCTCACCTTCTGGATAATAACGGGGTGAACAGGCAGTGGCTCGGGTGGTTGTTGTCCTTGATGATCTTTTTGGCCTTCCTGTGACATCGGGTGGTGTAGGTGTCCTGGAGGGCAGGTAGTTTGCCGCCGGTGATGCATTGTGCAGACCTCACTACCCTCTGGAGAGCCTTACGGTTGTGGGCGGGGCAGTTGCCGTATCAGGCGGTGATACAGCCCGACAGGATGCTCTCGATTGTGCATCTGTAAAAGTTTGAGTGTTTCTGATGACAAGCCAAATTTCTTCAGCCTCCTGAGGTTGAAGAGGCACTGCTGCAACTTCTTCACCACGCTGTCTCTGTGCGTGGACCATTTAAGTTTGTCTGTGATGTGTACGCCGAGGAACTTCAAACTTTCCACCTTCTCCACTATTGTCCTGTCGATGTCGATAGGGTTGTGCTCCCTCTGCTGTTTCCTGAAGTTCACGATCATCTCCTTTGTTTTGTTGACATTGAGTGTGAGGTTATTTTCCTGACACCCCCTCACCTCCTCCCTGTAGGCCGTCTCGTCAGCAGGGTGGAGATGTTGTTTCCTACCCTCACCACCTGGAGGCGGCCTGTCAGGACATCCAGGACCCAGTTGCACAGGGAGGGGTCGAGACCCAGGGTCTTGAGCTTAATGACGAGTTTGTAGGGTACTATGTTGTTAAATGCTGAGCTGTAGTTGAAGAACAGCATTCTTACATAGGTATTCCTCTTGTCCAGATGGGTTAGGGCAGTGTGATTGCGATTGCATCGTCTGTTGACCTATTGGAGCGGTAAGCAAATTGGAGTGGGTCTAGGGTGTCAGGTAGGGTGGAGGTGATATGGTCCTTTACTAGTCTCCCAAAGCACTTTATGATGACGGAAGTGAGTGCTATGGGGCGATAGTCATTTAGCTCAGCTAACTTAGCATTATTGGAAACAGGAACAATGGTGGCCCACTTGAAGCATGTGGGAACAGCAGACTGGGATAAGGATTGATTGAATATGTCTGTAAACACACCAGCCAGCTAGTCTGCGCATGCTCTGAGGCCGCGGCTAGGTATCCCGTCTGGGCCGGCAGCCTTGCGAGGGTTAACACATTTAAATGTTTTACTCATGTTGGCTGCAGTGAAGGAGAGCCTGCAGGTTTTGGTAGCGGGCCGTGTCAGTGGCACTTGTATTGTCTTAAAAGCGAGCAAAGAATTTGTTTAGTTTGTCTGGGAGCAAGACATCGTGATCCGTGACGGGGCTGGTTTTCTTTTTGTAGTCCGTGATTGGCTGTAGACCCTGCCACATACCTCTCATGCCTGAGCCGTTGAATTGCGACTCTACTTTGCCTCTACACTGATGCTTAGCTTGTTTGATTGCCTTGCGTAGGGAATAGCTACACTGTTTGTATTCGGTCATGTTTCCGGTCGCCTTGCCCTGATTAAAAGCCGTGGTTCGCGCTTTCAGTTTTGCGCAAATGCTACCATCAATCCACGGTTTCTGGTTGGGGAAGGTTTTAATAGTCGCTGTGGGTACAACATCACTGATGCACTTGCTAATAAACTCGCTCACCGAATCAGCGTATTCATCAATGTTATTGTCCGACGCTATGCGGAACATGTCCCAGTCCACGTGATCGAAGCAATCTTGAAGCGTGGAATCCGATTGGTCGAACCAGCATTGAACAGACCTGAGCACAGGTGTTTCCTGTTTTAGTTTCTTTCTATAGGCTGGGAGCAACAAAATGGAGTCGTGCCCGGGTCGCGCATTCAATATGCTGATAAAATTTAGGGAGCCTTGTTTTCAGATTAGCCTTATTAAAATCCCCAGCTACAATAGATGTAGCCTCAGGATATGTGGTTTCCAGTTTACAATGAAGTGAAGTTCTTTCACGGCCGTCGATGTGTCTGCTTGGGGGGGATATACTCTACTGTGATTATAATCAAAGATAATTCTCTTGGTAGATAATGCGGTCGGCATTTGATTGTATGGAACTCTATATCAGCTTAACAAAATGACTTGAGTTCCTGTATGTTGTTATGATCACACCACGTCTCGTTAATTATAAGGCATACACCCCCACCCTTCTTCTTACCAGAAAGATGTTTGTTTCTGTCGGCGTGATGCATGAAGAAACCAGGTGGCTGTACCAGCTCTGATAACGTATCCCGAGTGAGCCATGTTTCCGTGAAACAAAGAACTTTACAATCTCTGTCTCTCTGGATTTCGTCTACCTTGTTGTCAAGAGACTGGACATTGGCGAGTAGTGTACTCGGGAGCTGTGCGCGATGTGCCAGTCCACGGAGCCTGACCAGAAGACCGCTCCATCTTCCCCTTCTGCGGCGCCGTTGTTTTGGGTCGCCGGCTGGGATCCGATCCATTGTCCTGGGTGGTGGACCAAACAGAGGATCCGCTTCGGGAAAGTTGTATTCCTGGTCGTAATGTTGGTGAGTTGGTGTTGCTCTTATCTCCAATAGTTCCTTCCGGCTGTATGTAATAAAACTTAAGATTTTCTGGGGTAACAATGTAAGAAATAATACATAAAAAAACAAAATACTGTATAATGTCCTAGGAGCGCGAATCAAGGCGGCCATCTCTGTCGGCGCCGGAAGTTTATGGGATTGCCTGTGTCCGCGATGGCGTTGCTGACTTCAACTCTAGCAGAGGCTTTGTTGTCGGGTTGGGCTCCTTTTCCTCTCTCTGGATCTGACGGTGCACTGCCTGCTGTGGGAGGTTTGGACCTTTCACCGGGAGCAGCGAGCGTACACTTTCCTGCTTCTCTTGGGCTCCGTGAAAAACTCAACTAATTGTGTAAGGGGTGGGACTGGGCGGATTTCGCCATTCCCTTCTCCGGTAGTTGTATTGGGCAATTCAATAGTGAGAAATGTCTTAGTCCATGAAGCAAAAATGTTATGCTATTCAGGAGTATCAGTACAGGACATCAATAAGCTGCTCCCAAACATTTTAAACCAGCATCAAGAAACTGAATCTATCGTAGTTCATGTTCGATGCAATGACATTATGAAGGGCAGCTCATAACAGCTGAAGATGGATTTTAAATGACTGATTAGGTAACTATTCGACACCCAACAAACACCCCATAATGTCTGTCCCTCTGCCCTCTCTAAATCGTGGCATTGAACGGTTCAGCAGACTTTTAGCACTCCATAACTGGCTACAAGACTATTGCAGCTCTGTAAGTGTATACTTTTTTGAGAATGTTGATACCTTCTGGAAACAAAGCTCGTATTATAAAGAGAATGGGATCCAACTAAATCATTTGTGTTCCTCGATCCTTTCACAGCATTATAAGGCTGCGTGGAGACAATGATTCATCAATGACCTAAACCCAGCTCATGTAATCCCTTCCATTGTGTCACTGAGTTACATAATGCTTCAGCAACTGTACGTTATCCCAGGGGCATTGGAAGACACAATGTAAAGTAGCCTAACTTTTATGTCCCTCTTTCTGCACTGAATGCCTCTGCTGATCCCACAGCTACTGTATGCAGTGTGTCTATGAACCAGAGTGATACTGTTATCACTGAGGCAATGTGCCCTAGCAGGAAGTCCACCATGTGCAGCTCACCCTGCACCAACATAAATGACAGGAACATGTCTACCTCTGCTATGCTTCTCTGCTAAGCAATAAAAATAATCAAGCATCCCAGAAAAGTGCTAAAATTAGCCCAATTTAACATACAGTACCCGTAAAAGTTTGGACACACCTACTCATTCATGTGTTTTTCTTTATTTTTACATTGTAGAATAATAGTGAAGACATGAAAACTATGAAATACCACATATGGAATCATGTAGTAACCAAAAAAAGGGTTAAACAAATTCTTCAAAGTAGCTATGATTAATGACTCATGGTGTGACTGTGATAACATACAGGAACTCAAGTCCTTTTGTTCACCTGACCTAGAATACCTCACAATCAAATGCTGGCCGTATTATCTCCCAGGAGAATTCCCTTCAGTTATCGTCACAGCCGTGTATATCATCCCTCAAGCCGTTAGCACGACAGCCCTCAAAGAACCACATCTCCTGAGGCCGAATTAATAGTAGCTGGGGATTTAAATAAAGCAAATTTGATGAAAGGCCTGCCGAAGTTCTATCAACACATTGACTGACATCGACCACTGCTACTCCAACTTCCGGGATCCCTACAAGGCCCTACCCCGCCATCCTTTCAGCAAATCTAATCACAACTCCATTTTGCTCCACCCTTCCTACAGGCAGAAACTCAAACAGGAAGTACCCATGCTAAGGACTATTCAACGCTGGTCTGACCAATCAGAATCCATGCTTCAAGATTGTTTTGATTAAGCTAGATAGATGGCAGCATTCACACAAATCTGAAAGTGCCAGAGCATTTAACAATGGCAAGGTGACTGGGAATACGACAGAATACAAACAGTGTAGTTATTCCCTCTGTCAGGCAATCAAACAGGCAAAATGTCAGTATAGAGACAGAGTGGAGTCGCAATTCAACGGCTCAGACACAAGACATATGTGGCAGTGTCTACAGACAATCACGGACTACAAAGGGTAAATCCAACGTCTTGCTTCCAGACAAGCTGAACACCTTCTTCGCCTGCTTTGAGGATAGCACAGTGCCACCAACGTGGCCCGCTACCAAAATCTGTGGCCAACGTGAGTAAGACATTTAAGCGTGTTAACCCTCGCAAGGCTGCCAGACGGCATCCTTAGCTGCGTCCTCAGAGCATGCACAGGCCAGCTGGCTGAAGTGTTTACGGGCATATTCAATCTCTCCCTATCCCAGTCTACTGTCCCCACATGGTTCAAGAGTTCCACCATCGTTCCTGTACCCAAGAAGGCAAAGGTAACTAAATGACTATTGCCCGTAGCCCTCACTTCTGTCATCATGAAGTGCTTTGAGAGACAGGTCAAGTATCATATCAACTCCACCTTACCTGACACCCTAGACGCACTTCAATTTGCTTACCGCCCCAATAGATCCACAGAAGATACAACCGCCATCGCACTGCACACTGCCCTATCCAACCCGAAAGAGGAATAACTACAGTGAGGGAAAAAAGTATTTGATCCCTTCTGATTTTGTACGTTTACCCACGGACAAAGAAATTATGAGTCTATCATTTTAATGGTAGGTTTATTTGAACAGTGAGAGACAGAATAACAACAAAAAAATCCAGAAAAACGCATGTCAAAAATGTTATAAATTGATTTGCATTTTAATGAGGGAAATAAGTATTTGACCCCTCTGCAAAACATGACTTAGTACTTGGTGGCAAAACCCTTGTTGGCAATCAGAGGTCAGATGTTTCTTGTAATCTCAGGAGGGATTTTGTCCCACTCCTCTTCACAGATCTTCTCCAAGTCATTAAGGTTTCGAGGCTGACGTTTGGCAACTCGAACCTTCAGCTCCTTCCATAGATTTTCTATGGGATTACGGTCTGGAGACTGGCTAGGCCACTCCAGGACCTTAATGTGCTTCTTCTTGAGCCAGTCCTTTGTTGCCTTGGCCGTGTGTTTTGGGTCATTGTCATGCTGGAATACCCATCCACAAACCATTTTCAATGCCCTGGCTGAGGGAAGGAGGTTCTCACCCAAGATTAGACGGTACATGGTTCCGTCCATCGTCCCTTTGATGCGGTGAAGTTGTCCTGTCCCCTTAGCAGAAAAACACCCCCAAAGCATAATGTTTCCACCTCCATGTTTTACGGTGAGGATGGTGTTCTTGGGGTCATAGGCAGCATTCCTCCTCCTCGAAACACGGCCAGTTGAGTTGATGCCAAAGAGCTCCATTTTGGTCTCATCTGACCACAACATTTTCACCCAGTTGTCCTCTGAATCATTCAGATGTTCATTGGCAAACTTCAGATGGGCATGTATATGTGCTTTGAAAATTGAATTGATGCCGAATTGAAGCCATTGAAAATAAGAATTTGTTCTTAACTGACTTTCCTAGTAAAATAAAGGTAAAATGTTTTTTTATTTTTTAAATCCCACGTTTTGGCTCGATAGGTCATTTGGTGCCCGAGCAAGACCTTGACTGGGCTATCAGACAGAAATGTTGGTGTCCAACTATATGGGCTGAGGCAGTCGCAATGCACCTAGTCTTGCGACTCTGAGACATGTCTAAATGTCGGCATTTTTGTGATGTAAAAATGAATTGAAGTTATTGCAAATGTATGAGGCTGTTTCTCGGTCCGAGAACCTTCTAGAGC
This sequence comes from Oncorhynchus tshawytscha, assembly GCF_018296145.1. NCBI lineage: Eukaryota > Metazoa > Chordata > Actinopteri > Salmoniformes > Salmonidae > Oncorhynchus > Oncorhynchus tshawytscha. The sequence goes on from NC_056443.1 coordinate 15,626,430, forward strand.
CACATAACCCACCACGCACTATTGACCTGAGCTCTAGAACAGGTTTCTAAAGTTTCAGAACTCTAGGTCTGACAGTTCTTTAATAGTTCGAACAAAGTTAACTATTGCAGGCACTGTCTGTCTCTACGCACCCCAATGTGTCCCTCCTTCCAAGCTGTGTGTGTGTGATTTAGTTTTTCTTGGAAATTTTATGGGAGACATGACTGATTTTACAGTTCACGAGGGTTGCCTAATTACACATATGAAGTTTGGAAAAGATCTGACCTTTTTAACTCTTTGAAACAGCCCCTATGACACCATTTAAGGCACTTCCGGCTGGCACAGAAAGCTATAAGGAAACACATATCCTGATTGGGGTATGGAAAAAAACTTTTAGGGTGATTTTAACCACTTCCATTTGCTTCAGGAAGCTTAGAATCGACACAGGTAGACCTCATAGTGTCCTGATGGACTGTCATTGAATACAGGTTCATAAGGCACTTATAACCCACATAGGCTTCAGGTTGACTTTAGAGGAGCTGGCAATGTATTCCTATGGGGAGAGATATTGTAATCTGTGAGATCAAAAATCCCTGATTAACTGTTAAGGGTTAATGCCACACGGTCAAGGTTAGGCTTGCACAGAACCTCAGGAGGACCTCAGGAACGTACCTGAGGTCGAATTGTCCTTCTCACCCTAACGGTTATCTCACTTTCACCCAAAAGCAAATGACATTTAGGGCCAGGCTTCATTTTGGGCCTACTTTTTCACAGTCGCTGCACTCAGAGCGAGCTACGGTCAAGCGGGGCATCTCGTTGAAGTCGGCACGGCCTTGAGAATATGGAAATGCCATTGTAGGATCTGTGTGTCTTTAAGCACCGCACTTTGTCACTCCATCCTTGCTGTGTGTGTGTGTGTGTGTGTGTGAGAGAGCTTTTCTTTGACATCTGTTGGGAGAAATGACTGACTTACAGTTCATGAGGGTTGCCTAATCACACATATGAAGTTTTGCAAAGATTGGACCTTTTTAACCCTTCGAAACAGCACCTATGACACCATTTTAAGGCACGTCCGGTTTACACAGGAAACTGAAAGTGAACACATATCCTCCTTGGGGTAGGCAATTATACAATTTTTAGTTTTAGGTCTTTACATTAAGAACTGACTTATTTACGGAGGGTTTTAGTGAGTGTGTGTTGTTTCAGAAAATCACAGAAAAATCACAGAAATCTCGCAGAGCTCCGAAGCACACTTTAAAAAGATTTGTATGAACACAACTGCTGCAACTGGATCTGTAACTGTTTTTTTTTTAAACTATTTTTGAACATCACCAATTTGACATTGTACGATTTCTCTTAAATGACGATAGACAAATGTCTGGTTATTTTTTTATTGACACTGTAGGTTCCTTTGCTTTGCGCTACAGCGCCTCTTCAACCACTGGTGGCTGAAAAAAATGTGGTTTGTCACCGAAAACCCTCACAAACTTTTACAGATGCACAATTGAGAGTATTCTGTCGTGCTGTATCATTGCCTGGTAAGGCAACTGCACCGCATACAACCGCAGGGCTCTCCAGAGGCTGGTGCTGTCTGCCCAACGCATCACCAAGGACAAACTACACCTACAGCACCTGATGTCACAGGAAGGCCAAAACGATCATCAAGGACAACAACCACCTGAGCCACTGCATGTTCACCCCGCTATCATCCAGAAGGCGAGGTCAGTACAGGTGCATCAAAGCTTGGACCGAGAGACTGAAACACATCAGACGGTTAACCTTTTTGGGATTGGGGGCAGCATTTTCACATTTAGATGAATAGCATGCCCAGAGTGAACTGCCTCCTACTCTGTCCCAGATGCAAATATACAGTGGGGCAAAAAAGTATTTAGTCAGCCACCAATTGTGCAAGTTCTCCCACTTAAAAAGATGAGAGGCCTGTAATTTTCATCATAGGTACACTTCAACTATGACAGACAAAATGAGAAAATCACATTGTAGGATTTTTAATGAATTTATTTGCAAATTATGGTGGAAAATAAGTCTTTGGTCAATAACAAAAGTTTATCTCAATACTTTGTTATATACCCTTTGTTGGCAATGACAGAGGTCAAACGTTTTCTGTAAGTCTTCACAAGGTTTTCACACACTGTTGCTGGTATTTTGGCCCATTCCTCCATGCAGATCTCCTCTAGAGCAGTGATGTTTTGGGGCTGTTGCTGGGCAACACAGACTTTCAACTCCCTCCAAAGATTTTCTATGGGGTTAAGATCTGGAGACTGGCTAGGCCACTCCAGGACCTTGAAATGCTTCTTACGAGGCCACTCCTTCGTTGCCCGGGCGGTGTGTTTGGGATCATTGTCATGCTGAAAGACCCAGCCACGTTTCATCTTCAATGCCCTTGCTGATGGAAGGAGGTTTTCACTCAAAATCTCACGATACATGGCCCCATTCATTCTTTCCTTTACACGGATCAGTCGTCCTGGTCCCTTTACAGAAAAACAGCCCCAAAGCATGATGTTTCCACTCCCATGCTTCACAGTAGGTGTGGTGTTCTTTGGATGCAACTCAGCATTCTTTGTCCTCCAAACACGACGAGTTGAGTTTTTACCAAAAAGTTCTATTTTGGTTTCATTTGACCATATGACATTCTCCCAGTCTTCTTCTGGATCATCCAAATTCTTTCTAGCAAACTTCAGACGGGTCTGGACATGTATTGGCTTAAGCAGGGCGACACGTCTGGCACGGCAGGATTGAGTCTCTGGTGGCGTAGTGTGTTACTGATGGTAGGCTTTGTTACTTTGGTCCCAGCTCTCTGCAGGTCATTCACTAGGTCCCCCCGTGTGGTTCTGGGATTTTTGCTCACCGTTTTTGTGATCATTTTGACCCCACGGGGTGAGATCTTGCGTGGAGCCCCAGATCGAGGGAGATTATCAGTGGTCTTGTATGTCTTCCATTTCCTAATAATTGCTCCCACAGTTGATTTCTTCAATACAAGCTGCTTACCTATTGCAGATTCAGTCTTCTCAGCCTGGTGCAGGTCTACAATTTTGTTTCTTGTGTCCTTTGACAGCTCTTTGGTCTTGGCCATAGTGGAGTTTGGAGTGTGACTGTTTGAGGTTGTGGACAGGTGTCTTTTATAAGGTGTCTGATAACAAGTTCAAACAGGTGCCATTAATACAGGTAACGAGTGGAGAACAGAGGAGCCTCTTAAAGAAGAAGTTACAGGTCTGTGAGAGCCAGAAATCTTGCTTGTTTGTAGGTTTCACACTAAAATCACTTGTTTTTCTAGTCAGAATTTTCTTGTAGTCTCAATATGCCTCCCTTTCTCCACCCAAAGACACACACACACACACACACACACACACACACACCCCTAACACAAGCTCAAAAGAGAGAAAAAAAACACACACACTGACCTCATCCTTACTCCCACTCTCTCCCAGGGCTGGGTTAAGAAATCATAAGCCAGGGGGCTTTTTTTTTAATGGAAGTGGGGTTATTTTTTTACTAGTGGCTTAAAACCACTAGTAGAATCTATGCTAAGGTGCATTGAAAGTGTTCTGGCAGCTTGTTGTGGCGCAACACCCTTTTAGGACACTTTATGTTGTTTTCTTAATTTTGGCAGATACCTGTATGTGCTTGTAATAAAACTTAATCCACAGTTATTTTTGACCCTCTCTGGCTAGATTATTCTCTTTGGTGTATTTTGAACATTGAGAGCGTGCTCCTGTGTTTGGATAAAACATGTATTATAATGCAGTATATTTGGGCCCAGTACGTGCTTGGGCCCAGGCACTGACTCATACAATTCAACAGTCACATATTTATTAAGCATTTTGTATTTACTGTTATTAACCTTTCCAGCGGTCCCTGTAGCATACAATCAAACCAGTGTGATTAGAACACATATTTAGAACGTTCAATTTCGAATGACGCAACAATCAGAATTTGAGCTGGCCACAGTTTTTTCAGAAACAATTTGCACAAACAGAGTCCTTACAACGTTATGTCCAGAATGGGAACAGTTTATTTTTGGATGCAATATTCAGACATTCACAGAAGTAGCTACAGCATAACACAATCATCCAAACCGGAAAAATGTAAACTACATTTGTCCTAGCGCTATCTGAGGACAGATTGATATATTACAAGCGGTCATATTTTTATAACTCTCGGCTTACAGAAACTACAATATGAATGAGCTAATAGCAATCACTATTTATAATTAATCACATCATGGGTGAGCGAAATAATTGAGTAAAACACTTTCTAGATATCGAAAGTAATCCGATGATGTGTAGTTTGTGCTTCACCATGCTTCTTTTTTTTTCATCAACCAAAGATAATAAGAGGAGACAAGATGAGATTGGTCTGTTTATAGTATGCATGTTGAAGGGGGTGAAATGGACTACTTCTATGTGAATTAATGAAGAGGCAAATATTGTCAATTTTCTCTTTCAGTTAAAGTTACAGTTCAGGTTCAAGTGCACAACAACGTTGTCTGACCACTAACTCTAACCTTATGGCATATTGTCAGTAAGCAATTATACATAAACAATGCATTCTTCATGTTGGATTTAGGTTATAGCCCATGTACATCAACCTCATCGGTTCTGACAATACTAGCATGTCATTTTGACCACTAACTCCAACCTTGTGGCAATATCATCAGAAGTTAGCAAATTTAACGACCATTCTTAATTAGGTCTATAGCTCATGTAACAAACCTAATCAGAATTGTGTGTTAAGGTTGTGTCGTATATCAAGCTCATCAGTTTTGACATTACCAACTGTTTTCCATCTCCAACACTTTGTTCAGGAGCTGTCTATTACTCTAATGTCGCCCTCTTGGGGTCAGTTAGTTTATTTTTTACCACCAGGCCGTCCAACACAGTCCAACCAGCCTGGAAAACTACACATATTCCCTATATGGTGCATTTTTTTTGACCAGAGATCTGGTCAAAATTGGTCCACCATACAGGGATTAGGGTGTAATTTGGGATGCAACCCTGGAGAGCTACATACACTGCTTCCTGGAGGCTTCCATTACACAACACCTCACCACAGCTCGGGCCAAGTCTTCAGCATAGGATTGACTGATTACAGAGGTTGGCGAGTGGGCTGGAGGGTGGGCTGTGTTAGTGGTCAGATCCAGATCCATCTCATTAGTTTTGGGTGAGCAAAGTTGGATGCTGGATGACTGGTTGGGATTGGTTGGATAGGGATAGACAATTAGATGAGCCCCTTGGTCCATTGGGTTTGGTTCCCTTCTCCCTATCTGCTCCTGCCGGAGAACCAGGGAGTGATGGAGAGAGGCTGCCTTCTGCTCTTCCCATCCCATGGAGACTGCATCTGAGACCAGCCTTCCAACATACTTCCTCAGCCTCACCTCACTCATGGAGGATGTGATGATTTGATCAACCATTTGATCACATATCAGAGAGAGGCCGTCAATATTTGTCATGTTATTTGTCATCCAGGTGGTGATCTCATCAGAGAGTGCATCCACATATAGTGCATCCACATATGCCATCAGCTTGGCTCTCCTTCCGTGGGGTCCTCGCTCTTCATAACCGTCCATCAAAATACCTGTTGGTAAATCAAACTCTTCCTCTTCTTTCCAAAATTCCTCTCTCTCAGAACACTCCAGAGAAAGAGAGCTCAACAGACGCCCAATGAAATCCTCCCCCTCCCGGGTGTCCTCGACCTCCCCCACAGTCTCCAATGCGAGCCCCCCCTCTCTGTGCTTTTCCTTAGGGGTAGTGGGAGGGGGAGAGGGGAGGAACTCTTTAGCCAAACCCCCCTTTAGTTTTTGGGTAAAGCTAGCCCTGCTCTGGACCATCTCTGGGAAAAGAGGGGTGGTTGGGGGGGCATCTGGGTAGTCCAGTGATCCCACTGTAGGAAGCCCCGACTGGGGTAAGAAGGAGCAGTAGGAGTGGGTGTGTTTGGAGGGTTGTGAAGTGGAGGTGGATGATCCAGAGCTGTGGGACTTGATGGTCACATTGGGGTTATATTGAGGTTTCTCGCCATTGCCACTCATCTCTGTGTGCATATGAACTTCCCCATGTCTTGTATTGTGTAGTCCCTGCTCCCTTCTATCTGAGGATGGGCTGGGGTTGGAAAATGACCAAGATCTTGTATTAGACCAAAAGATATCACTTCTAATTGCTTCCTTCAAGGCAGCTGTGATGGCCAGAGAGGCTAACTTCTCAGCCAGTCTCTCCTGGACTGGAGGACGCCCGGATGAGGACTCATATGTAGCTGAGTATATTATGTCTTCAGCCATGGTGTGGGCGAAACCGTGAATGGTTCTTTCATTGTCTGGGCTGGGATCTAGAACCTTCAGGCTCACACTTTCTGGACTGGGTTCTGGAACATTTTGGACCCCATTCAATACCTCCATTGGAACCTATTAATAAAAAATAAAAATCCAAAAGACACATTTTTAGAGTTTATTGTACACATTTGAGAGCTAAGAGCTGTATTGTGGTACACAGTTACATTGTTTTTTTATTTTTTTTATTTTGACTTCAAGTTCAGGGGGGTAAAGTACTAAAGTAAAAACACTTTAAAGTACTACTTAAGTAGTTTTGGGGGGTATCTGTAGTTTAGTTGACTAATTATATTTTTGACAACTTTTACTTTTACTTCACTACATTCCTAAATAAAATAATGTACTTTTTACTCCATATATTTTCCCTGACACACAAAAGTACTCATTTTGATTCCTTAGCGGGACAGGAAAAGGGTCCAATTCACACACTTATCAAGAGAACATCCATGGACATCCCTACTGCCTTTTGATCTGGCGGACACACTAAACACAATTGCGAAATTTGTAAATTGTGTTGGAGTATCCCCCTGGCTATCTGTAGATTTTTAAAAAAGAAAAACATTTTGTTGTTTGGTTTGCTTTAAGAAGCAATTTGAAATTATCTTTACTTTCACCGGGTGATTTTCACTTTTGCTTGAGTCATTTTCTATTAAGGTATCTTTACTTTTACTCAAGTATGACAATTGGATACTTTTTCCACCACTGTTCAAGTTAAAGTTTATGTTGTCTGTGTGTTCCTGTGTTTCTAACGTCACAGACTACAGTAAGGGTTGGGAAAAGTCAGTGGTCGGAAACCACAGCCAGTGTGTGTGTGTATGCGTGTTGTGCGTGAAAAAGACAGAGGTTGGAAATGCACAGCGAGCCTGCCAATCACCACAGCTGTCAAGTTTCCAGGAAGTCAGTGGGTCACATGACAGACTGACAGGAATTGCAGTTTTATTTAGATCAGAGATGAAAGAGAAACCGTTTGCCTTTGTTCTTCAGTCTTTTACTGTGGTTGAATGTCTGACTTTATAAGAGCTTCTATGATACATTGTAAAGCCAATACCTACTCTCTCTGCCTTTGCATGCTCTACAATATTAGGCTACTACAAGAAAGTGAGAAAAAAAGATGTACAAAGTTAGACTAGAAGACCTTTATTACCCAAACTTGGGAAATTTGATTGGTATTTTAAGCTTCACATCATCACCAAGTACATTCAGATAACTATGAGTACTAGGAAACATTTCACAACACTTACCTTCACTTACAAGTACAAAAAAAAACTATTAAAACATTCTTGGCTTTCTCACTGCCAGAGCATGTCTATAACACAATTGAACTGGCACAAAGTCAAGGCGTTTATTCCTGTCTATGTTATTACAGAGAACTGACCTGAAACCCAGGATGTGTTTTGATAGATGATGGAAGTGTGTGTGTGTGTGTGTGTGTGTTGGATAATTTCACAGATGTAATACAGCTCAATAAAGGATAGTTCACAGTGGCAACAGTGTGTCAGGGTGTTCTAATGGATAACTGTATCCACCTGTGAAATGTATTTGGTTTGAATGTGTGTGCAGGGGAGGCTCCTCAGAGGAGGGGGAGGACCCATCCTCCTCAATGAATTTCATAAAAATAAAAATGTATCATTTTTAGATAAACTATACTAAATATTATTTAAAAACACACTGTTTTGCAATGAAGGTCTAAAGTAGCCTCAACAGCAGTCCGTAGGGTAGCACCATGGTGTAGCCGGAGGACAGCTAGCTTCCGTCCTCCTCTTGGTACATTGACTTCAATACAAAACCTAGGATCTCACCCCTTCCATAACTTACACAGTAATTATGACAACTTCTGGAGGATGTCCTCCAAGATATCAGAGCCCTTGCAGCATGAACTGACATGTTGTTCACACAATCAAAGGATCAGAGAATGCATTTTTTATATTATTTTACTTAACCTTTATTTAACTAGGCAAGTCACTTAAGAACAAAGTCCTATTTACAATGACAGCCTACCCTGGACGGCGCTGGGCCAATTGTGCACCTCCTAATCACGACCAATTGTGATACAGCCTGGAATCAAACCAGGGTCTGTAGAGATGTCTCTAGCACTGAGATGCAGTGCCTTAGACCGATGCACCACTCGGGAGCCCTATGAATCTAGTACTGAAACCATAAGCTATTGCTAGCTAGCACTTGCAGTGCATGAAATGTGGTGAGTAGTTGACTTAAAGAGAGAGAAAGACAATACTTGAAGAGATTTGAACAAATACATTTTTTAAATGAAGGAGAAGCAAGAGAAAGATTGTCATTTCTTTTCTGTTTCACTTACTTAGCTAGCAAATGCAGCTAGATAGTTTAGCATACTCAAAACACTGCTTAACGAGAGGAATGCTAAGTTAGCTAGCTGGCTTTGACTATCCAACAAAACACTGGGAATTTTCCAAGTAAAGGTACATTTTTGGTTTTACAATTGTATTGCCAACGGGGCCTGCATGTGTAACTGCTAACTGCTAATTGACTATGCACTGTAAAGTTAGTGCATGATTGTAGTGGGTAGTGGATCATGTAGTGGATCATGCAGCGGCCAACTCGTTAGTCCTATTAGCTATGCTGACTATAACGTTACTTTAGCTAATATGGTGACAACGATGTAGGCTGTGTGTAGCAGTTATGATATGGTTTGGCTTGGAAAGTTTTTTTTTCTTGATCACATAGAGCTGATGTGTTGTGCAGTGAAGTCCACAAATGAAGGGAAAGGGTGAGAGGAGGAGAGTGCATAGATGTGAGAAGGAATACAAGTTGGCTGCTATGAATGTGAACTGTGTTTACGTGTGACCAGGGGTGTATTTGTTCCGCCGATTCTGTTGAAAAACGTTTCTTAAGCAGAAGCAAACGGAATGAAAAGGGGATAAACATATCTGACTTTGTCCAATATAAACTCTCATTTTCAACTGTTGGACTAATGATTACACCCTAGATCAGCTTGATGCAGTCAAGAGTGTGCAAGGCGGTATTGAATGTGTTGCTGTCTGTCCATGTGTCACTGTTTGTCACCTCAATATTTTCTCTCAACCTGTGTGCACCTACATTCTAACTTTTTATTCATAGACTAGGTTGTAGCAACCTCATGAGTATCATATAGTAGCATAAACCTAGTAATGTTACATTGAACTGGGTGAATGGAACATGAATGACAGTCATCCAATATGCTGTAATAGAAATAAGGCCATGCTCATAAAATATACAAATTGTCCTCCCTAATCTTAAACAGCACTGACCACCACTATGTGTGTGTGTTCTGTGTGTGTGTGTATCTGTGTGCGTGCGAATATAGTTTATTATCCAAGGCTAAAACACATGCCTCTGCCTACCAAACATAGATGATGCTATAGGAAAACATATTTTTACTAAACAATTACAGTCTCCAGATACAGTATGATGTTATAGTAATAATAATCAGTTATTTTCAGAAGGGTGAATGTCAGCCCCAAATGACTCCCTATTCCCTATATTTCACTACTTTTGACCAAAGTCTTACGCAGACAGAGCAGATGCAGAGCGAAGTAATGTGGAACCAATCAGACAGACAGGGATATCTCTTTGGCTATTCAGACACGAGGACGTAGACACATGCTTCTCCCCAAATGGCACCTTATTTCCTATGTAGTGCATTTACTTCTGACCAGAGTCCTACAGGCCCTGTTAAAAAGTAATGCACCATGTACAGAATAGGGTGCCAAATATTTGCATGCTCCAAAAAAATGTAAATATTTTTAGATTTTATCCTAAAACAATATTTTGTTTAAAAAGTAAAGTACTTCGTAAAGTTAATTATGCCGTTGACCTGCACCATCATATTTTACCGTAAGTTTGAGGTCATTTTGTGCATTTGCTTATTTATTTATTTTTGTTGCCAACAAGCTCTATTTTCATGTCATCTGACCATAGCACCGTCTGCAGTTTGAAAAACGGCATTGGCACTTGGATTGGAACTGGTGCTACGGTCAAATGACATGAACATAGAGCTATTTTGCCACGCACACCAGTCGTGGGTTTGGTATTGAAAAACAGAAGCATATGCAGAAAAATACCTCATAATTATGGTAAAATATGGTGGTTGATCTTTGATGTTATTGGTCTATTTTACTTCCACTGGTCCTGAGGCCCTTGCTAAGGTCAACAGCATCATGAACTTTACCAAGTACCAGGACATTTTAGCCAAAAAGCTGGTTACCTCTGCCAGGAAGCTGACACTTGGCCGCTAGTGGATCTTCCAGTAAAGCAATAACCGCAAGCACTAATCAAAATCCGCCCCCCAAATGTTTAATTGACCACAAAATCAACATTTCAGTCTCCTGAATTGACCCCATTTAAAATGTGGTTTTGAATTGAAAAGGGCAGTCCATAATAGCTGACAAAGGATATTAAGGATCTGGAAAGATTCTGTATGGAGGAATGGTCTAAGATCCCTCCCAACGTGTTCTCCAATCTCATAAAACATTTTTAGAAAAAGGCTCAGTGTCATCATCCTCGCCATTGAAGACTGCTATTGAAGACAGGGGTGCGAATAATTTGTATTACTTTTTTAAATGTTGTATTACTTGTTAAGAAAAATCTCTTTCTTTGAGAAATTGTATTAGCATAAAATAATATGATTTCCTTTTTCTGAGCATGCAATATAACTCAGTATTTGTATTTCTTTTATACTGTCTTTTTGCTTATCTTTATTTAAGGGTGCAAAAAATGATGGACCTAACTGTATAGGATTTCTAGAAATAAAGGATAAATAAATTAAGAGATTGGAGAAAAGACTAGTTCTAGAGAAGAGACAGTAAAGAAAACCTTTTTAGGCATGTAGGCTACTCACCATGTTCTATCTGCGAAAGAAGTGTCAGGCAAGAGAAGACATGACAGGCTTGCTGTAGCTGAGATGCAAATGGCCATGATGAGGAAATAGATATACTGTTATGAGCATATACTCACTTCCTGTGTGTGTAATATGAGAGAGAGAGAGAGAGCGAGATATTAAAAGGTCAAATGGTTATGGAGAGTGTTGTAATTTATGTCACCCTTTCATTCTAATGCCTTTCATTCTAATTCTGGCACATGAAAATAGGACTAGGCCCGCCAATTTGTTAAAAGAACCCTGGGGACTTTTTGTAATATGAATTTGACTTTCAAATAGGAGTACTTCAACAGTAAAAAAAATATTTGCGTGAACTTTTTGTCTGTTGTAAACGAGCTAGATTTAGCTTGCTAACCTCATTTGGAACGTGCCTCCTGCAAATCACACTCACATAAATTAAAACTGTTCAATAGTGAAACAGTTTAATTGTTTTTATAGGTCAAAACAAAGACAGTACAGTATGAATATAGGTTGAAACTGCCTTTCCAAAAGAGTGGGGCTTGTCCAAAGTAATTTTGAGTTTTCTCATGTCAATTAACTCATGACATTCCTGGATTACTCATTACACTTATAAAGTCAGATTTAATCAACAAAAAATGTAGTCAGTTAAAAAAAGGTTCAGGGTGCTGTGTGGGTAAATATCTGGCTGTCTTGGCAAAATCACCAGGTAATGCTTGTTGTAGGGGATATCATGGCGACATTGACTAGCTGAGGTCATGCGCAGAATCACGGCATTTGGTCTATCGGTCGCTGTGCAGGCCGTCAAATCAAAGGCACTCCTTCGATTTGAAGTTGTTTTTGAAGAAAACATGTTCAGCTACTTAAGACTTAAGACATTGGCTCGAATCTATGTTGAGGCTTTAGATTTTGAGAAAATGAACAACTAAGGAATACTTTTTCAGTTTTCTCTTTGACTTCTCAAACCCCAATCCGCAGCCTGGTCTGCATGATCTGTTTTACATCCCAGAAGTCTCATGATTTTGTCCCTCTGTGTTTAGAAATGCTGTGATAAAATCAGAGCAGAACTCTCGCAAAAATAAGCTCAATACGTTCCTATGGGTTTATTTTGGACCCTAAGCTTGTGCTACCTTCACACCTTTGAGACAATGACACCGATTGTTAGGGCGGAGACATGAGCATCTTGTCATTATATACAGATTTCTGTTAATTAAAATGATATTTTCAGAAATATGCTATGTAGAGCAAGCGCCTCTCCGACATTTAGAATATGGAGACACTTCGGCTCTATTCATGGTTTTCTATCTGCAATGTTTGCAACTGAACGTGGCCCTGATCTTGTGAAAGAAAGCAAAACCAGAGACAGTACAGTCCTGTTGGAAAATGTATTATGCAAAACATATTATGCAAACCACAAACGCTGCCTGCAGGAAACTACTACAACCGAATTTCGTAAGAACGCAAAAATCTCAACAAACACCAGCAAGCTCCAATTGGTTGCTAAAAGTTTGAAAATTCTAAAGGCTCCGACACCTAACAAAAGCATCATAGCCGAGCGCTGATAGGCTAACTAGCAACACATTTCAACCAATCAAAGTGTGCTTGTTTGAAATGAAAAAGCGTTGCGGTAGCTTTAAATAAAGAATGACATCAAGACGAAGCAGCTGCTTTATAAGTGGAAGGCACTGTTGAGCGATACAGCCCAAGTGGTTCGTGCTGATTGTACGGAGATTGTGACAGCCGGTTAAATGGCATACCTTGAAAAAGCAAGAACAAGATGTACATCAGGAGAAGTGCAGTGTTATCATAAGGAGATGTATACTTGGAGGGAAAACGTATAGGAATGGAGGGAAAAAGGGAGGCAAAGAGGTCTAAGAGAGGGTCTTACAGGGGTTTTCAGTTTAGCGTGAATGCTGCCATCTATCCACAGTTTCTGGTTAGGGTAGGTTTTAATAGTCACAGTGAGTACAACATCTCCTATGCACTTCCTTATTAACTCACAGAATCAGCGTAGAAAACAATATTATTATTATAGGCTACTCAGAACATGTCCCAGTCCGCATGATCATGCAGCGGCAGGTAGCCTAGTGGTTAGAGCATTGGGCTACTAACCGAAAGCTGCAAGATTGAATCCCTGAGCTGACAAGGTAAAAATCGTTCTGCCCCTGAACAATGCAGTTAACCAACTGCTCCTAGGCCGTCATTGAAAAAAAACCATGTGTTCTTAACTGACTTGCCTAGTTAAATAAACCTCTTTGGGCTGAGATCCCGCTAACGGGATCGATATGACAACAGCCAGTGAAAGTGCAGGGCACCAAATTCAAAACAACAGAAATCCCATAATTAAAATTCCTTAAATTAAATTAAAGTATTTTACTCCATTTTAAAGATACACTTCCCACCACAGTGTCCGATTTCAAAAAGACTTTACAGCGAAAGCAAACCAAATGATTATGTTAGGTCAGAGCCAAGTCACAGAAAAACACAGCCATTTTTCCAGCCAAAGAAAGGAGTCACAAAAAGTGACTCAAGGTGCCAGTCTGGTTGGGATATGTATGTATGGTCACTGTGGGTACGATGTCGTCGATGCACTTATTGATGAAGCTGATGACTGGTATACTCCTCAATGCCATTGGATGAATCCAGGAACATATTCCAGTCTGCTAGAAAAACAGACCTGTAGCGTGGCATCCGCATAATCTGACCACTTCCGCATTGAGTGAGCCACTGGTACTTCCTGCTTTAGTTTCCACTTTTAAGCAGGAATCGGGAGGATATAATTATGGTCAGATTGCCAAATGGAGTCGTGTGGAGAGCTTTGTATGCTTCCGTTTGTGGAGTAAAGGTGGTCCTGAGTTTTTTAAACATTTTTTTTTCTTCCTCTGGTTGCACGTGAAATGCGGGAAGAAATTAGGTAAAAATGATTTAAGTTAAACCTGCTTTAAAATCCATGGTCACTAGGAGCGCCACTTCTGTGTTATTATTTTCTTCTTTGCTTTCACCTTATACAGCTCGTTGAGTGTGGTCCTAGTGTTGGTTTGTGGTGGTAAATAGACGGCTTCAAAAAATTTAGATAGTGTGGTCTATAGCTTATCATGAGGTACTCTACCTCAGACAAGCAATACCTCAAGGCTAGCTTAATATTAGACATCATGCACCAGCTGTTATTGACAAATAGACACACACCCCCACCCCTTGTCTTCCCGGATGTAGCTGTTCTGTCCAGCCATGTCGTTGTTCAACCATGACTCGGAGAAACATAAGATATTCAGGTTTTTTATGTGCTGTTTATATTATAGTCTCGAATGGAACTCATGCAGTTTATTCTCAAGTGATTGCTTGTTGGCTAATAGAATGGATGGTAGAGGCCCACTCACCGAAAAATTCTCAGAAGGCACCCTGATCTGTGCCACTGTATTTCCTTTTCTTCATGTGAATGACGTGGATTTGGCATTGTCTGGGAGCAACATTATATCCTTTGCTTCAGACTTCTTAGGGCTGAGATCCCGTTAACAGGATCGATATGACAACAGCCAGTGAAAGTGCAGGGCGCCAAATTCAAAACAACAGAAATCTCATAATTAAAACTCCTCAAACATACATGTATTTTATACTGTTTTAATCCCACCACAGTGTCGGATTTCAAATAGGCTTTACAGCGAAAGCACCACAAACGATTATGTTAGGTCACCACCATCTCACAGAAAAACACAGCCATTTTTCCAGCCAAAGAGCACAAATAGAGAAGATTAATCACTAACCTTTGATGATCTTCATCAGATGGCACTCATAGGACTTCATGTTACAAAATACATGTATGTTTTGTTTGATAAAGTTCATATTTATATCAAAGAAATCTCAGTATACATTGACGCGTTACGTTCACTAGTTCCAAAAACATTCGGTGATATTGCAGAGAGCCACATCATTTGACAGAAATACTCATTATAAATGGCGATGAAAATACAATTGTTAAACATGGAATTATAGATATACCTCTCCTTAATGCTACCGCTGTGTCAGATTTCAAAAAAACTTTACGGAAAAAGCAAACCATGTAATAATCTGAGAACGGAGCTAAGAAAAAAAAATATATCCGCCATGTTGGAGTCAACAGAAATCAGAAATAACATTATAAATATTCCCTTACCTTTGATGCTCTTCATCAGTTTGCATTCCCAGGAATCCTAGTTCCACAATAAATGTTTGATGATTTGATTTGTTCGATAATGTCCATTATTTATGTCCAAGTAGCTACTGTTGTAGGGCGTTTAGTACACAAATCCAAACGCTCGTGCAGGTCCAGTTGAACGTCGGACGAAAACTTCAAAAAGTTATATTACAGATTGATTCTATACTTAGTTTGAAATGTTTCTACAATCTTTAGGATGTTTTTATCATACATCTTCAATAACGTTCCCACCGGAGAATTCCATATTGTCTGTAGAAAAGCCATGGAACACAGGTCGCTATCATATAAAATGCACGTGACCAGGACCTGGCTCTCTGCCAGACCACTGACTCAAAGAGCTCTCATCCGGCCTCACATCACAGTAGAAGCCTCATTCAAGTTTCTAAAGACGGTTGACATCTAGTGGAAGCCTTAGGAAGTTCAGCATAACCAATATCCCACTGTGTATTCAATAGGGGCTGGGTAGAAAATCGACCAACCTCAATTTCCCACTTCCTGTTTGGATTTCTTCTCAGGTTTTTGCCTGCCATATGAGTTATGTTATACTCACAGACATCATTCAAACACTTTTAGAAACTTCAGAGTGTGTTCTATCCAATACTACAATAATATGCATATATTTGCAACTGGGACTGAGGAGCAGGCCATTTACTCTGGGCACCTTTCATCCAAACTACTCAATACTGCCCCTGCAACCATAAGAAGTTAATATCAAACTTGTATGCCATCTGTAAATACGAATACAATTGTTAAATTACGAGCCTAGTTGGTTTAGCCACAGAAAAAGAGAGCAACGTTCCCGCTAGCCATGATTTGCTGAGATAATGAGTGGGCTGAACATGCCGAGAGATGAGTTTGGATTGGTCTGCCATATAGCTCGCATCTGTCTATTGGAGCTGATCAGTACGTCTAGATAATCATGTCAATTGCAGATTTATTTGAATTGTATCGTAGTAAAACTGCATAAACCTAATCTCAAGTTAATGTACTGTTAGCTAGCTAACGTTAGCTGTCTGGCTCGCTAGCTAACGTTATGTGTATGCTCACCACTTTCTGGAGGACTGCGTTTTGAAATCAGTGAAATTCGAGTATGGTAGCTAAGGAGTCTGGATTACATCGTGCTTGGCATTAGACAGGAGACGCATCCAACCATGATGTATGTAAGATAGTCTAGCTAGCTACATTTTCAGATATTACACATTTTTAATTTTGACAAAGTGGTTTCATTTCAAGTGTACTGTTAGCTAGCAAACGTTAGCTGGCTGGGTCGTTAGCTAACATTGTGTATGATCTTGTTCTTCGTATCTCAGACACATTTGCTTGACTAGTTATAGCCATAGAACCTGGAACCCTGCAGATTGATGCAGGGTAGTAACGTTGGGATTATGGTCCATTGTTTAGCTAGCTATCTAATGTAAATTCACTCACTTTTGTACATCGCGCTGGTCCGTACAATTTACCTTATTTTAGTGCCCAAAAAACGTAATACTTCCAGATCAACTGTAATATCAATACCAATGTAAAGTAGAATTTCTCCCCTTTCCAACAAAATTAATGACACGACCTTCATGATGCCCATCTCTGCATGATTCAAGAAGGCAATGAGCTCTGTCGGGTCTTATTAAAAATGGCGGGTGGGGAAGCTAAACCTATTGCGTGATAGTGATAAGGAGAGATGTCGTGTGGGGAAACCTTATCGCCTCTAAAATGTAAATAAAACACTATAAAGAGTTTATATAATGTGTCATTACATACCAATTTGAATCGGGTTTTTAGGGGGGTGCTAAGTGATCTTCAGAAGTAAACAGCGGCTTTTGAGAGTCATGATAGCTTGCAGTGTTGACGCAAAAAAATGACCCTGTCCCTGTTCCTTTCTCGTGCGAGAAGTGCTACACCTGGTGGAGAGAGGCTGTAAGACAGAATTATTTGCTTTATGCGTGCTGTACATTACACCATGACACGTCACGATGTAACGTACAGCGTCGGCGGGGTCCGTTTTTTCAACTTTTCTCCAATACTATAGATCCATTACCATGCCAATCAACGCTTGAATAGAAACGAAGTTCACACCCCAGATTTTGATGTCAACATAGTTGCTACAGTCCCATTAGTTTTCTTTGCATCCGCATTTGAATGTTGCAGTTGTGCACATTTGTACGGAATGGGATTAGCGTACGTTACATGTCTTAACAAAAGACTCATCTCTAATTTTGAAAAAGTATTTTCACTTCAAGTTAGTGCACTATTAGCTAGCTAGTTAACGTTAGCTGGCTGGCTCGCTAACTAACATTACATAATGTTGGGATTCATTGTTTACCTAGCTAGCGATCTAGCTACATTTCTTAACAAAAAACTCACGTGTTAAGAGTGCCAGAGCGCAAAATAACTGATACATTTTTGAACGCTCAACACCCATTGAATATGTCCGGTGTCACGTCGGCAACAAAGTAATTCAATTGTTTTTCAGCGCTGTTAATCACCAAAGCGCTGGATAACATGAATGCTGCCTATTCTGCTCTGCTAGGGGGAGTAAAATTGTCAGAGTGGGGTGTCTCATTATGTGTCTGGAAATAGCTAGCCAATGTTAGCCAATGGGTCCTTGACTGTCATTGTGAGGTCTGAGCTTTCAGAACAATCCTACTTATTGGCCTACCTATTCAGTGTGCGCTCTGAACGCAAAACGCTCTGAATTTACGAAGGAACAATCTGACAGCACAGTTGCAGTTACCAATGCTCTGGATAACATATTGTAACAGTCTAATAAGCTCTGCTAGGGCGAGTAATGTTCAGTGAGCTGTTCTCTCTCTCTTATATGTCTGGAAGTAGCTGGTAAATTAGTACAGAATGCACGGAGCCACACTCAAAGAGATGGGTAAGGCTAAGGCTTAAGAGGGTGTGAACAATGCTGAATGGGTATAGACAAAGAAGGGCTCTCCCAATAGTAGTACCAACACATTGAAAGACGTATTTTTCAAAAGTGAGTTTACAAGTTGATCAACTTCCAAAGCAGAATTACTATCCCATTGTTTCCTCAAATGCAGTGTATACTATGCCATTTTGTAGATCGGAGTCTCTACTTTTATCAAATGTTTAAAAAAAAAGAGAAATTCAAATGTTGTTACATAACACAGATCCAGGTTGTGAGTAACAAATGAGTTACAACCAAGTTGAAAAAAACATCAGCCATTATTCAAATGGACTGCTTAACACCATGCTGTGTGTGACTGTCTTTCCATCGGCCTATGCGGTCAGCCCTAAATACAGTGGGGCAAAAAAGTATTTAGTCAGCCACCAATTGTGCAAAATGAGAAGAAAAATCCATAAAATCACATTGTAGGATTTTTAATGAATTTATTTACAAATTATGGTGGAAAATAAGTATTTGTTCACCTACAAACAAGCAAGATTTCTGGCTCTCACAGACCTGTAACTTCTTCTTTAAGAGGCTCCTCTGTCCTCCACTCGTTACCTGTATTAATGGCACCTGTTTGAACTTGTTATCAGCATAAAAGACACCTGTCCACAACCTCAAACAGTCACACTCCAAACTCCACTATGGCCAAGACCAAAGAGCCGTCAAAGGAAACCAGAAACAAAATTGTAGACCTGCACCAGGCTGGGAAGACTGAGTCTGCAATAGGTAAGCAGCTTGGTTTGAAGAAATCAACTGTGGGAGCAATTATTAGGAAATGGAAGACATACAAGACCACTGATAATCTCCCTCGATCTGGGGCTCCATGCAAGATCTCACCCCGTGGGGTCAAAATGATCACAAGAACGGTGAGCAAAAATCCCAGCACCACACGGGGGGACCTAGTGAATGACCTGCAGAGAGCTGGGACCAAAGTAACAAAGCAAACCATCAGTAACACACTACGCCTCCAGGGACTCAAATCCTGCAGTGCCAGACGTGTCCCCCTGCTTAAGCCAGTACATGTCCAGGCCTGTCTGAAGTGTGCTAGAGAGCATTTGGATGATCCAGAAGAAGATTGGGAGAATGTCATATGGTCAGATGAAACCAAAATAGAACCTTTTGGTAAAAACTCAACTCGTCGTGTTTGGAGGACAAAGAATGCTGAGTTGCATCCAAAGAACACCATACCTACTGTGACGCATGGGGGCGGAAACATCATGCTTTGGGGATGTTTTTCTGCAAAGGGACCTTCCATCAGCAAGGGCATTGAAGATGAAACGTGGCTGGGTCTTTCAGCATGACAATGATCCCAAACACACCGCCCGGGCAACGAAGGAGTGGCTTCGTAAGAAGCATTTCAAGGTCCTGGAGTGGCCTAGCAAGTCTCCAGATCTCAACCCCATAGAAAATCTTTGGAGGGAGTTGAAAGTCAGTGTTGCCCAGCAACAGCCACAAAACATCACTGCTCTAGAGGAGATCTGCATGGAGGAATGGGCCAAAATACCAGCAACAGTGTGTGAAAACCTTGTGAAGACTTACAGAAAATGTTTGACCTCTGACATTGCCAACAAAGGGTATATAACAAAATATTGAGAAACTTTTGTTATTGACCAAATACTTATTTTCCACCATAATTTGCAAATAAATTCATTAAAAATCCTACAATGTGATTTTCTGGATTTTTTTTCTCATTTGTCTGTCATAGTTGAAGTGTACCTATGATGAACATTACAGGCCACTCTCATCTTTTTAAGTGGGAGAACATGCACAATTGGTGGCTGACTAAATACTTTTTTGCCCCACTGTATATAGATAAACAAAAATATACAAAAATATATTTGACACAGAGTGCTTTCCTTCGCCGTTTGAACTTTTTTGAGAAATTTGAGTATACTCACTTCTCCAGACACCACTGCAAAGGGCCGATGGTAAGACAGCAGTCACACATAGCATGGTGTTAAAGGATAAGCAGTCCATTCCCTCTGACATAATAAGCCAGTTGGTCCCAGTCATAAGAATACCGAAACACAACCCTTAGGCTTAGCATTTCCTAATCGAAATGTACAATTATTACTTCCCATTGCAAAAAACATTCCACGTTTAGCACACAAAGTAACCGGTGACCTAAAGTGTAAATGCAACAATGCTTCACACATGCAAGCTGCAATAAAAAACAGTTCAACTCACCGGATGATTATTCAAAGCTTTACTTATTGTTGAAAGTTATTCTTGAAAAGGTAGAAGCTAACAAATTAGCAACATCTACCTGCTGCAGCCGCTGCAAGCTAGCCTACAACAAAAGCTAGCTAGCGAGACTGTGTAAAAACTTCTGCTCACTATTGGGCAGTGACCTGTTAGCCTTTGAGAAGGAAGAAGTTTCATGAGTTAAAAAAAAATGTTAATGTTCCTACCCATTCCAAGTTAATGTGATTGGTTGAGTCGACTGTCATACCAAATCTTGCGCTAGTACAGTTGAATGGCAGAAGCCTTCTATCTAGCGTCTGATGGCCTAACCAATTACTTTTTCTTTTTGACTATGGGAAGGGAGCATATACAGTTGAAGTCGGAAGTTTACATACACTTAGGTTGGAGTCATTAAAACTCGTTTTTCAACCACTCCACAAATTTCTTGTTAATTATCAAACTATAGTTTTGGCAAGTTGGTTAGGACATCTACTTTGTGCATGACACAAGTAATTTTTACAACAACAGACAGATTATTTCACTTATGTCACTTGTATCACAATTCCAGTGGGTCAGAAGTTTAAATACACTAAGTTGACTGTGCCTTTAAACAACATGGAAATTTCCAGAAAATTATGTCATGGCTTTAGAAGTTTCTGATAGGCTAATTGACCTATTTGAGTCAATTGGAGGTGTACCAGTGGATGTATTTCAAGGCCTACCTTAATTTCAAGGCCTACCAAACTCAGTGCCTCTTTGCTTGACATCCTGGGAAAATCAAAAGAAATCAGCCAAGACCTCAGAAAAAATTGTAGACCTCCACAAGTCTGGTTCATCCTTGGGAGCAATTTCCAAATGACTGAAGGTACCACGTTCATCTGTACAAACAATAGTACGCAAGTATAAACACCATGGGACCACGCAGCCGTCATACTGCTCAGGAAGGAGAAGCATTCTGTCTCATAGAGATGAACGTACTTTGGTGGAAAAGTGCAAATCAATCCCAGAACAACATCAAAGGACCCTGTGAAGATGCTGGAGGAAACAGGTACAAAAGTATCTATATCCACAATAAAACAAGTCCTATATCGACATAACCTGAAAGGCCGCTCAGCAAGGAAGAAGCCACTGCTCCAAAACTACCATAACAAAATCCAGACTACGGTTTGCAACTGCACGGGGAAAAAAATCATACTTTTTGAAGAAATGTCCTCTGGTCTGATGAAACAAAAAATAACTGTTTGGCCATAATGACCATCATTATGTTTGAAGGAAAAAGGGGGAGGCTGCAAGTCGGCGAACACCATCCCAACTGTGAAGCACAGTGGTGGCAGCATCATATTGTGGGGGTGCTTTGCTGAATGAGGGACTGGTGCACTTTACAATGGCATCACGAGGAGGAAAATTATGTGGATATATTGAAGCAACATCTCTAGACATCAGTCGGGAAGTTAAAGCTTGGTCGCAAATGAGTCTTCCAAATGGACAATGACCCCAAGCATACTTCCAAAGTTGCGGCAAAGTGGTGTAAGGACAACAAAGTCAAGGTATTGGAGTGGCCATCACAAAGCCCTGACCTCAATGGCATAGAACATTTGTGGGCCGAACTGAAAAAGCATGCACGATTAAGGAGGCCTACAAACCTGACTCTGTTACACCAGCTCTGTCAGGAGGAATTGGCCAAAACTCACCCAACTTGTTGTGGGAAGCTTGTGGAAGCTACCTGAAACCTTTAACCCAAGTTAAACAATTTAAAGACAATGCTACCATATACCAATTGAGTGTATGTAAACTTACCCACTGGGAATGTGATGAAAGAAATAAAAGCTGAAATAAATCATTCTCTCTAGTATTCCTCTGACATTTCACATTCTTAAAATAAAGTTGTGATCATAACTGACCTAAGACAGGGAATTTTTACTCATTTTCAATGTCATTAATCATGAAAAACAGTTTAAATGTATTTGCCTAGGGTGCATGTAAACTTCCGACTTAATCTATAAGTGCTGAAAGATTGGATTCGACCCTGGGCACTTTTCTCTTTGACGTTATGTCAGCGCACCCTTTTTTTGTGGCCACAATCCTCTCTTTCCCTCCATCAGGTGTGTTGTCTGCCCTGCGTGAGTGACTTCCTGTACATCTGTGATGATGCGTACAAGAGGGTGCTCATGGAGGGGGGGGGGTTAGAGGGTCTGTCGCTGTCGGTGTATGTTTAACCCTTGTCTACAGTGTGCGTGTGTGTGTGTGTGTGTGTGTGTGTGTGTGTGTGTATTCCAGGTTGCTTTCTCTCAGTCCAGTGTATGTGTAACCCTTCTCCATCTATCACTGGTCACCAAGGAGCTGGGAGGATGGGTGTGTCTATACACACACACACCCTCTTCACACTTTCTACACCTACACTTCTATCACTTTTTAAATCACTCTCTCAAACTAGACTTTTTGCAATGGCATGTCCTTATGAGTTTATTACATATCCCATACTCAATGAGCCAATACATGTTATAGTATGAAAATGTATACCAATCTTACCCCTCCCTCTCCCCCCTCCTCCAGTCCCCCATCCTGGTATTTCACTCTGGGTACAGTGTGTCAGAGCTGGCCTCTATTGTCTGAAGGCTCTACTCCATGCTCAACTCCCCGCCAGATGACAAACTCTGGGCTGTCCATAGCAAATACTTTCACAAGTAAGTATTTTCATTCAAAACTAGGTATTACAGTCCTCACAAAAGTATGTACTGTCCTTCAGGTTAGCCTTGACCAGCCTGCGGAAAGAACTCAATCCATGACCTCTTTGGGATCGGGGGCATCATTTTCACTTTTGGATAAATAGCATGCCCAATTTCAACTTCCTGCTACTCATGCCAAGAATATAAGATATGCATATTATTAGTCGATGTTGATAGAACACAGGTAAAGGTTCTAAAACTGTTTGAATCATGTCTGTGAGTATAACAGAACCTATGTAGCAGGCAAAACCCAGAGGACTAACCATTCAGAATTTAAAACAAATTGAGGTCACTGTCTATTCAATGAGTTTTCATTGGGAAACGAGATTTCCAAGGTACTTGTTTGCAGTTCACGTCGCTTCCACTGGATGTCCCCAGTATTTGGAAATTGGTTGAGGTGTGAAATGAAGAAGTACGGCCATCTTGGATCAGGGTAACGTTATGTGTACTGTTTGAGAGTTGCGCAAGAATAGGAAAGTAGCGTTAGTTTGTGATCCTCCTGTATTTAAAACAGATAGACCATCTTCAATTTGATCAATAATTAACGTATAAAAATACCTAAAGTTGTATTACAAAATTATTTTGAAATGTTTTGGCAAAGTTTACAGGTAACTAAACTGAAAAATTGGGCGTGCAAAATTATTCAGCCCCCTTAAGTTAATACTTTGTAGCACCACCATCAGATAATAGCTTCTTATGCTTTCGCCGAAAAGCCTTTTTGAAATCTGACATGTTGGCTGGATTCACAACGAGTGTATCTTCAATTTGGTATCTTACATGTGTGATTTAATGCCAGTTTCCCTGGCAATTGGCCAGGTGAGACATTTGCGTCCCGCCTATCCTTAAGGGTGTTTGTTCAGCATTTCCATTAGCCGGTATTTGCCAGCTTTGGCCGAAAAAATGCATAAAAGCCGACAAATAAAAACCTTACTCAAACCTCAAAAATCTAGTTTTGACTGCACTGGGCCTTTTAAAAAGCATAATCTGTCATGTGGTGAAGGCATTTATATGGGTTTATTTGATCCAGCACATTTTTTTCTAATTTAAATGTGGGTGTGAGTGTATCATTTGTAATTGATCGTTTTATGAACATTTTTATTTTATGCTTTTGCTAACAGGGTATTCTTTGAAGTCGCGACAATTCAGACAGTGGACCTAGAGAAAGCATTGCAGTGACGCAAGCCATAGAAAAGAGTTTTTGACAAGTGAGAAAATATGTACATTTCAGAAGGAACTGTATATATTTTGTAATATCAGTAATATTTATGTCACTAATTATATTATAGTAAAGAAATAGCTTTTTTTTGTTCTGTTGTATAATCCAGATTCCATTTATTTATTTTTTTGTTATTTTTTTTACAGTTTAAAGTTGAATGTTTATGCTGTTTTTATACTTGAACATAAAAATGAATGAACTATTTATAAGTGTTTTAGGTGTTACCCAATTGTTACAAGGAGCTATTTTTTAAGTGTGTAGTGAAAGAAAATGGGAAATGTTGATGGTTAATATCGATATTATTGTATGTGTAACCCACTGTACCTCTTCTTATAGATACAGTATAAACAATGTGCGCCTGTCTGTCAAGAGGTGGCAGGATTTTGCAGGATTGGCACAAAAACATGCACATGCTCTCCAAGAGGAGGGTTGGACACCCCTTGGTCTGTGCATACCTAAATGTGTTCTTATATGTTGTGTTCCCAGCGGGCCGACTGACCTGCGGGTGGTTTTTATTATATATGTATACCGCGTAATTCCTTGTGACTAAAACCACAAGGAAATCTGCTCCAAGTGATTTTAATTTGGGAAATCTTTTTCAAAGAATTACCACGCTTTATAGAGAGAGATGATCATATCTTCCGTCGAAGGAGAGTCGGACCAAAATGCAGCGTGGTTAATACGATACATGTTTAATGTAGACAAAACACGATCAATACAAAAACAATAAATGGAATGTGTGAACCTATACAGCCTATCTGGTGACAACTAACACAAAGACAGGAACAATCACCCACGAAACAC
This sequence comes from Oncorhynchus tshawytscha, assembly GCF_018296145.1. Taxonomy (NCBI): domain Eukaryota; kingdom Metazoa; phylum Chordata; class Actinopteri; order Salmoniformes; family Salmonidae; genus Oncorhynchus; species Oncorhynchus tshawytscha. Next base: position 15,651,631 of record NC_056443.1, read on the forward strand.
TCAAAGAATATGGCTGCCTAAATATGGTTCCCAATCAGAGACAACGAGAATCACCTGCCTCTGATTGAGAACCGCCTCAGGCAACCATAGACTTTGCTAGAACACCCCACTAAGCCACAATCCCAAAACCTACGAAAAACCCCAATACACAAACACACCACAAAATAAACCCATGTCACACCCTGGCCTGGCCAAAATAAATAAAGAAAACACAAAATACTAAGACCAGGGCGTGACAGAACCCCCCCCCCCAAGGTGCGGACTCCCGGCCACACACTTAAACCCATAGGGGAGGGTCCGGGTGGGTGTCTGTCCACAGTGGCGGCTCCGGCTCGGGACGTGGACCCCACTCCAACCAAGTCTTAGTCCCCCTGTAACGCGTCCTTTGATTGGCGACCCTCGCCGGACCGACCTGAGGGCCTGAGGTAACCCTCACCAAGGACCCCACTGGACTGAGGGGCAGCTCGGGAATGAGGTAGAAGCTCGGGACTGAGGGGTAGCTCGGGACTGAGGGGTAGCTCGGGACTGAGGGGTAGCTCGGGACTGAGGGGAAGCTCAGCACTGAGGGGAAGCTCAGCACTAAGGGAAGCTCAGCGCTGAAGAGGAGAAAGGCTCTGGCAGCGCTGAACAGGCGAGGCGCACTGAAGGCCTGGTGCGTGGTGCTGGCACTGGTGGTACTGGGCCGAGGACACGCACAGGAAGCCTGGTGCGGGGAGCTGCCACCGGAGGACTGGTGTGTGGAGGTGGCACTGGATAGACCGGACCGTGCAGGCGCACTGGAGCTCTTGAGCACCGAGTCTGCCCAACCTTATCTGGCTCGATGCCCACTCTAGCCCGGCCAATACGAAGAGCTGGTATGCATCCGCACTGGAGACACCGTGCGCTCCATAGCATAACACGGTGCCTGCCCGGTCTCTTTAGCCCCCCGGTAAGCACAGGAAGTTAGCGCAGGTCTCCTACCTGGCGTAGCCATACTCCCTGTGAGCCCTCCCCCCCCCCAAAACATTTTTGGGGCTGACTCTCGGGCTTCCATCCGCGTCGCCGTGCTGCCTCTTCATACCAGCGCCTCTCCGCTTTCGCCACCTCCAGTTCTTCTTTGGGGCGGCGATATTCTCCAGGCTGTGCCCAGGTTCCTTTTCCGTCCAATATCTCCTCCCAAGTCCAGAAGTCCTGTGATCGCTGCTCCTCACGATAAACAGGGGGAGTTGGCTCAGGTCTGAACCCTGACTCTGCCACACTCTCACTGAGCCCCCCAATACATTTTTGGGGCTGACTCTCGGGCTTCCTTGCCAACCGTGTTCCCTCGTATCGCCGGCTCCTATCTCCGGCTGCCACTGATCTCCTAAGTGCCTCCACCTGTTCCCATGGGAGGCGATCTCTTCCAGCCAGTATCTCCTCCCAAGTGTAACAACCCTTGCCATCCAAAACGTCTTCCCATGTCCATTCCTCTTTTCGCTGTTCCTGCAGTCGCTGCCTGTCACCACGCCGCTTGGTCCTGTGGTGGGTGATTCTGTTACGGTTTTCTTCCGTCGAAGGAGAGTCGGACCAAAATGCAGCGTGGTTAATACGATACATGTTTAATGTAGACAAAACACAATCAATACAAAAACAATAAACGGAACGTGAAAACCTATACAGCCTATCTGGCGACAACTAACACAAAGACAGGAACAATCACCCACGAAACACTCAAAGAATATGGCTGCCTAAATATGGTTCCCAATCAGAGACAACGAGAATCACCTGCCTCTGATTGAGAACCGCCTCAGGCAACCATAGACTTTACTAGAACACCCCACTAAGCCACAATCCCAAAACCTACGAAAAACCCCAATACACAAACACACCACAAAATAAACCCATGTCACACCCTGGCCTGGCCAAAATAAATAAATAAAACACAAAATACGAAGACCAGGGCGTGACATCATATTCAAATGTAAGTAAGGTTTAAAATGGTTTTAGTCAAATATATCCGTTTGGGCTTCTTTGCAATCAAGTAACAGTCTACAAATGATTTGTAATTATGTTGCACCCCCCTGACCATCCACTCAAGAAAAATTGGCCCGCCGCTGAATCTATGAATCCCATCATGTAAAAACTAGTTTTGTACAATGGACGATCTGACTGTTATGCTATTTTTCAATTGCTATCAGAGCTCTGAAAATTAAATAAATCTGATGTGTTGTATATATGGGTCAATATCACTAAAAGTGTTATTTTTTGTCCTCAAGATAAATCATTCAAAATTGTATATAAAAAAATATACACTGGATCAAATTTCAAAAGGATCCATGCCTTCATGATAAGTGAAGCATAATGACATAGACTTCAAAGAACATTTTATACATTGTAGATTTTTATTTCAGTGGAAGGAGGGAATTTTTCAATGTCCCAGGTGCTGCTCAATCAACTTCAACGAGAATAATTAGGTATAAAATTATTAATAAAAACATATTTCCTAATTTTCTTAATTAAATGTTGTCTTATGTATAGTCTTTTTATGTTAAATGCTCGACTTTTTATAATAATATTGACTATTTTCTGTACATCCTCACCCTGTTACATTGTGGTTACTGGCGCTTTAAGAAAATATATATTTTCTACAATGACATCATAAACAGGAAATTATGTCACTTCCTTGGCAGGGAAAAACATCTAGATCTAGAGTTTCTAGATTTCATCCTATTACATTTTCAGCATTATATGCTGGTGATCTGATGTGGGAAAGCATAACATGTCCATCCTGTTAAGAAAAAATACAAAAGACGTTATTCGAATTTCGAAATTTCAAAATATATTTGTCAAACATTGCAGATTCCTTTTCAAGTGGCAGCCATTGTCCTAGCTTCATCACGATCACTTGGAACATAGTTCCTAATGTTAGCTCAATGTCCACCCTGTTATTGTCCACCCTGTTATTCATGCACTCAACAGGGTGGACAAATGGATATCTTGCAGTAATGTGTTGCAAAATACGTGTTTGTTCATTAATCGTATTACATAATTACAGCATGTATAGTATTTTTTTAAGTAAATAAATATCAATTGAATCAGATCTTTATGAAGGAATTTCACCTCATGTTAGTGCAGCTGAAAGACAGCGGCAATACAGAGAACAACGTAATGCTGACCCAGAAAGGAGAGAGTATCTAGAGAAAGAGAGGGAGAAATGGAGGAAAGATAGAGACAGGGAAGAAGAGGGCAATAGCTGAACTCAGTGACAGATATTCAAAAAGGATACTCAGAGCCAGGGCCAAGGCTAGTGCATTGCTGCAGTCCCAAACACCCCCCTCAACTCCTGAAAATCAGCCTCGGCCTTCAAGGTTAGAATATGCTTAAGATAAGGCATTTAAGATTATTAGTTGCTAAACTTTGTAACTCTAACCGGAAGCCCTAACCATAACCCTAATCACGATCTACTAACCCTTATCCGTAACTTTATCTCTGACTACCCCTAGAATCTTAACCATGCATTTAATGTGTTTTGGGCAACACCAGAAAGTGTAACGCATTAGAAAAAAAATACACAGAAGACTCCAAAAAGAGAGAACATTTCAAATCAGAAGTGACAAATAAGAGGAAAAATACAGGAAGGATTAGGGGAGAACAGGCATCGGTATCGCCTCATTCAACAGTCAAAGCATTGCTGAGACGTAAGAATGTGACTATTAAGTAGTAGTAACAGTACCTATTAAGAGGGCTCTTCTCTTTCACACATCTCTCATTAAAGATATCAAAACAAAATACACAAATGCGAGGAAACAGAAGAACAAGCAAATCATTGCGAAAGTGACCTCTGTGAATATGCTAAAGAAGTATAAACCTCAGAAGTATGCCCAGAAGGTGTTGGGCTTTTCAAATAAGAGAGCGAAGTTGGAAGAGGGACCTTTGCCCTTTTTTGACGAGGAAGGGAAGCAGAACAGAAACATAAATCAAAAGGAAAGTAAAAGGATGTCTTTCTCCGTGATGATGCAGAAGAGGCTTTTGACTGACTCAATTAATATATATTTAAAATTTTCACAATGAATATGTACCTAAATAGCAGTTCCAATGTTGTTACTACATGTATTACTATGTAGACTTCTATTCAGTGTTTAATTTATGTTCTGTCATGTTATAACTGTCCACCCTGTTATACCTTGATCCATCCACCCTGTAGTCAAGGCATCTTTTTCAAATGAATTCAGTTACATTGTCAAATATCAAATATTACAATTTGTGTCATGTATTTTAAAGAGTAAGACACGGCCAACACCACACAATTATTGAGAACTTGGATAAAATATCATTAATACCTGCCTCCATTTAGAATGATAAGGTGCAAATTAGATGAAGTTCTATATAAAACCACACATTGTATACAAAATCTGTTATTTCTTTAATTTGACCAGAACAAATGGACAGGGTTGACAAGGCTACACAATAGCTTTATGAAAATGTAAAGATTATTAAAATAGTCCAATGAAAGTAATTAAAAACAGTTAAGTGCATATCCGCAACAGGGTAGACATATCATATGGCTGAATCACTCAAAATGTGTTTATCTATGTGCTGGAGCTTGGCCAACATGTTTTTCTAACAAGCCTAATATTTCATTTTTATAGTAAAACATAAAAGGAATACAAATTCTGAAATAAAAATGTAAAATGTTGCATGGGTGCAAATGGTAACTTTTTGTGATATATATCCATATCTTGTCATTTTTGCATTGGTTTTCTGTCCTTACATTAAGGTATGATAGAAACTGACTTGCACGAGGGAAGTCTGTCACAACTTGCAACTAATGTGTGCAAAAGGGGGCGGAGGTTGGGCTGCCTTCTGAGAATTCGAAGGTGAGCTAGTAAACTCCCACTGCCATCCGTTCTATTGGCCAACATGCAATCATTGGAAAATAAAATCGATGACCTACAATCAAGATTATCCTACCAACTGGACATTAAAAACTTTAAAGTTTAAATTTCTGCCGAGACGACATGGATAATATAGAGCTACCGGGATTTTCCATGCACTAGCAAAACAGAGAAGCTACATCTGGTAAGATGGGGGGTGGGGTGGGGTCTTTGTCAGCTGGTGAGTGATGTCTAATACTAAAGAAGTCTCAAGTTATTGCTTGCCTGAGGTAGAATACCTTATTATAAGCTGTAGACCACACGATCTACCAAGAGAGTTCTCGTCTATATTATTCGTAGCCATCTATTTAGCACCTCAAACCGATGTTGGGACTAAGACCACACTCAACCAACTGTATAAGGCCATAAAGCAAACAAGAAAATGCTTATCCAGAACTTACAAGAAATCCCGCTATGCCCTCAGACGAACCATCAAAGAAGTAAAGAGTCAATACAGGATTAAGCTTGAATCCTACTACACTGGCTCTGATGCTCGTCGGATGTGGCAGGGCTTGAAAATTATTACAGATTACAAAGGGAAATCCAGATGCGAGCTGCCCAGTGACACGAGCACACTAGATGAGCTAAATGCCTTTTATGCTCACTTCGAGGCAAGCAGCACTGAAGCATGCACGAGAGCACCAGTTGTTCTGGACGACTGTGTGATAACGCTCTCGGAAGCCAATGTGAGAAAGACCTTTTGTGTTTGGATTTCTGAGCTTTAACTATTATTAATCATTGGTTATAATAGAGACATGAGGGGTGCCATACTGAAACATGGAGGGGCTGAGAGCATGAAATGTTTAGCGATATGGAGGAGACCACACCCAAAGTGGGGTATGTATACTACCACGGGTGGAACCATGTCTTTGTCGGTTCAGCTGTTCGATCCTCTGGGAAAAATAAACTTGTTTTAAGCTTTCACAGTGTCTGTCGAGTTCTTACTCTAATAATTAGAACTTAACACTTTTAAACAGGTCAACATTTACAAAGCCGCAGGGCCAGACGGGTTACCAGGATATGAACTCAAAGCATCCGTGGGCCAACCTGCAAGTGTCTTCACTGACCTTTTCAACCTCTCCCTGACTGTAATACCTACAAATTTCAAGCAGACCACCATAGTCCCTGTGCCCAAGGAAGCGAAGGTAACCTGCCAAATGATTACCGCCCTATAGCACCATGAAGTTCTTTGAAAGGCTGGTCATGGCTCACATCAACAGCATCCTCCCAGATACGCTAGACCCACTCCAATTCTTATACCTCCCCCGTAAGCATTTCACTGTAAGTTCTACACATGTTGTATTTGGCGCACGTGACAAATAAAATTGGATTTGATTTGATCCACAGATGACGCAATCTCAATCGAACTCCACAAGGCCCTTTCCCACCTGGACAAAAGGAACACCTATGTGAGAATGCTGTTCATTGACTACAGCTCAGCGTTCAGGACTATATTGCCCACGAAGCTCATCACTAAGCTAAGGACTATGGGACTAAGCACCTCCCTCTGCAACTGGATCCTGGACTTCCTGACGGGCCGCCTCCAGGTTTAAGTTTTCTGACGACACAAGTGGTAGGCCTGATCACCGACAATGATGAGACCACCTATAGGAAGGAGGTCAGAGACCTGGCAGTGTGTGTGGTGCCAGGACAACAACCTCTCCCTCAATGTGAGCAAGACAGGAGCTGATCGTGGACTATAGGAAAAGGTGGGCTGAACAGGCCCCTATTAACGTCGACAGGGCTGTAGTGGAGCGGGAGTTTCAAGTTCCTTGGTGTCCACATCACCAACGAACTATCATGGTCCAAACACACCAAGACAGTCATTAAGAGGGCACGACAACACCTTTTCCCCTCAAGCACTTGAAAAGATTTGGCATGGGTCCCCAGATCCTCAAAGTTCTACAGCTGCACCATCAAGAGCATCCTCATCGGTTGCATCACCGCCTGGTATGGCATTTGCGCGGCATCTGACCGTAAGGCGCTACAGAGGGAAGTGCGTACAGCCCAGTATTTCACTGGGGCCAAGCTTCCTGCCATGCAGGACCTATATACGAAGAAAGCCCTAAAAATTGTCAGAGACTCCAGTCACCCAAGTCAGACTGTTTTCCCTGTTACCGCACGGCAAACGGTACCGGAGCGCCAAGTCTAGGACGGAAAGCCTCCTTAACAGCTTCTACCCCCAAGCCATAAGACTTCTGAACAATTAATCAATTGGCTACCGAACTATTTACTGCATGGCTACATGTACTACCTATGTGTGGAAAACATTTCATCCACAGGATGTTGATGACACCTTAATTGGGGAGAACAGGCTTGTAGTAAGGACTAGAGCGGAATTGTTGGAATGGTATCAAATACATCAAAAGCATGGTTCCCAGGTGTTTGATGCCATTCCATTTGCTCTGTTCTGGCCATTATTATGAGCTGTTGTCTCCTCAGGACCATCCTGGTATTTCAACGTAGGTAAGACATTTAAGTTGTTTAGTACAATCCGTTTGTAACTCCACTCACTACTTGTAGCTTTATAGTGTGTTTGCTTGTGTTGTTGGTCTTGGCTCGATTAATGTTCTGGTCGGTAGCTAGCTAGCACTCACTCACTTGGCTGCACCTTCATGAAATGGGGCATGAGGGAAGCCCTACAATATTACATTTTACTAAGTGGTGAGAAAGCTCAGGAGCAGGCAATGTTGAAAAGTAATCTTTAGACATGTTTTACTTTTCTTAAATGTAGTTTTGTAATTGACAAGTAAACATGAAAACTGCGTTTGAAAAAGGTCAGCAAAAAGGTCAAAGCCAATGGGGCCAATGGGGTAACCTAGGTACCTACAGGTTGTTTTCCCCACAGGGAGGAGGGGCCGCAACGTTCAATCTAATACCGACTGGGACTATGGCTGAAGTTTTTTTTTAGAACTGGTACATTTGTCGAGACTGACTGACTACAAACCATTCACTGGGCTCTGGGTAAAAGTTGCCTCTGCAGGCCCAGATCTGGCATTGCTTAACCTTCAAATCCTTACCTAAACCAGTAGGTGGGGTAAAACAAAGGGAGAATCTCAATTGCATTTCTTTGATTCCTTGCTTCCTTTCTCGTCGCCTCCTGCTTAAAGCCAATTGGATGAGAAGGTTAGAGGGGAGGGACCTCTCAAGGAAGTGCATTTGAGAATCTCTTCATATTTCGATCAGAGTGTATGGAATCAGAAGAAAAGGCGAAGCTTATTTTGGACCTAAGCTTGTCGCCTGCCTTCCCCCTTTGGGATAACGACTTGTTAGGACGGAGACATGAACATCTCGTCATTATATATATATATATATGTACCAGTCAAAAGTCTGGACATCAAAACTAGGAAATAACACTTGGAATCATGTAGTAATCAAAAAAGTGTTAAACAAAACAAAATATATTTTAACTTTGAGAATCTTCAAAATAGCCACCCTTTGCCTTGATGACAGGTTTGCACACTCTGGCATTCTCTCAACCAACTTCATGAGGTAGTCACCTGGAATGCATTTCAATTAACAGGTGTACCTTGATAAAATTTCATTTGTGGAATTTCTTTCCTTCTTAATGCATTTGAGCCAATCAGTGTTTGTTAAGGGAATTTTTATCAATGATGACTATGTATACATTTCAATGACTAGTCCAAATGCTATTATGTACTGTACATAATGAATTTTCTCTCTTGCTCCCATTCCCAATTGTGTATATAATATAGTCAGGAGTTTAGTAACAATGACGGTCTGTTCCTTTGTACAAATGAATTAACTATCTCCAGACTGTCTAGAATGCTGATTTACAGTGACTGACCTTGGCTTTAGGAGAGGAGGGAAGGCTCGAGAACTATAGGGCCTCTACCCGTGTCATGAAGAGATAGAACATTTAGGAAACGCTGACGTCATTTTCAGTTTATAACCTGTGGTAAAATGTGTATGTAGGGAGTACTCACATGAATTAAACGCTGTTACCTGACTTTTAAGACTGGTCTTGATCTATTTCATGCATAATTAATGAATTTACAACTCATTAATGAAATAGAGTGCAAATTTGGTTTTGGCTACAAAACATATAGGAATTTAGAATTCCTCTAACAGTGTTGTGACAAGGTAGGGGTGGTATACAGAAGATAGCCCTATTTGGTAGAAGACCAAGTCCATATTATGGCAGGAACAGCTCAAATAAGCAACGAGAAACGACAGTCCATCATTACTTTAAGACCTGAAGGTCAGTCAATCTGGAAAATTTCAAGAACTTTGAAAGTTTCTTAAAGTGCAGTCACAAAAACCATCAAGCGCTATGATGAAACTGAATCTCATGAAGACCACCACAGGAAAGGAAGAGCCAGAGTTTTTTTTTTTACTAGGCAAGTCAGTTAAGAACAAATTCTTATTTTCAATGATGGCCTAGGAACAGTGGGTTAACTGCCTTTGGTCTGATGAGTCCAAATTTGCGATTTTTGGTTCCAACTGCTGTGTCTTTGTGAGATGTAGGTGAACGGATTATCTCAGCATGTGTGGTTCCCACCATGAGCATGCAGGAGGAGGTATGATGGTGTGGGGGGTGCTTTGCTGGTGACACTGTCTGTGATTTATTTAGAATTCAAGGCACACTTAACCAGCATGGCTACCGCATTCTGCAGAGATACGCCATTACATCTGATTTGTGCTTAGTTTGACTGTCATTTGTATTTCTTTTTTTGAATTTGACCCCTTTTTCTCCCCAATTTTGTGGTATCCAATTGTTTAGTAGCTACTATCCTGTCTCATCACTACAACTCCCGTACGGGCTCAGGAGAGACGAAGGTTGAAAGTCATGCGTCCTCCGATACACAACCCAACCAAGCCGCACTGCTTCTTAACACAGCGCCATCCAACCTAGAAGCCAGCCGCACCAATGTGTCGGAGGAAACACCGTGCACCTAAAAACCTTGGTTAGCGCGCACTGTGCCCGGCCCACCACAGGAGATGCTGGAGCGCGATGAGACAAGGATTTCCCTACCGGCCTAACCCGGTCGACGCTAGGCCAATTGTGCGTCGCCCCTCGGACCTCCCGGTCGTGGGCAGTTACGACAGAGCCTGGGCGCGAACCCAGAGTCTCTGGTGGCACAGCTGGCACTGCAGTACAGCGCCCTTAACCCCCGCACCACCCGGGAGGCCCCTGTCATTTGTTTTTCAACAGGACAATGACCCAACACATCTCCAGGCTTTGTAAGGGCTATTTGACCAATAAGGAAAGTGCTGCATCAGATGACCTGGCCTCCACAATCACCCGATCTCAACTTAATTGGGATGGGTTGGGATGAGTTGGAAAGGGAAGGAAAAGCAGCCAACAACTGCTCAGAATGTGTGGGAACACCTTCAAGACTATTGGAAAAGCATTCCAACTGAAGCTGGTTGAGAGAACGCCAAGAGTGTGCAAAGCTGTAATAATGGCAAAGGTTGGCTACTTTGGATTATCTCAAATATAAAATATATTTTGATTTGTTTAACAATTTTTTTGGTTACTACATGATTCCATATGTGTTATTTCATAGTTTTAATGTCTTCACTATTATTCTACAATGTATAAAATAGTAAAAATAAAGAAAAACCCTTGAATGATTCGGTGTCCAAACTTTTGACCGGTACTGTATCTCTGCTACGGACTATTTCTGTAGTATTCACATTTGGCCAGTAGATGACAGTAGTGAATTACGCCTGCAATCTCCACACCTGTAGTTTGACAAAAGAAGGATAATGATAACTGACTTCATGAAAATGAATCGACTCTGGCTGTTTTCATAAAACTGCTTGTATGTGTGTAGTCCCTGACAACACACACACCTTTCCTTGAGTAGCACAGTAGTTGTTTTCAACAGGTTGTAGGAAGAAATAACAATATAATTAGGTCACTTATTTTGAGATTTTTTAAAACCATTCCCCAGGTCGTTGCTGTAAATATGAATGTGTTCTCAGTCAACTTAACAGGTAAAATAAGGGAAAAAATAAAAGTAATATTCAAGGAGAAAAGCAGAGTATAAAGTAGGTTGCAGTGTTGGAAATTAAATGGCGGGAAGTTTAAATGTTGAGAAGTAGCTCTGGTGTGATATGATTGGCTGGTGGTGATACATTGATAGAATAAATGTCTGAACTGATGCAATGCAAACATCCAGGACAAACAGAGAGAAATTATTTAATTCACGCAACTCCTGCTGTAGATACCGGTGTGAGTGATGTCATTTTTGCCATTTTGTGTGTCCTAGCTAGTGTGACCGTGTATGATTTCAACGTATCCATCCATGCTGATATTGAAATGTAACTGTTCCACAAAACTGCGTGAAGGATAAATGTAAATGCATTATGATAAAAAACGGTGTTCCATTTACAGGTGATCCAATGAAAGGTGTTCCAATTAATATTTAAACTATCAAGATTTCTGATAAGTGCAATTCAAAACGGCAAAGAAAAGAGTCACATCACATTGGAACTTTGTCTTGATAAATCCAACACATCAAAGGAATATTGTTCATAAATCAAAACCAGCATTTAGGTAACTTTACGAAACGAAACGTAAACCATTTTGAATTACAGAAAAAACGCTGACAGAAAAAATAAATAGGTTTGCAACCTAACAGCTGGTGAGTACATCGGAGAAATGTAATATTGTTTAGAAAAGAGCGAGGCCTACCGTGTCACCTGAGGTAACAGCGGCTAAATTCTTAGAGTTTATTGTATAGACTTCACAGAGGAGGAAGTGAATGTCATAAAAATGTAAATAGAGAAACATTCTAAATGCTATTTTTAAGAGGCAAAAACTACAAATATATTCACGTCATCAAATAATTGATTAAATGGAAGCAAACAGAACAAAACGGGCATAAACATACCTGAATTCGTCCAATAGAAACTCTTGTTTGCAACAGTGGGACTATGATTACACCCTAGGCTAGCTAGATGCAGACAAGAGAGTGCAAGGCGGTATTGAATGTGTCAATCAATGTCTGTCACCTTCATTGCTCAAAATTCTCTCGACCCGTGCACCTACATTGTAGACTTTCATTCATGGGCTAGGTCGTTGAAACCTCATGATGGGTATAGGGAACATTTTAGTGTCAAGTAGTAACCTAAACCTATCGATGTTACATTGAGCTGGGTGAATGGAATATGAATGACAGTCATCCAATATTCTGTAATAGAAATAAGGCCATGCTCATACAAATATTATTGTCCTCCTTTATCTTAGACGTTATCAGTGCTTGTGTAACGAATTGTGCCCACAAACCACCTCCTGGCCTGTACACAAATGGTAAAAATTGCAGCTGGCTTAACAGGGGTGCTGTCAATTCAGCACCACTGACTTTTTAAAATGTTTCCTTTATTTAACTAGGCAAGTCAGTTAAGAACAAATTCTTATTTTCAATGACAGCCTAGGAACAGTGGGTTAACTGCCTTTTCAGGGGCAGAACAACAGATGTCGTCAGCTCGGGATTTGAACTTGAACTTGCAACCTTTCGGTTACTAGTCCAACACTCTAACCACTAGGCTACCCTGCCACCCCACTAGGCTACTTAACCTGTCCCTGATAACTTGGACATTAAAACAAAAGTCGGAGGTAATTCTAGCAGAATTATGTTTTCATTTATGGTCACGTATTTTACACGTACCTGTCATGTACACAATAATCAAGCGTTAATTACTCAATACGATAGGGGGTGGTCACAGAATTGATCATAGTCTACTGATAACTTCTAGATAGCCTAGTTAAGAAGTTTGGAAGGGATAGGTCAATATAACAGAGGCAGACAGACACCTTCACTTATTTTTACTAAATGCATAGATATTATACACATAATAAAGACATTTTAAAAAATTGTTAGAAAATATGAAATTAGATTTTTGAAAATGTATTTAGTTAATTAATTTCACACTAAAGTAAAAAAACAAATAATATATTTGAAATCAATAATAACGAAAGCACATTCAATAATAACGAAAGCACATACTGCCGCACACAAAGACCATTCATATCATTTCATTTTTATTTTTTATTTATCCAGGTTAAATACTTTTCTTTAAACTGGTAGTCTATTACTACTTTTTTAAACAGGATGGTGTCATTGAGTGTCCTTGGTGCCAACCATCAAGCGCTATGATGAAACTGGCTCTCATGAGGACCGCCACAGGAAAGGAAGACCCAGAGTTACCTCTGCTGCAAAAGATAAATTCATTAGAGTTACCAGCCTCAGAAATTGCTGCCCAAATAAATTCTTCACTGAGTTAAGGTAACAGACACATCTCAACATCAACTGTTCAGAGGAGACTGCATATGGATGAATTGCTGCAAAAAAACACTACTAAAGAACACCAATAAGAAGAAGAGACTTGCTTGTGCCAAGAAACACGAGCAATGGACATTAGACCGATGGAAATCTGTCCTTTGGTCTGAATTTTCGATTTTTGGTTCCATCCGCCGTGCCTTTGTGAGATGCAGCGTAGGTGAACAGATGATTTCTGCATATGTGGTTCCCACCATGAAGCATGGAAGAGGAGGCGTTATGGTGTGGGGGTGCTTTGCCAGTGACACTATCTGTGATTTATTTAGAATTCAATGGACACAACCATCATGGCTACCACAGCATTCTGCAGCGATACGCCGTCCCATCTGGTTTGTGATTAGTGGTACTATCATTTGTTTTTCAACAGGACAATGACCCAACACAACTCCAGGGTCTGCAAAAGCTATATGACCAATAAGGAGAGTGATGGAGTGCTGCTTCAGATGACCTGGCCTCCACAATCACCCATCCTCAACCCATTTGAGATGGTTTGGGATGAGTTGGACCGCAGAGTGAAGGAAAAGCAGCCAACAAGTGCTCAGTATATATGGGATCCAAGACTGTTGGAAAAGCATTCCAGGTGAAGCTGGTTGAGAGAATGCCAAGAGTGTGCAAAGCTGTCATCAAGGCAAAGGGTGGCTACTTTGAATAATCTCAAATCTCAAATATGTTTTGATTTGTTTGACACTTTTTTGGTTACTAGATGATTCCATATGCCTAGAATTTCATGTCAGCATCCCATTTGTGTGGCCGTAATGCACCCTAAGAAAGTCCATGTCTTTTGCTGTGCGCTCCATCAGCAATCTACTATCCCTGATAGTACAAAGGTCTACCTATTCTATTCTGTGCGAGAAATGAATATTCCAAACACAGTCTGAGACTGTTGTGAGATGCGATAGATCCCAAATTATAACAACCACTAGCATTAATAAATATTTTTTACGCAACGGGGCTGATGCAACAGGTCAGAACGTTTAGCTTAAAATGTTGTTAAATTATTAGGTTATTTCTTAACTTTATAAGCGCATTAATGCACACAAGCTATAAGCTATAAGAGCAAATGTTTCATTAGCGTAAAACACAATCATCAAAAGCGACCGCAAATGCAATTATGCATGTAATGCTTTTATTATAAACGTGCATTTTATGGTGAGAATTATCTTTCCCAAACTTGAAACTCACGCGCTGCTTATACAGTGGGGCAAAAAAGTATTTAGTCAGCCACCAATTGTGTAAGTTCTCCCACTTAAAAAGATGAGAGAGGCCTGTAATTTTCATCATAGGTACACTTCAACTATGACAGACAAAATGAGAAAAAAAAAATCCAGAAAATCACATTGCAGGTTTTTTTTAAATCTTCTGTATACCACCCCTACTTTGTTACAACACAACTGATTGGCTCAAACGTATTAAGAAGGAAAGAAATTCCACAAATGAACTTTTAACAAGGCACACCTGTTCATTTAAATGCAATCCAAATGGAACCTCATGAAGCTGGTTGAGATCATGTCAAGAGTGTGGAAAGCTGTCATCAAGGCAAAGGGTAGCTACTTTGAAGAATCTCAAATAGAAAATATATTTTGTTTTGTTTAACACTTTTTTTGTTTTAGCCACTCAAGGACATTTATAGACTTGTCCTGAAGCCACTCCTGCATTGTCTTGGCTGTGTGCTTAGGGTCATTGTCCTGTTGGAGGGTGAACCTTCGTCCCAGTCTGAGGTCCTGAGTGCTCTGGAGCAGGTTTTCATCAAGGATCTCTTGATACATTGCTCCTTTCATCTTTTCCTAGATCCTGACTAGTCTCCCAGTCTTGCCACTGAAAAACATCCTTACAGCATAATATTGCCAACACCATGTTTCACCGTAAGGATGGTGCCAGGTTTCCTCCAGATGTGACGATTGGCATTCAGACCAAGGAGTTCAATCTTGTTTCCATCAAACCAGAGAATCTCGCTTCTCATGTCTAAGAGTCCTTTAGGTGCCTTTTGGCAAAATCCAACTGGGATTTATGTGCCTTTTATGGAGAGGTGGCTTCCGTCTGGCCACTCTAGCATAAAGTCCTGATTGTTGGAGTGCTGCAGAGATGGTTGTCCTTCTGGAAGGTTCTCCCATCTCTACAGAGGAACTCTAGAGCTCTGTCAGAGTGACCATTGGGTTCTTGGTCACCTCCCTGACCAAGGCCCAGTTCAGCTGGGAAGACAGCTCTAGGAAGTGTCTTGATGTTTCCAAACTTCTTCCATTTAAGAGTGATGGAGGCCACTGTGTTCTTGGGGACCTTCAATGCTGTAAAAATGTTTTGGTACCCTTCCCCATATCTGTGCCTTGACACAATCCTGTCACGGACCTCTAAGGACAAATCCGTCATCCTAATGGTTTGGTTTTTGATCTGACATGCACGGTCAACTGTGAGACCTTTTATAGACAGGTGGGTGCCTTTCCAAATCATGTCCAATCAATTGAATTTACCACAGTTGGACTCAAATCAAGGATGATCAATGGGAACAGGATGCACCTGAGCTCAATTTCTAGTCTCATAGCACAAAGGGTCTGAATACCTATGTAAAAATGGTATTTATGTTTTTTATTTTTAATACATTTGCAAAAAATTATTTTTCGAATAACGTAACAAATGTGGAAAAGGGGAAGGGGTGTGAATACTTTCCAAATGCACTGTATGTGCGCAGGAGAGGGTAGAGTTTAGGTTCTGGTTTTATGTTCAGACCCTTTGTGGGCTATACTCGGCCTTGTCTCTGGTAAGTTGGTGGTTGAAGATATCCCTCTAATGGTGTGGGGGCTGTGCTTTGGCAAAGTGGGTGGGGTTATATCCTTCGTGTTTGGCCCACAGTGTCTCCTGACCCCTCCTGTCTCAGCCTCCAGTATTTATGCTGCAGTAGTTTATGTGTCGGGGGCTATGGTCAGTTTGTTATATCTGGAGTACTTCTCCTGTCTTATCCGGTGTCCTGTGTGAATTTAAGTATGCTCTCTCTAATTCTCTCTTTCTCTCTCTCTCTCGGAGGACCTGAGCCCTAGGACCATGCCTCAGGACTACCTGGCATGATGACTCCTTGCTGTCCCCAGTCCACCTGGCCGTGCTGCTGCTCCAGTTTCAACTGTTCTGCCTGCGGCTATGGAACCCTGACCTGTTCACCGGACGTGCTACCTGTCCCAGACCTGCTCTCTAGAGACAACAGGAGCGGTAGAGATACTCTTAATGTGCGGCTATGAAAAGCCAACTAACATTTACTCCTGAGGTGCTGACTTGCTGCACCCTCGACAACTACTGTGATTATTATTTGGCCATGCTGGTCATTTATGAACATTTGAACATCTTCGTCATGTTCTGTTATAATCTCCACCAGAAGGACTGGCCACCCCTCATAGCCTGCTTCCTCTCTTAGGTTTCTTCCTAGGGTTTGGCCTTTCTAGGGAGTTTTTCCTAGCCACCGTGCTTCTACACCTGCATTGCTTGCTGTTTGGGGTTTTAGGCTGGGTTTCTGTACAGCACTTTGAGATATCAGCTGATGTAAGAAGGGCTATATAAAAAAATTGATTTGATTTGAACTAGGCATGGTTTATCTGATCATTTCAGATACATTCTAATTTTGCAATGGTCTGACAAATGGATTTGACCATAAAGGCATTGATTTTTTTCTTGCTCCATATCTGTTATGGCATTTTCGACTACACTTTTTCCAAGTGCAGAGCAATACGTAAACCTACCCAGACAGTCACCCTTAGTCCTGCAATTAATAATATACAGACCCAGGCTTTTACAGAGTACTTTTACATTTTGGTTGACAATACTGTCACAGCTTTTTCTCTGTGTAGTCAGTTATGATTCATATACAGATGTAGTACAATGTACATGGATGTTTCCCTCTAAATCCATGTAGTCTGCTTTTTTACTGTTCTAGCATTTAGATCCCCATTAACAGAACTGTGCCTACTGACTGGTAATGAATTATATCAGAATAGAGAGTCTAAATACAGTCTTTGTTAAAATATGGAGAGTCAGATTGGGTCCATCCGCATTACACACATGTAAATGTCTGAGTTGACAATTAATTGTTTTATCTTCAGCTAAATGTATGTTTTTCCTTTTCTGTCTGCTGTGATATAATTGGAAAGATCTTCATTAAACCAGATTATAATCCTTATTATAAACTGTAGGTTCCAGCCCTGTATGCTGATTGGTTGACAGCTGTGGTATATCAGACAATTTACCACAGGTATGACAAAACATGTATTTTTACTGCTCTAATTACATTGGTAACCAGTTTATAATAACAATAAGGCACCTCGGGGGTTTGTGGTATATGGCCAATATAGCACGGCTATGGGCTGTGTCCAGGCACTCAGTGATGCGTCGTGCATAAAAACAGCCCTCGTGCCTTATTGCTTAATGAACATTTTACATGTGGATGTTTCACTGAAGTTATCTTTCTCTCCTCACATTCTCAGTTCCTCTTCATCCCTATCTTTCTTTCTCTGTTTGGAGTGGTTTTTGCAGGTTGACGGAGATGTAGGCGGTGAGGCGTGAGTAAGCGGGTGATTTCCAAATGGCTCCCCATTACCTTTATATTGCACTACTTTTTAGCATAAATAAGAAAAATACCCCAAAAATATATATAAGAAATAAAAGTAACAAATATTTAAAGAGCAGCAGTAAAATAACAATAGCGAGGCTTTATATAGGGGCTACCGGTACAGAGTCAACGTGCGGGGGCACCAGTTAGTCAAGGTAATTGAGGTAATATGTACACGTAGGTAGAATTATTAGTGACTATGCATAGATAATAACAGAGAGTAGCAGCAGCATAAAGGGGGTGGGGTTGTCAATGCAAATAGTCTCGGTAGCCATTTGAATAGATGTTCAGGAGTCTTATGGCTTGGGGGTAGAAGCTGTTTAGAAGCCTCTGAACTAGACTTGGCGCTCCGGTACCGCTTGCCGTGCGGTTGCAGAGAGAACAGTCTATAACTAGGGTGGCTGGAGTCTTTGACATTATTAGGGCCTTCCTCTGACACTGGTTGGTACAGAGGTACTAGATGGCAGGAAGCTTGACCCCAGTGATGTACTGGACTGTACACACTACCCTCTGTAGTGTCTTGCAGTTGGAAGCCGAGCAGTTGCCATACCAGGCAGTGATGCAACCCATCAGGATGCTCTCGATGGTGCAGTTGTATAACTTTTTGAGGATCTGAGGACCCATGCCAAATATTTTCAGTCTCCTGAGGTGGAATAGGTTTTGTCGTGCAATCTTCACGACTGTCCTGGTGTGCTTGGACCATGTTGGTTTGTTGGTGATGTGGAACTTGAAGCTCTCAACCTGCTCCACTACAGCCCCGTCGATGAGAATGGGGGTGTGCTCGGTCCACCCCAATGGTCTCTAGTCAAATGTAGTGCACATAATAGGGAATAGGGTGCCATTTGGGATGCATTCTCTGTGTAGGCTTGACTGGCCTTTGCATATCAATTGCTAGCTTTCCATCCAGGTGTCGATATATTTTAATGCAAATATTTTCATGCAAAAAATATGCAAATTTTCCACCAAACTGACTTGTTGGGGATAAAAGTCAATGCATCCTGCATGATAAAGCAGTAGACACAAAATGTACTTTCCCGTGTAAAGTTGCAATATGTAACTTTTTGGACGACCCTATGAAATACACACAGAAATGTTATAGATCTGTCCTTCTCATTAAAAACAAGTCTAAGTAGCGATACATATGTTCTATGTGCGCTATTTCTATGTTTCCCATTATTAACTTTCGTTTTTGCATCTTTTACTTTAGGTATTGTACACCAGCATCAAACAGCTGTAAATACAATACTTTTGGTTAAGGAAATTATATTTCACAGCGATTTTGATGATACAATGATTCTCTACACCAGGGCTGTCAAACCCTGTTTTTGGAGAGCTACCCTCCTGTACCCTCCTGTAGGTTTTCCTTTCAACAACAGTTGTAACTAACCTGATTCAGCTTATCAACCAGCTGCTTATTAGAATCAGGTGCACTAGATTAGGGTTGCAGTGAAAACCTACAGGATGGTAGCTCTCCAGGAATAGGTTTGGACAGCCCTGCTCTACACTATACCTGCTTGTTTTTTCACACAAACTGAAATTAGGCAAATTGTAAAATTTTAGCTACCAGGAAAGGGCAGAGCAATTTCTGCATAGTGCATCTTTAAGTTTTCATGTGCTGAATACTAATCTAAAGGTCAATGTGATTCCATCACATTTTCAACTCTACCGATCGTTTGGTCACAATATAAAATCTGTCTACTCTGGTTTTGGCATGTACGCTTTAGCCAACATCTCACAAATACAGTGTGGTTCGGCTATGCGGGTAGGGTAGTTTACATGATGAGATTATTATGTGTAAGAGCGAGAATATTTGTATTTATTAACATGGCAGTCAAGCATGAATCATCATGTCAACCTATGTCACCAATATTTATTGGAAAGGAGCATCAAGATCACTGTGTCACGCCCTGGTCTTAGTTATCTGTGTTTTCTTTATTATTTTGGTTAGGCCAGGGTGTGACATGGGTGATTTATTGTGTTTTGTCTTGTCTAGGGGTTTATTAGATTTATGGGGTTGTGTTCAATGTAGTTGTCTATGTAAGTCTATGGTTGCCTAGAGTGGTTCTCAATCAGAGGCAGGTGTTTATCGTTGTCTCTGATTGGGAACCATATTTAGGCAGCCATATTCTTTGGATATTTTGTGGGTGGTTGTCTCCTGTGTCAGTGTTTGTGCCACACGGGACTGTTTTTGTGTTTTCACGTTTCTTGTTTTGTATTCTGTTCATGTATAGTTTCTCTTATTAAATAACCATGAACTTTAACCACGCTGCATATTGGTCCTCCGATCCTTCTCGCCTCCCTTACACTGTGCACTTTCCCCACCCTGTTAAATTCACCAGTAGCCTAATAAACTGCATGGTTTCCTGAGTTATAGTCAAAGGACCACACACCATATCATCGTGTGGCTCCAAGTTTATTTCGATATGATGGTTATAATATCAATTAGGGCTGACCCCAATTAGTCGACTAGTTGATTGTTTGGTCAATAAACTGGTGGTCTACCAATATTCAAGTCGAGCAGTGGCAAATATATTTAAAAAATATATATACAGTGCCTTGCGAAAGTATTCGGCCCCCTTGAACTTTGCGACCTTTTGCCACATTTCAGGCTTCAAACATAAAGATATAAAACTGTATTTTTTTGTGAAGAATCAACAACAAGTGGGACACAATCATGAAGTGGAACGACATTTATTGGATATTTCAAACTTTTTTAACAAATCAAAAACTGAAAAATTGGGCGTGCAAAATTATTCAGCCCCCTTAAGTTAATACTTTGTAGCGCCACCTTTTGCTGCGATTACAGCTGTAAGTCGCTTGGGGTATGTCTCTATCAGTTTTGCACATCGAGAGACTGAAAATTTTTCCTCCTTGCAAAACAGCTCGAGCTCAGTGAGGTTGGATGGAGAGCATTTGTGAACAGCAGTTTTCAGTTCTTTCCACAGATTCTCGATTGGATTCAGGTCTGGACTTTGACTTGGCCATTCTAACACCTGGATATGTTTATTTTTGAACCATTCCATTGAAGATTTTGCTTTATGTTTTGGATCATTGTCTTGTTGGAAGACAAATCTCCGTCCCAGTCTCAGGTCTTTTGCAGACTCCATCAGGTTTTCTTCCAGAATGGTCCTGTATTTGGCTCCATCCATCTTCCCATCAATTTTAACCATCTTCCCTGTCCCTGCTGAAGAAAAGCAGGCCCAAACCATGATGCTGCCACCACCATGTTTGACAGTGGGGATGGTGTGTTCAGGGTGATGCGCTGTGTTGCTTTTATGCCAAATATAACGTTTTGCATTGTTGCCAAAAAGTTCAATTTTGGTTTCATCTGACCAGAGCACCTTCTTCCACATGATTGGTGTGTCTCCCAGGTGGCTTGTGGCAAACTTTAAACAACACTTTTTATGGATATCTTTAAGAAATGGCTTTCTTCTTGCCACTCTTCCATAAAGGCCAGATTTGTGCTATATACGACTGATTGTTGTCCTATGGACAGAGTCTCCCACCTCAGCTGTAGATCTCTGCAGTTCATCCAGAGTGATCATGGGCCTCTTGGCTGCATCTCTGATCAGTCTTCTCCTTGTTTGAGCTGAAAGTTTAGAGGGACGGCCAGGTCTTGGTAGATTTGCAGTGGTCTGTTACTCCTTCCATTTCAATATTATCGCTTGCACAGTGCTCCTTGGGATGTTTAAAGCTTGGGAAATCTTTTCGTATCCAAATCCGGCTTTAAACATCTTCACAACAGTATCTCGGACCTGCCTGGTGTGTTCCTTGTTCTTCATGATGCTCTCTGCGCTTTTAACGGACCTCTGAGACTATCACAGTGCAGGTGCATTTATACGGAGACTTGATTACATACAGGTGGATTGTATTTATCATCATTAGTCATTTAGGTCAACATTGGATCATTCAGAGATCCTCACTGAACTTCTGGAGAGAGTTTGCTGCACTGAAAGTAAAGGGGCTTAATAATTTTGCACGCCCAATTTTTCAGTTTTTGATTTGTTAAAAAAGTTTGAAATATCCAATAAATGTCGTTCCACTTCATGATTGTGTCCCACTTGTTGTTGATTCTTCACAAAAAATACAGTTTTATATCTTTATGTTTGAAGCCTGAAATGTGGCAAAAGGTCGCAAAGTTCAAGGGTGCCGAATACTTTCGCAAGGCACTGTATATATATATGGCACACGAGACATGTCTGATCCTGGACAAATCCATTGTGGAGGCCACAGGGTTGGAACACGAGCATCACCAGTAGTACATTTACCATTAATTCCCATAATTTCTAATCTAAAATGCTTGTTTGGTTACAACCGTTCGCTACCGCACCCGCCCGCCCGACTAGCATCACCACCCTGGACGGTTCCGACCTAGAATATGTGGACAACTATAAATACCTAGGTGTCTGGTTAGACTGTAAACTCTCCTTCCAGAGTCATATTAAACATCTCCAATCCAAAATCAAATCTAGAATCGGCTATCTATTTCGCAACAAAGCCTCCTTCAATCACGCTGCCAAACTTACCCTAGTAAATAAAACTGACTATATTACCGATACTCGACTTTGGCGATGTCATCTACAAAATAGCTTCCAATACTCTACTTAGCAAACTGGATGCAGTCTATCACAGTGCCATCCGTTTTGTTACCAAATCACCTTATACCGCCCACCATTGGGACCTACAGTATATGCTCTAATCGGCTGGCCCTCGCTACATATTCATCGCCAGACCCACTGGCTCCCGGTCATCTATCAAATTATATTACATTTATTTGTCACACGCACATGGTTAGCAGATGTTAATGCAAGTGTAGCGAAATGCTTGTGCTTCTAGTTCCGACAATGCAGTAATAACCAACAAGTAATCTAACCTAACAATTCCAAAACTAATACCTTATACACACAAGTGTAAAGGGATAAAGAATATGTACATAAAGATATACGAATGAGTGATGGTACAGAACAGCATAGACAAAAAGGTTGGAGATTGGCAATGATAGGGGCAGCAACCTTAAAGAAGAAAGGGTATAAACCATCTGACCCAGATGTTTTTTTGGGGTCAAGTTTCTGGAGCTCCTTTAGAACCTCGGACTCCGTGACTGCCTGCAGGGAGAAACGTTGTAGCGGGGCCGGGGAAAGAGGGAGGGCATTGGGGATAGTTGCATTTGAAGGGGTGGGAGATGAGGGAATGTTGGACAGGCAAGGAGGCATGGCTGAGTCAAATAGGAATCCTGGGTTAATGAAGTGGTGATTAAAGAGCTCAGCCATGTGCTTCATGTCAGTAACAACCACATCATCAACATTAAGGGACATGGGCAGCTGTGAGGAGGAGCGTTTATTCTCCAGGCCTTTAACCGTTTTCCAGAACTTCTTGGGGTTAGATCCAAAGAGAGAGAACTATTCCTTAAAGTAACTAACTTTGTCCTTCAGGATAGCCTGAGTGCACTTATTTCTCATTTGCCTTAATGAGATCCAGTCAGCCTGAGTATGCGTCTGCCGAGCCTTTTGCCAAATGCAATTCTTGAGGTGGAGTAACTCTGCAAGATCACGGTCGAACCAGGGGCTGAACCTGTTTTTAATTCTCATTTTCTTTATGGGGGTGTGTTGACAATACCACTGAAAATATTAAAAAATAAGGTCCAAGCGTCTTCGACAGAGGGGATCAAGCTGATTCTATACCATTTTACAGAGGCCAGTTCATGAAGGAAGGCTTGCTCGTTAAACTTTTTTAGCAAGCATATATGACATCAGGACAGGTCGTTTCACTGAGCAGCCATTACGAACACAGGGTGTAAAACAGTGATCACTAAGGTCATTACAGAAAACACCAGACTGATACCTAATCAGGATTATTTGTGAGGATAACATCAGGAAGAGTAGCCTTTTCTGGGTGTTTGGAGTTCTACCTTGTGGGATTTGTAATAATCTGAGAGATTTCGGGAGTACCATGGCTTTAGGACTTGGTCAGGTTGTTTTAGCATGTTCCAATTTAGGTCACCTGGCAGGATAAATTCAGACTTAGTGTAAGGGGCCAGGAGAGAGGTTAGCGCAGGTAGGGTACAGGCCGGTGCTGATGGAGGACAATAGCACCCAGCAACAGTCAACAAAGAGCTATTTGAAAGTTTAATGTTTAAAACCAACAAATAGCACTGAAGGTGATCCTTCGTAAAGATTGCCACTACCCCACCTTTGGAAGATCTGTCTTGCCGAAAAAGGTTATAACCAGAAACACTCTTCCTTAATAACCACACCTCAGTAATGACCAACACATCTGGATTGATTCATTTTAGGTAATAAACATCTTTTAACGTGCAGAAAACCCAGGCTTTTACGAGAACAGAATTCAGTGAAGCAGATATCAGAGCACAAGACAGAATTGGGGTTAGCAACAGTAGATGGGCCAGAGTGTACATGCATATTTCCAGATATCATCAACAGTAATACAATCAAGGCACGGCATAGGACAGTGAGAGCTCTGCCGGCTAGTGATGGCTATTTAACAGTGTGATGGCCTTGAGATAGAAGCTGTTTTTCAGTCCCAGCTTTGATGCACCTGTAGAGCTCGCCTTCTGGATGGTAGCGGGCTGAACAGGCCGTGGCTAGGGTGGTTGATGTCCTTGATTATATTTTTGGCCTTCCTGTGACATCGGATGCTGTAGGTGTCCTGGAGGGCAGGCAGTGTGCCCCCAGTGATGGGTTGGGCAGACCTCACCATCCTCTGGAGAGCCCTGTAGTGGTGAGGTTGCCATACTAGGTGGTGATACAGCCCGACAGGATGGTTTCAATTGTGCATCTGTAAAAGTTTGTGAGGGTCTTAGGGGCAAAGCCACATTTAGTCAGCCTCCTGAGGTTGAAGAGGAGCTGTAGCGCCTTCTTCACCACACTGGCTGTGTGGGTGGACCATTTCAGATTGTCAGTGATGTGTATGCCCAGGAACTTGAAGCTTTCCACCTTCTCCACTGTGGTCCCGTCGATGTGGATAGAGGCATGCTCCCTCTGCTGTTTCCAGAAGTCCAGAAGATCAGCTCCTTCGTTTTGTTGGCGTTGATGGAGAGGTTATTTTCCTGGCACCACTCCAGCAGGGCCCTCACCTCCTCCCTGTAGGCAGGCTGTCTCATCATTGTTGGTAATCAGGCCTACTACTGTTGTGTTGTCTGCAAACTTAATGATTGAGTTGGAGGCTTACGTGGTCATGCAGTCATTGATGAACAGGGATTACAGGAGGGGGCTGAGCACACACCTTTGTGTGGCCCCTGTGTTGAGGATCAGTGAAGTGGAGGTATTGTTTCCTACCTTCAAAACCTGGGGGCGGCCTGTCAGGAAGTCCAGGACTCCGTTGCACAGGGCGGGGTTCAGACCCAGGGCCCAGAGCTTAAGGATGAGCTTGGAGGGTACCATGGTGTTGACAGCTGAGCTATAGTCAATGAACAGCATTCTTACATAGGTATTCATATTGTCCAGATGGGATGGGGCAGAGTGCAGTGCAATGGCGATTGCATTGTCTGCGGATCTATTTTGGCGGTATGCAAAAAGTGGGTCTATGGTGTAAGGGTGAGGTGATATGATCCTTAACCAGCCTCTCAAAGTACTTCATGATGACAGAAGTGAGTGCTACGATAGTCATTTATTTAAGTTACCTTTGCTTTCTTGGGTACAGGAACAAGGGTGGACATCTTGAAGCAAGTGGGGACAGCATACTGGGATAGGGAGTGATTGAATGTCTGTAAACACTCCAGCCAGCTGGTCTGCGCATGCTATGAGGACATAGCTGGTGATGCCATCTGGGCCGGTAGCCTTGCAAGAGTTTCCACACTTAAATGTCTTACTCACGTCGGTTATGGAGAACGAGAGTCCACAGTCCTTGGGAACGGGACGCGTCAGTGGCACTGTTATCCTCAACGTGGGTGAAAAAGGTATTCAGCTTGTCCGGGAGTCCAGTGTAGTTCCTTGAGGGCGTCGGGGTATCGGCTTGAGCGGGAATATACACGGAGGTGACTATAACCGAAGATAATTGTCTTTGAGGTAATACGGTCTGTATTTGATTGTGAGGTATTCTAGGTCAGGTGAACAAAAGGACTAGAGTTTCTGTACGTTATCACAATCACACCATGAATAGTTAATCATAAAACTTACACCACCTTTCTTCTTCCTGGAGAGTTCTTTATTCCTCTCTGCGCGATGTACTGAGAACCCAGCTGGCTGAATGAACTAGGAGACAGTATATCCGGAGAGAGCCATGATTCCGTGAAACAGAGTATGCTACAGTCCCAGTCTGGAAGGAGATCCTTGCTCTGAGCTCATCTAATTTATTGTCCAAAGACTGAACATTAGCGAGTAATATACTCAGAAGTGGTAGATGGTGTGCAGGCTTCCTTAGTTGGACTAGAAGTCCACTCCGAATATCTCGTCTCCGCCAGTGGCGTCTTGGAGCAACTTCTGGGCTAAGTTCAATTGCCCTGGGGGGTACGAAAAAAGGGTCTAATTTGGGAATGTTTTATTCCTGGTCGTAATACTGGTGATTTACCGCCGCTCTGATATCCAAAAGTTATTTCCGGCTGTATGTAATAACACAAAAACATTCTGGGCTAATGATGTATGAAGTAACAGACAAAAAAAAGAATCTGTAAATTAACACACACTCTAAGAGTGCTTTGGACGCAGAGGCAGAGATGGAGCAGGAACAACCCATTGCTTCTCCCACAGATGATGCCAATCATGGCGATCACAATGATAATGAAGGAAGAAAGGTGGTGACTTTTGGCCCCCTTAAACCGGTATTTTATTATTATTTTTTATTTTTTTCACCTTTATTTAACCAGGTAGGCTAGTTGAGAACAAGTTCTCATTTGCAACTGCGACCTGGCCAAGATAAAGCATAGCAGTGTGAACAGACAACACAGTTACACATGGAGTAAACAATTAACAAGTCAATAACACAGTAGAAAAAAAAGAGAGTCTATATACATTGTGTGCAAAAGGCATGAGGAGGTAGGCGAATGATTACAATTTTGCAGATTAACACTGGAGTGATAAATGATCAGATGGTCATATACAGGTAGAGATATTGGTGTGCAAAAGAGCAGAAAAGTAAATAAATAAAAACAGTATGGGGATGAGGTAGGTAAAAATGGGTGGGCTTTTTTTAACGATAGACTATGTACAGCTGCAGCGATCGGTTAGCTGCTCAGATAGCAGATGTTTGAAGTTGGTGAGGGAGATAAAAGTCTCCAACTTCAGCGATTTTTGCAATTCGTATCTATATCAAAACCACAATTCCCATATTGGTTGGAATCTAGCTTGAGCCAAAGCCTACCAGTACTCTCTGCATTGTTGGCAAGAGCCCGGAAGTTAGCATTTCACTGCTAGTCCACACCTGTCGTTTATGAAGCATGTGACAAACACAATTGGATGGCACCTAAGTCCTTTCCATGATGACAACTGTGTATCACTGGCATACAGGTTAAATTCAAGCGACCCCTTGGCCTTTGCGCTACAAAGTGCATTAACGTTTAAGAGTTACAAAACAATATCATAAAGTGGAAAATTACACAGCTAATCATTTCATACGTAATAACTGATACTAAACACTGATATTAAGCAAAATGAAACTGTTTGCATTTCAGAACAGTCCCCCATTAACCTGCCAGTTTCTAAGAAATACACACAAAATATGAAAATACAATTAACTAAAGGATTAGTTTGTTCGGCTGAGTGGCAAATGGGCTGAATCAAGCGCCGATTGAGCATTGTCTTTTGTCCCCTCCAAAGACAAACGTTTGATGATCTGAGTTGGTGAGCCCTTTTCTTTCTGCCTGGTGACATAGAGTCCATCAACAGGACACAGATATCAACAGCCTGAGGAAGGAGGAGATTATGGCCTGAGGGAGAGTTACTGGGTGATAAGGGCATGTGTGTAAAAATATATTGGATGGGAATGATAGTGAGCAGAATACATCTTTGTCAGACACAACTAGAAAGATAAAACGCATGCTTACATTCACCATGTCTAACATTTTCAGCAAAAAACACGAATCATCAGAAAATACTGTTGGTCACACTCCCTTTGACATCTTCATGCTATCTACTGTTAACACTAGCAGAGGAAGAATGCGTACCATGGCCAAGTCAAGTGCAGTCTGTCCCTCCTGCTTCTTCATGGTAGGGTCGTCTCTGTAGGCCAGCAGTAGAGCACACGAGGCAGAGTACGGCCCTTCTGAGCCGCCTCGTGGAGAGGGCTGGAGGGTCACTTGTCTGTGGTGTTTACATGCGTTGACCCTCAGAAGGGTCGCAATGTCTACGTGCTGTAGAGAAGAAACAGAGTAGAGGAGTGACAGAGGAGAGAAGAGAGGACAGGAGAGACCGAGGAGTGACCGAGAGGAGCGAGAGAATTTAACCTCATCATGACATACCCAAAGCCTGATGCCATCCAAGCTGTTACATATAATAGTGTACAGAACATTTCTTCTCTTGATGGGAAAACTATTGTGTAATTTTAAAAAGCCATAAAAATAGCCAAAATGAATTAAAGAGGTACAGGGAGCTCTTTAGCCTATATTCTGGAATCATTTTCAGCATGGGCTCCGGTACCAACACATTTGCATTTCACATTGTAATGAGTGCACTGCATGGCGTATTGGGAAAGGGGTGTGACATCTTCAGTCGTTATTTTTATGTTAGTCATCTTTCTTCTCAAATCTGGTGGACATAAAACAATAGAGGTAAGATAGATATCGATTTTGAGACGTGTATTGTAGTATTTTCATATTTTAGTATACGCTGTTCATATTACTGCAATGTTTTTCTATGCATAGATATGTGAATCTGTAACAAAGACACAGGGAGCCAGGAAGCAAGTGCAGTTGGTGAGTTTAATAACAAACACATGATGATATACAAAACAAGAGAAGCATACTGGGCATGAAACCAAAACCAATACTCCCTGAAGACTGAGGCTACTGAAGGCTAAATAAAGGGGAAGTATTCAAGGTACTGGTGAAGTCCAGGTGTGCATAATGATGGGGAGCAGGTGTGTGTAATGATGATTGCCAGGTGTGCGTAATGTGGGTTTTTGTAGGCCATCGATGTCGAGCACTGGAGCGCGAGTAGGTGTGACAGAAATGTCAACAGAGCACTAAGCATACCCCAAGCTTTTTAATGTCAAAGACTTACATTTCATTCAGCTCTTGTCATGCTAATTTAGCTATTTGCGACCTGCAGAAAACAACATGGAAGCCTAGCCCTCTACTAGCATAAGTCCAGCCCTAGTTGACATGAAAACATGAAAGTGAAGATCATAATTTAAAAAGATGACAGATTTACCCGAAAAAAAGAAGAACATGATCCTCCTTGGAATAGCAATTAGCACAGTTAAATCCTGAACAAGGCAGGTTTGCACTTGCTATCAAAACTGTATCCAAAGGAATCCAAAGAACAAACACTGGAAAGTGGCACAATCAGCGACTAGAAAAAAAGCTCTGATAGCTTTTCTATCAGTCTGTAGGGAGGAAGGAGGCTTATTTTTCCTGCAGAGTACAATGACCATATAAGGTTCTTTCTCTGGTTCCCTACACAGGATTGTGACATCAAAATGTATTGCCGGTAGCAACTCAATTATCCTCAACTTCATCTGTGTGCAATATTTTATTAATCGTTTAAAAATATATACTTCTGGTGAAATAGAAGCAAGTATTGGTACATGATCGTGTTCGGAAACCTTTTTGTATATCCATGAGTTTGGACCATGAAGATCACCAAGAGCACCATACATCCATGTACTATAATCCTGTTTCATAGAAACAATTGCCTCCAGTACCAGCCTTGAATAAGAACTCCTCAATGTGAGGGGGCAGTCATTCTCACCTGGATTCCAGCACCACCATATTTCACAAATACTGAGACATGCAACCATTCTTGTCAGTCTTTTTCAACTAGCTAGTACACAGTGACACCTACTGATATGAACTGGTAATGCAGGTTAGAATAGCGCTCAATAGAATGAGTGACTTTCAATAAGATCTACTTCATGAAAAGGGGATATTATTTTCACTGAAAATGTTGAAAGTATTTGATTAAATTATTGAAAATATGGATTTTACAGGCAATCCGTTCCTACAGTGAGTGCCAAGGAATCAACCTCTGGTAGGCCAGAAGGAGACCAGGACTAAGGTTAGTGGTTTTATGACTTACACATATAACAAACATTGTTAAAAGTCTACTGTGCATAGTGTTAAATGCTACTCTGCTTACTTAAAGCTTACAGAACAAATAATTGCAGAAGTAGCACTGTAATAGGTTTTATGACATAAAATTATAACTTTTCTATATTGAAACCTGTCTGTCTTTTTTATTTTTCAAAGTCCACTGCTTAACATTGTGTGTATATGTGAAAATAATATTTAAGGACATTGTAAGCATTCTTTGCAAAACGCTCAGCCCTGCTACACTTAACTACCGAATATGTCCATTGAAGTTGTTTTCTCTGGCTCTTTTGATATCAGATTCTGAATGAAAATTCAACAAGGTTTGTGGTAGTTTCAAAGGGTTTGATCCACCTTAGACCAGGAGTGCTTACAATTCACATGGCCCGACGAAAAAACCCCAGCCCTATAGTCATAGTCTACGAACAGGACCCAGAGTTTTACCCGACCAGGTCATGAGAACCAGAAAACCTCCAGGACCCAGAAAAGACACCTCTCGAGCCTTCCTACATACCATTTACGTAACAATTTTTTATTTGGTTGTAAAAAAGCAAAGTTCTCCTTTAACCGTCAAGTTTTTTCTGTTTTAACAATCTGAATCCTTACCTACAGTACTTTCACTTCACCCATAGACATGTATCCCCCCTGAACAAATGTTGAATACTGAAGTGAGACTGTGAGATCTTGTTGGATCCCATGCTGTTACTTATTGACCCAATAAAGCTTGTTGTTGTAGACAGGCTGGGCTGATGTCACACACACACACACACACACACACACACACACACACACACACACACACAGTGATCTGCAGTCTCAGTATAGCTGGCAAAAGGCATTTGTTGTTAAGCTGAGTTGAAATTAACAGGGTGAAAGTCGGTACAGAGAGAAGGGTGATTAAGGCTGTTTGTGATGAATCAATTTAATGATTAATTAATCGAGTAATCCGTTTTTTTATAGTTCAGTGTGTCCCGAGGCCTTCATTGTCAAAGAAAAAGGCCATACTGAGGCAAATCACATTTGAGGCACAAACTGACAGGTTTTGAAGAAATGTATTTTCTTTTGTCAATGAAACACAGAGGAAAGTTGACAGCATCACATTTTAATTTTGGTATACTCGTTAACGCTTGTTTCTTGACACTGAAGAGAACATTCCATGTCAAATAATGACACTGGCACAAAGCGCATTTTGATTTTCTAATTAGCGTTCATCAGTATTTTTTTGTCTTCTTAACATCAATGTTGTCGTATTGTCATCTTGTCTAGATTGATTTGTTGGAGATTGTTTCTTCCTTTTTCATCAGGATTTAACCCTATCAGTCCCGAGAAAAAAATCTGATTTTCATTTATCTGACTTTCATTTATCTGCATGTACAGACCTTATGTTAAACCTCACAATTAAGTATTTCACTATTTTATTTTCAGGACAACCAGGGCAATTAGTAGAACAGAATTTGACATAAACAGTTGCCTTCATGAGTTTTATTGAGAAATGTCAATAGATTCATGTAGTAACCAAAAAAGTATCAAACAAATCTAAATATATTTTATATTTTATATTATTCAAAATAGCCACCCTTTGCCTTGATGACAGCTTTGCACACTCTTGGCATTCTCTCAACTAGCTTCACCTGGAATGCTTTTCCAACAGTCTTGGAGAACTTCCCACATATGCTGAGCACTTGTTGGCTGCTTTTCCTTTACTCTGCAGTCCAACTCATCCCAAACCATCCCAATTGGGTTGAGGTCACTCTCCTTCTTTGTAAAATAGCCTTTCCACAGCCTGGAGGTGTGTTGGGTTATTGACCTGTTGAAAAACAAATGATAGTCCCACTAAGCGCAAACCAGATGGGATGGCGTATAGCTGCAGAATGCTGTGGTAGCCATGCTGGTTAAGTTTGAATTGAATTCTAAATATGTCTTGAATTCTAAATAAATCACTGATAATGTCACCAGAAAATCACACCCACACCATCACATCTCCTCCATGCTTCAAGATGGGAACCACACATGCTTTCAACTACTCTGCATCTCACAAGGACACGGCAGTTGGAACCAAAAATCTCACATTTTGTCTCATCAGACCAAAGGACAAATGTTCACCGGTCTAATGTTCATTGCTCATGTTTCTTTGCCCAAGCAAGTCTATTCTTCTTATTGGTGTCCTTTAGTAGTGATTTTTTTGCAGCAATTCTACCATGAAGGCCTGATTCATGCAGTCTCCTTTGAACAGTTGATGTTGAGATGTTTCTGTTACTTGAAATCTGTGAAGCATTTATTTGGGCTGCAATTTCTGAGGCTGGTAACTCTAATGAACTTATCCTCTGCAGCAGAAGTAACTCTGGGTCTTCCTTTCCTGTGGCGGTCCTCGTGAGAGCCAGTTTCATCATAGCGCTTGATGTTTTTTTGCGACTGCACATGAAGAAACTTTTAAAGTTCTTGAAATGTTCTGGATTGACTTTCATGTCTTAAAGTATTGATTGACTTTTGTTTCTCTTTGCTTATTTGAGCTTTTCTTGCCATAATATGGACTTGGATTTTTCCAAATAGGGCTATCTTCTGTATACCACCCATACTTCGTCACAACACAACTGATCGTCTCAAACGCAATAAGAAGGAAAGAAAGGCACACCTGTGAATTGTAATCTGTCACCAAGGCAAATAGTGGCTACTTTTAATCATCTCAAATATAAAATATATTTTAATTTGTTTAACACTATTTTGATTACTACATTATTCCATATGTGTTATTTCATAGTTTTGATGTCTTCACTATTATTCTACAATGTAGAAAATAGTCAAAATAAAGAAAAAGCCTGGAATGAATAGGTGTTGTCACGACTTCTGCCGAAGTCGTTGCCTCTCCTTGTTCGGGCGGTGCTCGGCGTTCGACGTCACCGGTCTTCTAGCCATCATTGATCCTTTTTTCATTTTCCATTGGTTTTGTCTTGTCTTCCCACACACCTGTTTTCAATCCCAATCATTACCTGTTGTGTATTTAACCCTCTGTTTCCCCTCATGTCTTTGTCAGAGATTGTTTTATTGTCAGTGTAGTGTGATTGTTGTATAGGTGCGCGTCGGGTCCTCGTACCCATGTTTGTGTGTTTAGAACATATGTACATTTAGTGTTATGGAGCCTACTCCGTGGACTTTATTAAAAGACTCCATTTTACACTCCATTTGACTCTCCTGCGCCTGACTTCCCTGCCACCTATTACACCTATGCATGACAGGTGTGTCCAAACTTTTGACTGGGAATGTATATATGTATATATATATAATTAATGGATTATGTTTTAATGCTTATAAAAGTGTGGTAAATTATAACATTACAAAGGAAATGGACCGTCCTGGGCCGCTAAAAGTGCACTCACTCAGAATTTCTGAACTTCTGGGTCTGCTCTAGTCTCCTCCCAATAAGTCTCTCCA
Source organism: Oncorhynchus tshawytscha (assembly GCF_018296145.1). Taxonomy (NCBI): domain Eukaryota; kingdom Metazoa; phylum Chordata; class Actinopteri; order Salmoniformes; family Salmonidae; genus Oncorhynchus; species Oncorhynchus tshawytscha. The sequence goes on from NC_056443.1 coordinate 15,685,048, forward strand.
ATGAGTCTCTCGCATGTGAGACTAGAACTGCTGTATCAGGTACATATGGCGATAAAGGAAACAGCAAATTGTAATTAACTTGTAAATAAATAATCAAAACAGTCATGGGAGCATGGGACCTGAGAAACTGGACAACCACATCCAACAAGAGTCGAAGTTAAGAATGATACACTAGCTAGAACTTTCCCATTGCGGATCTGACCTGACAAAATAATGACCAATATTGTTTCCCCCAATGTAGACTGGACAATAGAACAAGTATAAATTCACCCAAGGAACACTTGCTCGAGGCCATAGCAAATGAATTGAAACCAACCTTCTTCTGACTGGAGTGAATTCCATTTTCCTTAAATGGCACCAACAAATGTCTCCCTTTTAAATTGGTCACTACAATCTGTTCTTAGGACGAAACCGAAAAATAAAATCTTGTGTATAAAGTAAACATCTGCACCTCGATACTGTTAAATGTGCTTACGTCTTCGTAATGAGGAAGTAAGGAAAAAAGTGCAATTTCGGACTATTTCTGATCTAGTGATAGATGACAGCAGAGTATGCTGCCCAACCTTATATAATTACAAAGAATAGATTATTCTGATTAAAATTATGTTTGATATACACATTGTGAGATATTTGTGAAATAGACCAGCATGCCTCTCCATAGGAAACCAATGGACAGAGCTCAGAGTTTCATGGACAAAAGGTTTTTCGCAGCTAGCTGTCAGAGTCGTCTGTATAGGTGGCAGGGAAGTCAGGCGCAAGAGAATCAAACTGAGTTATTTAATAACGATAAACGAAACATAGTTCAAACACTAAATGTAAACAAATAAACAAAGTTGGTACGAAAACCCATCGCGCACCAATAAAAACAACAACATAACACTGAATAACAAACAATCTCTAATAAAGACATGAGGGGAAACAGACGGTTAAATGCATAACAGGTAATGAATGAGATTGAAACCAGGTGTGTAGGAAGACAAGACAAAACCAATGGAAAATGAAAAATGGATCAATGATGGCTAGAAGACCGGTGACGTTGACCGCCGAGCACCACCTGAACAATGAGAGGCTTCGACTTCGGCAGAAGTTGTGACACTAGCGGTTGATAACAGTGCAGTACACTGTCCAGCCTTGAATAATTAGAAAGAGGAGATTCTCCAGATTAACTTCTTGCGTCGAGCAATCCGGGAGTGTAATCATAGCCTGAAGCTCATTACCATAACGCAATGTTAACTTCTTGGATATAGATATAGGGGGCGCTCTTTTAATTTATGGATAAAGAAACGTGCCCGTTTTAAGCGCAATATTTTGTCACGAAAAGATGCTCGACTATGCATATAATTGACAGCTTTGGAAAGAAAACACTCTGACGTTTTCAAAACTGCAAAGATATTATCTGTAAGTGCCACAGAACTCATGCTACAGGCGAAACCAAGATGAAACTTCAAACAGGAAATGAGCAGAATTTTTGAGGCTCTGTTTTCCATTGTCTCCTTATATGGCTGTGAGTGTGCCAGGAATGAGCCTGCCCTTTCTGTCGTTTCCCCAAGTTGTCTGCAGCATTGTGACGTATTTGTAGGCATATCATTGGAAGATTGGCCATAAGAGACTACATTTACCAGGGGTCCGCCCGGTGTCCTTTGTCTAAATTGGTGCGTAATCTCCAGCTGCAGTACTTTTCCGTTTGCTACTGAGGAGAATATGGCGCTGTACAACGTGACCGGTCGGGAGTAGGCTACGGTACTAAGAGCAAAATAATACTAACATTTCCACAACCTAATTGTAGTCTAACCAATACCCAGACAGAGATTCAGTGAAAATAAAAATGTCATTGATGAGCAAGAACAGTCTCCATGCTTGTCTCAGAGCAGCTCGAAACGGTGCTGAAATAGTTGACCACACGTGGGTAGGCTATTGCTTCAAATACTAGAAGCTAATGCTTCTAACTTCAATATGCTTTAAATGCCACAATGTCACAAATTATTGAACAGACACAATTCTTAAAACTCTAGTGCCTTAATATTTAATAATTTCTGCCCTCAAAATTCATATTCTGCCATGCGGCCTTGCCTAATGGGGAAAGGGAGTGCGCTATGCGGCCATGCCTAACAGGGAAAGGGGGATGGAGCCGGTCGGGCGCAACCCAGGCGACATGGAGATGCGGGGATACGAGCTCGGGTGAGAGCCTAAGCCACCCTCCGGGCCCAGAACCCCGGGCACTCCCTTTCCCCATTAGGCAAGGGATAATGTTAATTGTATTTTTTGATCACAGAATCAATTAGAAAATATGGAAAAATAAATAAATAATGCATTGTTAATAATATAAAGCAGCCCGTATAATCATCTGCCAGAAAGTAGCCACCGGCCCGAGCCCCAAGTAATACATTTGGACCGGATAACTCACACCGGAATCGGCCCGAGCACAATCATCATCAAGAGATATGTTGGACCATATGTCAGAGAGCCATTTTTGGGACCACATTGTGTCTATTGTCCTGCTAAAAGCCCTTGTCAAAACATGTTTTCAAAAGGCCTCCAGGGCCAGCAAAGAAGTTCCTTACTTTGCCCCCCCTTCTACTTGCCTCTTCCATTTATTCCCATAGTAATTCGTTATGGTTTGCATTGCAAATGAGGGCATAAACTGGGTCATAACGCCAACAGAGTAAGTAGATCTTTATGTAGTAAAATAAAGGTTAAATCAAAAAATAAGAATAAGACCTACAACACTTTTAATAATATCAAAAATACAATAGTATATAACAGTATACATTAAAAATAAATCAATGACGTGACTCTCCACCAATAATTACATTAGAGGATTGGAGGATTCCAGATTAATATCTAAGGGGCATTTTTCATTTAGGGAAATCTGATCTGTGAGAATATCTAAGGGGCTTTTATATAATTATAATGCAGGGTTAATAATAATAATAATTGCTTTGTTTAAAAAATAACAATATTTTGGAGATGATTTGTTTCTAATAACCGAAAGTGAGCGATTGTAATCTGAATAAAGGGAAAAAGGCCATTCTTGAACATTGGTTAAGACCATTGTATTTACCCAAGTTTTCTCTTATCTCCAGGATCACAGTTTTTGTTGTTGTTGCCTGATGCAGGACTCTAGTGCCAGAGGAGAGACACTCAGACTGGAAACACCTCCATTAATTGTCACAGTTTGGACTATTGATAGATCAGCGTTCTAACTCCCCCTTGTGATTGTGTGGTGCAATGACAGAATGCCACCATCTACCACAAACAGTCGCATAAGCTCATAACTTTTAATTGAGGACCCACTGTATAGACAGTGCATTCGGAAAGTATTCAGACCTTTTGACTTTTTCCACATCTAAATTTAAAAAAAAATAATTTAAACACAATACCACACAATGACAAAGCAAAAATAGCTTTTCTTTAATTTTAGCCAATATCTAAAAACAAACAAAAAATTAAATACCTTATTTACCTAAGTATTCAGACCCTTTGCTATGAGACTCAAAATTGAGCTCAGGTGCATCCTGTTTCCATTGATCATCCTTGAGATGTTTCTACAACTTGATTGGAGTCCACCTTTGGTAAATTCAATTGATTGGACATGATTTGGAAAGGCACACAACTGTCTATATAAGGTCCTACAGTTGACAGTGCATGTCAGAGAAAAAAACAAGCCATTAAGGGTCGAAGCAATTGTCCGCAGAGCTCCGAGAGAGGATTGTGTCGAGGCACAAATCTGGGGAAGGGTACTGCAGCATTGAAGGTCCCCAAGAACACAGTGGCCTCCATCATTCTTAAATTTCAACAATGCACTCGTAAACAACCATTTTGTTTACAGAGACGTTATGGGTGGGACCATCGACCTGCTCACCTCCTCACGGATAGTGGCACACGGATAGTCTCTTATGCAAAAGTTTGTCACGAACCCACTGAGCCATGGAAGGAGATCTCTACTGGCTGCTACTGTTGAAGATCAGGCAAGATATGACAAAATTTCTCACTGGCCAATCAACACGAGGCGCCGGTTCCAGAGAAGTCGTCATTGGGACAAACGTACTACCTATGCATGCGAGAAATGCAAAGCGCCACTGCACATTGAGTGCTTCAAGATATACCATGGTTAGTAGAAAAGGAGATAAGAGTGAATGAAAAAGGGCTAAAAAAGCCAATAGAATAAAAATAGAAAAGTCAATATAGGGTGAGGAGAAGTAATACAATAGACTCTATGAAGAAAAGAAAAGTTGACGAAAAAGGAAAAAATGTTTTTGGAAAAGTATGTGTATATATATAATTTTATTTTGTTCAGTGTAGGCCTCTACTTGAATGCATGTTCTACAGGCTACCTCCATCCTAAACGTTACCTTTATGTTCAATGTGAATGAATCACACGTCTGCTATACAGTTGTTAGTGAATGTTGCACTAAAATGTCACAATGACAATGTTACTATGAATATTGCACTAAAGTTCAAATGTTACAATAAAGTTACAATATAGGTTGCACTAAAGTAACAATGTTACAGTGTATGTTACAATAAGGTAACAATCTTGAAATACGTTGATGTTTCTTGTTTTCTTGTCTTTGCGCTCATTATTCACATCGGTGTTGTATAAGGGTTTTTGATATGTAAAATAGTCACACTAGAATATGATGGGGTATCCTAGTGGCAATGCCAGTGACAGAGTTGTAAATGTTTTAATAACTGGGCTGGGATATATCAGAATTTTGATGACTGCATAGGAGAAATATGTTAATTCAGTATACATCACATTATCCCACCGGTCACAATTACCATAAAAAACCCTTTTTCACCTACTTTTCCAAGAAAAATTCAAAAATAATGATTGATTATTTCAAAGGGTTACTAATGACACATGATTTGGATATTTTCATGTCTGAGGAAAAATCCTGGATGAAATGGACTAATTGTAAAATGTTGATTACTTTTACTTGCCGTTAACTTTCACCAGGTGCTAACATATGATCTAGGTCCCTGGGTCGCTGGTTTGCCCATAGCATAACCCCGGAGTTATGCTATATCCCCATAAAGAGGTCAGGACTAACTAATCAGCATCGAGATGAGAAGTAGTAGAGAGATGATGAATACAACTGATGGGATCAGTTTATTGGTTAGAATGAGATGGCAAACAGGAGAATACAATATGTACTGTTCTTATTCATATGGCTGTGAACCCCATGTAGATTTTATTCTCTCTTTTGGTTAGGCCAGGGTGTGACTAGGGTGGGCTTTCTATGTTCTTTTTTCTATGTTTTTGTATTTCTTTGTTTTTGGCTGGGTATGGTTCTCAATCAGGGAGAGCTGTCTATCGTTGTCTCTGATTGGGAACCATACCTAGGTAGCTCTTGCCCACATGGGTTTTGTGGGTAGTTGTTTTCTGTATTGTTAGGTTCCTTAGAGAACTGTTCGTTTTCCTCTTTGTTATTTTTTGCTCTAGTGTTCTGATTTTAATAAAATATCATGAACACGTCTCATGCTGCGCCTTGGTCCAGTCATTCACAGGAAGAGGATCGTTACATTTATGAGATTTATCCCATGGGTGCTATATCAACCCAAGGTACCGAGTCTCCTATTTTCTTGTTTTGTTCTGATCGTATCATCATAGTACAGATAACTGACAAAATAAAGGTCACAACAGCGTAAAGTGTCTTAATCGGGTGATGGGCCACCACGAGCCAGAACAGCTTGAATGGACCTTGGCATAGATTCTACAAGTGTCTGGAACTCTATTGGATGGATGCGACACCATTCTTTCCCAATAAATTCCATAATTTGCTGTTTTGTTGATGGTGGTGGAAAACGCTGTCTCAGGTGCAGCTCCAGAATGTCTCATAAGTGTTGGGTTGAGATCTGGTGACAGACGGCCAAAGCATATGGTTTCCATTGTTTTCATGCTCATCAAACCATTCAGTGGCAACTCGTGCCCTGTGGATGGGGGCATAGCTTGGTAGCCAAAATAATGACCTGCCGATTTTTATACAGGAACTACACCTGTGTGGATGCACCTGCTTTCAATATACACTGAACAAAAATATGAACCACAACATGCAACAATTTCAAAGATTTTACTGAGTTACAGTTATAAGGAAATCAGTCAATTGAATTTAAGTCATTAGGCCATAATCTATGGATTTCACATGACTGGGAATACAGATATGCATCTGTTGTATTAGAAAATCGGTCAGTGTCTGGTGATATATCCACCATTTGCATCATGCAGTGCGACACATCTACTTTGCAGAGAGTTGATCAAACTAATGTTCTTGGCCTGTTGAATGTTGTCCCACTCTTCTTAAATGGCTGTGCGAAGTTGGTGGAAACTGGAACACAATCTTGTACACATCAATCCAGAGCATGGTTGTTTGTAATTTTGTCTTGCCTTTTAATCATTAGATGTGTTATTGTTTTTACCATCGAGGACCAATTGGAAACAAGCGTTGTAATTAATACTTTCAAGTAATATCCTTTGGGTTCACATTGTACATTTTGTTGTAAATGTCTGTTACCCAAAATAAATTTCATTCATTAATATGCAGGGCATGGAAGAACTGTGACATTTTTAGAACTGTGACATTTTCAGGAATTGTGTACAGATCGTTGTGACATGCTAGAACAGGAGGTGATGGCGGTGGATGACTGGCACGACAATGGGCCTCAGGATCTCAAATCATATTTTATTTGTCACATGCCTCGAATACAGGTAGATCTTACAGTGAAATGCTTACTTACAAGCTTATCAACCAACAATGCAGTTTTAAGAAAAATAAGTCTTGAAGAAAGTATTTCCTAAAATAAACTTAAGTAACAAATTTTAAAATAACAAATCATTAAAGAGCAACAATAAAATAACATTAGTTAGTTAGTCTATATACAGGGAATACCGGTACAGAGTCAAAGTGCGGGGGCACAGGTTAGTCAAGGTAATTGAGGTAATACGACATTGAAAATAAGAATGTGTTCTTAACTGACATACCTAGTTAAATAAAGGAAAAATAATAAAATTATGGTGTTGTGCCTTGACTTGCAGTCACGGGTGAACAGGGAGTATACGAGGGGATTCAGCAGACACCCCTTAGGGGCCTCCGTGTTGAGGATCAGCATGGCAGATATGTTTTTACCTACCCTTACCACCTGGGGGAGGCCCATCAGGAAGTCCAGAATCCAGTTGCAGAGGGAGGTGTTTAGTCTCAGGGTCCTTAGCTTAGTGATGAGCTTTGAGGGCGCTATGGTATTGAACACTGAGCTGTAGTCAATGAATAGTATTCTCACGTAGGTGTTCCTTTTGTCCAGGTGGGAAAGGCCAGTGTGGATTGCAATAGAGATTGCATCATCTCTGGATCTGTTGGGGCATTATGCAAATTGGAATGGGTCTAGGGTTTCTAGGATAATGGTGTTGATGTGAGCCATGACCAGCCTTTCATAACACTTCATGGCTACTGGCGTGAGGGATACAGGCAGGTTACCTTGGTGTTCTTTGGAACATGGACTATGGTGATCTGCTTAAAACATGTTGGTATTACAGACTCGGTCAGGGACAAGTTAAAAATATCAGTGAAGATACTTGTCAAGATAACTTTTCAAATTGCCATTGATAAAATGCAATTGTGTTCGCTGTACACAGCTTATGCCTGCCCATACCATCACCCCACCTCCACCATGGAGCACTCTTTTCACAACATTGACATCAGCAAACCGTTTGCCCACACGACGCCTTACACGCTGTCTGCCATCTACCTGGTATAGTTGAAACCGGGATTAATCCGTGAAGAGTACACTTCTCCAGCGTTTCAGTAGCCATCGAAGGTGAGCATTTGTCCACTGAAGAAGATTACGATGCAGAACTGCAGTCAGGTCAAGACCCTGGTGAGGACGACAAGCATGTAGATGAGCTTCCCTGAGACGTTTTCTGACAGTTTGTGCAGAAATTCTTTGGTTGTGCAAACTCACGGTTTCATCAGCTGTCCGGGTGGTTGGTCTCAGACCACCCCACAGTTGAAGATGCCGTATGTGGATTAGAGGTTGGCCGATTAATTGGAATTAATTAGGGCTGATTTCAAGTTTTCGGTATTTATGGACACCGATTTGGCCGATTTTAAAAGTTTTTATTTTTTACACCTTAATTTAATCTTTATTTAACTAGGCAAGTCAGTTTAGAACACATTCTTATTTTCAATGATGGCCTAGGGGTTTAACTGCCTTGTTCAGGGGCAGAATGACAGATTTTTTACCTTGTCAGCTCAGGGATTCAATCTTGCAACCTTACAGTTAACTAGTCCAATGCTCTAACCACCTGCCTCTCATTGCACTCCACGAGGAGCCTGCCTGTTACGCGAATGCAGTAAGGCAAGGTAAGTTGCTAGCTAGCATTAAACTTATCTTATGAAAAACAATCAATCAATCAATCAATCATAATCACTAGTTAACTACACGTGGTTGATGATATTACTAGTTATCTAGTGTGTCCTGCGTTGCATATAATGGATGCGGTGCGTATTCGCGAAAAAGGACTGTCCTTGCTCCAATGTGTACCATAATGTCAGGCCCTGGCAATAGAGAGGGTTTTATTCTCTATTTCGGTTAGGCCAGGGTGTGACTAGGTTGGGCATTCTAGTTTATTTTTTTCTATGTTTTCTTTTTCTTTGTGTTTTGCCGGGTGTGGTTCTCAATCAGAGGCAGCTGTCTATCATTTTCTCTGATTGAGAATCATTCTTAGGCAGCTTTTTCCCACCTGTGTTGGGTGGGTAGTTGTTTTCTGTTTCGTTTTGTTCCATTTTGTTATTTTGTCTCAGTGTTCAGTTTTAATAAATTATCATGAACACGTACCACACTGCGCTTTGGTCCACTCCTCCTTCGTGCAACGATGAGCGTTACACATAAACATCAATGCCTTTCTTAAAATCAATACACAGGAGTATATATTTTTAAACCTGCATATTTAGCTAAAAGAAAGGTTAGCAGGCAATATTAACTAGGTGAAATTGTGTCACTTCTCTTGCGTTCATTGCATGCAGAGTCAGTGTATATGCAACAGTTTGGGCTGCCTAATTTGCCAAAATTTTACGTAATTATGACTTAACATTAAAGGTTGTGCAATGTAACAGGAATATTTAGATTTATGGATCCCACCTGTAAGATAAAATACAGAACGGTTCCATATTTCACTGAAAGAATAAAAGTATTGTTTTCGAGATGATAGTTTCCGGATTCGACCATATTAATGACCTAAGGCTCGTATTTCTGTGTGTTATTATGTTATAATTAAGTCTATGATTTGATAGAGCAGTCTGACTGAGCGATGGTAGGCACCAACAGGCTCGTAAGCATTCATTCAAACAGCACTTTTATGTGTTTTGCCAGCAGCTCTAAGTTGTGCCTCAAGCATTGCGCTGTTTTTGACTTCAAGCCCATCAACTCCTGAGATTAGGCTGGTGTAACCGATGTGAAATGGCTAGCTAGTTAGCAGTGTGCGCGCTAATAGCGTTTCAAACGTCACTCACTCTGAGACTTGGAGTGGTTATTGCCCTTGCTATGTATGGGTAATGATGCCTCGAGGGTGGCTGTTGTCGATGTGTTCCTGGTTCGAGCCCAGGTAGGAGCGAGGAGGGGGACGGAAGCTATACTGTTACACTGGCAATACTAAAGTGCCTATAAGAACATCCAATAGTCAAAGGTATATGAAAATCAAATGGTATAGAGAGAAATAGTCCTATAATTCCTATAATAACTACAACCTAAAGCTTCTTACCCGGGAATATTGAAGACTCATGTTAAAAGGAACCACCAGCTTTCATATGTTCTTATGTTCTGAACAAGGAACTTAATAAACGTTAGCTTTCTTACATGGCACATATTGCACTTTTACTTTCTTCTACAACACTTTGTTTTTGCATTATTTAAACCAAATTTTAACGTTTCATTATTTGTTTGAGGCTAAATTTATTTTATTGATGTATTATTTTAAGTTAAAATAAGTGTTCATGCAGTATTGTTGTAATTGTCATTATTACAAATAAAAATTCATTGGGGTAAAAAATCGGCTGATTAATCGGCATCGGCGTTTCCTGGTCCTCCAATAATCGGTATCGGTATCGGCGTTGAAAAATCATAATCGGTCGACCTCTAATGTCGATGTCCTGGGCTGACGTAGTTAGACGTGGTCTGTGGTTGTGGTTGTACGTACTGCCAAATTCTCTAAAACGAAGTTGGTAGAGAAATTATCATTCAATTCTCTGGCAACAGCTCTGGTGGACATTCCTGCTGTCAGCATGCCAATTGCACATTCCCTCAAAACTTGAGACATCTGTTTCATTGTGCTGTGTGACAACACAGAGTGGCCTTTTATCGTCCGCAGCACCTGTGTAATGATCATGCTGTTTAATCAGCTTCTTCAAATGCCACACCTGTCAGGTGGATAAATTATCTTGGCAAAGGAGAAATGCTAACAAACGGTGATGTAAAGAAATGTGTGCACAACATTTGATAGAAATAAGCTTTCTGTGCATGTGGAAAATTTATGGGATCTTTTATTTCAGCTCATGAAACATGGGACCAACACTTCACATGATGCGTTTATATTTTTGTTTAATATGCTTCTTATCCCTCATTTACTCAAGTTTTTGCCAGTTACCTGTAAGTGCTTCTTTAACTCTGTTTCTGCCCTTTTGTCTACTGGGCCTTGAGAGTCCTGCAGAGGACCTTGCAGCATTACTCGCCCGTACCAGTGGCGGACTTGGACCAGAAATCGGCTCTGACATTTTTGACACATCAGACCATTTTTTTTCCCTATAGGCCCCCGTACTGGACAATTATTTTCATTAAGGCCACTATTATAAGCCAAATAATGATTGTGAAGCCATCATTTAGACAGGCCCACTGGGCATTTGATTGACCAGCCCATCTGCCCTGTAACCAGTCAATTTCTGCTCCCTTTTCCTGTGCCTCTAAATGGATTAACCAACATTCCCATTATTGAAAAAGCGTTCAAATGCAACTTCCTCATCTCATAGAAAAACAATTTAATCTTGAACAACTCCAGGAGGCAGGGTTTTATTAGGTAATCCCCATGATGCCACAACACATGTACGCATGCACGCACGGAGGCAGGCAGATTTCAGCAGAATTCTCTCTCTCTAGATTGGATGGATGAGGTTGTTGCTGTCACGTCGCCGCCGGCTGGCCATACATTAGTCTCATGGGCTGTGTGTGTGTGTGTGTGTGTGTGTGTGTGTGTGTGTGTGTGTGTGTGTGTGTGTGTGTGTGTGTGTGTGTGTGTGTGTGTGTGTGTGTGTGTGTGTGTGTGTGTGTGTGTGTGTGTGTGTGTGTGTGTGTGTGTGTGTGTGTGTGTGTGTGTGTGAGCAAAACAGAGAGACTGACAGAGAGACAGACAGACAATGTGTGCGTGCAAGTGTGTTCATGCGTGTGTGTAATCATGTTTGGATAGACTGCATGCCAGACATATTCATTGCAGGATATACCATGTTATCAGGGGATAATAGAGTTTTGATTGCAGAAAACCGATTGTATGATTAACACTGCATTAAAAACTTCACCCTCACAGACACCTATGACCACTATGGTTGTGCGATATCATCTTATAAGGTATACCTGTATGGATCCATATACCGGTAAGGATTTTTACAATACCGTCTATAAATGTAGTTTGGTACAGTGCTAAATAAAGCAAAGTTCACTGTCAGTTTTATCCTAGTTCAATTGAGTTTAAAACAAACAGAATGAAGAAAGGACTTATAAATCATTTGTTTTCATCATAGGGTCATGTACTAAAATATATTTAAAACTTTAATTATTCAGAAACATTACCTACCGTCATACCATCAAAAATAAGAACATTATTGTCACATGATATTTGTTTTATTGTCACATATAGTTATAGTGAAATGTGTTTGTTTTACAGGGTCAGCAATAGTGGATTCTCAAGGGCACATCAACAGGTTTTTCAGCTTATTGGCTCCAGTATTTGAACGAGAGACATTTCAGTTACTGGCCCAACGCTCTAACCGCTAGGCTACCTGCCCCCTGCCCTAGTGGCCACCACGAAATTACTAGTGTCTCAATTCATAGAATAACATATAATTTACATACTATATAATTGATTACAATGGGTTTCATTCATCCCCTATCCTTGCCCAGAAACACACATTGCTGTCAGAATGTATAAAACAAAATGTATGGCTAGCTTGGCAAAGAAAGCAACATTTCTGGAATGATGAAAATCGTGCTTAAAAAGTATAGCGTAAAGTGTTTCACATTTCTTTTGAATACAGTTTTCTAAAGGCAATGTTGTTTCGATTTGTAATCACAGCAAAAGCTGACCATTTAGAAGACATTACCGTAATGCCTACTCCCGCACCCTCTCTCCAGCGCTCAACGTCGCCGGTCTACTAGCCACCGCCCATGGCAACAATCATCACACACACCTGTTCCCCATCCTTACTCACACCTGGTCATCATTATCTCCTTGATTACGCCCCCTTTATTTAGCCCTCAGTTGACAGCAGTCACTAGGTAATATTGTTTTCTCTCACATTCTGTATGCTTCTCATGTTTTTTCTTGCTTTGATTCATTATTAAACTCACCTTCTGCACCTGCTTCCTGACGCCTGGCATATTACATTACAATTACACAGTTCAGTCAGAGGGCTGGGAGCTGTGATCTCTGAGTGATTATTCAATTGAAAAATTAAATTCTTTAAGAGCTGAAGAGAAAAGTAATTTTCACAGCTAAATTGGTCGTGTGGAGTCAGACTCCCTGTCGTGTGTGTGCCGAGTGAACTCAACGGGAGTTATTTCTCTATAAAGTGTGACCGTTCATTTTCCTCCCTTAATTTGTTTTCCTTTCCTTACTTACCTTAGAGTGGGCTTTCGGGTATTTTCATTGCTTTTCTTTATGTAAAAAGGTTGTTTTCTTGTCAGTTATGAAATGATATTACCTTAAGCAATTTGTTATGACCAAAAAGCTGGTTTACAGTTGGTCAATCGACATGTCTATAGACAGTTGTCGCAGTGACATCATGAATGTTCTATTGTCGTCCGACATCAAACTTGTTTTTGTCGTTCTGTAAAAGTATGAACACAAAAAAAACTGTCTGCATGACCTCGGCAGCCAGGTGATCCAAATAGCATAATTGTTATATTTTAACATCAACAAACCAATGCAGCTAAAGCCATGCAGCTAAAAGCAACTTTCAAAACAATGTTTTTTGTTTTGTTTCTGGCTTGTTAGTTAGCTAGCTAGCTGGCTAGCCAGTTTTAATAATGACCAGAACATAGCTGACAGTAGCTAGGGTTCCATACAATTTGGGATAGATTGTCATGCAAATATTATAAAATATGCACATTTCCCCTCCAGAAGTGTGTTTCCATCAGACATAACCGAATACAAAAATGTGTTGTCATTCCATTTTCCACTCTAACTGTTGTGATAAATGGCAAATATGCTCTCTAGACAACAGATCGTTGATAAACTGTTCACTGGACAGGTTAGGTTATATGATTAGAGCAAGATCATTTTTAGTTGTTAATTGGCAGCTAAGCACCAATCATCATTTCACCAGCATACAAATTGTATTGGAAAGGAGCATCAAGCTCATCACTATGCACTTTCATCACACTGTAGCCTACTGTAAACTGTACATACTTTTCCAACTCGCAATGGGAGGACACCACATGCAACATAGCATCACGACTGCAAATGTACTTCCTGTAATGTAATGGACATCCACAAAATAGTCCAAATTGGTGAAGTGAAATGAAAATAATAACTTGCTTCAAAAAATTTGAAAAAAAAAAAACCTGGAAAGTGGTGCGTGCATATGTGTTCACCCCCTTTGCTATGAGGCCCCTATATAAGATCTGGTGCAACGAATTACCTTCAGAAGTTACATAATTAGTTGAATAAAGTCCACCTGTGTGCAATCTAAGTGTCACATGATCTCAGTATATATACACCTGTTCCAAACTGCCCCAGAGTCTGCAACACCACTAAGCAAGGGGCACCACGAAGCAAGCGGCATCATGAAGACCAAGGAGCTATCCAAACAGGTCAGGGACAAAGTTGTGGAGAAATACAGATCAGGGTTTTGTTATAAAAAATAACAGAAACTTTGAACATTCCACAGAGCACCATTAAATCCATTATTAAAAATGGAAAGAATATGGCACCACAACAAACCTGCCAAGAGGGCCGCCCACCAAAACTCACGGACCAGGCATGGAGGGCATTAATCTGAGAGGAACAAAGAGACCAAAGATAACCCCGAAGGAGCTGCAATGCTCCACAGCGGAAATTGGAGTATCTGTCCATAGGACCACTTTAAGCCGTACACTCCACAGCGTTGGGCTTTATGGAAGAGTGGCCAGAAAAAGTAATTGCTTAAAGAAAAAAATAAGCAAACACGTTTAGTGTTCGCCAAAAGGCATGTGGGCACTCCCCAAACATATGGAAGTAGGTACTCTGGTCAGATGAGACTAAACTTGAGCTTTTTGGCCATCAAAAAGTGCAAATCTGGTGCAAATCCAACACCTCCCATCACTCCGAGAACACCATCCCCACAGTGAAGCATCGGCAGGGACTGAGAAACGGGTTATAATTGAAGGAATGATGAATGGCGCTAAATACAGGGAACTTCTTGAGGGAAACCTATTTCAGTCTTCCAGAGATCTGAGACAGGGACAGAGGTTCACATTCCAGCAGGAGAATGAAGCGAAGCATACTGCTAAAGCAACACTCAAGTGGTATAAGGGTAAACATTTAAATGTCTTGGAATGGCCTAGTCAACGCCCAGACGTCAATCCAATTGAGAATCTGTGTTATGACTTAAAGATTGCTGTACAAAAGCAGAACCCATCCAACTTGAAGGAGCTGGAGCAGTTTTGCCTTGAGTAATGGCAAAAATCCCAGTGGCTAGATGTGCCAAGCTTATAGAGATATACACCAAGAGCCTTGCAGCTGTAATTGCTTCACAAGGTGGCACGACAAAGTATTGACGTTAAGGGGGGGGTGAACAGTTATGCACGCTCAAGTTTTCTGTTTTTTGTTTTTGTTTCTTGTTTGTCTCACAATAAAAAAAAAATTTATTTTATTTTAAAAATGGTAGGCATGTTGTGTAAATCAAATGATATAAACCTCCCAAAAATCAATTTTAATTCCAGGTTGTAAGGCAACAAAACAGGAATGCACATTTCTTTTTTAAGTGACCGTTCCTTTAATAGTATTTTTTATTTATTGTGATAGTGTGAAGAGTAATGGTACAGAAGGATTTACAATGGGGTGAGCAGGTTGTTAATATGGTAACAAAGAACAAAAAAAAGAATCCTTTGCTGCCTCAAAATATTCAGTGTGTCTGAAGTAGACCTGGTGAGCATTTACAGCGGTTACATTCGACCTACCCCTGGAATCCTCAATGATGGTCCTCAATGATGTCACCATTGCCCTTGATTCTAAGCAATGTTGTGCTGATATTTTTATTGACTAGGTGAAGCTTTTGATACGGTAGACCATTCCATTCTTGTGGACCGGCTAAGGAGTATTGGTGTCTCTGAGGGGTCTTTGGCCTGGTTTGCTAACTACCTCTCTCAAAGAGTGCGGTGTATAAAGTCAGAACATCTGCTTGCTCAGCCACTGCCTGTCACCAAGGGTGTACCCAAAGGCTCGAGCCTAGGCACCACACTTTTTTCAATTTACATCAACAACAAAGCTCAGGTAGTGGGAAGCTCTCTCATCCATTTATATGCAGTCTTATACTCAGCTGGCCCCTCCCTGGATTTTGTGTTAAATGCTCTACAACAAAGCTTTCTTAATGTCCAACAAGCTTTCTCTGCCCTTAACCTTGTTCTGAACACCTCTAAAACAAAGGTCATGTGGTTTGGTAAGAAGAATGCCTCTCTAACCACAGATGTGATTACTACCTCTGAGGGTTTAGAGCTTGAGGTAGTCACCTCATACAAGTACTTGGGAGCATGCCTAGACGGTACACTGTCCTTCTCTCAGCACATATCAAAGCAGCAGACTAAAGTTGAATCTAGACTTGGTTTCCTCTATCGTAATTGCTCCTATTTCACCTGCCAAACTAACCCTGATTCAGATGACCATCCTACCCATGCTAGATTACGGAGATGTAATTTATAGATTGGCAGGTAAGGGTGCTCTCGAGCGACTAGATGTTCTTTACCATTTGGCCATCAGATTTGCCACCAATGCTCCTTATAGGACACATCACTGCACTCTATACTCTTCTGTAAACTGGTCATCTCTGTATACCTGTCGCAAGACCCACTGGTTGATGCTTATTTATAAAACCCTCTTAGGCCTCACTCCCCCCTATCTGAGATACCTACTGTAGCACTCATATTCCTCATACAACACCAGTTCTGCCAGTCACATTATGTTTAAGGTCCCCAAAGCACACACATCCCTGTGTCACTCACTTTTCGCTGCAGCAAAAAAAACACTCAAACTGGACAGTATCTCCATCTCTTCATTCAAAGACTCAATCATGGACACATACTGACAGCTGTGGCTGCTTTGATGTATTGTGTTGCTGTCTCTACCTTCTTGCCCTTTGTGCTGTTGTCTGTGCACAATAATGTTTGTACCATGTTTTGTGCTGCTACCATGTTGTGCTGCTGCCATGATGTGTTGTCATGTTGTCATGTTGTGTTGCAACCATGCTGTGTTGTTGTCTTAGGTCTCTCTTTATGTAGTGTTGTGGTGTCTCTCTTGTCGTGACGTGTGTTTTGTCCTAGACATTTTTTTAGATGCATGCCAGCAAAGCCACTACACAACACAACACTAAGCAATACATTAATCGAACATGAGACATGGCAATCTGCACAAAGGCAACTTTTCTTAGTAATCTACTTGAGAACCATTTAGGGTTCAAGTAAAACTTTTGAATAAGTGTAGCTTTTAGAGAGAGGTTTAGTGCTTTAATATTTAATGATCTCAACCCCACCAATTCATATTCATTATATAGATGGGCACACTTTATTTATTCTTGTTTAGCGTCCCAGATAAAGTGATTTGAAACTGTATGATTTGAAAACCAAATTATCAGGAGTAGGCAGCTCCATAAGTAAGTTTGTGAGATATGACTGTGGAGTTAATCAGTGCAATTTTTCTTTAAATAG
Organism: Oncorhynchus tshawytscha; assembly: GCF_018296145.1. Taxonomy (NCBI): domain Eukaryota; kingdom Metazoa; phylum Chordata; class Actinopteri; order Salmoniformes; family Salmonidae; genus Oncorhynchus; species Oncorhynchus tshawytscha. The sequence goes on from NC_056443.1 coordinate 15,702,205, forward strand.
ACAGGTATTTACCTCTCCATGGTTGCAGGATCTTGTATATTCTTGTATCCACACACACACATTTCACGAGCACAAACACACACACAAACACACACACAAACACACAGGGCCCGGCTCCACAAGGGGACCCTTTTAGTTTTATGTCTCTATATAAAAATAGCAAAACAGTTAAATAGATTGAGTGACAGGATAGCAGAAAAAAATCTGTATCTCCGCTGTGCTGTGTTAGGGGGGTATAAAAAGCCACTGGGCAGATAGGTTTGACTCCTTTGGGTTTCCATAAAATGAGAGAAAAAACGTATCCGTGGTAGGCCAAGTCAAATCAAATCAAATCAAATGTATTTATATAGCCCTTCGTACATCAGCTGATATCTCAAAGTGCTGTACAGAAACCCAGCCTAAAACCCCAAACAGCAAGCAATGCAGGTGTAGAAGCACGGTGGCTAGGAAAAACTCCCTAGAAAGGCCAAAACCTAGGAAGAAACCTAGAGAGGAACCAGGCTATGTGGGGTGACCAGTCCTCTTCTGGCTGTTCTGGGTGGAGACTATAACAGAACATTAAGTGAATAACGTGGTACGCCTGTAATATTTGATTCTGATTTATAAGGGCGGGGTCAGGCTCAATGTTGAAGGTGCTTCACTGTGACTCAACTCTGCCTCTTGCCCCACCACAGAGTTTCGTTAGCTTCTTAGCTAGCTGTACAAGTGTTAGTGTTATTATCCTTATCCTAATTAGCTAGCTCAAACCAGCTATTTTGCCACTGTCACAATGGATATCAGAAAATGGCTTCGCCAAAGTACCCAAACAAAGCCAAAAAGAGAAGGAGAGCAATGAGCAGCAGCATCATCAAAAGGCAGAGGCCGCTGCCAAGCCCAGCAGCAATGATGCTGCTGAGCTCCATCTAGCTCTGCATACTGAGCCTACCCACCCTTCCACAAGCGCCGCCAGGATAATGTCTCCACAGTCCCCTCCATCTCTGGCTATACCTGCCGATTTGGAACAGAGGAGCCAGCCCAGGATAGTCTAGAATCCTACATTAGCCGCAGGTTCTCTGTCCAAAACATTAATTTAATAGTGGCTGGAATACTTGGTTGCTGCAAAAAAAAAATTGGTGTTGGGTCCAGTGTAAAGGCAGACAAGGCCTTCACTCAAGCTGGGTAATCTAACTGGAAGCATGCTATTGATAGTGCCAAAAGATTCGCTTCAACCAAAGAGCATTTGAAATGCACTGCGGAAAGAAAAAAAGTTTGAAGTGCCCCAAAATTTTTCCAAAAGGGTTCTTCAGCTATCCCCATAGTAGAAGCCTTTTTTTCCCAGGTAGAACCCTTTGGGGTTCCATGTGGAGCCATCTGTAGAAAGGGTTGTACATGATATCCAAAAGGGTTCTACCTGGATCCAAAAAGCGTTCTACTATGGGGGACAGCCAAATAACCCTTTTGGAACCCTTTTTTCTAAGAGTGCATCACGCACACTCCCTTGTCGTGTTCACATCCGGTTTTCATTGCAAAGATTTGTGTCATAGGCTACTGTGAAAATCACTTTAACGGTTCTAAATAAGGACTAATGTTTAAGAGTTGATTATATAATTGTATTGTCATCACGACTACCCTGACCTTCAATTCTGATTCTAAAAGTAAGAAAATCCCTTAGCAGTTCTATTGAATATACATACCCAGACATCACCATGTCTTAAAAAGTCAAGACATCTCTAAGATGAATAGTATAGACTGTGTCGAATATAGAATGCATCTTAAGATGTTTTAAGGCACTAGAAATAGTATTCCTATGGTTTAGTTGTTGACTTATCAATTCCTCTTTTGTCTTGTGGTGATTTGGCAATAACGTACTCATTCCTCGGACAGATTTGAGGATACCACAGTTTAAAACAGGTGAACATATTTATTTACACAAAGCTTCATCAACACTTGCAGCACACCTCTGATGTGCTAGAGTAAGGACATAAGAACAGTGAAATACAAAATGTATGTTTGTGATTATTTCTCATTAGATAGAAGAGATGGACATTCACAAAATGTACAGATTAATAGAATAGATGGGCAATCCCAAAATGTACACATTCATAGAACAGATGGTCCTGATATGAAGTAAAACATAACAGCTTGATGATAGAAATTAGCTAAATGTACAGTTGATACTACAGTGATACTACTTTACATGATAATGTACAGTTGATACTACAGTGATACTACTCTACATGAGAATGTGCAGTTGAAAGTACAGTAAATCTGCATGTATCTACAAGAAAATGTAGGTATCTGTTTTTGAGGAACACCTTGTTTTCATGATAGACAATCTTGGTGTCACAAAGTTCACAGAGCTGCCCATGTGTACCTGTAGATCTAGTTCCAATTCCCAAATGAGTGGTGGTGCCCAAAAAGATCAGTGTTTCTGTCATGCAAGTGGGGGGAAACACAAGGACCTGGTCTTCTTCGATTAACTCCTCATACATACCCTGACAGAGGATCCCATCTATTAAGTGGTCTCAGAGGTTTCCCCTCCAAGTAAACCTAGGGGTTCTCTGTAGATGAAATAAACACATTTGAGTTTGCTGTATATCATATATATATATATATATATATACTGAACAAAAATATAACTGCAACATGCAACAATTTTTATGATTTTACTGAGTTACAGTTTACATGAGGGAATCAGTCAATTGAAATAAATTCGTTAGGACCTAATCAATGGACCTCACGTGACTGGGCAGGGGCCCAACCACACATAGGCCCACCCCCCGTTATACTCTACAACCTCCACAAGTGTCAGAGCCGAACTGCCAACCGTCCGCAGTGTCCGAACCATTTGGGCTACACACTAACCCCTCTGTGCAAAGGTGAGACTCTCATAAACTTGTACATGTCGGACGTTTTGCTCAAGGACTCATCTGAAGGTCCCACGGTACCAGTTGAAAGAATATATGTAAACTGTTTAATGCCCCAAAATATGGGGTTAAACACATGTAAAAAAAAATATATATATGAAATTCCTGATCTTGCTTATTTCTCTCAGATATAGGGGAGACACTTCAGAACAAACTTCCTTTTGATGTGTTTTTGGGACTGTTGTTCCATGTAGTGAATCTGTTATTCAATGTGTTTATTATGGACTAATAGCAGTGTTCATTTTCCTGAGATATTAACTATTATTTTTATAAGGTTATTCAACTGTCCTCAGCACTGCAGGCTTACTCTCTCTATTTCTCTCTGTGTCTTTCTCTGTCTCTCTCTCTCTTTGTGTCCCTCTCTCTCCGTCTCTCTCTTCCTTTCTCTCGCTCTCTCTCTGTGAGGTGGGTGGTGGTGGTGATGGGTGATCGAGAGAGAGAATGTGAGATGGTGAAAGATGTGAGAGAGAAAGAAAGAAAGAAAAAGAGAGTCAGAGAGAGACAGAGCGAGAGAGAGAAGGGGAGTGGTTTTAGGGTGAAAAGTCAAATATAGCTAGTGGTAGGAACAACAGATAAAAAAAAGAGAAATGGAAAAGGGAGGACAGAGAAGGAGAGAGCTAGAGAGACAAAAGATAAATCAACACCAAAACATTTCAACAGTGCAAACTTCCAACTCCCCAAACAACTCTCTGTCATCCTTTTCTCCTCCTCTTCCTGACTTCTCTCCTCTTCTCTCCTCTCTTTGCCCTTGAGAAAGTTCTGGCTTTGTTTTCAATCATCATTATCTAGCAGACTGGTGTGTGTGTGTGCTTGCGTGTGCGTATTTGTGTGTGTGTGTGCATGTGCACGCATGTGTGTGTGTCAGTGTGTGTACATGAGATTGGGCAGGACTGAATGTCAGTGAGGAATAACAAACACTCAGGCACTTCCTCTGGCAACTACAACTGGATCTGAAGGACCGCTGTAGTTCACTGGCTACCTTTCCAAACTTCTCTTGGTTACCTGACGACTTGATTATTGATCCAGAAACACTGAGCTGGCACACGCACATCCCTTGATTCTATATAGTTGTACAACTCCCCAGCAGGCAATACTTATTGTAATGTAGTTACAACGTTATGATCGATTTACGACCTGTTGCAGTCTGCTTGGAATAATGGCAGTTATTCTGTTATTATCCCTTTTATAAGAGAACATTCCATTTATCTCTGTTATTCCAGAATATTCCAGACCGTTATTCCAGTTTCGACAAGTTTTGCCTGCTGGACATGACCGCATATGACATCATAAGACCATGACCTTATATGACTTTAGAATGGCTGCAGTGTTAAGATGGGCTTGGCTGGCATCACCAAGGCAATGTCAGCCTTCTAGAATGTCAGAATGTTGTTTCTCTTTGATTGACAGATGGACTGGGGAAAGTTCCATGATTCCCAGAGGTTAGAGAGGGAGGGATGGAGGTAGGGTGGGATAGAGGGAGGAAGGGGAGAGAGAGAGAGGAGGAAGGGAGAGTAATGGAATGATATCTGTACATTCTTAGAAATAAAGGTGCTATCTAGAACCTAAAAAAAGGGTTATGTGGCTATCCCCCACAGGAGAACCCTTTGAAGAACCATTTTTTGTTCCTGGAACCAATATGGTTCTACCTGGAACCAAAAAGTGTTCTCCTATGGGGACAGCCGAAGAACCCCTTTGGAACCCTTTTTTAAGTGTACAGTAACACATAAAACATATTAGTTTCCATGTGTTTGATAACATTTAATTTATTCCATTCCAGCCATTATTATGAGCCGTCCTCCCCTACCCAGCCTCCTCTGGGTGCCAGATATCCCTAACTAAACCTATAATGTGCATTTATATTGAGACAGGCCCATCTCCCGGCCTGCTAAGTGGACCCTATGATCCCATGGCTACACAGCTGATGCCTCCTGGATTCTTCACTAACACGACTAAAAGCCATTACATCACCGGATTCCTGCCGTAAGCTCTGGACCTTTGCATCGGATCATCACAACTAGCTATAGTGGCTAACACCCTTGTCCCGAAGCTAGCACCAAGTTAGCCTCGAGTCAGGTGCATCTCCCACCTAGCAAACTAAATCACTCCATCTACAATACCTCTTTTGCCAATCGGACTGGACCCTTAGTCGACACGGAGCCCTGTTTTTCCATCACGACTGGTCTTCCGACGTAATTCCGGGAGATGTACCCTCAACCGGCCTTCGTTGGACGTCTGTGAAGACGCTTCTGCTAGCCCCGGCCTGCTAAATCTAGGAACGACGTGACCCCCACTTGCTAGCGTAGTAACGAATACCTAACGGCTCTCCTGTTTCATCTATTGCTGTTCACTGGACCCTATGATCACCTGGCTATATCGCTGATGCCTGCTGGTCTGTTCATTAATCACAGTACTCCATTTTTGTTTATTTTGTTTATCTGTCAGCCCCAGTCTCAAACTCAGGCTCTGTGTGTAGTCAACTGACCCTCTCTGCCCAGCGTCGTGCAGGTTAGGCTGTCATTGTAAAAAATGATTTGCTCTTAACTGACTTTCCTAGTGAAATAAACGTTAAATAAAATACAAATAAAGTACAGTCCCTGATGTCTCTCTGGAAGGAGAAGGAGTTAATGTATGTTATAACAATCACACCATGAATAGCTAATCATAAAACATACACCACCTTTCTTCTTCCTGGAAAGTTCTTTATTCCTCTCTGCGGAATGTACTGAGAACCCAGCTGGCTGTATGAACTAGGAGACAGTATATCCGGAGAGAGCCATGATTCCGTGAGAGTATGCTACAGTCCCTGATGTCTCTCTGGATGGAGATCCTCGCCCTGAGCTCGTCTACTTTATTGTCCAGAGACTGAACATTAGCGAGTAATATACTCAGAAGCAGTGGATGGTGTGCACAAATAAATTTTAAATGAAGAAATTGCAAACTAACGTGCATTTGACACTAGCGTCGCCTTAACACCAGCTGAGAATAGAGCCCATTGACTGGAATCTAAATATATACAGTGGCAAGAAAACGTCTGTGAACCCTTTGGAAATACCTGGATTTCGGCATAAATTGGTCATAAAGTTTTATCTGACCTTCATCTAAGTTACAACAATAGAAACACACAGTGTGTTTAAACTAATAACACACATATATTTGTATTTTTCTTGTCTACTGTATATTGACATCATTTAAAAATTAATTTAAAAAAAAGTTATTGGCAATATCAGTGGATGTTGTGAACAATGTGATTCAATGAATCAAATCAAAATCTAATCAAATGTATTTATATAGCCCTTCGTACATCAGCTGATATCTCAAAGTGCTCTACAGAAACCCAGCCTAAATCCCCAAACAGCAAGCAATGCAGGTGTAGAAGCACGGTAGCTAGGAAAAACTCCCTAGAAAGGCCAAAACCTAGAAAGAAACCTAGAGAGGAACCAGGCTATCTGGGGTGGCCAGTCTTCTTCTGGCTGTGCTGTATGGAGATTATAACAGAACATGGCCAAGATGTTCAAATGTTTATAAATGACCAGCATGGTCAAATAATAATAATCACAGGCAGAACAGTTGAAACTGGAGCAGCAGCAGCACGGCCAGGTGGACTGGGGACAGCAAGGAGTCATCATGTCAGGTAGTCCTGAGGCATGGTCCTAGCGCTCAGGTCCTCCGAGAGAGAGAAAGAAAGAGAGAATTAGAGAGAGCACACTTAAATTCACACAGGACACCGGATAGGACAGGAGAAGTACTCCAGATATAACAAACTGACCCTAGCCCCCGACACAAACTACTGCAACATAAATACTGGAGGCTGAGACAGGAGGTGTCAGGAGACACTGTGGCCTCATCCGATGACACCCCCGGACAGGGTCAAACAGGAAGGATATAACCCCACCCACTTTGCCAAAGCACAGCCCCCACACGACTAGAGGGATATCTTCAAAAACCAACTTACCATCCTGAGACAAGGCCGAGTATAGCCCACAAAGATCTCCGCCATGGCACAACCCAAGAGGGGGGGTGCCAACCCAGACAGGAAGATCACATCAGTGACTCAACCCACTCAAGTGACGCACCCCTCCTAGGGACGGTATGAAAGAGCCCTAGTAAGCCAGTGACTCAGGCCCTGTAATAGGGTTAGAGGAAGAGAATCCCAGTGGAAAGAGGGGAACCGGCCAGGCAGAGACAGCAAGGGCGGTTCGTTGCTCCAGAGCCTTTCCGTTCACCTTCACACTCCTGGGCCAGACTACACTCAATCATATGACCCACTGAAGAGATGAGTCTTCAGTAAAGACTTAAAGGTTGAGACCGAGTCTGCGTCTCTCACATGGGTAGGCAGACCATTCCATAAAAATGGAGCTCTATAGGAGAAAGCCCTGCCTCCAACTGTTTGCTTAGAAATTCTAGGGACAATTAGGAGGCCTGCGTTTTGTGACTGTAGCATACGTGTAGGTATGTACGGCAGGACCAAATCAGAGAGATAGGTAGGAGCAAGCCCATGTAATGCTTTGTAGGTTAGCAGTAAAACCTTGAAATCAGCCATTGCCTTGACAGGAAGCCAATGTAAGGAGGCTAGCACTGGAGTAATATTATCACATTTTTTGGTTCTAGTCAGAATTCTAGCAGCCGTATTTAGCACTAACTGAAGTTTATTTTGTGCTTTATCCGGGTAGCCGGAAAGTAGAGCATTGCAGTAGTCTAACCTAGAAGTGAGAAAAGCATGGATTAATTTTTCTGCATCATTTCTGGACAGAAAGTTTCTGATTTTTGCAATGTTACGTAGATGGAAAAAAGCTGTCCTTGAAACAGACTTGATATGTTCTTCAAAAGAGAGATCAGGGTCCAGAGTAACCTGAGGTCCTTCACAGTTTTATTTGAGACGACTGTACAACCATTAAGATTAATTGTCAGATTTAACAGAAGATCTCTTTGTTTCTTGAGACCTAGAACAAGCATCTCTGTTTTGTCCGAGTTTAAAAGTAGAACGTTTGCAGCCATCCACTTCCTTATGTCTGAAACACATGCTTCTAGCGAGGGCAATTTTGGGGATTCACCATATTTCATTGAAATGTACAGCTGTGTGTCATCCGCAAAGCAGTGAATGTTAACATTATGTTTTTGAATGACATTCAGAAGAGGTCAAATATATAGTGAAAACAATAGTGGTCGTACAACGGAACCTTGAGGAACACCGAAATTTACAGTTGATTTGTCAGAGGACAAACCATTCACAGAGACAAACTGATATCTTTCCGACAGATAAGATCTAAACCAGGCCAGAACTTATCCGTGTAGAACAATTTGGGTTTCCAATCTCTCCAAAAGAATGTGGTGATCGATGGTATCAAAAGCAGCACTGAGGTCTAGGAGCACGAGGACAGATGCAGAGCCTCGGTCTGATGCCATTAAAAGGTCATTTACCACCTTCACAAGTGCAGTCTCAGTGCTATGATGGGGTCTGAAACCAGACTGAAGCATTTCGTATACATTGTTTGTCTTCAGGAAGGCAGTGAGTTGCTGCGCAACAGCCTTTTCTAAAAATTTTGAGAGGAATGGAAGATTCGATATAGGCCGATACTTTTTTATATTTTCTGGGTCAAAGTTTGGCTTTTTCAAGAGAGGCTTTATTACTGCCACTTTTAGTGAGATTGGTACACATCTGGTGGATAGAGAGCCGTTTATTATGTTCAACATAGGAGGGCCAAGCACAGGAAGCAGCTCATTCAGTGGTTTAGTTGGAATTAGGGTCCAGTATGTATGCAGCTTGAAGGTTTAGTAGAGGCCATGATTATTTTCATCATTGTGTCAAGAGATATAGTACTAAAACACTTGAGTGTCTCTCTTGATTCTAGGTCCTGGCAGAGTTGTGAAGACTCAGGACAACTGAGCTTTGAAGGAATACGCAGATTTAACCTCTTGATCCTACTTGAGACGCAGACGTCCCAACTAGAGCTCTGGAAATGCAAATGCGCTACGCTAAACGCTAATAGTATTAGTTAAAACGCAAACGTTCATTAAAATACACATGCTTGGTATTGAATTAAAGCTACACTCGTTGTGAATCCAGGCACCAAGTCAGATTTTTAAAATGCTTTTCGGCGAAAGCATGAGAAGCTATTATCTGATAGCATGTAACACCCCAAAAGACCCGTAGGGGATGTAAACAAAAGAATTAGCATAGTCGGCGCTACACAAACCGCACAATAAAATATAAAACATTCATTACCTTTGACCATCTTCTTTGTTGGCACTCCTTGATGTCCCATAATCAATACTGGGTCTTTTTTCGATTAAATCGGTCCATATATAGCCTAGATATCGATCTATGAAAACTGTGTGATAAACGGAAAAATAGCGTTTCATAACGTAACGTCATTTTTTTAAAGTTAAAAAGTCGACGATAAACTTTCACAAAACACTTCGAAATACCTTTCTAATGCAACTTTAGGTATTACTACATGTTAATAAGCTATAAAAATCATCAGGAGGCGATGTAAATTCGATAGCTGGTCGTCTGGAAAAAATGTCCGGAAAAACACCGAGCCAATGCATCAAGTTGGTGGTCGGAGGGAATCGGTTCCCTTTGGTCGGATCTACCAAGAATCAAATCAGAATCAAATGAGAAGACTCTATGCATCCTGTGGAAGCTGTAGGTACTGCAACCTCGGCCTCATTTAATACGGTTCACCTTTAACAATGGGTTGAAGTGGCGCATGGATATTTTTTTCCATCTCCAGTGATCAGATTTTCCTGCGCTTTTCGATGAAACAGACGTTCTGTTATAGTCACAGCCGTGATTTAACCAGTTTTAGAAACGTTAGAGTGTTTTCTATACACACATACTAATCATATGCATATACTATATTCCTGGCATGAGTAGCAGGACGCCAAAATGTCGAAAAAGTAGGGGGTCGGCTTAAGAGGTTTTAAAGAGGAGTCCGTAATTTGTTTTCTAATAATCATGATCTTTTCCTCAAAGAAGTTAATGAATTTATTACTGCTGAAGTGAAAGCCATCCTCTCTTGGGGAATGCTGCTTTTTAGTTAGCTTTGCGACAGTATCAAAAAGGAATTTCGGATTGTTCTTATTTTCCTCAATTAAGTTGGAAAAATAGGATGATCGAGCAGCAGTAAGGGCTCTTTGATACTGCACGGTACAGTCTTTCCAAGCTAGTCGGAAGACTTCCAGTTTCGTGTGGCGCCATTTCCGTTCCAATTTTCTGGAAGCTTGCTTCAGAGCTTGGGTATTTTCTGTATACCACGGAGCTAGTTTCTTATGAGAAATGTTTTTAGTTTTTAGAGGTGCAACCGCATCTAGGGTATTGTGCAAGGTTAAATTGAGTTCCTCAGTTAGGTGGTTAACTGATTTTTGTCCTCTGGCGTCCTTGGGTAGACAGAGGGAATCTGGAAGGACATCAAGGAATCTTTGTGTTGTCTGCAAATTTATAGCACGACTTTTGATGTTCCTTGGTTGGGATCTGAGCAGATTATTTTTTGCCATTGCAAACGTAATAAAATGGTGGTCCGATAGTCCAGGATGAGGAAAAACATTAAGATGCACAACATTTATTCCATGGGACAAAACTAGGTCCAGAGTATGACTGTGACAGTGAGTTGGTCCAGAGACATATTGGACAAAACCCACTGAGTCGATGATGGCTCCGAAAGCCTTTTGGAGTGGGTCTGTGGACTTTTCCATGTGAATATTAAAGTCACCAAGATTAGAATATTATCTGCTATGACTACAAGGTCCGATACGAATTCAGGGAACTCAATGAGGAAGGCTGTATATGGCCAAGGAGGCCTGTAAACAGTAGCTATAAAAAGTGATTGAATAGGCTACATAGATTTCATGACTAGAAGCTCAAAAAGACGAAAACTGCATTTTTTTGTAAATTGAAATTTGCTATCGTAAATGTTAGCAACACCTCCGCCTTTGCGGGATGCGCGGGGGGATATGGTCACTAGTGTAGCCAGGAGGTGAGGCCTCATTTAACACAGTAAATTCACCAGGCTTAAGCCATGTTTCAGTCAGGCCAATCACATCAAGATTATGATCAGTGATTAGTTCATTGATTATAATTGCCTTTGAAGTAAGGGATCTAACATTAAGTAGCCCTATTTTGAGATGTGAGGTATCATGATCTCTTTCAATAATGACAGGAATGGACGAGGTCTTTATCCTAGTGAGATTGCTAAGGCGAACACCGCCATGTTTCTTTTTGCCCAACCTAGGTCGAGGCACAGACACGGTCTCAATGGGGATAGTTTAGCTGACTACACTGACTGTGCTAGTGGCAGACTCCACTATGCTGGCAGGCTGGCTAACAGCCTGCTGCCTGGCCTGCACCCTATTTCATTGTGGAGCTAGAGGAGTTAGAGCCCTCTCTATGTTGGTAGATAAGATGAGAGCACCCCTCCAGCTAGGATGGAGTCCATCACTCCTCAGCAGGTCTGGCTTGTCCTGTTTGTGGGTGAGTCCCAGAAAGAGGGCCAATTATCTATAAATTCTATCTTTTGGGAGGGGCAGAAAACAGTTTTCAACCAGCGATTGAGTTGTGAGACTCTGCTGTAGACCTCATCACTCCCCCTAACTGGGAGGGGGCCAGAGACAATTACTCGATGCCGACACATCTTTCTAGCTGATTTACACGCTGAAGCTATGTTGCACTTGGTGATCTCTGACTGTTCCATCCTAACATCGTTGGTTCCGACGTGGATAACAATATCTCTATACTCTCTACACTCGCCAGTTTTAGCTTTAGCCAGCACCATCTTCAGATTAGCCTTAACGTCGGTAGCCCAAGGCAATTGAACAGCACTTAGACCATTTTGCGGTCTAAGACACTGCACCATAGAGCAAGCTGTGTGCCTACAGATGCTGCTTCAATACCCATGCTGACTGCCAACTGGAGACACATGAGGCGGCTTTTGGTTTCGCCCTCTAAAAACAGAAAAAAATCATTCTAATTAACAAACTGGCTTTATTTACAAATTAATGAGAATGTCTCACACCATGTTTAAGAATGGCCTTTTTCTCACTCTCCAAAATATAGTTAATTTTTAAACAAAGAGATTATTATTATTATTAATAGATTCAATATTCTCAGAGATCAGATTTTCCCTCATGAAAAATGTCCCTAAGATATTCATTTACAATATTCCAATCCTCTAAAATGTAATTATTGGCGGAGAGTCACGTCATTGAATTTTTTTGTTGTTGATATACTGTAGGCCTACCTTAGGCAAAATGAGTCTCACTAGTGTTGAGTAATGTGCTGTTAAAAGTGGTGTAGGTCTTATTTATTTAAAAAGCATATTGAAGTTAGAAGCAATAGGATTTGAAGCTATAACTATTTCAGCATCATTTTATGCTGCTCTGAGACAAGCAAGGGGACTGGTCTTGATAAATCAATGAGATCTTCATTTGGGTATTGGTTACACTACAATTAGGGTGTGCAAAATGTTATGCTCTTAGTACTGTAGCGTACTCCCGACAGTCATATTTAATGGCGCCATATTTTCCGAATGTAGTGGTGCAGCGGTCCAAGACACTGCATCACAGTGCAAACTGCATTGCTACAGATGCTTGTTCGATACCAGTGCCGGCCGCCACCAGGAGACCCATGAGGCGGCTTTTGGTTTCTCTCCCTCTAAAAACAGAAAAAAATAATTCTAAATAACAAACTGGCTTTATTTACAAATTAGTGAGAATGTCTCACCCCATGTTCAAGAATGGCCTTTTTCTCACTCACTCTAGGTTAAATGAAAACGAAAATGTATTTTTTTTATCAAGACCAATTTATTATTATTATTATTAATAGTAATTAATAATTAATAGTAATTCATTTAGAATGATATAATTATATACAGATCAGATTTGCCTTAAGGAAAAATTATCCTTAGATATTAATTTAGAATCCTCCAGTCCTCTTATGCTCTTAGCCTACTCCCGATCATCACGTTGTACAGTGGCATATTTTACGTTCCATCCTTACGGGATCCCTGAGGGTTTCGTTTTTCATTTTCTTGGAATAGAAACACCATAATATTAATCAAATTAATTAAGCTACATTTCTTAAAATCAATCCCATATACAATGTTCTTACAAAAAAGGTTTTACATTCTCTAGTAATGCCAATATTGAATACTATGAAATGCTTCTTAAAGCTGCCCTCTGGTGGTCAAACTAGCACTAACTAGCATTAATGGTAAAAATGGCTGACAATTAAATAACGTGCCATAGAAATCTGCAGCAGCCTGCAAACTTTTAAAGGAGGAACCACTGTACAGGCAGACATGCAGGCATGAGCACAGGCGCAGACAGACAAATTGACTGACAACATTTGACAAAACTCACATAGGACTATAGGTCAGCAGAGTACCCTGCAACAACCCTAACAGCATCTGTCAATGAGTTCCTAGAATGTACAATGTAGAATATTTACATATTGACAGTCACTAATAAACCAATATAGAGTATAGGACTCACAGAGGGATTTACAACTCTGTAACGGTATTCGTCGTCTGAAGAAGAGGAGTCATCAGACCAAAGCGCAGTGTGGTAAGTGTTCATGCTGGTTTTATTAAAACTGAACGCTATAACAAAAATAAACAAGAGAATAACCGAAACAGTCCTGTAAGGTGAAAACACTAAACAGAAATTAACTAGGCACAAAAAACATGTGGGGAAAAGTTACCTAAGAATGGTTCCCAATCAGACACACACACACACACACAATCACACACAGGCACACACAAACAAACACAAGCACACACACGCCTTCCCGTTCCTGTCACTGCTGCTGGTGTAGCAGCATTTAGCAGCACCCCCCCAAAAAAGAAAGGTAAATGACTGTCATAGTTCTTAACTCGAAATAGAGAACATACCAACTGCCTCTACAGACAAAATGTCAACATTTATAAGCCTTTTTATTTTCTGCAACAACACATTCACTCATCACACATTGTAAGTAAGCTAGTGACAGTGATTCCTAAGTCTAGAGATGGCAAGAGATTTCTGACATCAGGAAAAGAGTGGCTATCAGCTGATTAGAGCGAACGATGTTGTAAATATGCTACTTAGCAATGCTGTTGAAACAAACAGGTTTTTACTGGTACTGGTTGAGCCATATCTGTGCTCATGCCTGCACACACACAGACACACACATTCATATTTAACATTAGAAGCACAGAGAGCGTCATGTTGAAGTAAACATTTTATTACTCTGTCATTTGTAAAGTCATGTCCCCCTTCCCCTCCATAACTTGTACTAAATAAGTGTATATAACACACATGTTGTTAGAATTTAGATATCATGAACAGAATTTGTGTTATAAGCAATTTTTTGAGGACATGTAATAACCAAGATCTGCCAAAATGAAATTATAATGGATTTTTGGCTGATGGATTTAACTTCTTGTATTAGTTTTTTGTGTTTTTACATTTGTACACATAGCCCACATTAACACAATATGTTAGAAAAAGTACATGTATATTATAATGTTACCTAAGACCTTCATAAACACAACCAAATAATACTTTTTTCGATAGAATATATAAAATGTATTTATTAGAATGTTGATGTCCAAAAGACGAGTCCTTAGTTTCATCAAGGTGTTAAAACCTTCTTGTGAAAGTAATTAGTCACACCTCATGAGAAAGAGATGAAGCAGAAAAAAGGGAGGGAGGTAGAGAAAAAGGATGGGGGTCAGGGAGATTCTATATTTTAATCTTACTTTAACAATCGTGAGCACTGGAGCAAGAGGCACGCATCGGGAGTGAGAGAGAAGAAAGAGAGAGAAAAGGGGGAGTGAGACAGAGATAGAGTTCAAGTTAAATTACCACCCTCATTACCGCTGACTTCTCCAACGCGTTCGACAATATCGACCACACCATCGGCATTGAGCGCCAAACCCGCCTTCACAGCATGGCTCTGCAGTTTTGTGACTGGCTGATAACAACAGCTACCAAGACAGCCTCTTAACCTTTCTAGCGCAACATTCTGCTGAAAAGGCAGCGTGCAAAATTCAAAAATATTTTTTTAGAAATATGTGACTTTCACACATTAACAAGTCCTATACAGCAAATGAAAGATAAACTTCTTGTTAATCTACCCATCATGTCCGATTTTAAAAAGGCTTTACAGCGAAAGCATAACATATGATTATGTTAGGTCAGAGCCAAGTCACAAAAACACAGCCATTTTTCCAGCCAAAGATAGGAGTCACAAAAAGCAGAAATATAGATCAAATGAATCACTAACCTTTGATGATCTTCATCAGATGACACTCATAGGACATCATGTTACACAATACATGCATGTTTTGTTCGATAATGTGCATATTTATATCCAAAAATCGCAGTTTACATTGGCGTGTTACGTGCAGTAATGTTTTGATTCCAAAACATCCGGTGATTTTGCAGATAGCCACATCAAATCTCAGAAATGCTCATAATAAACATTGATAAAAGATACAGTGTTATTCACAGAATTAAAGATAGACTTCTCCTTAATGCAACCGCTATGTCAGATTTTTTTTAAACTTAGCGGAAAAAGCATAATCTGAGTACGGCGCTCAGAGCCCAATCCAGCCAAAGAAATATCCGCCATGTTGGTGTCAACAGAAGTTAGAAATAACATTATAAATATTCACTTACCTTTGATAATCTTCATCAGAATGCCCTCCCAGGAATCCCAGTTCGACAATAAATTACTGATTTGTTCCATGAAGTTCCATAAAGTCCATCATTTATGTCCAAATAGTCACTTGTTGTTAGCTTGTTCAACCCAGTAATCCATCTTCATGAGGCGTGAGCACTACGTCCAGACAAAAACTTGAAAAGTTCCGTTACAGGTCGTAGAAACATGTCAAACGATGTATGGAATCAATCTTTACGATGTTTTTAACATAAAACTTCAATAATGTTCCAACCGGAGAATTCCATTGTCTGTAGAAAAGCACTGGAATGAGAGCTAACTCTTTATAGCAGAAGCCTGAAACAAGTTTCTAAAGTTGGTTGACATCTAGTTAAAGCCTTAGGAAGTGCAACTTGACCCCATAGACACTGTGTATTCAGTAGACCAAGCTTTGAAAAACTACAAACCTCAGATTTCCCACTTCCTGGCTGGATTTTTTAAAACACCAGTCTCAATGTCAACAGTGAAGAGGCGAGTCTGGGATGCTGGCCTTCTAGGCAGAGTTGCAAAGAAAAAAACAATATCTGTGATTGGCCAAAAAAAGAAAAGATTAAGATGGGCAAAAGAATACAGACACCGGACAGAGGAACTCTGCCTGGAAGACCAGCATCCCGGAGTCGCCTCTTCAGTGTTGACATTGAGACTGGTGTTTTGCGGGTTCTATTTGGATCCAACCACCGTGCCTTTGTGAGATGCCGAGTAGGTGAACGGATGATCTCCGACATGTGTGGTTCCCACCGTGAAGTGTTGAGAAGGAGGTGTGATGGTGTGTGGGTGCTTTGCTTGTGACACTGTCATTGATTTATTTAGAATTCAAGGCACACTTAACCAGCATGGCTACCACAACATATGATACGCCATCCCATCTGGTTTATGATTTGTTTTTCAACAGGACAATGACCTAAAACACACCTCCCGGCTGTGTAAGGGCTATTTGACCAAGGAGAGTGATGGAGTGCTGCATCAGATGACCTGGTCTCCACAATCACCCAACCTCAACCCAAATGAGATGGTTTGTGATAAGCTCGACCTCAGAGTGAAGGATAAGCAGCCAACAAGTGCTCAGGATATGTGGGTCTGTTGGAAAAGCATTCCTCATGAAGCCGGTTGAGAGAATGCCAAGAGTATGTAAAGCTGTTTTCAAGGGGGGCTACTTTGAAGAATCTAAATATATATTTTGATTTGTTTAACACTGTTTTGGTTACTACATGATTCCATATGTGTTATTTCATAGTTTTGATGTCTTCACTGTTATTCTACAATGTTGAAAATAGTAAAAATAAAGAAAAACCATAAAATGTGTAGGTTTGTCCAAACCTTTGACTGGTACTGTGTATATATATATATATACAGTGCCTTGCGAAAGTATTCGGCCCCCTTGAACTTTGCGAACTTTTGCCACATTTCAGGCTTCAAACATAAAGATATAAAACTGTATTTTTTTGTGAAGAATCAACAACAAGTGGGACACAATCATGAAGTGGAACGACATTTATTGGATATTTCAAACTTTTTTAACAAATCAAAAACTGAAAAATTGGGCGTGCAAAATTATTCAGCCCCTTAAGTTAATACTTTGTAGCGCCACCTTTTGCTGCGATTACAGCTGTAAGTCGCTTGGGGTATGTCTCTATTAGTGTTGCACATCGAGAGACTGACATTTTTTCCCATTCCTCCTTGCAAAACAGCTCGAGCTCAGTGAGGTTGGATGGAGAGCATTTGTGAACAGCAGTTTTCAGTTCTTTCCACAGATTCTCGATTGGATTCAGGTCTGGACTTTGACTTGGCCATTCTAACACCTGGATATGTTTATTTTGAACCATTCCATTGTAGATTTTGCTTTATGTTTTGGATCATTGTCTTGTTGGAAGACAAATCTCCGTCCCAGTCTCAGGTCTTTTGCAGACTCCATCAGGTTTTCTTCCAGAATGGTCCTGTATTTGGCTCCATCCATCTTCCCATCAATTTTAACCATCTTCCCTGTCCCTGCTGAAGAAAAGCAGGCCCAAACCATGATGCTGCCACCACCATGTTTGACAGTGGGGATGATGTGTTCAGGGTGATGAGCTGTGTTGCTTTTACGCCAAACATAACGTTTTGCATTGTTGCCAAAAAGTTAAATTTTGGTTTCATCTGACCAGAGCACCTTCTTCCACATGTTTGGTGTGTCTCCCAGGTGGCTTGTGGCAAAC